>NC_072475.1:113851368-114489496 GCF_027574615.1 Eptesicus fuscus
GGTTTTGTATCAGGGTTATATTGGCATTATAGAATGTGTTAGGAAGTATTGCCTCTTACTTTATTTTTTTAAAGAGTTTGAGAAGGATACATTTTAAATCTTCTACACTGGTGAAGCCATCTGGTTCTGGACTTTTGCTTTTGGTGGTTTTGATGGCTGTTTCAATATACTCACTGCTGACCAATCTATTTAGATTTTCTAATTCTTCATGAGTTAGTCTATAAAGATTCTATATTTCTAGGAACTTTTTCATTTCTTCTAGGTATTGAATTAGGGGCATGTAGTATTTCATAGTATCATCCTTCGTATATCTGTGATGTCTATGTTGACTTCTCCTCTCTCATTCTGATTTTGTTTATATGGGTCTTTTCCCTTTTTTCCTTAGTAAGTCTAGCCAGGAGTTTGTCAATTGTATTAATCTTTCCAAACAAACAGCTCTTTGTTTTATTAATTTTTATATAGTATTTTTATTTTCTAATTCATTCAGCTCTGCTCTAATTTTTATTTTTTCCTTTCTTCTATTGACTTTAAGTTGCTTTTGTTCTTCTTTCATTAGTTCTTTAAGATGTGATGTTAGATTGTTTACTTGGGATAGGCCTATAATGATATAAACTTTCCTCTTATTACTGCTTTTGCTGCATCCCAAACTTTTTGATGTATTGTATTGTCATTCTCATTTGTCACTATACATCTTTTGATCTCTTTTTTAATTTCTTCTTCCATCCATTCATTTTGTTGTAGTATGTTGTTTAATCTCCACATATTTGTGGGTTTCTTTACTTACTTTTTGCAGTAGTTTTCTAATTTCAGGGCGTCCTGGTTAGAGAATGTGTTTGGTATAATTTCAGTCTGCTTTAATTTGTTGATGCTAGTTTTGTGACCCAACGTATCCTTAAGAATGTTCCATGTGCACTGGAGAAGAATGTATAATTTGATGTTCTGGGATGAACGGTTCTGTAAATGTCAATTATATCCATTTGGTCTAGTGTTTGATTTAAGGCCAATATTTCTTTACTAATTTTCTGTTTGGTTGATCTGTCTAGAGCTGTCAATGGAGTATTAAGGTTCCCAACTATGATTGTGTTTTTATCTGTTTCTCCCTTTAGTTCTGTGAGTAGTTGTTTTATATATTTTGGTGCTTCCTGGTTGGGTACATATATACGAACTGTTAGGTTTTGTTGATGTAGTGTTCCTTTTTTCATTATAAACTGTCAATCATGAGAGATGGAAAAATGTCGGCAGAATAGACAGATGTGTCCTGAGTCATGTCCCAGAGCACATAGAATGAGCAGCTGAAATGAATAACATTCACCCCAAATTGAAGGAGACTCAACTGGTGAGACAATTTGCAGCCAGGAAGGGCAGAGGACCCCTGGAGAAAGGTAAAATCAAGGATCTGGGCAGGAGAATGCCGCCAGACCTCTGAGCACAGAGGGTCAGAGGGAAACCACATAGCACCAAGCTGAGTCCCTTGGGACAAGCACAGCGTCTGACTGTGGAAAGGAGGTCCACAGGACTGCTGGTGGCAGGGGATTCTAGATCTGGGCCCACAGTCACAAAAGACTGAGTCCAAATTGGGCAGCCTGAAGGGCAGACCAGACCGCGCAGTGCCAGCAGGAGAGGAGCTCGCAGAGGTGCAGTCTTTCCCCTTTCTGTGGCCTGTGCTTTTCTTCACTGAACCTAGTTCTTAGGACCTTTTGGATATGGACACTCACCTGTGGCTGAGGCGGACTTGTGGAGTTTGGGGAGAGAAGAGGGTCCAGGAGAAGTGGCAGTGAGTCTGGCACTAAGTCATACCTGATCCTGGGACCTGGGCAACCATTTTATCCTGAAGAGATAGCCCCAGGATATCCTGAAGAGGGATCCAGGCTGTAGGTAACCAATACAGCCACACCCAGAATACTTCCTGAATCATACAAAGGATTAAAAAAAATCTGAATAGTCCCTGAGAGTCCACAGGGACTGGCCTAAAGAGAGGCCTTCAGTCCCAGAAACAGGAACCTGAGAAACTGCAGACAGTACAGAAGACTGGGATCTTAAGTCAGCCAAAGAAACGATACTTCACTTTTTCATTTTTATTTTTATTTATTATTTTATCTCTTTTTTTTCTTCTTTTTTCTTTATTTTCCTCTTTTTGTTTGTTGCTTTATTTTCTATGTCTTTTCACATTATTTTTCCATCATTTTATTTTACTTTCTATTTTTTATTTTTTATATACCAGTTTTAAATCAATTTTTTGTAAATTTCATTATTATTATTATTATTATTATTTTCTTGTTCTCTTTCTTCTTATTAACTCATTCCCTTTCTATTTCCTTGATACAGAACTGAGGTCCTTCCCATATTTATCCAATTCTTAACCTTATTTTCTGTATATAAACTCAGACATATATGACAAACCCACAGCCAACATTATACTCAATGGGCAAAAACTAAAACCATTTTCCCTAAGAACAGGAACAAGACAGGGATGCCCACTCTCACCACTCCTGTTTGACATAGTACTGGAAATGCTAGCCATTGTGATTAGACAAGAAGAAGAAATAAAAGGCATCCAAATTGGAAAAGAAATAAAACTGTCCTTATTCACAGATGACATGATATTGTACATATAAAACCCTAAAGACTCCAACAAAAAATTATTATCCTATCAAATAAAAGAGTAAATGCAAATTAACCATCACTCCACTACATCCACAGGTCATGCCCACCAGCCAATCAGGAGCGAGTACGCAAATTAACCAAACCAAGATGGATGCGGCCATGGAGCGAGCAGAAGGCTTGGGTTTCCCCGGCAATGGAGGAAGCCAAGCTTTCCACACACCCTGGCCGGCCCAGACACCCACTCAGGGATAAATAAAGTTTCAATTACAGAAGATAAATAAATCCAAGATACCAGGGCCTCTGCTGGGGTCGCCGGTGGGCTTGGCTGGCCTGAAAACAACCATAGGCCCCTTGCCCAGGCTGCCCCATGCCCCAAGGGAACCTCCACCCTGATCCAGGACACCCTTCAGGGCAAACCAGCTGGCCCCCACCCATGCACCAGGCCTCTATCCTATCTAATCAAAGAGTAATATGCAAATTGACCATCACTGCAACACACAAGATGGCTCCCCATGTGATCAAAGATGGCTGTCCCCATGTGGACACAAGATGGCCTGCAGTGGAGGGCAGTTGGGAGGGATCAGGCCAACAAAGGAGGGCAGTTGGAAGGCCTTCAAGGAAGGGCAGTTGGGGGCGATCAAGCCTGCAGGGGAAGGCAGTTAGGGGTGACCAGGCCAACAAAGGAGGGAAGTTGGAGGCGACTGGGCCTGCAGAGAAGGGCAGTTGAGGGAGACACAGGCCTGTAGGGGAGAGCAGTTGGGGGGACCAGGCCTACAGGGGAGGGATGTTAGGGGTGAACGGGCCTGCAGGGGAGGGCAGTTAGAGGTGACCAGGTCTGCAGGATAGGGCAGTTAGGGGCAAACAGGCTGGCAGGCGAACACTTAGCCATCAATCAGCCTGGCAGGGAAGTGGTTAGGGGGTGATCAGGCTGGCAGGCAGAAGCAGTTAGGGGCAATCAGGAAGGCAGGCAGGCGAGCAGTTGGGAGCCAACAGTCCTGGATTGTGAGAGGAATCCCAGATTGGAGAGGGTGCATGCTGGGTTCAGGGACACCCTCCTCCCAACCCCCGTGCATGAATTTCTTGCACCGGGTCTCTAGTACTTAATAAATGAATACGGCAATGTAGCAGGATACAAAATTAATGCAATGAAATCTATGGCATTTCTATACACAAGTAATGAGTTTACAGAAAGAGAGACTAAAACAGCAATCGCATTTACCATCGGACCAAAAAAAAATAAGATACCTAGGAATAGAGGCAAAAGATCTATAGTGGAAAACTACTGGACAGTGAAAAAAGAGATAGAGGAAGACATAAACAGATGGAAGAACTTACCGTATTCATGGGTTGGCAGAATCAACATCATTAAAATGTCTATACTACCCAAAGCAATCTATTGATTCAATGACTCCCCATTAAAATACCAACAGCATATTTCACAGACCTAGAATGAACTCTCCAAAAATTCATCTGGAATAAAAAATGACCCCGAATAGCTTCAGCAATTCTGAGAAAGAAGAACAAAGCAGGAGGGATCTCAATACCAGATTCAAGCTGTATTACAAAGCCACTGTTCTCAAAACTGCCTGGTACTGGCACAAGAACAGGCATATAGACCAATGGAATAGAATAGAGAACCCAGAAATCAACCCAAACCACTATGCTCAATTAATATTTGACAAAGGAGGCATGAACATACAATGGAGTCAAGACAGTCTCTTCAATAAATGGTGCTGGGAAATTTGGTCAGATACTTGCAAAAAATTGAAACTAGACCACCAACTTACACCATACACAAAAAATAAATTCCAAATGGATAAAGGTCTTAAACGTAAGATGGAAATCCTAAAAATATTGGAGGAATCCACATGCAGCAAAATCTCAGACATATGCGGAAGCAATTTCTTTACAGATACAGCTGCTATGGCAATGGAAACTAAAGAGAAAATAAACAGATGGGACTACATCAAAATAAAAAGCTTCTGCACAGCAAAAGAAACCAACAAAACAACAAGAAAGCCCATTGCATGGGAGAACATATTTTCCAATGTTATCACTGATAAGGGTGAAATCTCCAACATTTACAGGGAACACATACAACTTAACGAAAGGAAGATAAACAACCCAATCAAAAAATGAGCAAAGGACCTAAATAGATACTTTTCAAAAGAAGACAGAATGAAGGCCAAGAGACGTATGAAAACATGCTCAAACTCAGTAATCATCTGAGAGATGCAAATCAAAACATCAATGAGGTACCATCTCACACCTGTCAGAATGGCTATCATCAACAAATCAAAAAACAACAAGTGCTGGCGAGGATGTGGAGAAAAAGGAAGCTTTTAAACTGCTGGTGGTAATGCAGACTGGTATAGCCACTGTGGAGAACAGTATGGAGTTTCCTCAAAAAACTAAAAATGGAACCCCCATTTGACCCAGTGATCCCACTTCTAGGAATATATCCCAAGAAACTAGAAAAACCACTCAGAAAGGATATATGCACCCCTATGTCCACAGCAGCACAATTCACCATAGCTAAGATTTGGAAACAGCACAAATGCCCATCAGCAGATGAGTGGATTAAAAAAACTGTGGTACATCTACACAATGGAATACTATGCTGCGGTAAAAAAGAAGGAGCTCCTACCATTTGCAACAACATGGATGGACCTGGAGAGCATTATGCTAAGTGAAATAAGCCAGGCAGAAAAAGATAAATATCACATGATCTCACTCATTTGTGGAATATAATGAACAGCATACACTGTTGAACAAGAACAGATCCAGAGACTGAGAAACATCGATCAGAACCTCAAACCTCAGGGAAGGAGGGGGTCGGTGGGAGAAAGGGGGAGAGATCAACCAAGGGACTTGTGTACATGCAACAAGCCTAATCAATGGAAACAGACAACAGGGGGGTGGGGCATGAATTGGGAAAGGGGGAGAATGGGGGAATAAGGACATAAAAAAAATAATAATAATAAAAATAAAAATTTTAAAAATAAAAATAAAAAAGAAATTGTGAGGTAACCAGAACCCCAAGGATGCCTGAGAACATCTTTCTTGCCATGCTAGCAGTCATCAGCTGTACGGTAATAATACCTGGGGCAAATGGGGAAGTATTTTGGACTTAAGTTCCTGACTCTTCATGGGTAAGAGCCCTTATGAGGGCTGATTCCCCACCTAATGTAGTCACCAATAATACCAAACACCTTGGTCATCCAGGAGGACCATGGGTGGGGCAAGGAAGTATAATTACACAGGGGTCTCCACCCAGCTTCCCTTTTGTATGACACCAAATCAAACCATTGCTCCTTTGTATGTAAAATTAAAGAGAGGTTTTTGGCTTGTGTGGATACCAAAGAAAGGGACTATCACTACTTGCTCCAGGGAGAGGTGTAGAAAATGTAACTAAGACCTTGTCTATACAAAAAGAAACTGGCAGCCAGTTTGAAATGGAAATGCCATGGCCTAGAGCAAAGAATATCCTTACATGATATTATTCTACAATGTCATTATAATTTTTCCCAGATTTGTGTTACCCCCATTACCTATAATAGTTCCCCACACCCTTGGGGATCAATAAAAAATCATCTTTTTGGTGCTTGGAGACAAAGGTGACACATCTCTAGGTATTTTAGAATTACAACAGCATAATATAAAATTATCCCAAACAAACTTACAAACTAATTTTTTGAATGTATGGCAGCAATTTAAAAAGGACATGAAAGGGTTTAATCCCTCCCACTGTGTAGAGGGCCCCCTGGGAAAGCACCGGAGCATTCTAAATTGGCCCCTCTTGCCCTTTTGGCCAAGAGGGACCCTCTTCTCACAATCCAGTTGCCCACAGCTGTTGCCTGAGCTTCTCTTCATGCCAAGGTTGTAGCCTCATGATGGACCTAATGCAGTCACATTTTAGTGCAAAAAAGTAAAATTTAAAAGCTATCAAGATTAGTAATTGAAAATAATGGTTTGTGTCCATCTCTGGGTTCTCTGTTCTGTTCCACTGGTCTATATGTCTGTTCTTGTGCCAGTACCAGGCAATTTTGAGAACAGTGTCTTTTTAGTATAGCTTGTTATCCCTCCAACCTTGTTCTTCTTTTCTCAGGATTGCTGCAGCTATTCAGGGTCTTCTTTTATTCCAAATGAATTTTTGGAGAGTTTATTCTAGGTCTTTGAAGTATAACGTTGGTATTTTAATGGGGATTGTATTGAATTTATACATTGCTTTGGGTAGTATGGACATTTTAATGATGTTGATTCTACAAATTCATGAATATGGTATATTCTTTTTTTTCATTAATTCATTGATTAAGGTATCACATATTTGTCCTCATCACCCCCATCCCCATCCCAACCCCCCCCACGCATGCCCCCACCTCCCTGTTGTCCGTGATCACTGGTTAGACTCATAGGCAAGCACACAAGTCCTTTGATTGATCTATCTCCTTTATCCCCACCCTCCCCTACCTTCCCTCTGAGGTCTGACAGTGTGATCAATGCTGTTCTTGTTCATCAGTCTATGTTGTTCATCATTTCCCCTAGATGAGTGAGCTCATGTGATACTAAGAATACACTTATAAGAACCGAAAACGAGACAAGCAATAATGGTTATGCTGAGAGGCAAATGAATCAGTCTAGAGTGAGTTTCTTTCTGGGCCAACAGTTCTTTTGAGTCCCAATTTCTATGTCACACAGTTCCTTATGTGTACATGTCAGCAATGATATTTCAGTTCTGGATGGTGGACAAATGGTGGTAATGCAGGTCTGACCCTCTCTGGTTTGGTCCTGGGCAATCTGCAGTGACGCACAACTGCTGACTGCTAGTATGGCAAGGAATCATCAGGGTCTTCCATCTCTGGACTGTTTCTCTTCTGTCTTCATGGCTGGAGCACACCTGTCAATTCCTCTCTGTTGCAGGAATCCACATGGTCTCGGAGTTGTTTTCTGAAAATATACAAACATATTCTCGACCAAAAGTTAATAAAGGAATCTTTTCTATAAATTTGACTTGTGATCCTTTTTCATTTTTTGCCCAAACAATTTTCCTTTGGCTTGTTTTGACACCATGTATTTTTACATGGGTGTCTTGCTTTTAGCATTACAAATGACAGTTAATTTTCTAAAGTAAAAATTTTCTAGATGTAATTTACTTACAGGATATTTTTCCTTACATGATATTCTTCTACTATCCCCCCTTTTTTGGTTTAAATATTAGGAGGCTTTTGGAAATTTTATGCTGTAATCTTGATAGCTTTTAAATTTTACTTTTTTGTACTAAAATGTGACTGCTTTACATTCATTACATGTTATGCAATTTTACCATGAGATGAACTACCAATAAAAATTTTAGTTAACACTTTAGGAACAGCTTTTTTTGTCCAGTACAATTGATTTTTCTAGAATATTCGCTTATTTCAATTAGCCAATTTAAATTAGCCTGAAAACTTTACTATTTTACTCTCAAATTTAATACTCTAACAACCATCTTATTTTACCATGTAAATATTAGTGGAAAGGATTATTTGCCTTCTTGATTAGGCCCTAAGCATTCCTGGTGCTAGGCTGGGTTTAGATATCAAAAAAACCCAGTTCCTCGCATCATGGGTACAAGACATCTCCATTAAGTCTTGTTGCAGTGAGAGGGCATCTGCTGTCAGCCAAGTCTCTGTCTGTTACCTGGGTCCCAATTTGAGCTGGGCATGGGAAGCTAAGCATCCCTGGGGGTAGGAGATCTCCCTCAGCAGGGGTGAGGGTTCAGGCCCCTGCAAACTTGGGAGGGTGAAGGTCTGTGCCCCACCTCTGTTGACCCCTAAGTTCTCTCCAGATGGCTCCTTTGCGACTGTGCCTCTCTTAGGTTGTTCCTTCCCTGAGGAATCTTACCCATCTCTGGCTAACCAGCCATCCACCGGGGCCACGCAGGGTGATGTGAGGTTCAGTTCTGTCTCCTTGGTCGCCTACGCCCCCATGGCCTCCACGCCCAGCACCTGCCTTGGGATCCCCTCTCCTGCTGGCATAGCCCCAGCACTGATCACATATCTTGTGGAACCCAGGTTTCTTCTCCAGGGAGGGCCCAGCTCACCCCACTGGGCAAGAGACAGATCCATGGTACCAGCCATCACGAGGCTTCAACCTCGGCATGAACAGAAAGCTCAGGCAACAGCTGTGGACAATTGGATTGTGAGAAGAGGGTCCCTCTTGGCTAAAAGAGCAAGAGGGGCCAATATAGAATGCCCAGGTGCCTTCCCAGGGGGCCCTCTACACAGTGGGAGGGATTAAATCCTTTCATATCCTTTTTAAATTGCTGCCAGACATTCAAAGAATTAGTTTGTAAGTTTGGGATAATTGTATATTATGCTGTTGTAATTCTAAAGTGTCTAGAGATGTGTTACCTTTGTCTCCAAGCACACAAAATATGATTTTTTATTGATCCCCAAGGGTGTGAGGTACTATTATAGGTAATGGGGATAATACAAATCTGGGAAAATTTATGACATCCTATCTAATAATAGACAAATATGCAAATTGACCATACCTCCGATACACCCACAAGCCATGCCCACCATCCAATCAGAGTGAGTATGCAAATTAACCCAAACCAAGATGGCTACAGCCACAGAGAGGAAGGTTTCCTAGGTAACAGAGGAAGCCAAGCTTTCTGCCTGCCCTTGCCAGGCCTAAGTCTCCACTCAAGCTACAAAGTTTCAATTATAGAAAGTAAACAAATTCAAACAAATGACAGCAGAATGGAGCTTGAGAGAGCAGGCCAGGGTTGCCGGTGGCAACAGGGGAAGCAAAGCTTTCTGCACACCCTGGCCGGGCCCACCCGCTTAAGGCTACAAAGTTTCAATTGTAGAAGGTGAATTAACTGCCACAGAAATGGCTGCCACCCCGGAGGGAGCAGCAGGCTTGGCTCCGCTCCAGGCTACAAAGTTTCAATTGTAGAAGGAAAATAAATTCCAGATACCAGGGGCTCCTCTAGGGTTGCCAGGGGGCATGGCCGGCCTGCAAACCACCACAGGCCCCTCGCTCAGGCTGCCCCACGCCCCAAGGGAACCCCACCCTGATCAGGGACACCCTTCAGGGCAAACCAGCTGGCCCCCACCCGTGCACCAGGCCTCTATCCTATCTAATAAAAGAGTAATGTGCAGATTGATCATCACTGCAACACACAATATAGCTGCCCCCATGTGGTCAAAGATCCTGCCCCCCTGTGGACACAAGATGGCCACCACAAGATGGCCAGCAGGAGAGGGCAGTTGGGAGGCACCCGGCCTGCAAGGCAGGGCAGTTATGAGGGACCAGGCCTGCAAGGGAGGGCAGTTGAGAGGGACCAGGCTTGCAAGGGAGGGCAGTTGGAGGTGATCAACCCTGCAGGAGAGGGCAGTTAGGGGTGACCAGGATGGCAGAGGAAGGAAGTTGGGGACAAACAGGCTGGCAGGGGGGCAGTTAAGCATCAACCAGGCTGGCAGCGGAGTGGTTAGGGGGTGATCAGACTGGCAGGCAGAAGCAGTTAGGGGCAATCAGGAAGGCAGGCAGGCAAGCAGTTGGGAGCCAGCAGTCCTGGATTGTGAGAGGGATGTCCGACTGCCCGTTTAGGCCCTAAACGGGCAGTCGGACATCCCTCTAGGAGTCCCAGATTGGAGAGGGTACAGGCTGGGCTGAGGGACAACCCCCCGCCGTGCACGAATTTCGTGCACCGGGCTTCTAGTTGTAGAATAATATCATGTAAGGATATTCTTTGCTCTAGGCCATGGCAATTCCATTTCAAACTGGCTGCCAGTTTCTTTTTGTATAGACAAGGTCTTAGTTACATTTTCTACAACTCTACCAGGAGCAAGTAGTGATAGTCCCTTTCTTTGGTATCCACACAAGCCAAAAACCTCTCTTTAATTTTACATACAAAGGAGCAATGGTTTGATTTGGTGTCATACAAAAGGGAAGCTGGGTGGAGACCCCTGTGTAATTATACTTCCTTGCCCCACCCATGGTCCTCCTGGATGACCAAGGTGTTTGGTATTATTGGTGACTACATTAAGAGGGGGATCAGCCCACGTAAGGGCTCTTACCCATGAAGGGTCAGGAACATAACTCCAAAATACTTCCCCATTTGCCCCAGGTATTATTACCGTACAGCTGATGACTGCTAGCATGGCAAGAAAGATGTTCTCAGGCATCCTTGGGGTTCTGGTTACCTCAAAATTTCTTTCTTGTTTATTTTTTATTTATTATTTTATTATTATTATTATTATTGTTATTATTATTATTATTATTATGTGTCCTTATTCCCACATTACCCCCATTCCCAATTCGTGCCCCACCCCCCTGTTGTCTGTGTCTATTGATTAGGCTTATTGCATGTACACAAGACCCTTGGTTGATCTCTCTCCCTTTCTCCCACCGACCCCCTCCTTCCCTGAGGTTTGAGGTTCTGATCGATGTTTCTCAGTCTCTGGATCTGTTCTTGTTCATCAGTCTATGCTGTTCATTATATTCCACAAATGAGTGAGATCATGTGATATTTATCTTTTTCTGCCTGGCTTATTTCACTTAGCATAATGCTCTCCATCTCCATCCATGTTGTTGCAAATGGTAGGAGCTCCTTCTTTTTTACCGCAGCATAGTATTCCATTGTGTAGATGTACCACAGTTTTTTAATCCACTCATCTGCTGATGGGCATTTGTGCTGTTTCCAAATCTTAGCTATGGTGAATTGTGCTGCTATGAACATAGGGGTGCATATATCCTTCCTGAGTGGTTTTTCTAGTTTCTTGGGATATATTCCCAGAAGTGGGATCACTGGGTCAAATGGGAGTTTCATTTTTAGTTTTTTGAGGAAACTCCATACTGTTCTTCACAGTGGCTGTACCAGTCTGCATTCCCACCAGCAGTGCAAAAGAGTTCCTTTGTCTGCGCATCCTCGTTAACACTTGTTTGTTGATTTGTTGATGATAGCCATTCTGACAGGTGTGAGACAGTACAGCATTGTTGTTTTGATTTGCATCTCTCTGATTAGTAACTTTGAGCAGGTTTTCATATGTCTCTTGGGCTTCCTTCTGTCTTCTTTCGAAAAGTGTCTATTCAGATCAATTGCCCATTTTCTGATTGGGTTTTTTATCTTATTTTTGCTAAGTTGTATGAGTTCTCTGTAAATGTTGGAGATTAAACCATTATCGTTGATATCATTGGCCAATATGTTCTCCCATGCAGTGGGCTTTCTTGTTGTTTTATTGATGGTTTCCTTTGCTGTGAAAAAGCTTTTTATTTTGATGTAGTCCCATTTGTTTATTTTCTCTTTAGCTTCCATTGCCCTAGGAGCAGTATCAGTGAAGAAGTTCTTTCAGCATATGTCTGAGATTTTGCTGCCTGTGGATTCCTCTCGTATTTTTATGGTTTCCCATTTTATGTTTAAGTCCTTTATCCATTTTGAGTTTATTTTTGTGTATGGTGAAAGTTGGTGATCTAGTTTCTTTCTTTTTTTTTTTTTTGCATGTATCTGTCCAATTTTCCCAACACCATTTTTTGAAGAGACTGTCTTGACTCCATTGTATGTTCATGTCTCTTTTGTCCAATATTAATTGGGCATAGTGGTTTGAGTCTATGTCTGGGTTCTCTGGTCTATTCCACTGGTCTATATGTCTGTTCTTGTGCTAGTACCAGGCAGTTTTGAGAACAGTGTCTTTTTAGTATAGCTTGACATATGGTATTGTTATCCCTCCAACCTTGTTCTTCTTTCTCAGGATTGCTGCAGCTATTCAGGATCTTCTTTATTCCAAATGAATTTATGGAGAGTTTGTTCTAGGTCTTTGATGTATAACGTTGGTATTTTAATGGGGATTGTGTTGAATTTATAGATTGCTTTGGGTAGTATGGACATTTAAATGATGTTGATTCTACCAATTTATGAACATGGTATATTCTTCCATTTGTTTATGTCTTCCTCTATCTTTTTTTCAGCATCCTGAAATTTTCTGAGTACAGGTTCTTTATCTCCTTGGTTAAGTTTATTCCTATGTATCTTAATTTTTTTGTGGTTGCAATGGTAAATGGGATTGCTTTTTAAATTTCTTTTTCTGTCCCTAGCCGATTTGGCTCAGTGGATAGAGTGTTGCCCTGCAAACTGAAAGGTCCCAGGTTCGATTCCAGTCAAGGGCACATGCCCAGGTTGTGAGCTCGATCCCTAGTGAAGGACTTACAGCCGATCCACCATGATTCTCTCTCATCATGGATGTTTCTACCCCTCTCTCCCTCTTCCTTCCTCTCTGAAATCAATACCAAATATATTAAAAAATAATTTAAAAACAAATTTCTTTTTCTGTAAGTTCATTATTGGAGTATAGAAAAGCCATAGACTTCTGGGTGTTAATTTGTATCCTGCTACATTGCCAAATTCATTTATTAAGTCTAGTAGTTTTTTCTATGGAGTCTTTGGGGTTATCTATGTACAATATCATGTCATCTGCAAATAAGGACAGTTTTACTTCTTCTTTTCCAACAGGAGTGGTGAGAGTGGGCATCCCTGTCTTGTTCCTGTTCTTAGGGGAAATGGTTTTAGTTTTTGCCCATTGAGTATGATGTTGGCTGTGGGTTTGTCATATATGGCTTTTATTATGTTGAGGTATGATCTTCCTATTCCCAGCTTGCTGAGAGTTTTATCAAGAAAGGGTGTTGAATTTTTTCAAATGCTTTTTCTGCATCAATGGATATGATTATATGTTTTTTATCTTTCAGTTTGTTTATGTGCTGTATCACTTTTATTAATTTGCTGATATTGTACCATCCTTGCATCCCCAGAATAAATCCTACTTAGTCATGGTATATGATCTTTCTGGATTCAATTTGCTAGAATTTTGTTGAGAATTTTGGCGTCTATGTTCATGAGGTATATTGGCCTGTAATTCTCTTTCTTTGTATTCTCTTTATCTAGATTTGGGGTTAGAGTAATTCTGGCTTCGTAAAAAGAGCTTGGAAGTGCTCCTTCCTCTTGAATTTTTTGGAATAATCTGAGGAAGATAGGCTTTATTTCTTCATTGAATGTTTGATAAAACTCCCCTGTGAAGCTGTCTGATCCAGGGATTTTGTTTATTGGAAGTTTTTTTTTATTATTGCTTCAATTTCCTCCATAGTTATTGGCCTATTCAGATTTTTTTTATTCCTCCTGATTGAGTTTTGAAAGGTCGTATTTTTCTAGGAATATGTCCATTTCTTCTAGTTTGACCAGTTTGTTGGAGTAGAGTTGCTCATAGTATTTTTTTTTTTACAATTCTTCATATTTCTGTGGGGTGTTAACGAAAAAAAAACATTGAAACCTGTAAAGAATTTTAGTGAGTTTATTTGAGCCAAACTGTCGACATATGCCAGGAAGCAGAACCTCAATGAATTGAGATAATGCTCCAAGGAATGGTGGGTTACATCTGTATTTATACATTGCCATCAAAGGAGGGACATAGGTCAGCTACATGAAATTCATTGGTGATGGATTAAGGAGGTGGGATAAAGTCAAACGGTGGGAAACCCCTGGGATTGGATAAAGAGTAAAATGATGGACACATACTTAGGTGGGTACAGGAACAATTAACATGATAATGAAGGAATTTGAAGTATCTGTCCTGGCGCCCACCACAGTTGGTTGTGCCCCAGGGACTCCAGCAAAAGAAGGAAGTTACAAGTTACCCAGACATCTCACAGATATGTTATCTTAGAGGCAAAAAGGCAAATGGGCTCAGGAAAGAAGATCTAAGTTGATCTTTGTCAGGGAAGATATCAGCTTAGGAATGACTGCCCACTATAACCTGTTTGTAGTTAAATATTTAATTTTCAGACCATCTTTTGTGGTTATTTTAGGTCTCTGAGTTTTCAAGACTGCCACACAGGCCTCTCCTGAGCTTGTCAGGTTAGCAGGTGGCTTCTTTCTTTCACAGGGGTCTGTTGTTATTTATCTATTTAGGTCGTCTCTTTGTTTCTTAGTGAGCCTGGCTAGAGGTTCATCAGTCTTGTTTATCCTTTCAGAGAACCAGCTCTTGGTTTCATTGATCTTTTGTATTGTTTTTTGTTAGTTTTTTTTGTTGTTGTTGTTGTTTTGGTCTCTGTCTTTTATTTCCACTGTGATATTTATTATTTTCTTCCTTCTGCTCACACTGGGCTTTTCTTTTTGCTCCCTTTCTAATTCTTCAAGTTGAAGAGTTAGGTGGCTTATTACCTGTTTCTTGTTTTTTTGTTTTGTTTTGTTTTTTGACCTAGTCCTGTAATGCTATGAACTTCCCTCTGAAGATTGCTTTCACTGTGTCCCAAAGATTTTGGATAGAGGAAACCAAGATGGCGGCATAGGTTAAACACCTAACCTGCAGCCAGGCACAACAATTTCAAAAATACAACTAGAGGTCAGAACGGACATCGTCCAGAACCACAGGAAAGCTGGCGGACTGAAATGCCCAAAGCTGGGGGGAAGGAGGCCACGGGGATAGTCGGGGGAGCCGTAAAAGCCTGAGGTATGGAGAAACGGGCGGAGACATGAGCACGCGCGCCTGCGGGGAGGATGGAGCCGGAGAGGAAGGGGCGGCTGACGGCCTGGCAGGCGTTCACTGGCAGGAAGGAGATAAAGGCTCCGGATTGCGCTGAGCGCCGGCTCCAACTGCACTGAACCCCAGTTCCGGGCGAAACCCTGGGAAGCCAGGCACAGGCTGGGGGAATGAATCTGGGCTGTGGGGCACAGGCACAGAGGAGCGGCGGAAGGCAGAGCTCCAGAGGCACGCACGGGAAGGGGCGCAAAGGACGGACTGTTGCCTGCGCCACTGAACTGCCCTAGCAGGAAGGAGACAAGGGCTCCGGACCGTGCTGAACCCCAGTTCCGACTGCACTGAACCCCAGTTCCGGGCGAAACCCTGGGAAGCCAGGCGCAGGCTGGGGGAATGAATTTGGGCTGTGGGGCAGAGGCACAGAGGAGCGGCGGCTCCAGAGGCGCGCACGGGAAGGCGCTCAGAGGACGGACTGTTGCCTGCGCCACTGAATGGCCCTGCTGGGAAGGAGACAAAGGCACCAGACTGCGCTGAGACCCAGTTCCAACTACATTGAAACCCAGTCCCAGGCGAGAATTTGGGAATCCAGATTCATTAGGGGAGAGACTGGACTGTTTGGCAGCGGGCGAAACTCCAGGGTGCGTTTCTCTCAGAGGTGTTTGCAAGGAATACAGAGGGACACAGACACAGGAGCCTCATGTCTCCTGCACAGCAACTCTTCCTATATAGACAAAGAGGGTCCTCACGACCAATTGGCCTGGAGGACAATTCCTCCCAGTGACACCAACAACAATCAAGACTTAACTGTACAAAGGAGGACCAAGATGGAGACATAGGGCGGCAGCCTGATCGTTGCCTACCACAACAATTTTGAGACTACGATGGGAGAGCAGAGCAGACACCAGCCAGAACCACCGGAGGGCTGGCTGAGCAGATGCTCTACAACTAGAATAAAAGAGAGGGGTACGCGGGATGATGCTGATGCCGGTGACCCAAAGTCCACACTTTAAGAACTACGGCTCAGGCGACACAATGGCGGCCTGGAACGTGCTCGGCGCAGTTCCCCCGGCGGTCTCTGGCTGAGGGAATGGCTCCACTCGCTGCCGAGCATGGACAGACGAGCCCCTGGGAGACATGGGGTGGGAGACTCTGCGCTTGCTGACCTCCGAGTCCTTCAAGAATCTCAACGCCCCAGAAGCGGCCAGGTGCGCACGCTCGGCGACCGGCCACCGCTGCAGACCCAAGGGCCGACGCAGCAACACCGGACCAGCCCGCCGCCGTGCACCGGGCACACCGGAGCTTCGCCGAGCCCGCAGCCCAACGAGTTCTGCGGCAGCCGCCTGGGAGCTCTGAGAAAATGACCGAAGGAATTGCTGAGAGGGAATTGACCAACAGGAATTGGGATCAAGAAGACGAAACCCCGCTGAGACCTGAGTCCAGACGAGGCTGCGAGCCTCTGGGCTCAGGTGTGGTCACACGCCCTTGGGTCTAGGTGAGGCCTCACGCCCCTGGGTCTGGGTGAGGCCACGCGCCCCTGGGTCCAGGTGAAGCCGGATTCCGGGTTCGGGTGAGGCCATGTGCCCCTGGGTCCGGGTGAAGCTGAATCCTGGGTCCAGGTGAGGCCGTGGGCCCCTGGATCCGGGTAAGGCTGGGTCCCGGGTCCGGGTGAGGCCGTGCGCCCCTGGATCCAGGTGAGACCACGCGACCAGGGGTCTGGGAGAGGTCACGCGCCCCTGGGTCCGGGGGAGGCCACGTGCCCCTGGGTCTAGGTGAAGCTAGATCCCGGGTCCGGGTGAGGCCGTGTGCCCCTGGATCCGGGTGAGGCTGGATCCCAGGCCAGGGTGAGGCCATGTGCCCCGGGATCTGGGTGAGGCTGGATCCCGGGCCCAGGTGAGGCCATGTGTCCCTGGATACGGGTGAGGCTGGGTCCCGGGTCCGAGTGAGGCCACGCGCCCCTGGGTCTGGGAGAGGCCACGCGCCCCTGGGTCCAGGTGAGGCCATGTGTCCCTGGATCCGGGTGAGGCCTCGCGCACCTAGGTCCGGGTGAGGCCACGCGCCCCTGGGTCTGGGAGAGGCCACGCGCCCCTCGGTCCGGGTGAGGCCATGTGTCCGTGGGTCCGGGTGAGGCCTCGCGCACCTAGCTCCGGGTGAGGCCACGCGCCCCTGGGTCTGGGAGAGGCCACGCGCCCCCGGGTCCAGGTGAGGCCATGTGTCCCTGGATCCGGGTGAGGCTGGGTCCTGGGTCCGGGTGAGGCCACGCGCCCCTGGGTCTGGGAGAGGCCACGCGCCCCTGGGTCCGGGTGAAGCCCTGTGTCCCTGGATCCGGGTGAGGCCTCGCGCACCTAGGCCCCTGGGTCCGGGTGAGGCCCTGTGTCCCCGGATCCGGGTGAGGCCTCGCGCACCTAGGCCCCTGGGTCCGGGTGAGGCCCTGTGTCCCCGGATCCGGGTGAGGCCTCGCGCACCTAGGCCCCTGGGTCCGGGTGAGGCCCTGTGTCCCCGGATCTGGGTGAGGCCTCGCACACCTAGGCCCGGGTGAGGCCACGCGCCCCTGGGTCTGGGAGAGGCCACGCGCCCCCGGGTCCGGGTGAGGCCATGTGTCTCTGGATCCGGGTGAGGCCTCGCGCACCTAGGCCCGGGTGAGGCCACGCGCCCCTGGGTCTGGGAGAGGCCACGCACCCCTGGGTCCAGGTGAGGCCATGTATCCCTGGATCCGGGTGAGGCTGGGTCCCGGGTCTGGGTGAGGCCACGCGCCCCTGGGTCTGGGAGAGGCCACGCGCCCCTGGGTCCAGGTGAGGCCATGTGTCCCTGGATCTGGGTGAGGCCTCGCGCACCTAGGTCCGGGTGAGGCCACGCGCCCCTGGGTCTGGGAGAGGACACGCGTCCCCGGGTCCGGGTGAGGCCATGTGTCCCTGGATCCAGGTGAGGCCTCGTGCACCTAGGTCCGGGTGAGGCCATGCGCCCCTGGGTCTGGGAGAGGCCACGCGCCCCCGAGTCCGGGTGAGGCCATGTGTCCCTGGATCCGGGTGAGGCTGGGTCCCGGGTCCCAGTGAGGCCACGCGCCCCTGGGTCTGGGAGAGGCCACGCGCCCCTGGGTCCAGGTGAGGCCATGAGTCCCTGGATCCGGGTGAGGCCTCACGCACCTAGGCCCGGGTGAGGCCACGCGCCCCTGGGTCTGTGAGAGGCCACGCGCCCCTGGGTCCGGGTGAGGCCATGTGTCCCTGGAACCGGGTGAGGCCTCGCGCACCTAGGTCTGGGTTAGGCCACGCGCCCCTGGGTCTGGGAGAGGCCACGCGCCCCCGGGTCCGGGTGAGGCCATGTGTCCCTGGATCCGGGTGAGGCCTCGCGCACCTAGGTCCGGTTGAGGCCACGCGCCCCTGGGTCTCGGAGAGGCCACGCGCCCCCGGGTCCAGGTGAGGCCATGTGTCCCTGGATCCAGGTGAGGCCTCGAGCACCTAGGTCCGGGTGAGGCCACGCGCCCCTGGGTCTGGGAGAGGCCACGCACCCCTGGGTCCAGGTGAGGCCATGTATCCCTGGATCCCGGTGAGGCTGGGTCCCGGGTCCGGGTGAGGCCACGCGCCCCTGGGTCTGGGAGAGGCCACGCGCCCCTGGGTCCGGGTGAGGCCATGTGTCCCTGGATCCGGGTGAGGCCTCGCACACCTAGGTCCGGGTGAGGCCACGCGCCCCTGGGTCTGGGTGAGGCCATGTGCCCCTGAGTCCGGGTGAAGCCGTGCCCCTGGGTCAGGCTGAGACCAAACTAGAGGGAGTTGGACCTACGTTACCACCATTTGTCCACCATCCAGAGCTGAGGGGTCAGTGCCGACATGTACACATAAGGAACTGGTGGACATTGAAATTGGGTCTCTAAAGGACTGTTGGTCCAGAAAGAAACTCACTACAGACTGATTCATTTGCCTGTCAGCATAACTATTATTGCTCGTCTCACATTCAGTTCTTATAAGTATATCTCTAGGGACACATGATCTCGCTCATCTAGGGGAAATGATGAACAACATAGACTGATGAACAAGAACAGAACCAGAAACAAGGAGGCATTGATCGGACTAGCGGGCCTCAGAGGGAGGATAGGGGAGGTTGGGGGGAGGGGGGAGAGATCAACCAAAGGACTTGTGTGCATGCATATGAGCCTATCCAATGGTTAAGTTCAACAGGGGGTTGGGGCATCCGTGGGGAGGGGTGTGGGATGGGAATGGGGGGATGAGGACAAATATGTGACACCTTAATCAATAAAGAAATTTTAAAAAAACCAAAAAAACAAAGATTTTGGATAGTTGTGTTTCCATTGTTTGTTTCCAGGATGTTTTTTATTTCTTCTTTGATTTCTTTGGTAACCCATTCATTGTTTAGTAGCATGCTATTCATACTCGAAGTGTTTGAATTTTTGTGATAGTTTTTACTGTAGTTGATTTCTAATTTTATGCCATTGTGATATGAGAAGATGCTTGATATGATTTCAATCCTCTTGAATTTGGAGCGACTTTGCCTGTGTCACAATATGTGGTCTATCTTTGAAAATGTCCCATGTGCACTTGAGAAGAATCTATATTCTGTAGTTTTGGGTTGGAATGTTCTGAAGATGTCAATTAAGTCCATCTGATCTAGTGAGTTGTTTAGGATTGAAGTTTCTTTGCTAATTTTTTGTCAAGAGAATTTATCCAGTGATGTTAATGGGGTATTAAAGTCTCCTACTATGATTGTGTTACTATCAATCTCTCCCCTGAAATCTTCCTGAAGTTTTTTTTTTTTTTTATGTATTTGGGTGCTCCTGCATTGGGTGCATAAATGTTTACCAGAATTATATCTTCTTGTTGTACTGATCCCTTTAGAATTATGAAGTGGCCTTCCTTGTCTCTTCCTATGGTCTTCACTTTGAGGTCCATTTTGTCAGATATACTAGTAAGTATTGCTACCCCAGCTATTTTTTTTCATTTCCATTTGCCTGATAGATATTTTTCCATCCCTTCACTTTCAGTATTTGTGAGTCCCTTCTTCTGAGGTGGGTCTCCTGTAGACAGCATATATATGAGTCATGTTTCTTATCCATTCAGTCACTCGATGTCTTTTGATTGGAGCATTTAATCCATTTAAGTTTAATGTTATTATTGATAGGTACTTGTTTGTAGCCATTTCTGTACTTTGTGCCTCTGTTCTTTCCTCCCTTTCTATTTCTTCTTTTTACAGCATTCCCTTTATCATTTCTTGCATTGCTGGCTTGGTAGTCATAAACTCCCTTAGCCTTTTTTTTTGTCTGTGAAGCTCCTGATTTCCCCTTCAATCTGATTGATAGTCTTGCTAGATAGAGTATTCTTGGATTTAGTCCTTTGCTTTGCATCACTTTGTATACTTCATTCCATTCCCTTTTAGCTTGATGTGTTTCTGTTGAGAAATCATTTATTAATCTGATGGGGGATCCTTTGTAGGTAACTCTCTGTCTCTCTCTTGCAGCCTTAAAGATTCTCTCTTTGTTGTTAACATTTGACATTGTAATTACGATGTTATTGGTGTGGGTATTTTAGGATTCATCTTGCTTGGGACTCTCTGTACTTGTGTACCTTTTTTCTTCCCCATATGAGGGAAGTTTTTTGTCATTATTTCTTCAAATAGATTCTCTAATTCTAATTGCTGTTCTTGTCCTTCTGGCACCCTTATTATACATATGTTACTTCATTTCATGTTGTCCCAAAGTTCCCTTAGACTCCCCTCCTGCTTTTTAATTATTTTCTCCATTTGGTGTTCAGATTTGGTTTCTCTACCTTATCTTCTAACTCACTAATTCAGTCCTCTGCTTCTTCTAGTCTACTGTTGCAACCTTCCACGGCATTTTTTATTGTAGCTATATCACTTTTGGTTTCTTCCTGATTTTTGCATAGGTTGTTGATTTCTCATCCATCTGATTTATGAATTGTATGACCATTACTCTGAATTCTCTTTCTGTCATGTTGCATGCCTCCGTTTCACTTATTTCCTTTATTGGTTATTCTTCTCTTACTTTCCTCTGGGTATTGTTTTGTTGTCTCCCCATTCTAACCATCACCAAAAGGTCCAATCGCCAAGTTGCAGGGGCCTGGGCCATGTGCAGTGGGAGCTCTGCACCACCTAAGTGTCACTAACGATCTCTGACGCCAAGACGTGTGGCTGCCATGGGTCTGTGTGAGCCAAGTTCGCCCAGGATCAGAGTTACCAGTGCTCAATGCAGCCGCGTGTGTGCACCTAGAATCAGTGACCCCATCTGCACTGTGATGAGAAGGCGACCCTGCTGGTGTTTGCCAAAAATCAGCGTCCCCTAGCATGCACCAGGAGTTAGTGTCTCCCTGTGCCCATGCCGAAAATTGAGTATCAGAGTCTCTGTCACTTGGTGCGGCCTCGTGCCAAGAATCAGGGCCCCTGTATGCACATGCACTGAGAATTGGAGTCACTGGCTCTTAGTGTGCATGCACAGAGAGTCAGGGGTCCTGTGCGCAATGAGAAACAGATTCAAGTCAATGGTGCTCAATGCTGCCTCTCGTGTGGAGAATCAGGGTCCCCGGTCTAATTGGGGGAGCAGGTTGCACAGCCACCCTCTGTTGGCATGAGGTTCGCTGCTGCACTGCGGCAAACAGACTTCCATGTGTGCTCGCCCAGAATCAAAGTCAGGTGGCACAGCTGCCCTGTGTGGGCCTGGGGTCTGGTCGCACAAGTGTGCTCCGCAGGAAACAGACCCCCTGTGTCTGCATGACCAAGCTCAAAATCAGGTAGTGCAGCCAGCCTGTGGGGGCGTGAGGTCAGGTTGCATGAGTGCGTGCTGCGGGGAACAAACTTCTCATGTCCATGAGCCCAGGCTCAAAGTCAGGTAGCGCAGCCACCCTGTGTGGAAGCCTGCTTGTGCATTGTGGGTCTATCAGTTCCTTTGCCACTGCAGTGGGCTGGCGTGGAGGGGGATGGGCTCTGTGACACACAGAAATCTGCGGCCGGGATGCCTGGAGTCTTGGTGTCCATGGGTCTGCAGCTGTGGTTACAGGTCTTTGTCCCGAGTGGCTGTAGGGTCCCAGTTTGAGTCTGTGACCAGATTGGGTGGTGGTGAGGCTAGGATCCTAGTCTCAAGCAGTTCTGTTCTTCAAGATGGTGTGGTTTCTGTGCTGACAGAGTCCGCCCCAGAGTGTTTGCGGTGGCAGCAGGGTTTTGCTGTCTAAAACTGCCCGGTTTGGAAGACCCTGGAAGACCTGCAGGATCTGTCCCTAGCTCGCTCTCTCTCTCTCTCTCTCTCTCTCTCTCTCTCTCTCTCTCTCTCACACACACACACACACACACACACACACACACACACACTCCTCTCTCACATACGCTCCCTCACTACCTTCTTGCCAGTCGCCATCTTTTTTCTACCTCCACACTTTTACTTTGAATCTACGTTTGTCTTTGCAGCTGAGATCTATCTCTTGTAGGCAGAATATGGTTGGGTTTTGTTTTTTGATCCACTCTGCTACTCTGTGCCTCTTTATTGGTGAATTCAGACCATTTACATTTAGGGTAATTATTAGTGTGTGAGGATTTCCTACAGCCATTTTATCTTTTGTTTTCTGGCAGCTCTGTGACTCCATTGGGTCTTTTCCTTTGTGTTTCTGTCTCTTGTTTTTGTTTGGTGGTGTTTCATACTTCTTTCCTCTATTTCCTCTTATTTTAAGCTATGTGTCTTGGTTTGGGGATTTTTGTGTGTGGTTACTGTTAAGTCTGCAAAAAATAAACTTGCATATATACCGTAGCTTTTTTTTTTTTTTTTTTTTTTTTTTTGAGTGCATCTGATCTTTATCCTCCTTTGCAAGGTCAGACCTTTACCCCATCTACTTTTATGTTTTTCTTGTCCCTGCTTATGTTTTAAGTTTTTTTGGTGATTTTACTCATCATAGTGTCGTGACCTTATGTTCTGTTTCAGGTAGAATAACACCCTTGAGTATTTCCTGCAAGGGAGGGTTTTTTATTTTTATTGATTTTTTAATTCATTTTTTACAGAGAAGAAGGGAGGGGGATAGAGACTCAGAAACATCAATGAGAGAGAAACATCTATCAGCTGCCTCCTGCACACCTCCTACTTGGGATGTGCCCACAACTAAAGCACAGGCCCTTGACTGGAATTGAACCTGGGATCTATCAGTCCACAGGCTGATGCTCTATCCACTGAGCCAAACCAGTTAGGGCTTCAAAAGAAATTTTGATAAATTCCCTCAGCTTTTGTATGTCTGAGAATGGCTTTATTTCTCCTTCAGATTTAAAGGATAATTTTACTGAATATGTTGTTGTTGATGTTGTTAATTCTTACCTGAGGATATTTTTCCATTGATTTTTAGGGAGAGTGGAAGAGAAATGGAAAGACAGAGAGAAACATTGATGTGGGAGAAACACATAAATTGGTTGCCTCCTACACGTGCCCTGACCAGGGCCTTGGTCAGGGAGGAGCCTGCAACTAAGGTACATGCCATTAACCAGAATTGAACCCAGGACCCTTTGGTTGACAGGCTAATGCTCTATCCATTGAACCAAACTGGCTAGGGTCGTTATTCTTAGCTGGTCATTTCTCTTTCAGATGTTTAAATATTTGGTTCCACTCTCTTCTGGCTTTTAGAGTTTCTGCTGAGAAATTAAATTCCGATGGGTTTTCCTTAGTTAGTCACTTCCTTCTTTCCTTGGCTGCTTTGAGAATTTTTTCTTTGTCTTTAATTTTTGACAGCTTTAATACCAAGTACCTAGGAGAGGGCCTTTTTGGGTTTAGGTAACTAGGTGTTCTGTGTACTTCTTGGATTCGAGAATCTAGTTCTTTCCATAGATTTGGAACATTCTCATTCACTACTTATTTGAATAGACTTTCTGTTCCATGCTCCCTCTCCTCCTTCTCTGGAATGCCTATAATTATAATATTGCTTTTTCTGATGGAGTTAGATAGTTCTCTTAGAGCTCTTTCATTTTTCTTTATGCTCATGTCTCTCTCTTCTTCCCTGTGCATCATTTCTGGATTCCTATCTTCAATATCACTAATTCTTTCCTCTATCTGATTAGCTCTGTTTTTTATGCTCAGTAGTTCACTCTTTTTTTACTAATAAATTTTTATTGTTCAGATTATTACAGTTGTTCCTCTTTTTTACCCCCCATAGCTCCCCTCCACTGGTTCCCACCCCACCCTCTGCCTTTACCCCCCCCCCGCCGCCCCACACAGTCCTCATCCATAGGAGGACGATTTTTGTCCAGTCTCTTCCCACACCCCCCACACCCCTTTCCCCTGAGAATTGTCAGTCCACTCCCTTTCTACGCCCCTGATCCTATTATATTAACCAGTTATTCTGTCCATTAGATGTTTTATTCCCTTGATTTTTAGATTCACTTGTTGATAGATATATATTTGTTGTCACTTTGTTGTTCATAATTTTTATCTTTACCTTTTTCCTCTTCTTCTTCCTCTTCTTAAAGAATACCTTTTAGCATTTCATATAATACTGGTTTGGTGGTAATTAATTCCTTTAGCTTTTTCTTATCTGTGAAGCTCTTTATCTTACCTTCAATTCTAAATGATAGCTTTGCTGGGTAGAGTAATCTTGGTTGTAGGTTCTTGCTATTCATCACTTTGAATATTTCTTGCCACTCCCTTCTGACCTACATAGTTTCTGTTGAGAAATCATCTCACAGTTGTCTGGGTGCTCCCTTGTAGGTAACTAACTGTTTTTCTCTTGCTGCTTTTAAGATTTTCTCTTTGTCTTTATCCCTTGGCATTTTAATTATGATGTGTCTTGGTGTGGTCCTCTTTGGATTCCTTTTGTTTGGGGTTCTCTGAGCTTCCTGGACTTGTAAGTCTACTTCTTTCACCAGGTAGGGGAAGTTTTTTTGTCATTATTTCTTCAAATGGGTTTTCAATATCTTGTTCTCTCTCTTCTTCTGGCACCCCCATAATTCAGATGTTGGTACGCTTGAAGTTGTCCCAGAGGATCCTTACACTATCTTCATATTTTTGGATTCTTTTTGCTTTTCCAGTTGGGCGTTTTTTGCTTCTTTGTATTTCAAATCTTTGACTTGATTCTTGCAATCCTCTAGTCTACTGTTGGATCTCTGTATATTATTCTTTATTTCAGTCAGTGTATGTTTAATTTCTAGTTGGTCCTTTTTCATATCCTCGAGGGTCTCGCTAAATTTATTGGCCTTTTCTAGAAAATTCTTGAAAAACCTTATAACCGTGGTTTTGAACTCTATATCCAGTAGTTTGCTTGCCTCCATTTCTTTCATTTGTGACCTGTTTCTTCGTCTCCACATTTTGGCTGCTTCCCTGTGTTGATAGCATGGTTTTTTATGCTAGGTGTCCTATAGGGCCCAGTGGCTCAGCCTCCCCAGTTACCTGAGGTGGACACTCTTGGTGCACCCCTTTGTGGGCTGTGTGCACAGTCTTGTTGTAGTTAAGCCTTGATTGTTGTTGGTATCACTGGGACAAATTGAACTCCAGGCCAATTGGCTGTGAGGATCAGTTGTGTCTATGATGAGAGAACTTCTGTGTTGGAGATACCCTTATGGGGAAGACTTGCTTCAGTAGGGCTTGGCGCTCACTGAGTCTGCCCTCTGAGTGTTTCTCTTATGGATCTGAAGAGTTGTAGGCTGGATGGTCTCTCTCAGACCACTGGATACACTGGCTCTTGATTCTCCAAGGAGAGAGGCCACCCAGCAGGAACTACAGAGAGATCTGTAGATTCCTTCTCATTGTTTTGGGTTTAGAGGTGCCCAGATGAGGCCCAGCTGTGAAGCAATGCAAGCTGCTGTCAAGCCTTGGGTCTTCTTTTGAAGGCTCTGGGGCTCTTTGACCCAGCTGCTATATGTTAGGTTTCAGATTGCAAAGGACCAGGCCATTCATATACAAAAGCCTCTGCACACAGCTTGGGTGGGGTTGTAAATTGGATGGGGCAGGGTCTCAGGGAATCACCGGGGTGGAGCAAACAGCAATGGCTGACTGTCAGCCCTGCCTGGAAGAGGCCCCTGGGTCTCTGTGTACTGTGGCACTGTGTAAGAACAATGATCACTGCAAGCACCTCTGAGAGAAAGCCACTCTCAAGTTCCACCCAATGCCAGACAGTCCAGTTTCTCCCTGTATGAGTCTGGTCCCCAGAGTCTCGCCCAGAACTGGAGTTAAGAGTAGTTGGGAGCTTGTATCTCCCTCCTGATTGAAAAAGACAATAGTGTACTCAGTTGCCAGCCCTTTGCATATGCGCCTCCGTACCTCTGCACTTCACTTCTGCACCTCTGCACCTCCTCCAAGTCTCAGTGTGCTTTTCTCTTTCCTTCTAGTTGTATAATTTCCACTCAGCCAGTCTTCCCGTGGTTCTGGATGATACCCGTTTTGTCTTTTAGTTTTAGTTTTTAAGTGGTTGTGCGAGGGAGCAAGTTCAGGTGTTTACCTATGCCGCCATCTTGGTTTCTCCAGTAGTTCACTCTGAATTTCCTTAATTGTATAATTCATTTCCAGGATTTCTGATCAGTTCCTTTTTACAGTTTTAATCTCTTTGTAAAGTACTAATTTTATTCACTGATTTATTTTCAGAGTGAATTGAATTGCCTGTTTGTATTTTATTACATCTTGTTGAGTATTTTCAGAACTGCAATCTTGAAATCTCTGTCATTTATATCACATAGTTCCATATATTCCAGCTTGCTTTCTGAGATTTTTCATTTTCTTTGTGGTCATCCTCATTACTGTGGTTATTCATTGTATTTGCTGTCCTCCTTTGCCTACACATTCTCTGAAGAAGTCTTTCTACTATCCTCCAGTAGATAGCACTGAATCACAATATATTTTTACATCTGTGATCTCCCAATCTTGAATCTTCGGGGCTTCCATAAGACAGTACAGGCATGCTTCTTAGGAGTGGGTTTGGTTTTGCTCTCACCCTAATGGTGACCCCTGACCTCCATGGGTTTCCACCCCTAACACCCTCCTGGGGATCAGTCACAGAGGGAAACAGTGCTTCTATTGCAATAACTCTTGGTTTACAGATAATATGCTCCTGGACGAAACTTTAAGGGTAATGGGAGGCAAGTTTGAGGAGTTGATGTGCAGGCAAAGTTCTGTGGTTCTGTTTCTTTGTCTGTAACACCACCAACCAGCACAACAATGGAGAGCTGCACAGCAGAATACCAACCTCTGTCAGATGTCTGCTGACTCAGACATTGTACGCTCCTTCACCACTAACCCTGCTGGGCAGCCCCTCTCCCCCTCAACTCTCTGTTCTTCACAGCCAAAGGAAGCACCTACTACTACTGACTTTCTCCCCTCTCCCAGCCAGCTGTCGGAGCTGTTTCTGTGGCCATCTGCACTTTCCTCCCTTCTCATCTCCCCATTTATTTCCAGTTGCCCACCTGTAGATGTTTCAATGCTTGGACCGTTCAGGCCTGCTGATACCTAGCTTGTCCATGGAGCCTGACTTAAAGGTTGGCAAGTGGGGGAAAACATAAGAAGTTATCAAAGAGAACTGAGCCTCCACTCAGAGATCCAGAGTTGGGTTACACTTCACATCCATCCCCTCAGGGGGCAAGGTGGCCCAGGAAGCCCACACTCACCACAGTCGCTGTCCTGGGCTGCTCCGAAGAAACACCAGACAGGCCTGAGCTGGGGTGGGGTGATCAGGGGACATGAGATGAGAAGGGAAGGAAAGTGGAGGAGGAAGAGGAAGAAAGGAGAAAAAGATGAGCTCCTGAAAGTTTTCTTACTCCTGCCCTTCCTCATTGGCCTCTCTGCACCTGCAGGCCAAGATGGGGAAGACAAAGATCCCCTGAAAACTCAGAGCAGTTCAGCTCTTCCTCCTTCAGCCTAGGCCTAGCCATGCCACAGCATTGGATCTGTCTCCTGGAGGCCATGACAGGGCCTTCTCCAGTTCCAGCCACCTCCAGCCTCTTCTTACTTCAACCCACCTCTATATTGGCACAGAGGGAACTACTCAGAACTCCCATCTGGTGTCACCTTTTCCTTACAAAAAAATGCCTTCATCAGCCATTTGCACACCACCTATGAGATTTTTTTCCCCTTAGCCACAGATACCTGTGCTATCATCACTTAGTATTTTTCTTTAAAATGGCTCACTTTCTGACTTAAATAAATACATTCTCATTCTAAGCAATAATATCCATGACATTATGGGTTTGATGTGCTATTTATAGTTTTTCCCAATATGCATTAAAATCCTATATAATAAAGAGGTAATATACAAATTTATCATCACTCCAACACACAAAATGGCCACCCCCATGTGGTCAAAGATGGCCACCTCCATGTGGACACAAGATGACTGCCACAAGATGGCCAGGAGGGGAGGGCAGTTGTGGGCGATCAGGTCTGTAAGGAGGGCAGTTAGGGGTGACTGGGCCTTCAGGGGAGGACAGTTAGGGGCGACCAGACCTGCATGGGAGGATAGTGGTGGGGGGGACCAGGCCTGCAGGGGAGGGCAGTTGGGGGGACCAGGCCTGCAGGGGAGGGCAGTTGGGGGGACCAGGCCTGCAGGGGAGGGCAGTTGGGAGCAACCAGGCCTGCATGGGAGGGAATTTAGGGGGGACCAGGCCTGCAGGGGAGGGAAGTCAGGGGCAATCAGGCTGGCAGGGGAGCAGTTAGGTGTTGATCAGGCTGGCAGGGAAGTGGTTAGCAGGTGATCTGGCTGGCAGGCAGAAGCAGTTAGGGGCAATCAGGCAGGCAGGCAGGCAAGCAATTGGGAGCCAGCAGTCCTGGATTATGAGAGGGATGTCCAGTGGGATCAGGCCTAAACAGGCAGTCGGGCATCCCTCGAGGGGTCCCAGATTGAAGAGGGTGCAGGCTGGGGTGAGGGACACCACCCCCCATGCACGAATTTCGTGCACCAGCCTCTAATAATTATATAACTGAAAATTGTAAATATTTCTTAAGTACCACCTCAATCATCTCACTAACTGTATCTCACTTTGAAGCCATATTGAGAGTGTGTTAGAATACTTAGCTTGCAAAAAAAAAAAAAAACAGGAACTGAGCCTGACCACTATAAATAAAAAGAGATTTTATTAGGAAATTGGGGGTGTGTGGGGGTGGTGAGGAGCAATCTCAAAGGACAGAAGGGAGGCTGAAGTCCCAAGTTCACAATGGATAGAGCCAGTAGGTCTGGTCAGGGGAGTGGAGGTGCCCAAGTGACTGGGCTCCAGCCCCAACCAGGCACAGGCATTGGAGTGAATGATAGCCAATCATTCTCTATCTCTAAGTCACTCTTCAATTCAACTTTAGCTAAGGAATTTCCATTGGCTTGCTTGGGTCCCTTAACCACCTCTAAGAAGTGCACTTATAGAATAAATTCTGCACCATCATAAAAACTCTGTCTACTCTTATTTCCTTCTTAACTGAAAATGGCCTCTGCAACAATATTTATTGGTTGAGTGTTTTACCAACTTCACACTGAAGGTAGAAATAATTTTGTATGTTTGAGGCAGATTTAGTTCTTTTGGGGATTTTTATGTTGTTGATTTGTTTGATGTTGGAGCTTTTTCAGAGGAAGGGTGGGCCATGGAGAGCATTCATAGCACTGTAATTGACTAATTTTAAAAATAAATCCTATTTAAACAGATTAAAAATAGCTTAATTATAATAATATACTGATTACCTGGGCCCAAAAGAAATACTTTCTGTTTCACATTCTAAAATCATCAATACTTCTCCTAAGTTCAACGGGAAAGTTCAAAGCCCGATTTTGGCCTACTGGTAATAACTGTGTTTGGGGTTTTTTGTTTTTTTTTGCCTTAATCCATTTTCTAAATCTAAACTTGCTTTTCTTTTTTCATTACTCCTTTCTAAACTCCGCCCGCTTTCTTCTAGGCAACAGTGTTTGTTTTTGTATCCTTGAAAGGAACCTTAAATACAATGTATAACTAGTTGGGAGATGCAGATCATGATAGTGACGAAGATTCACATGCATGCATGCACACACAACAGAACGCTAAAATGGGCCCCTTTAAGTCTTAGTTGTGGCCAAAACTCATATGGCCAAGAACAAATCAATAGGTACCAAGTATTCCTACAATTCACAGGTTGGTAATAGACCACTCATGCAAGACTCTCAAAACAAGGGCTCAAAAATTGCAATCCTAGATAACTCAGCAGCACAACTATTTTTATTTTCTATCTCCAGTACCAAGTGAGACATGGTCTTGTCAATGTAACATGTTAATTGGAAATGTAACTCTGAAGCCAGTCTGCTAGGACCTGAATTCTGGCTCAGCTACTTACTGTGTAACATTGATTTTGATGGGCCCTGTAGAGGAGTGTGCTGCAGTGATCTTAATTGGAACCAGAGTAGAACTTGAGGAGAGTAATATAATAATCCCCATAGTCAGCCAACCTGAGGGTTAACACCACCCATGGATGGGCCAACAGCAATCAAGACTCAACTACAATAGGAAGACTCACATCACCTCACAAGGGACATTTCTGGAGCACCTAGTTAAAGGATCAGGGAGACTGTATCACTGAGACCTACAAGATACTTATTGTATAAGATCACCACACCAAGACTTGCAGACATAACAGATCTACCTAATACACAAAATACAGAGGGAAGACAGGGGAGGGTGGGGGTAAGCGGGGGAGATCAACCAAAGGACTTGTATGCATGCATATAAGCATAACCAATGGACACAGACACCAGGGTGTGAGAGCATGAGTGGCAGGGGGAGGGAATGGGGGGATAAGGACACATATGTAATACCTTAATCAATAAATTTAAAAACAAAACAAAAAAAAGAACAAAATACAGAAAGGCAGCCAAATAGGGAGAAAAAGAAACATGCCCCAAACAAAAACTGGAAAAAAATCTTCAGAAAAAGAATTAAATGAAATAGAGACAAGCAATCTACCAGATACAGAGTTCAAAACAATGGTAGTAAGGATGCTCAAGAAATAGTGAGAATTTTAACAAAGAAATAGTGAGCACAAAAGAGGACATAGAAATCATAAAAAAGAACTGGTCAGAAATAAAAAATACAATATCTGAAATGAAGAATACACTAGAACAGTGGTTCTCAACCTTTCTAATGCTGCTACCCTTTAATACAGTTCCTCATATTGTGGTGACCTCCAACCATAAAATTATTTTTGTTGCTACTTCAACTGTAATTTTGCTACTGTTAATGAATCGTAATGTAAATATCTGTGCTTTCTGATGGTCTTAGGCTCTACAGCAGTGGTTCTCAACCTGTGGGTCACAACCCACAGGTTGAGAACCGCTAGCAGCATTGCCTAAGACCATCGGAAAACACAGATATTTACATTACAACTCATAACAGTAGCAAAATTACAGTTATGAAGTAGCAACGAAAATAATTTTATGGTTAGGGGTCACCACAACATGAGGAACTGTATTAAAGGGTCACGGCATTAGAAAGGTTGAGAACCACTGCACTAGAAAGAATCAACAGCAGATTAGATGAAGCAGAAGCTCAAATTAGCAATTTAGAAGACAAGATAGCAGAAAACACCCAATCAAAACAGCAAATTAAAAAAAAGGAATCCCGCCCCCCTCCATAATGAGAATAGTTTAAGGGACCTCTGGAACAACATGAAACCAACATTGGCATCACAGGGGTACCAAAAGGAGAAGAGAGAGAGCAAGGAATTGAGAACCTATTTGGAGAAATGACTGAAAATTTCCCTAACCTGGTGAAGAAATAAGATATACAAGTTCAGGAACTGCAGAGACTCCTAAACAAGATGAACCCAAAGAGGTCCGCACCAAGACACATTATAATTAAAATGACAAAGGTTCCCTCCCCACTTCCACTCTCTCTAAAAATCAATGGAAAAATATCCTAGGGTGAGGATTAACAACAACAATAACAAAAATAAGTAAATAAAGGTCAGTTCCCAGGGGAGGGGTATCTATTCAATTATTTGATCAGACATAACAGCTTATAAAATGACAAAGGTTAAAGCCAAAGAAAGAAAAAAAGCAGCAAAAGAAAGTCAGTTACCTATAAGGGAGCTCCCATAAGACTGTTGGCTGATTTCTCAACAGAAACTTTGCAGGCCAGAAGGGAGTGGTACAAAATACTCAAAGTGATGAAAAGCAAGAACCTACAACCAAGTCTACCCAGCAAAGCTATCATTTAGAATTGAAGAAAAAATAAAGAGCTTCCCAACAATAAAAAGCTAAAAGAGTTCATTACCACCAAACGAGTATTGCAAGAAATGTTAAAGGGCCTACTTTAAGAAGAAAAAAATAAAAATATCATTCTAAAGAATAAAATAACAGGTGGGGGAGGGAGATTAACCAAAGAACTTATATGCATATATAACCAATGGACACAGACAATAGTGTGGTGAAGGGCTGGTGGGGAGGGGTCATTAGGGGAAGAAGGTGACATCTGTAATGCTTTCAACAGCAAAGATAATTTTAAAAAGAATAAAATAACAATAAATATGTACCTATCAATAATTACATTAAATGTAAATAAATTATATACTTTGGTCAAAAGGCATAAGGTAGCTGACTGGATAAGAAAACAAGACCTGTATATATGCTGTCTACAAGAGAAACCTCTCAGAATGAAAGACACACACAGACTGAAAGCAAAGGGATGGAAAAAGATATTCCATTCAAATGCAAATGAAAAATAGCCAGGGTAGCAATACTTATATCAGACAAAATAAACTTTATAACAAAGGATATAATAAGAGACAAAGAAGGCTATCCTATTTAATAAAAGAGAAACATGCAAATTGACCATACCTCTGCTATGCCCACCAGCCATGCCCACCAGCCATTCAGGAGCGAGTATGCAAATTAACCCAACAAATTTGGTGGCGGCCACGAAGCTGGAGCAAGTAGGAGGCTTGGGTTGCCCCCAGCGATGGAGGAAGCCAAGCTTCCTACCTGCCCTGGTTGGCCCTGGCCTCCATTCAAGGCTACAAAGTTGCAATTATAGAAGATAAATAAATCCCAGATACCAGGACCTCTGCTTGGGTCGCCTGGGGGCATGGCCGGCCTGCAAACCACCACAGGCCCAGGATGCCCCACACCCCAAGGGAACCCCCAATCTGATTCAGGACACCCTTCAGGGCAAACCAGCCAGCCCCCACCCCTGCACCAGGCCTCTATCCTATTTAATAAAAGAGTAATATGCAAATTGACCATCACTCCAACACACAATATGGCTGCCCCCATGTGGTCAAAGATCCTGCCCCCATGTGGACACAAGATGGCCACCACAAGATGGCCAGCAGGGGAGGGCAGTTGGGAGGGACCAGGCCTGCAAGGGAGGGCAGTTGGGGGTGATCAAGCCTGCAGGGGAGGGCAGTTAAGGGTGACCAGGCCAGCAGTGGAGGGAAGTTGGGGGCAACCAAGCATGCAGGGAAGAGCTGTTGGGGGTACCCAGGCCAGCAGGGGAGGGCAGTTGGAGGGGGGGACCAGGCCTGCAGGGGAAGGCAGTTGAGAGGGACCAGGCCTGCAGGGGAGGGCAGTTGTGAGGGACCAGGCCTGCAGGGGAGGGCAGTTGTGGGGGACCAGGCCTGCAGGGGAAGGCAGTTATGGGGTGATCAGGCCTACAGGGGAGGGCAGTTAAGAGTGACCAGGCTTGCAGGGCAGGGCAGTTAGGGGCAATCAGGCTGGCAGGGGAGCAGTTAGGCATCAATCAGGCTGGCAGGGGAGTGGTTAGGGGTTGATCAGGCTGGCAGGCAGAAGCAGTTAGGGGCAATCAGGAAGGCAGGCAGGTGAGCAGTTGGGAGCCAGCAATCCTGGATTGTGAGAGGGATTTCTGACTGCCTGTTGATTGGGCCTAAACGGGCAGTCAGACATCCCTCAAGGGGTCCCACATTGGAGAGGGTGCAGGCTGGGCTGAGGGACACACACCCCTTGTGCACAAATTTTGTGTACCGGGCCTCTAGTTACATAATAATAAAGGGATCAATTCAACAAGAGGATATAACCCTTATAAACATTATTCACCCAATATAGAAACACCTAAATATATAAAGCAAATCTTGATGGACATAAAGGGAGAGATTGACAATAATACAGTCATAGTGTTATAGTGTTATATTGTAAATCAGCAAGCTAAACAGAGGACACCTTAATTAATCAGTAAGCCGGATTTTGGAGCCTTTATTACGCTAGCAGTCTCAGAGAAGTTGTCTCTCAAAGTCTGAGCAAAGTAACATGGAGGAAGCTTTCCCTTTATACCTTCCTGGTTTCTTTGTCTCCTAAATATGAGATGGGGCTTCTGGACATTTCTCAGGCTTTCCAAAGAGACCTATGTAGATATTTTGCAGGAAGCTTGTAAGCTTGAGCACAGCATAACTCAGTAATCTTGAGCATAGCCTAATTTAGATAACATGGGCACCTGGCATGAGAGTAGCCAGGGATAGCAGTGGAGCAGCTTGCAAGGTCAGATAGTTGAGCTTATTTTCCCTATTATTCAAGCAAGCGTGTTTACAGAAGCCAAGAATAGCAGAGTTAATTCACAGAACAAAGGACTATCTATGCTTAGTGGGAAATTTAAACAGACGTTTTTATAAAATAGAGGTTACTATGCTTCAGTAGTAGCTATTTTAACACCCATTGACATCAATGGATAAACCTTCCAGACATAAGATCAGCAAGGAAACAGCAGCCTTAATGACATACTAGACCAGATGGATTTAATTGATATCTTCAGAACATTTCACCCAAAGCAGCAGAATATACATTCTTTTCAAGTGGCCATGGAATGTTTTCTAGGATAGACCAGGATACGACATAAAACAATTCTCAATAAATTTAATAAGATTGAAATCATATCAAACATCTTCTCCAACCACAATGGCATGAAAATAGAAATAAATTACAAAGAAAAAAAAACTGAAAAACACACAAGCATATGGGTGCTAAATAATATGATACTAAACAATAAATGGATTAACAATGAGTTCAAGGAAGAAATCAAAAAATGCCTTGATGCCGAAACCGGTTTGGCTCAGTGGATAGAGCATCGGCCTGCAGAGTCAAGGGTCCCAGGTTCGATTCCGGTCAGGGGTATGTGCCCTGGTTGGGGGCACATCCCCGGTGGGGGGTGTGTGGGAGGCAGCTGGTCGATGCTTCTCTCTCGTCGATGTTTCTGGCTCTCTATCCCTCTCTTCCTCTCTATAAAAAAAAATCAATAAAATATATATTTTTTAAAAAATGCCTTGAGACAAATGAAAATGAGAACACAACTCAAAATCAATGAGACAAAGTGAAAGCAGTTCTAAGAGAGAAATTTATAGCATTACAGGCCTACCTCAAGAAAGAAGAAAAGCACAAATAAACAATCTAACATTACACCTCAAGGAACTAGAAAAAGAACAACAAAGCCCAAAGTGAGTAGAAGAAAGAAAATAATAAAGATCAGAGCAGAAATAAACAAAATAGAGTCTTAAAAATTACTACAAAACTTTGATGCAACAAGAGCTGGTTCTTGGTAAAAAATAAAATCAAGATCGAGAAAAATATAAATTTATTTTGTATATTGTAAAAAAAAAAAAAGAGCAAAACCTTTAACCAGATTCATCAAGAAAAAAAGAGAGGACTCAAATAAATAAAATCAGAAAGGAAAAATAACAACTGACACCAAAGAAATACAAATAATTATAAGAAAATATTACAAACAGCTATATGCTAACAAATTAGACAATCTGGACAAAATGGATAAATTCCTAGAAACATACAATTTTCCAAAACTGAATCAGGTAAAAACAGAAAAATCTAAACAAACCAATTACAACTAATGAAATTGAAGCAGTAATTAAAAATAAAACTCCCAACAAACAAAAGTCCTGAACTGCATAGGTGAATTTTACCAAAGATTTGAAGAAAAACTAGTACCTATTCTTCTCAAACTCTTTCCCTTTCCCTTTTCAAGAGGAGGGAAGACTCCCAAGCTCATTTTATAATGCCAGCATTATCCTAATTCCAAAACCAGATAAAGACACTACAAAAAAAATTATAGGCTAATATTCATGATGAACATAGATGTTAAATCCTAAAAAAAAAAAATTAGCAAACTGAATTCAGCAATGCATTACAAAGATCATACACCATGATCAAGTGAGATTTATTCCTTGAATGGAAGGTCAGTACAATATTTGCAAATCACTTAATGTGATACACCACCTAAAATAAGTTAAGGGGGAAAATCTTATGATCATATCAATAGATGCAGAAAAGCATTTGACAAAACCCGGTATTCATTTATGATTTAAAAAAAAAAAAAAACTCTCACCAAGACTGCTTTGGCTCAGTGGATAGAGCATCGGTCTGCAGACTGGAAGGTCCCAGGTTCGATTCCGGTCAGGGGCATGTACATTGGTTGCGGGCACATCCCCCGGTGGGGGGTGTGCAGGAGGCAGCTGGTCGATGTCTCTCTCTCATCGATGTTTCTAGCTCTCTATCCCTCTCCCTTCCTCTCTGTGAAAAATCAATAAAATATATTTTAAAAAAAACTCTCAGCAAATTGGGAGTAAGAGAACATACCTCAACTTAATAAACGCTATATATGACAACCCCACAGCCAACATCATGCTCAATGAGGGAAGACTAAAAGCAGTTTCCTTAAGATCCCTGGAAAAAGACAGGAATGTCCACTTTTACCACTTTTATTCAGGATAATACTGGGAGTTCTATCCATAGTAATCAGACATAAAGAAGAAATAAAAGGCATCCAAATTGGAAAGGAGAAAGTAACACTGTCATTATTTGCAGATGATATGATACTATATAGAGAGAACCCTAAAGATTCCATCAAAAAACTACTAGAACTGATGAAGGAAATCAATAAAGTAGCAGGATACAAAAGAAATATTCATAAATCAATGCCATTTTTATAACTATCAGAAAGGAAAACTAAAAAACAATCTCAGATACAATTACATCAAAAAATAAAATAAAATACCTAGGAATAAATTTAATCAAGGAGGTAAAAGACCTGTACTCAGAAAATTTTAAGACACTGAAAAAAGAAATTGAGGAAGATAAAAATAAATGGAAGCATATATTGTGCTCATGGATAGGAGGAAATAACATCATTAAAATGTCCATACTATCCAAAACAACCTACAGATTCAGCATAATTCCTATCAAAATACCAATGGCATATTTTACAGAACTAGAACAAATGTTCCAAAAATGTACTAGTATATGAAACCACAAATGATCCCAAATAGTCACAACAGTTTTGAGAAAGAAATACATAGTGGGAGGGATCATGCCACCTGATATCAAACTATACTACAAGGCCATAGTAATCAAAACTGCCTGGTACTAGTGAAATAGGAATTTTTAGGGGTGAAAAAGGCAGGTTTAGGGAATTTTTAAAATTAAGGGAGTCCATGAAAAAAACACAGGGCTCCAGAGTTGCAAAAGGTTATCTATATATAAAAGCCTAAGTGACTGGCCAACCAGCCAGTAGCTGATTCACAACAACCACCAGGGGACAGATACTCAACACAGGAGCTGCCAATCTGAGGTCACTTGGCAGTGGGACCAGAGAGGAAAGAGCCTGATTCTGGAGTACATCACCCAAGAACCACCCTCTTTCAATCTGGGACCCCTTGGGGGATGTCAGAGAGCTGGTTTCAGCCCGATCCCCAGGGACTCCACTGGTGCACGAATCCATGCACCGGGCCTCTAGTATTTCCATAAGACAGGGAGTAGGGAGCCAGTAGAAGTTACATTTCTGTAAGACAAGGGAACTAGGAGTAGCAAAATGTCTATATTTACAAAATAAAGAAGGAGGAAGAAAGCCCATAGGGAATGGGAGAACAATGAGGAAGGAGGGCCTCATATGTCCCAAGTGAGGTTTGACCTTTGAGCTCAGGAGTTGCTATAGTGACCAAATCAGAAGGGAATATTGACCAATCAGAGGGAATATCAGGATACAGGGACTTGCAGCCTTCATAAACCAGGAAAAGGAACTCGCTAGGACTCTTTCCCCCTCCCCACATGGGAGTCTGCACTTGTTCTTCAATAAGTTTCCACCTTTGTCATACCATCTTCCATCTGTGGTTTCATTCTTTGACTCTGACAGACAAAGAATCTGGGGAAGCCATTCTGCCCAGGGGAACACTGTGTGTTCCAGTCCCTAAATCCCATATCACTAGCATAAAAACAGACATATAGATAAATGGAACAAAATAGAGAGCCCAGAAATAAACCCACACCTATATGCTTGGTTACTATTTGACAAAGAAGGCAAAAAACATGCAATGTGGTAAAGACAGCTATTCAATAAATGATGCTGGAAAACTTAGACAACTACATGCAAAATAAAAAAAGAAAAAGAAACTCTACCACCATCTATACTAATAATAGAGGAATATGCAAATTTTCCAGGATCCCGTCACAGTAACAGTAACAACCAAACAGCAGGCTGCGTGGGGTGACAAGGCTGGCAGGGGGGATCAGTGAGGGATGACTAAATGACTGAACAGCAGGCTATGTGGGGCAACCAGGTCAGGAGGGAGGTTAGTGAGGGATGACCAAACGACTGAACAGCAGTACTGCGTGGGGTAACCAGGACGGCAGGGGGGTTAGTGAGGGATGACCAAATGACTGAACAGCAGGCTGAGTGGGGCGACGGGCAGGGGGGGGGGGGCAGTTGGAGCAACCAGGCTGGCAGGGAGGCAGTTGGAGGCCACCAGGCTGGCAAGAGGGGCAGTAAGGGGTGACCATGCTGGTGGGGTGGGAGGGCAGTGAGGGGCAAACAGGCCAGCAGAGGGGAGCACTTGGGGGCAGCCAGGCCAGCAGGGGGGCCAGTAAAGGGTGACCAGGATGGCAGGAGGGCAGTGAGGGGTGACCAGGCTGGCAGAGGAGGGCAGTTGGGGGCAACCAGGCCAGCAGGGGGGCAGTAAGGGGTGACCAGGACAGCAGAGGGGGGCAGTTGGGGGCAATCAGGCCAGCAGGCGGGGCAGTTAGGGGTGATCAGGCCAGCAGGCAGAGGCAGTTAGTGGTGATCAGGCTGGCAGGGGGGACAGTGAGTGGTGATCAGGCTGGCGGGGGGGGCAGTTAGAGGCAATCCAGCAGGCAGGCAGGTGAGTAGTTAGGAGCCAGCAGTCCCAGATTGTGAGAGGGATGTCCAACTGCCGGTTTAGGCCCGATCCCCCAAGGGGTTCCAGTTTGGAGAGGGTGCAGGCTGGGCTGAGGAGACCCCCCGTGCATGAATTTTCTGCGCCAGGCCTCTAGTATACAATAATAAATTGAAATAGATTAAAGACTTAAATGTAAGACTGGAAATCATAAAACTCCTAGAAGAAAACATAAGCAGTAAACTCTTGGACATTTTTCTGAGCAATATTATTTCTAGAGGGAAAACCAAGATGGCAGCATAGTTAAACACCTAAACTGCAGCCTCTCACAACAATTTCAAAAATACAACTAAAAGACAAAACGGACATCATCCAGAACCACAGGAAAGCTGGCTGACTGGAAATCCTACAACTAGAAGGAAAGAGAAAACCACAAGGAAACTCAGAGGAGCTGTAAAAGCCTGAGGTACGGAGACACGGGCGCGCGCGTGTGGAGAGGATGGAGCCAGAGAGGACGGGGCGGCTGAGTGCCTGGCTGGCATTCTCTAGCAGGAAGAAGATAAAAGCTCCAGACTGCACTGAACCCCAGCTCCGACTGCACTGAACCCCAGTTCCGGGCGAGACCCTGGGAAGCCAGGCTCATACTGGGGGAATCTGGGCTGTAAGGCGGAAACGCAGAGGAGCGGCAAAAGGCAGAGCTCTGGAGGCACGCACGTGAATGCGTGCAGAGGACGGACTGTTGACTGTGCCGCAGGATTGCCCTAGCGGGAAGGAGACAAAAGCTCCGGACTGCGCTGAACCCCAGTTCTGGGTGAGAATCTGGGAATCCAGATTCATTGGGGGAGAGACTAGACTGTTTGGCAGCGGGCGAACTCCAGGGCACCTGTCTCTCAGAGGTGCTTGCAGCGAGTACCAAGGGACACTGAGGGACACTGAGACCCAGGAACCTCATAGGGCGGGGATGACGGGAAGCCAAGGCTGTAGGCTCCACCCTGAAATTCCACCCCATCCCAGCTGAGCACAGAGGCTTTTACAATTTTGCAAGTCTAGTCAAATAAGGCTGTCTCCTGGCGTAGACACAGCTGATCCTCACAGCCAATTGGACTAGAGGTCAACTCCTCCCACTGATACCAACAACAATCAAGACTTAACTACAATAAGGCTGTACACAAAGTCCACAAAGGGGTGCACCAAGGCTGTCTACCTCAGGTAACTGGGGAGGCCGAGACACTGGCCCATATAGGACAACTAGAACACAAAGCTACCCTACCAACTCAGGGAAGCAGCGAAAATGTGGAGACAAAGAAACAGATAAAAAACCAAAGAAATGGAGGAAAACCAACAACTGGAGATAGAGTTCAAAACCACAGTTATAAGGTTTTTTCAAGAATTTCCTAGAAAAGGCCGATAAATTTAGCGAGATCTCAAGAATATGAGAGAGACCCTCGAGGATATGAAAAAGGACCAATTAGAAATTAAACATACACTGACTGAAATAAAAAAATATTATACAGACACCCAACAGTAAACTAGAGGAACGCAAGAATCAAGTCAAAGATTTGAAATACAAAGAAGCAAAAATCACTCAACTGGAAAAGCTAAAAGAAAAAATAATCCAAAAATTTGAAGATAGTGTAAGAAGCCTCTGGGACAACTTCAAGTGTACCAACATCAGAATTATGGGGGTGCCAGAAGAGGAAGGAGAGCAAGATACTAAAAACCTATTTGAAGAAATAATGACAGAAAACTTCCACCACCTGGTGAAAGAAATAGACTTACAAGTCCAGGAAGTGCAGAGAACCCCAAACAAAAGGAATCCAAAGAGGATCACACCAAGACACATCATAATTAAAATGCTAAGGGCAAAAGACAAAGAGAGAATATTAAAAGCAGCAAGAGAAAAACAGTTAATTACCTACAAGGGAGCACCCATATGATTGTCAGCTGATTTCTCAACAGAAACTATGCAGGCCAGATGGGAGTGGCAAGAAATAGTCAAAGTGATGAGTAGCAAGAACAACCAAGGGTACTCTACCCAGCAAAGCTGACATTCAGAATTAAAGGTCAGCTAAAGAGCTTCACAGATTAAAAAAAGCTAAAGGAGTTCATCAACACCAAACCAGTATTATATGAAATACTGAAGGGTATTATTTAAGAAGAGGAAGAAGAAGAAAAAGGTAAAGATAAAAATTATGAACAACAAATACATATCTATCAACAAGTGAATCTAAAAATCAAATGAATTAAAAATCTGATGTACAGAATAAACTGGTGAATATAATAGAATCAGGGGCATAGAAAGGGAGTGGACTGACAACTCTCAGGGGTAAAGGGATGTCTGGGATGCGGGAAGAGACTGGACAAAAATCGTACACCTATGGATGAGGACAGTGGGGGTGGGCAGTAAGGGCAGAGGGTGGGATGGGAACCAGGTGGAGGGGAGCTATGGGGGAAAAAAGAGGAACAATTGTAATAATCTGAACAATAAAGATTTATTAAATTAAAAAATATATATTTTTTCTAATGTATCTTCTTGGGCAGGGGGAAAGAAGAAAAAATAAACAAATGAGACTACATCAAACTAAAAAGTATTTGCACAGCAAAGGAAACCACCAACAAAATTAAAAGACAACCTACTGAATGGGAGAACATATTCTCCAATAATACATGCCATAAGGGGTTAATATCCAAAATTCATAAAGAACCCAGACAACTTAACACCCAAAAACAAACAACCCAATTAAAAAGCGGGCAGAAGACCTAATACACACTTCTGCAAAGAAGGCATATAGATGGCTAATAAACATATGAAAATATGCACAACATCATTAATCATCAAAGAGATGCAAATTAAAACCACAGTGAGTTATTATCTCACACCTGTCAGAATAGCTATCATCAATAAATCCACAAACAAGCAGTGCTGGGATGCCAGAAACCGATCATTGTCTCACTAATAGAAAGATGTGGAAGGAAACCCAGAAGGCTGGTCAACAACCTTAATTGCTCTAACCACTCACTGTTTAGTTGAAACATTGTTAGCTGAAGCAGCCTCCACCTCTGTTTGTCTTATGTATTTTTGTTATTGGAATTTCCTGCCTAAAGACTATGGGTGTATCCCATAGTCTTAATAAAAGGGATAGCAAGGCCAGAGCGGTGTGTAGTCCTCTCTTGGGCTACTGCCTGGCCCCCAATATTCCCAAATTAATACTTTTCTAGTCTTTCATTTGTGTGCGGCCTTCTCCAGAACCTGAACCCTGAACCTGAACCCTGAACCACATGGGACGTGAAAGGGGTTCCCACACTGGTAAAGGAGGAAACCAAGATGGCAGCATAGGTAAACACCTAAACTGCTGCCTCGCACAACAATTTCAAACTACAACTAAAAGACAAAACGGACATCATCCAGAAAAGGTGGCTGAGTGGAAATTCTATAACTAGAAGGAAATAGAAAAGTACAGGGAGACTCAGAGGAGCTGCAAAAAGCTGAGGTACAGAGATGTGTGCGCAGAGAGGACGGGTGGCTGAGTGCCTGGCTGGCTATCCCAAGCGGGAGGGAGATGGAAGCTCCTGACTACATTGAACCCCAGTTCTGGGCAAGACCCTGGGGACCCAGACTCATACAGGGGGAATCTGGACTGTCAGGAAAAGAGAAAAGCACATGGAGACTCAGGGGAGCTGCAAAAGGCAGAGGTCTGGAGGCGTGTGTGCTAGCGCGAGCAGAGAGGACTGACTGCTGAGTGCGCCGCTGGCTTTCTCTAGCGAGAGGGAGAGGGAAGCTTCCGACTGCGCTGAACTCCAATTCCAGGAGAGAATCTGGGAACCCAGACTCATTTGGGGAGAAACTGGACTGTCTGGCAGCAGGCGAAACTTGAGGGCAGCTTTCTCTCAGAGGTGCTTGCTGCAATTACCGAGGGACACTGAGACCCAGGGGCCTCATAGGGCAGGGCTTATGGGAAGCCAAGGCTGTCTGCTCTGCCCTGAGACTCCACCCCATCCAAGCTGAGCACAGAGGCTTTTGCAATTTTGCAAGTCTTATCTCATAAGGGTGTCTCCAGCACTGAAGTTCTCCCAGCATAGACACAGCTGATCCTCACAGCCAGTTGGCCTGGAGGTCAATTCCTCCCAGTGATACCAACAACAATCAAGGCTTAACTACAACAAGGCTGTGCACACAGCCCACAAAGGGGTACACCAAGAGTGTCCACCTCAGGTAACTGGGGAGGCTGAGCCACTGCGCCCTATAGGACACCTAGCACACAAAGCCACCCTACCAACTCAGGGAAGCAGCGAAAATGCGGAGACAAAGAAACAGATCACAAATGAAAGAAATGGAGGAAAGCAAACGACTGGATATAGAGTTCAAAACCACGGTTATAAGGTTTTTCAAGAATTTTCCAGAAAAGGCCGATAAATTTAGCGAGACCCTCGAGGATATGAAAAAGGACCAATTAGAAATTAAACATACACTGAGTGAAATAAAAAAATATTATACAGAGACCTAACAGCAGACTAGAGGACCGCAAGAATCAAGTCAAAGATTTGAAATACAAAGAAGCAAAAAACACTCAACCAGAAAAGCAAAAAGAAAAAAGAATCCAAAAATTTGAAGATAGTGTAAGAAGCCTCTGGGACAACTTCAAGCGTACCAACATCAGAATTATGGGGGTGCCAGAAGAGGAAGGAGAGCAAGATACTAAAAACCTATTTGAAGAAATAATGACTGAAAACTTTCCCGACCTGGTGAAAGAAATAGAAAGGAAGCGCAAAGAAACCCAAACAAAAGGAATCCAAAGAGGACCACACCAAGACACATCATAATTAAAATGCCAAGAGCAAAAGACAAAGAATATTAAAAGCAGCAAGAGAAAAACAGTTAATTACCTACAAGGGAGCACCCATATGATTGTCAGCTGATTTCTCAACAGAAACTATGCAGGCCTGATGGGAGTGGTAAGAAATATTCAAAGTGATGATTAGCAAGAACCTACAACCAAGATTACTCTACCCAGCAAAGCTATCATTCAGAATTGAAGGTCAGCTAAAGAGCTTCACAGATAAGAAAAAGCTAAAGGAGTTCATCAACACCAAACCAGTATTATTTGAAATGCTGAAAGGTATTCTTTAAGAAGAGGAAAAAGAAAAAGGTAAAGATAAAAATTATGAACAACAAATACATATCTATCAACAAGTGAATCTAAAAATCAAATGAATTAAAAATCTAATGAACTGAATAAACTGGTGAATATAATAGAATCAGGGGCATAGAAAGGGAGTGGGCTGACAATTCTCAGGGGGAAAGGGGTGCAGGGGGTTTGGGAAGAGACTGGACAAAAATCATACACCATGGATGAGGACAAAGGGGGGGATGTAAGGGCAGAGGGTGGGGTGGAAACCGGGTGGAGGGGAGCTATGGGGGAGGAAAAGAGGAACAATTGTAATAATCTGAACAATAAAGATTTATTAAATTTAAAAAAAGAAGTGCTGGTAAAGATGTGGAAAAAAGAGAACCCTAAGGCACTGTTGGTGCAGATTGGTACATCCACTATAGAAAACAGTATGAAGGGTCCTCAAAAAATTAAAAATAGAACTGCCTTTTGGCCCAGCAATTCCACTTCTGGGTAAATATCTGGAGAAACCCAAAATACTAATTCACAAGAATACGTACACTCCTATGTTTATTGCAGTTATTTACAATAGCCAAGCTATAGAGGCAACCCACATGCTTTTCAATAAACAAGTAAATGAAACAGCTGTGGTACATATATACACTAGAATATCATTCGGCCACAAAAAAGAATGGAATCATACCATTTGAGAAGGCATTTATGTACCTAGAGGGTATTCTGCTCAGTGAAATAAGTCAGTCAAAGAAAGACAAATACTGTACAATTTCCCTTATATATTGAGTCTAAAGAACAACATAAATGAACAACAACAACAACAAAAAACAGACTGATGGTTGCCAGAGGAGAGGAGTATTGGGTGATGGGTGGAAACGGTGAAGGGATTGAGAAATACAGATGGGTAGTTACAGAATAGTCCCAGGGATGTAAAGTCAGCATAGGGGATCCTATCTAATTAAGAGGTAGTATGCAGTCAGAGAGGGGAAAAATGGCAGCGAAATAGACAGACAGGTCCTGAGCCTGGTCCCGGAGCAGAAAGAAGGAACAGCTGAGGAGTATTTGTTCACACGGGGAGTATTTGTTGGTGAGTTAAGGGACAGCTAAACTCCAAGAGAAGGTGGGGGACTGCTAGACGGGGTTCCCCTGACCAGGCAGCCCCCACTGCTGCTGGGTTCCCTCTCAGAGCGACTGGCTCGGACTTGGAGACCGCGTCATCTTGAAGGGGAAAGTGGATCTTATCAGAAGCTTGAAAAGCTACAACTTGAGGCAAACACCAAATAGCTGGGAGCCCCAGAACACCGGTCCCCAATTGGCGCAAACACGCAGATTCAGAGGAGCTCTACACTCCACCACAGAAAGGTCAGATTTCGCCTGGGATAAGGTGAGGTCTCTGGTCTTGGTGGGAGAGAGAAACTCGTGCACTGTGGGAGCTGGAGGACCTGGGAAGTCTGTGCCTAGAAAAGTCCATGGCTGTTGGGGTTGGCATGATCCGTGGATGTGAAAAGGGGTCCTCAGAGCTGCTAACAGAAGGGATCTCTAAAAAGCAACCCATTTTGTCCTGACGCAAAAGAAAAGCTTAAGGATCTTAAAAGTGTGCTGGCTGCTTGGACACAAGGGGGGAAAAAGGAGATGCGCAGACTTGCCTGCAGCCCTGTTGTTCGCACACTTGGGCTTTTTCCTCTTCAAATCCTTGCTTCTGATTACTAAGCCCAATACATAGGATCACCCAGTTGGGGACACCCTGGGAGACTGCAGGGGAAAGTTGTTTTTCTGGAACCTGGGGATCAGAGCGGGGAGTGACCGTCAGAGAGCCAGCTCTGACGCAGTCCACTCCCACAAACCGGTATTGAGTGCCACAGGGAAAGCAGGATCTAAGTACTGGCTAGAGAGGACCTATAGACCCACAGGTCAATCCAGAAACACTGCTACCCAGGGGCTGAATCACAAATTGACTCTTGTGTAATCACAAATAAAGGAATACGAGAAATTAAGACACTGCCTGCTTAAAAATCAGGACTGGCTTACAACCCTGAGGAGCAGTGGAACACAGGGATCTGCAACACTGTCCTGACTGGGAAACAGGCGTGCCGAACAGAACAACAGAGGAAGTGAATGACCTTCACTACTGCACATTTTATTTTTTTACTTTTTATTTTTTAAAATATTTTATTGTTTTTTATTTTCTTCATCTTTTACTTAAGAGACTAATTTTTTTTCTTTTTTCCTCACTTGATTTTACATTTTTAATTATTACATTTTTATTTTCAATCAGTATTATTACTACTACTATTTTACCTTTTTTTTTTTAATTAGAAAATGGAAGATGTGAATTTATTTTCTCTTGGAAATAAGCTTATCATTGTCAAAACAATAGATGTTACTTAAAGAGAGTCAAACAATACATAAAAATACACAAAAGAAAGTAAAAGCTCCCAGAAATTCCATAACCTAAAAAATGAGCACTATTATCATTTTCACAAATACCCAGAAAATTTGCTTTGCATGTCTGAATGATAAATATTTATATTTTTATATGTTTCTATAATTGCTTTTTTAAGTGGATAATTTTTTATAGACATCTTTGTGTCAGTAAATATAGATCAACACCATTATTTTAGGTGTTGAGTAATATTCTATTGTATGGATGTTTCATAATTTACTTTTTTAAAAAATTTCTTTATTGATTATGGTATCACATAATTGTCCTCATCCCCCTATTCCCATCCCAAACCCCTCCCCACGTATGCCCCCAACCCCTTGTTGTCCATGACCACTGGTTAGCCTTATATGCATGCATACAAGACCTTTGGTTGATCTCTCCCCCTTTCCCCCACCCTCCCCTACCTTCCCTCTGAGGTTCAACAGTCTGATCAATGCTTCCCTGTCACCGGGTCCGTTTTTGTTCTTCAGTCTATGTTGTTCATTATTTCCCTTAGATACGTGAGATCATATGATACAAGAAATACACTTACAAGAACCGAAAATGAGACAAGCCATAATGGTTATGCTGAGAGGCAAATGAATCAGTATGTAGTTAGTTTCTTTCAGGGCCAAGAGTTCTTTTGAGTCCCAATTTCAATATCGAACAGTTCCTTATGTGTACATGTCAGCAATGATATTTTGGTTCTGGATGGTGGACAAATAGTAGTGATGCAAGTCCGACCATCTCTGGTTTGGTCCTGGGTATCCTTCGGTGGCTCACAGCTGCTGTCTGTTAATATGGCAAGGCGTTGTCAGCGTCTTCCATCTCTGGACTGTTTCTCTTCTGTCTTCATGGCTGGAGCAGTCCTGTCAATTCCTCTCTATTGCAGGAATCCACATGGTCTTGGTTATTTTCTGAAAATATACAAACATATTCTCGACCAAAAGTTAGTAAAGGAATATTTTCTATAAATTTGACTTGGGGTCCTTTTTCATTTTTTGCCCAAATGACTTTCCTCTGGCTTGTTTTGACACCGTGTGTGGTTTTTCATAGGTTTCTTGCTGTTAGCATTACAAATGAAACAATTTTCTAAAGTAAAAATTTTCTAGATGTAATTTACTTACAGGATATTTTTCCTTACATGATATTCTTCTACTATCACCCCCGTTTTTTAATTTAAATATTAGGAGGCTTTGGGGAGTTTTATAATGTAATGTTTGATAGCTTTTACATTTTAGTTTTTTTCAATAAAATATGACTGCTTTAGGTTCATTACATGTTATGCAATTTTACCATGAGATGAACTGCCAATCAAAATTTTTGTTAACACTTTAAGAACAGCTTTTTGCACGGTACATTCAATTTTTCTAGAATATTCGCTTATTTCAATAAGCCAATTTAAATTACTCTGAAAATTTGACTACAATTCTACTGTCCAACTCAACACTCTAACAACAATCTTATTTTACCCTGTGTATATTAGTGGAAAGGATTATTTGCCTTCTTGAGTAGGCCCTGAGCATTCCTGGTTCTAGGCTGGATTTGGATATCAAAAATCCACTTCCCCACGCCATGGCTACAAGACATTTCAAACAAGTCTTGTTGCAGTGAGAGGGCAGCTGCTGTCGGCCAAGTCTCTGTTACTTTTTTTTTTTTTAAAGCATATTTAGAGACCTTCATTTCTTTTCTTTTTTTTAATATATTTTATTGATTTTTTACAGAGAGGAAGGGAGAGGGATAGAGAGTTAGAAACATCAATGAGAGAGAAACATCGATTCAGCTGCCTCCTGCACACTCCCTACTGGGGATGTGCCTGCAACCAAGGTACATGCCCTTGACCGGAATCGAACCTGGGACCCTTGAGTCTGACGGCCGATGTTCTATCCACTGAGCCAAACTGGTCAGGGCCAGATGGCCAGATAACTCTTAATGATCCTAAGTGTTAAGCCTACCCTTGGTCCTGCTGGCTTAGTCTCTTTGATAGCAACTACTGAACATGTTAAGTGTCATGTCAATCACCGGTGACTGACACTATACTTTCCATCTGGAAGACAAAACAGGTTGGGTGCTTAACGTGTTAAAATGTCCGAATACCTGCACGGTTAAGTTTATCTCAAGGGATGCCTTGGATAACACCCCTCCTTTCTCAGACAGGTAAGTTTGGGAAATACAATAAGTCATCTCCTACCTGGGAGTACACAGTACAAATTCAAGGTTCTGAGATGGGTTACTGCAAAGCCCTGTTTCCCAACTTAATCACACAATTTTTTTCAAGCAGCGCCTATTATCACCCTTCAGTGCAGTAAGTAGCCAAGCAGTGGGTACTAAAGACAGGAAAGAGTGCTCTGTAGTTGTTTATAATCTCCTCAGAGGTCAGCCTAGGAGCCACAGGGTGCTGTGTCCTGATCTGATTAGATGTTTAAGAATGAAGTGAAATTAATCTTAGAATGAATACAAGAGCCAAGAAAATGAGAGGAGCTGTTGGATTAGTTATTAGGAAGCTGCTATGTGCTTGGGGTAACGCCACTTACTTTTATGATCCTTTTGACTCTTCACAGCCAACAGTTTCCTTGCTGGTTCCCACTTCTCCTCCTGCCCCACTCCCATGCTCTTGGCAGCGGCCATGATCTGAAACTGAGAAGGCTAACCCCTATTTTGTAAAACTACTGTTTGGAATTCTCTGCTGTTTTTCTTAGACGGCCTCTTATTCTAAAAAAAATAACTTTGCTTTCTAGCCTGCTTGAATAGTGAGGAAGATAAACTTAGCTGCCTGACCTTGTAGGCCAGACACTAGATATGCCCATAATCTCTATGCCATGCCAGGTGCATTTTTTAATTGGATAGAACTGTGTTGTTTTCAAGGCCAGCAGCGAGATAACCACTAAGTGCACCTAGGGCTGGCTCCTTAATAAAAAGGGAAGTTCTGCTTGTAGACTTGCTTAGAATTTGAATTCATTTTCTCTAAGCCCACCACGGTGAATAAAGTGTGACTCCAAACTCTCCGACATTGATTATTCTGGTTCTCTGTAACAAAACGACTCCACTTTCCGCTTAAAATGTCCAGTTCTACCTAACCTCATGATATGCCACACTTTCCTCACTGACTGCTGTCCATTCCTCCAAACACCAACACTGTCCCCACTCCTAAAACGTCCATACATACAGCTACCTGGGCCTGCAACACTAGTCAGCTCCACTTCATTACTCAGGTCTCAGCTCAAACGGTACCACTGTGAGGCCCTCTTTGACTATACTAAGAGGAAATCCTCACCCATTTTGTCTCACCACTCTTTTCTCTCCCAGTACATTTTACCATCTGAAATATTTGATTTTTCTTATCTGGTTTCTCCCATTAATATGCACATTCCATGATCAAAGATAACTAGACTGTCCAACTCTTAATCATACTGGTATATCCCCTGCAGCTACCCTTGGGGTATGTCCGACTGCTGCAGAGGTGGGAGAGGCTCCTGCCACCACTGCTGCTCTTGCCAGCCATGAGCCCAGCTTCTGAGCTTCTGGCTGAGTGGCACTCCCGCTGTGGGAGTGCACTGATCACTAGGGGACAGCTCCTGCGTTGAGCGTCTGCCCCCTGGTGGTCAGTGCACGTCATAGCGACCAGTCGTTCCGCCATTTGGTCGATTTGTATATTAGCCTTTTATTATATAGAATAGACAAAAATAAAGATTACACCATTGTATTACAAAGTACATACAAATAAAAAATAATCTGAGTGGCTTGGACAAGTTCATGTCAGAACAACAAAAAAAAAAACATTCCCGCTTTAAAACTTTTTCTCACATCTGCTTGCTATATAAGTAAAATTAATCATGCTTTTAGGACAATCAGTTCAAAATTAAGCCAGTATCTTGACGGGCACATGAGTGAGATTTCTGCTTGTCGCACTCACACATATATAGTGTTTGGCACAGAGCTAGACATGCTGCAGATTTTTCTGGGGAGGAAACATTGTTAAAATGGGATATGTCAGGAGTTGAGGATAAGCACCCTATAAAACACGTATGAGGTACACATATGTGGTCTTGAGACTGAGTTGAAATTCACATTAGCTAAACTATTGTGATTGAAGAATATAAATATAAAAATCTACTTAGAACACCTTTTAGTTTTGAGAGCTCAATACACCCCCATGACGGAGGCCTACATTAGGCCCTGACAATTTATTCTCCCAGAAATAAATTAAGAATTTGACAAATCCTTTATTAAAATGTTAGCATGGCCAAAAAACATCTGAAAGCATTTGCCTAAATACTCTTAATAAACTGCTCACACCCAATAGCTATTGAAGTGCAATAAAACAAAATATACTGAGCAAGAAAGATCATCTAATAGCACTTCACGTGCTAGAACTGCTTTGCTGTTCAGCTGATAGCAGTACACAGACAGGGAGGCACTTAATTCAATGCCAAGGTCTCTGCTAGATAAAAGACCAAGACCAAATCAAACTTTTGTTTTTCCAAACTCATGTGTGGGGAGTTTCTACAACTCCAAAGAGCTTCACAGATGTCCTGAGCAGAATTTACAGTGTAATTTCCTTTTCAAATTCTATAGTTTCAGCTCTCTATTCTAAAAGTAGTTTTAAGGTACAGGTCGTATTTCTGTGTAATCTGAAAATAAAAATTATAACTTGCAAATACACACAAATGTAAGTTCAAGTACACATTATTAACCCTCTTCTGAGTCTTCTGTCCACTCATTTTGTGAAAATAGCACATTACTGCTCAGCTCTGATGATTTGTATAAATTTTTCTATTTTACTTTGAACTTGGACAACAAAATCCAGTGCGGTATATTTCATACTATTCTCCAGGCTCTTTCCACTCTGCATATATCTGATTTAAGCTGTTTATTACATTGAGACTTTCTTTTATGGATTTCCTTTCAGGAACTTTTGATTTATGCAATTCTACAATAAAGGACAAGTAATAGAACATATTTTTAAAAATTCACCCAATAAAAGTTTTTTCTCAAAGGAGATTAATAATTAAATGTCCAGAAGGATGGGAAAGCAGGTTACAAAATGATATTCAGTGTACAATAAACCAACTATACCCAAATGTAAAATCTGTTAAATAAGTACAAATCAAGTACAAGAAAATATATTTTAAAGGTACCAGTGCCATGGAATTATAGTGTTTTTATTTTAAAAGATGTTCACATCATTAGTTTTCAGAAATACTGAATATTTATGAATTTCAAATACAACTGCATGACAACCATGTGCCAATAATTTACATGTGTTTTCATCCTTATAATAAACACACAGGGTTATTCACCCCATTTTATAAGAGAAAATAAGGCTTCAAAAATCATGGTGAGGAAGAGCTGGTATTTAAGTCCAAATATGACTCCACAGCAAAAATGAATATCTAATCCAATCTTTGAGTTTATTAAATGCCAGAATTTTCATTTCCTTTTCATGAGGCAATAAATAAAACTAAAAAAAAACATTTATCATGGTCATTGACATTAATATAGTACTATTTCAAAACACATAGTTTTCTTTGAAAATATATTTTGTACTCATGCTATGAAGTATTGAGATTAAATTACATCATACATCCTATCTAATAACAGACAAATATGCAAATTGACCATACCTCCGACACACCCACAAGCCACGCCCAGCATCCAATCAGAGCGAGTATGCAAATTAACCCAAACCAAGATGGCTACAGCCACAGAGAGAAAGGTTTCCTAGGTAACAGAGGAAGCCAAGCTTTCCGCCTGCCCTTGCCAGGCCTAAGCCTCCACTCAAGCTACAAAGTTTCAATTATAGAAGGTAAACAAATTCAAACAAATGGCGGCAGAATGGAGCTTGAGAGAGCAGGCCAGGGTTGCCGCCTGCAACAGGGGAAGCAAAGCTTTCCGCACACCCTGGCCGGGCCCACCCGCTTAAGGCAACAAAGTTTCAATTATAACCTCAACACAAATGGCTGCCGGCCTCAGAGAGAGGCCCAGGCTTGGCTCCGCTCCAGGACACAAAGTTTCAATTGTAGAAGGAAAATAAATTCCAGATACCAGGGCCTCCACTTGGGTCACCAGGGGGCGTGGCCGGCCTGCAAACCACCACAGGCCCCTCGCTCAGGCCGCCCCCCACACCCCAAGGGAACCCCCACCTGATTCGGGACACCCTTCAGGGCAAACCAGCTGGCCCCCACCCCTGTACCAGGCCTCTATCCTATCTAATAAAAGAGTACTATGCAGATTGATCATCACTGCAACACACAATATAGCTGCCCCCATGTGGTCAAAGATCCTGCCCCCATGTGGATACAAGATGGCCACCACAAGATGGACAGCAGGAGAGGGCAGTTGGGAGGCACCCGGCCTGCAAGGGAGGGCAGTTGAGAGGGACCAAGCCTGCAAGGGAGGGCAGTTGGAGGTGATCAACCCTGCAGGAGAGGGCAGTTAGGGGTGACCAGGCCGGCAGAGGAGGGAAGTTGGGGGCAAACAGGCTGGCAGCAGAGTGGATAGGGGGTGATCAGGCTGGCAGGCAGAAGCGGTTAGGGGCAATCAGGAAGGCAGGCAGGTAAGCAGTTGGGAGCCAGCAGTCCTGGATTGTGAGAGGGATGTCCGACTGCCCGTTTAGGCCCGATCCCGGTGGGATCAGGCCTAAACGGGCAGTCGGACATCCCTCAAGGGGTCCCATATTGGAGAGGGTACAGGCTGGGCTGAGGGACAACCCCCCTCCGTGCACGAATTTCGTGCACCGGGCCTCTAGTAACCATATAAAAAGTGATAAAATGGTAAAGAAAGTGGTGTGGAGTAGGTGGTATATACTGTAGTTAATGCATCTGCACCTAGCAAGGGAAAGTGATGAATTACTTTGGCATTACTTTTTTTTCTTTACGTTTTACTCAGAAAATACTAACATGTCGTTTGGGGAAAATCCTTTTAAAATTCTATAAGGAAACAACAGAAGCTTGAAAAAAAGTGGATTTTAAAAGAGAGCCAGGGCACCTGCTACCACATGAACGAGACTTGAGGGCACCATGCTGAGTGAAATTCGCCTGTCACAGGTCAAATACTATGACTCCATGTACGTGAGGCATCGGGAGCAATCAAACTCACAGAAGGTAAAGTGGAGGTTGCCAGGGGTTAGGGGGAAGTGTGGAATTGTTTAAGGCAAAGTTTCAATTTTGTAGGATGAAAAGTTGTGGAAACTGGTTGCACAATGTAAATACACTCAATACTTATAAACTGTATACTTAAAGATGGTAAATTTTGTTGAATATTTCACAATTGAAATTTTTTTTTAATTTTAAAGGAAACAATGAATTATTTTTAATGTAGTAATAATACCGTAGTTATGCTTTAAAAACAAAACACTTAAATATATACTAATAGGTTGATATTTGCAGGTTGATGAGTATTAATTCTAAAATTGTATGCTTTAAATTTTCCTCAATGAAATAAAACAAAGTAACTCTTCAAAAAAGAAAGAACCAATAAAATTTCCTAATCAAGAGAATAATCTCTCAAGAAAATATTTTATTGTAGTTTAAACATGTGAAATGTAGTAACACTTTAGCTACCACTGATAAAGATGACAGACACATCACTTACTTCTCTTGGAAGAAAGCTGCCAAAAACTAGATATGGTTTCTGGGCTTGCACTAGAAAACTATACAGAGAAAATTATGTGAAACAGTCTATAGTTTGCTATGAAAAGAACATATTTTTATTAATCAAAAGTCAAAAAACAACAAAAGGGGAATTCTACACCTTTGTCTGTAAATGGATAATCCTTATGCAGAAAAACCATAAAGTGACAGTCTGGAGAGCAGCTCCAAAATATACTTAGCCCCGACATCAAGAGTGAGTAAATCATGGAATCGGTTCACCCAAAAGAAATTGTCTTACTAGAGAACATTTCAGCTGAGCTGGTTCCAACTATATTATTTTCATTTCTGAAAAACTGTATTTCCTGATATTTAAAATCACCAAAGGTAAAATGTATGAGAGCCTGTTGAAGTAAAAAGATAAATCACAAATACTCCAAGCATAATTACAAGTGAAATGAGTGAGGTCATTCTCTCCAACTATCCTATCAAATAAAGAGGTAATATGCAAATTGACCATCACTCCAACACACAAGATTACTGCCCCCAGTGGTCAAAGATGGATGCCCCCATGTGGACACAAGGTGGCTGCCACAAGATGGCTAACAGGGGAGAGCAGTTGTGGACAATCAGGCCAGCAGGGGAGGGCAGTTGGGGGTGAACAGACCAGCAGGGGAGGGCAGTTGGGGACAACCAGGCCAGCAGGGGAGGGCAGTTGGGGACGACCAGGCCAGCAGCAGGGGAGGGCAGTTGTGGGCTATCAGGCCTGCAGGGAAGAGCAGTTTGGGGATGACCAGGCCAGCAGGGGAGGGCAGTTAGGGGTGACCAGGCCTGTAGGGGAGGGCAGCTGTGAGGGACCAGGCCTGTAGGGGAGGGTACTTGGGGGCGGAGAGGGGCGGGGACCAGGCCTGCAGGGGAGGGCAGTTGGGGGGACCAGGCCAGCAGGGGTGGGCAGTTGGGGGTGACCAGGCCAGCAGGGGAGGGCAGTTAGGGGCAACCAAGGCCGGCAGGGGAGGGCAGTTAGGGGCAATTAGGCCAGCAAGTCAGCAGTTAGGCATTGATCAGGCTGGTAGGGGAGTGGTTAGGGTGTGATTAGGCTGTCAGGCAGAAATGGTTAGGGGCAATCAGGCAGGCAAGCCATTGGGAGCCAGCAGTCCTAGATTGTGAGAGGGATGTCTGACTGTCTGACATCCCTTGAGGGGTCCCAGATTGGAGAGGGTGCAGGCTGGGCTGAGGGTTAACACCGCCCCCCCACCCCCCCCTGTGCACAAATTTCGTGTACTGGGCTTCTAGTAAAACTTTATGATACCAAGTTATGCATGTAACCCATGTATAGGAAGCTCAGGTGGTGGCACTGAGGGAGCACTGCTACATCCTCACCTGGGACAGGGCTCACTTTGAGCAGCAGCAGTTCCCAGTCTTGTCATCACAGCACTTCCCCTGGGATTTGCATCTGTATATTATCTAAGTCCTGGGAAGTTGGTAACAAAAAATAAAGAAAAAGCCACAAGTATAATGAATTAAAGACCTCTGAACTCTATCCTAAAACGTGCATATGAAGTGTGAATAAACCAATCTCTGAGTTTTAGTCACATGTTCCTTTAAGTCTATAATAATGCCTTCATTAGTATCTACACTGAATTTTCTGTAATTAACTTTTCCATTAAAATACCAGGTGTACTGGTTAATAATGCAGATTTTTTTCAATAGATCGAGTACACATGTTGATATATATGCGATTTGATATGTATGCTATTTTGTTGCATTGACAGCAAGCTTCAAAACTTCATATGTCGAGGAACCAAGATGGCGCCATAGGTTAAACACCTAACCTGCAGCCGGGCACAACAATTTCAAAAATACAACTAGAGGTCAGAACGGACATCGTCCAGAACCACAGGAAAGTTGGTGGACTGAAATGCCCACAGCTGGGGGGAAGGAGAAGGCCACGGGGACAGTCGGGGAAGCCGTAAAAGCCTAAGGTATGGAGAAACGGGCGGAGACACGAGCACACGCGCCTGCGGGGAGGATGGAACCGGAGAGGAAGGGGCGGCTGATGACCTGGCCGGCGTTCACTGGCAGGAAGGAGATAAAGGCTCCGGAGTGCGCTGAGCGCCGGCTCCGATTGCACTGAACCCCATTCCGGGCGAAACCCTGGGAAACTCACTCACTTTCGCAACTCCGCCGCCCCCGCAGGCCGCCCGGCCCGGGACGCTGGGGACGCCGCCGCAGCGGCGGCGCCCGGAGCCCGGCGGCCTCCCAGCACCCGTCCCCGCCGCGCAGCCCCCGCGCGCCTGGTGCCGCAGGCCGCGCGCCCCGCACACCGGACGGAGGCCCAGGCGCCCTCCGTGCACCTCCTGGCGGCGCTAGACTTCAGTAGAGTTGACTGAATTCAAGGGATTAAGAAGTACAAATTGGGGGGACGCCGCGGCGGCGACGCCAGGAACGCAGCGATGGCGGCGCCTGGAGCTCGGCGGCCGCCCAGCGCCCGTCCCCGCCGCGCGGCCCCTTAAGCGCCTGGTTCCGCGGGACGCGCGCACCGCGCACCGGACGGAGGCCCGGGCGCCCTTTCCGTGCACCTCCCGGCGGCGCTAGACTTCAGTAGAGTTGACTGAAATGAAGGGATTAAGAAATACAAATTGGGAAGTTTGAAAAAGATGGCGGCGGAGGTTAAAGGCTGTTCTGTTGCCTCGCACCCAGCGAAATCGGAGGGGATGAGGTGTGGAGGCGCGTGGGTCTGGCTGGTGGCGGGGGAAAGGGGCTTTTGTTCTAAACCTAGGGGAGATTAGCTCTCCATCACCCTGAAATCCATCTTCTGGCGAACCGCGGGAGACCCAGATGCCTGCGGGGAGAGGCGGGACTCTTGCGGAGGTGCGCCCAGCAATCAGTGTTTGCTGCGCTGGAGTGCGGAACGAGGGGACTTAGATACGTGGAAGGCAGAAGGACCAGACTCACAGCAATCGCGGCTCGCCGCACCAAGGCCTGTTGGCGCCCTGAGACCCCGCCCCGCCCTGGGACCCGCCCCGCACGTTTTGAAGACCTGCCCCGCAAGTCTTGCAGGCACACCTGCGCCCCAAGCAACGGCTTATGCATATGGGTGGCCTGCCCTCTGGCAGCGGACCAGATGAACTGCTGTTCTAGTCGGACTGCTCCAGGGCCACTCAGACAGGAGGAAGAAACTACAGTTTTTGCTGTAATCCTTGCTGAGTGCCTAAGGCAGTAGCTGATCTACACCCCATTGGAGACCCAGAAACGAGGGCATCTAGTGGTCTGTGGGAGATGACACCAGATTTCAACCACGTGCATAAGGGACACATTCAACAGGAATATTCAGTGAGCGCCAAAGCTTTGCTGCGCCAAGACCCGGCCCATAGACGTGTCTCCTGCACAGCAACTCTTCCTTTATAGACAAAGAGAGCCCCCCCAGTGACACCAACAGCAATCAAGACTCAACTATACAAAGGAGGACCAAGATGGAGGCATAGGGCGGAAGCCTGATTGTTGCCTACCACAACGACTTTGAGACTACGACAAGAGAGCAGAGCAGACACCATCCAAGACCACCATAGGGCTGGCTGAGTAGATGCTCTACAACTAGAATAAAAGAGGGGTATGTGGGATGATGCTGATGCCGGTGACCCAAAGACCACACTTTAAGAACTACGGCTCAGGCGACACAAAAGAACTATGTCTCAGGCGATACAACAGCGGCCTGGAACGTGCTCGGCGCAGTTCCCCCGGCGGTCTCCGGCTGAGGGGACGGCTCCACTGGCAGCCAAGCACGGACAGACGAGCCCCTATGAGACATGGGGTGGGAGACTCCGCGCTTGCTGACCTCCGAGTCCGTCAAGAATCTCAACGCCCCGGAAGCGGCCAGGTGCGCATGCTCGGCGACCGGCCACCGATGCAGACCCAAGGGCCGACGCAGCGACGCCAGACCGGCCCACCGCCATGCACCGGGCGCACCGGAGCTTCGCCGAGCCGCCGCCCGACGAGTTCTGCAGCAGCCATACTGGAGCTCTGGAAGGATGGCCAGGGGAATTGCTGAGGGGGGATTGACCGGCAGGAATTGGGATCGGGAAGACGGGGCCCCGCTGAGACCCGGGTGCGGGAGGGGTTGCGCGCCTCTGGGCTAGGGTGTGGTCACACGCCTCTGGGTATAAGTGAGGCCTCACGTCCCTGGGTCTAGGTGAGGCCACATGCCCCTGGGTCCAGGTGAGGCCGGACTCCGGGTCCGGGTGAGGCCAAGTGCCCCTGGACCCGGATGACGCTGGATCCCGTGCCCGGGCGAGGCCAAGCGCCCCTGGGTCTGGGAGAGCCCACACACCCCTGGGTCCAGGCGAGACCATGTGTCCCTGGATCCGGGTGAGACCTCGTGCACCTAGGCCTGGGTGAGGTCACGTGCCCCGGGGTCTGAGAGGCCAAGCGTCCCTGGGTCCGGGTGAGACCATGTGTCCCTGGATCCGGGTGAGGCCGCGTGCACCTAGACCCGGGTGAGCCCAAGTGGCCCTGGGTCTGGGAGAGGCCAAGCGTCCCTGGGTCCGGGTGCGACCATGTGTCCCTGGAGCCGGATGAGGCCTCGTGCACCTAGGCCCGGGTGAGGCCACGTGCCCCTGGGTCTGGGAGAGGCCAAGCGTCCCTGGGTCCGGGTGAGACCATGTGTCCCTGGATCCGGGTGAGGCCTCGTGCACCTAGGCCCGGGTGAGCCCAAGTGGCCCTGGGTCTGGAAGAGGCCAAGCGTCCCTGGGTCCGGGTGAGACCATGTGTCCCTGGATCCGGGTGAGGCCTCGTGCACCTAGGCCCGGGTGAGGCCACGTGCCCCTGGGTCTGGGAGAGGCCAAGCGTCCCTGGGTCTGGGTGAGACCATGCGTCCCTGGATCCGGATGAGGCCTCGTGCACCTAGGCCCGGGTGAGCCCAAGTGGCCCTGGGTCTGGGAGAGGCCAAGTGTCCCTGGGTCTGGGTGAGACCATGTGTCCCAGGATCCGGATGAGGCCTCGTGCACCTAGGCCCGGGTGAGCCCAAGTGGCCCTGGGTCTGGGAGAGGCCAAGCGTCCCTGGGTCCGGGTGAGACCATGCGTCCCCGGATCCGGATGAGGCCTCGTGCACCTAGGCCCGGGTGAGCCCAAGTGGCCCTGGGTCTGGGAGAGGCCAAGCGTCCCTGGGTCCGGGAGAGACCATGTGTCCCTGGATCCAGGGGAGGCCTTGTGCAACTAAGCCCGGGTGAGGCCATGTGCCCCTGGGTCTGGGAGAGGCCAAGCGTCCCTGGGTATGGGTGAAGCCAGATCCTGGGTCCGGGTGAGGCCGTGCGCCCCTGGATCCATCCGGGTGAGGCTGGGTCCCAGGCCCGGGTGAGACCACGCGCCCCTTGGGTATGGGTGAGGCCACGTGCCCCTTAGTCCGGGTGACGCCGTGCCCCTGGGTTCGGCCGAGACCAAACCAGAGGGAGTCGGACCTCCATTACCACCATTTGTCCACCATCCAGAGCTGAGGGGTCAGTGCTGACATGTACACATAAGGAACTACTGGACATTGAAATTGGGTCTCAAAAGAACTGTTGGTCCAGGGGGAAGCTCGCTACAGATTGATTCATTTGCCTGTCAGCATAACTATTATTGCTCGTCTCACATTCAGTTCTTATTAGTATATCTCTAGGGACACATGATCTCGCTCATCTAGGGGAAATGATGAACAACATAGACTGAGGAACAAGAACAGAACCAGAAACAAGGAGGCATCGATCGGACTATCGGGCCTCAGAGGGAGGATAGGGGAGGGTAGGGGGAGGGTGGGGGGGAGGGGGAGAGTTCAACCAAAGGACCTGTATGCATGCATATAAGCCTATCCAACGGTTAAGTTCAACAGGGGATTGGGGCATGCGTGGGGAGAGGGGTGGGATGGGAATGGGGGGATGAGGACAAATATGTGACACCTTAATCAATAAAGAAATTAAAAAAAAAAAAAAAAACTTCATATGTCAAATTCGCTGAAGGTATTAACATCATAGATATTTTTACGCTTAAAAATGTCGAATTTTGTGCCAAAAAAAGAGCATTTGTGGGAAGTTTTAATTCATAACTTTATGTTGAAGAAAAAGTTATCGTATACTTCGGGAAGCTTAAGGTGAACATGCTCCATCTCAAGATACTTGTGAACGCTGGTTTAAATACTTTAAAAGTGATGATTTCAATGTGAAAGACAAAGAACGTCCAGGTCAACCAAAAAAGTTTAAAGACCAACAATTACAAGCATTATTGGATGAAGATGCATGTCAAACTCAAAAACAACTTGCAGAAAGATTAAACATTGCTCAGCAAACAATTTCCAATTGTTTACAAGCAATGGGCAAGATTTTAAAAGAAGGAAAATGGATGCCACATCAACTGAACAAAATACGAATGGAAAACCGAAGTCATCAGTAAAACATTGCTTCAATGGCACGAAAGGAAGTCTTTTTTTTTTTTTTTTTTTGCATCGAATTGTGACTGGCAACGAAAAGTGGATTTATTTTGAGAATCCCAAATGCACAAAGTCATGGGTTGATCCAGGTCAACAATCAACATTGACTGCAAGGCCAAATCGCTTCAGAAAGAAGACAATGCTCTGGGTTTGGTGGGATCAGGAAGGTGTGGTGTAGCATGAGCTTCTAAAACCAGGTGAAACTGTTAATACTGATCACTACTGACAACAAATAATCAATTTGAACCACGCTTTGATCGTGAAACCACCAGAATGTGCCAGAAGACACGGCAAAATAATTTTGCTTCATGATGACGCACCATCACATACTTCAAAACCAGTTAAAGACAGGTTAAAAGATCTTGACTGGGAAGTATTAACCCACCCGCTATATTCACCAGACCTTGCTCCTTCAGATTACCACTTGTCCCGATTGATGGCACACATGCTTTCTGAGCAGCACTTCAAAACTTACGAATTGGAAAATTGAGTCTCTGAATGGTTTGCCTCAAAACAAGAAAAGTTCCATTGGGACGGCATCCACAAATTACCTGAAAGATGGGGGAAATGTGTAGCTAGCGATGGACATAACTTTGAATAAAGCACTTTTGATGTTTCTCTTGAAATTATCGTGTTTTCTTTTATTACAAAGCCCGCCATTACTAACTGGTACACCTAGTATAAGAGGAAAACAACAAAGGAAAAAAAGCTCTTATTTCTTAAATGTATAGTATTAGGAAAGTGGTACTATTTATTTTCAAAAACAATTTTTTCTGCTAAAAAAATAATACTGGCCCAAGCTGGTTTAGCTCAGTGGATAGAGCGTTGGCCTTCGGACTGAAAGGTCCCAAGTTTGATTCCAGCCAAGGGCACATGTCTGGGTTGCGGCTTTCATACCCAGTAGGGGGCGTGTAGGAGGCAGCCGATCAGTGATTCTCTCTCATCATTGATGTTTCTATCTTTCTCTCTCCCTTTCTCTGGGAAATCAATACAAATATATTTTTTAAAAATCATACTATGTTGTCATCTGAGAATAGGTTAAGCAACTTTGGCAAGCAGATTAATTTGCTCTCATTTTTAATGATCAAAATGATAAATTACCATGGCCATATAATTTTTCAGAATTTACATCACCAGAGATAAATGTGTACAGAATATCCTACCTAATAAAAGAGTAATATGCAAATTGACCATACCTTCGCTACACCCACAAGCCATGCCCACCAGCATGCCCACCAGCCAATCAGAGCAAGTATGCAAATAAACCCAACCAAGATGGCTACAGCCACAGAGAGCAAGGTTTCCCAGGCAACGGAGGAAGCCAAGCTTTCCGCCTGCCCTTGCCGGCCTAAACCTCCACTCAAGCTACAAAGTTTCAATTATAGAAGGTAAATAAATCCAAACAGAAATGGCAGCAGCCACGGAGCTGTAGAGAGCAGGCCAGGGTTACCCCCAGTAACGGAGGAAGCCAAGCTTTCCACCTGCCCTGGCCGGCCTAGGCCTCCACTCCAGGCTACAAAGTTTCAATTATGAGAATCCCAATCCTGATCCGGGACACCCTTCAGGGCAAACCAGCTGGCCCCCACCCCTGCACCAGGCCTCTATCCTATCTAATAAAAGAGTAATATGCAGATTGATCATCACTCCAACACACAATATGGCTGCCCCCATGTGGGCAAAGATCCTGCCCCCATGTGGACACAAGATGGCCACCACAAGATGGCCAGCCAGCAGGGGAGGGCAGTTGAGAGGGACCAGGCCTGCAAGGGAGGGCAGTTGGAGGCGATCAACCCTGCAGGGGAGGGCAGTTAGGGGTGACCAGGCTGGCAGAGGAAGGAAGTTGGGGGCAATCAGGCTGGCAGGGGAGCAGTTAGGCATCAATCAGGCTGGCAGCAGAGTGGTTAGGGGGTGATCAGGCTGGCAGGCAGAAGTGGTTAGGGGCAATCAGGAAGGCAGGCAGGCAAGCAGTTGGGAGCTAGCAGTCCTGGATTGTGAGAGGGATCCCAGATTGGAGAGGGTGCAGGTTGGGCTGAAGGACACCCCCCCCCCATGCACAAATTTCGTACACCAGGCAGCTAGTTTCTAATAAACCTCAATTAGATCACAACTAACTTTTTTTTTCACTACTTGCTTTTTTAAAATTTTTTTATTGATTTCAGAGAAGAAGAGGGAGAGAGAGATAGAAACACCAATGATGAGAGATAATCATTGTCCAGCTGCCTCGTGCAAGCCCCCACTGGGGACCGAGCCTGCAACTCGGGTATGTGCCCTTGACCAGAATCAAACCCGGGACTCTTCAGTCCGCAGGCCGACACTCTCTCCACTGAGCCAAACCAGCTAGGGTACAACTGGAACTTCTTAAAAAGTATTTTCAAGTGCTCAAGAATACTCAAGTTTAGGCAAAATACAAATCTTTCCTCCCTCTGAGATTCCTTAATTAGGATGAAAGTCTCAGGGTAAGCCCACAGGAATGGTCTGCAATAAAGAAAAATTAGGTCAGGGTATAATAACTTCTTCAAACTTTATCTGGAAAGCCAAAAACATCCTGAGAGAAATAAGAGCATTCTCTGGGGTCAGGGCTTTTTGTTTAGTTCCTTAATCTCTAAGTACTCAACATATTACAGTTCAGAAATGCCCATACACTAACAGTAATAAGTAAATACAGTGTCAAAAAAAATTCCCAAACATGATTCTTTCAATCATAGGTCTCTCTTTGGTAAGAAATACAATCTAAAAGTTTGAAATACAATCAAAAGTTGTTTGCCCCCAACTTCCCTCCTCTGCCGGCCTGGTCACCCCTAACTGCCCTCTCCTGCAGGGTTGATCACCTCCAACTGCCCTCCCTTGCAGGCCTGGTCCTTCTCAACTGCCCTCCCTTGCAGGCCGGGTGCCTCCCAACTGCCCTCTCCTGCTGTCCATCTTGTGGTGGCCATCTTGTGTCCACATGGGGGCAGGATCTTTGACCACATGGGGGTAGCTATATTGTGTGTTGCAGTGATGATCAATCTGCATAGTACTCTTTTATTAGATAGGATAGAGGCCTGGTACAGGGGTGGGGGCCAGCTGGTTTGCCCTGAAGGGTGTCATTCCCTTGGGGCGTGGGGCGGCCTGAGTGAGGGGCCTGTGGTGGTTTGCAGGCCGGCCACACCCCCTGGTGACCCAAGCAGAGGCCCTGGTATCTGAAATTTATTTTCCTTCTACAATTGAAACTTTGTAGCCTGGAGCAGAGCCAAGCCTGGGGTTCCCTCCGAGGCCCACAGCCATTTGTGTTGGGGTTATAATTGAAACTTTGTTGCCTTAAGCGGGTGGGCCCGGCCAGGGTGTGCGGAAAGCTTTGCTTCCCCTGTTGCAGGCGGCAATCCTGGCCTGCTCTCTCAAGCTCCATTCTGCCACCATTTGTTTGAATTTGTTTACCTTCTATAATTGCAACTTTGTAGCTTGAGTGGAGGCTTAGGCCTGCAACGGCTGGCAGAAAGCTTGGCTTCCTCTGTTACCTAGGAAACCTTGCTCTCTGTGGCTGTAGCCATCTTGGTTTGGGTTAATTTGCATACTCGCTCTGATTGGATGGTGGGTGTGGCTTGTGGGCATGGCTTGTGGGTGTGTCGGAGGTATGGTCAATTTGCATATTTGTCTATTATTAGATAGGATACCAGAGAATGATGGAATGCCCAAATCAGCAGAAACTCAACATTTTTGCCCCCCAAATAATCCTATATAATAAAAGCCTAATATGCAAACTGTCCCCTCCAGTGGTTGTTCAACCGCTTGCTAGGATGTGCACTGACCACCAGGGGGCATTGCGGAACACGGTGGGTGTCAGCGATGCGGTGCTGGGAGCGGGTGGCAGTGGAGGTGCTGCCGACCCCGATGGGCCCTAAGGAGAATGGGATTGCAGCGGGATGGTGGAACAGGTGAGTGGGCGGCGCCAGGCCAAGGCAAGCGGGGGCCTGATTGCCCCACAGACGTGACCAGCAGAGGTGGATGGGGGCGGGGCTACCACCTGGCTCCCAGGCACTGAGGGAGCCAGCTGAGGGGCTGGGCTCTGACCGACTGCCCCGCAGTTGGGATGGTGGAGCAGGTGAGACAACGGCACCAGGCCAAGGCGGGGTGCCAGGCGGGGCTGCGAGACAGGGTGCAAGCTGGGGCCCGGTCTCCGCAGGCCACCCTGAGGGACCCCACCCATGCATGAATTCGTGCACCAGGCCTCTAGTTATATAATATTCTATTCTCTCAAGCAATGAACAAAGAAAAAGATAATTTTTTAAATGGCTGTATATGTAGTTTTTAAAAACCAGCACCAAATGTTCATGTTTATTCTGAGCAACATTTAGAAATTAACAAATATGAACAAAAAAGTGAACAATAAAAGAATAACTTCCAAACAATACTGCATGTTGGTAAGAATCACTAAGTAAAATAATATGACTGGCTCACTTCTAAAGCTATTGTAGGTTTGACCAGTTTGGAAATAGCATGCCTCACTGCTCAGCTAATATACCTAACTCCCTCCAAAACGGGTACAACTTATTTTATTTTGTGACTAGGCAAGATTAAGTAAAACAATTGAAAATAGATTTTTAAAAAGCAAGTAACTCAAACAACTTTTTATTTGGGATTGTTTTCTACTCTCTTTTAAGGGGAACCTCCCCCACCCCATCAAATCAGGGCCTAAATGTGAAACAGAGATAGATTAAAAAAGAGCAGTCTCTGTTCCATTTACAAAGCCCTTAATCCCATTACATTTATAGCAATACTGTGATCAACATCATACAAGGTTTATTTCTTCCTCAGATGGCAGCAGTATTTCTTCCACCTCATAACAGATTTCAACTCTGCAAATGGTTATAATCAACTTTCTGCACCTTGAATTTACAAACCATTGGGTGTTAAGTTTCCTTAAAACTATTTTATTTTTAAATTTTACTTAAAGCTAAAACTAAATCTTTAAACCAACCCCCCCTCCCTGACACACACACACACACACACAGGTACTTTAAACAGAATATTATAGAAATTTACTAACATTAGGGGTTTGAAGATAGCCTATGGAAGGCTATAAAGGGGCAACTATCACCCTGGCAGATTTAGCTCAGTGGATAGAGCATTGGCCTGCAGACTGAATCCCCGGCCTGGTCGGGGCAAGTGCAGGAGGCAACCAATTGATGTGTCTCTCTCACAGTGATGTTTCTCTCTCTCTCTCTCTCCCTTCCACTTTGTTCAGGACATATGTTGAGTGTATTGAAATCACATTGCTTCTTTGAAAAAATAAAATATACTCTAGCCAGCAATAGACCATGCCACATTCACCTCATCTTTTGACCTCTGGGTACTAGTATTACCCAAGATAACCTTATCAAAGAAATTGGCTAGCAAACCTACCAAATAGGAGTCTCAGGTTCCCTAATTTTTATGGTCACCTTAGTAAATATAAAACTTTAGCTGCGTGAACAATGGAGCTAGGTATAGTGCGTTAGGTATACAAATACAACAGAAGTGCTAAACTCACTAAGTAGGACTAGGACTTTAAGGGACTTGATGTTACCAATAGGGCAAAAAAACAACATTATGGTTTTCTGTTCAGATTTTATTTGAAATCTAATTCAAATTGCCAAAGCTACAAAATGGGAAAAGACATCTGTATTAGTTTTGCTAAGTCACAGCATTCTAAAACAAAATACTACTACTGCTAGCAGATCCATTATACACATTTCTGATGAAATTTATTACCACAATAATTTCATCTTGAAAACAGCCACAACGAAAGTAATTTACACAATATAAAACAATGACAGGTCTACATATGCAGTTACTCATGAGTTTATACATGCTTCACAAATAAACAAACAAAAATCCCAGGAATGCTCTTTCATTTGATTTTTTTTTTAAAACAGACTGTTCAGGCACAAAACAAAATTGCATTTCCAATAAGTGACAGCATCTAAAAAATGTATGTCAATGTTTGTTTTTCTTTGACTTTTTATGAGACCTGTGTGGAGATCGGGACTGGGATCTGGATTTCTTCCCTGATTTTTTAGGGGATCTGGACCGTGATCGCCTAGACCTTTTAGGTGTTCTTGAACCAGATGGTGATCTGAGGAAACAAACAAACAAAAAACAACAATTTACCACAGTACTCTGTGATCAAAATTGACTCCTTAAATTATCTAAAATGAGCTTTAACTGAATACAACAAAAGTCACTAAAATACATAAGGTTGTAAATTTCCCAGGTCTACACTGCCTACGTGCTCACACACAGATTTTGTACTACTTGGGCATTGCATCAGTCATCAATAGTGCGCTTGCTTAAAAAGCCAGGATCCTAAGCCTTACCACACTGCTCTACTGAATCAAAATCTCAAGGCAGAACTGGGGATTTGCAGTTTTAAAAGTTCCCCAAGTTAGTGATATACCTCCAAGTCTGAATCTCTAAATCTACAAGATAAAGTTCAAAATGACATCTAATTAATAGCATTCATGACATTTTAAACAGAAGACAGCTTTGAAGCCTATCTCCTTGAGGGAAAAGGCTCCAACTATTGCAGTATCATTCACGGAAATCATGTAAAACAGCATAATTTTATAAGTGCTGTTCATGAAGATTACCAAAATAAATAAATAATGCATTTATGTGTGTGTGCATACATACACCAGTAACTTATCTATTTTATAAAGATTTCATAAAGATTTTACTAAAAATGGTTACAATAATAAAGTTTTAGGAGATAAAGTTTTAGCTCTTAGGAAAATAACACCAGATAAAATATTTCTGAACCACTTTTCTGGAACTACAAGGAAACAAGTATACACTAAATTATACACTGAAGAAATGGTGTTTATTTTCACAAGTCTCTACCCAAAAACTTACTATTAAGATTGCAGGAGAAATATACGGGGCAAGGAGGATGTATTTCTCTTTCAGCCTTGACAAAAATCAAAAAATGTTCTATAGAAACTAAAGAACAGAATGAAAAGTAAAGCAGCTATCGCTATTCCATAGGAAACATTGGATGTGATGTTAAAGTTATTGGCTGGCTTTACTTGTTGGAAGCCTTCTTGTGCTTTAGTCATAAGCCTGGTGTTGGGAGATGGGAAGGCATAATCTAAAATGAAAGTATCTTTTTTTGGTTTTCTAAAACCCTGTAAAACAAGCATGTCAAACTCGTGGCCACAATGAGTATTTTTGAGGCCCAGCCAATATAACAGTTGTAAGAAATGTTTTAATAAAAAAGTTGTAACTTAATTTTTACAATTTCCTATTATACATAACTATTAATAACAAACTACAGCATCCATTAATGACTGATTACAATAATCATGTTGTATTCATTTCCTGTACGCACAGGTGCACCATTTCTCTCCACTAATAATAGCAGCGAATATTTTAGCAGCTGACTGCCATGTGATTAGTCTTGGACTGACTTGTTTGGTGTGTGCAACAGCAAATATTTTGCTTTCAGTACACTTATTAATTTGTGTACTTATTCAGTGTCTGGTAAGTTAATGTTCAAGAAAAAAATATTAATTTTTATTAAAATGTTCTATTATTTTATGTTAATGATTAGAGGCCCGGTGCACAAAATTTGTGCACAGGGAGGGGGTGGTGTCCCCTCAGCTCAGCCTGCACCCTCTCCAATCAGACCGCCACCCCCCCCACCCCAACCAACCTGGTCAACCCCCATCTGCTCCCCCCCGCACCGACCTGTTGGCCCCTCAATGCACCCCTCTGCCAGCCTGGTAGCCCCATGCAGCCTGCTGTTCAGTGCTATTGTGAGGGCATCCTGACCAATCTGCATATTACCCTTTTACTAGTATAGATTACTCATTTATTTCAGCCCTTTGTATTTAGCATTTCTCTATCAAAATAAACCTACATTTCTATGAAAATTGAAGCTTTTGGTTTTTTGCGGCCCACATAAACTTAAACCTTGTTTATTTGGCTGGTGATAGCCTTCGAGTTTGACATGCTTGCTGGTAAAACATAGCTACCAACCAAATCATTATCAAAAGGTGGTGGAATGATAAGGAAATTAGTATTTCAAATATTGCCAAAAATGATTTGCATTTACCTTTTGGCCTTTTTGCTAACATCTCGAGGAGAATCTTTGTGAGATGATCTGGACCGCGAACTCTCTTTATGAGATCTTTCCGAACGCTCTGATCGCTCCGACTTTGGTGATGGGGACTTCACTCGTCTACCACTGCTACTGCGAGATGGGCTAGGGGACATACTGTGTCGCCTTTTCCTATGGAACAAAGCCCGAAAACATTCCATAAGTGAGTAAAGGATCAGGCATTCAAGTTCCTGCTACTAAATTAGCTATTAATTCCTACCAGTTTGTACTAGCTTTATTTCACTAACCTTACTGATGTTATTTTCCAAAAACATCCAATTAAATCTTAAAGACAGACTGATCAAGACAAAAATTGAAATCAAGGATATTGGATTTTCTTTTGCTATTAAGAGATTACTGAGACAATGGACAAAATTTCATTAGGTCTCTAATCAGGTAGGTTTTTAAATGTTAATTTCACAATCTTGAAACTTTTATTGTGGTTTATATAGGACTAGAGGCCCATACACTGGTGGGTGTCTCTTGGCCTGGCCTGTGCCCTCTCGCAATCTGGGACCCCTTGGGGGATATTGGAATGCCGGTTTCAGCCCGATCCTCGCAGGCAGGCTGAAGGACCCCACTGGTGCATGATTCCATGCACTGGGCCTCTAGTATGCATATAAGATCTTTGATTAATCTCTTTCTGCCCTTCCCCTCCCCCCCTTCCCTCTGAGATTCATCAGTCTGTTCCATGTTTCCATGCCTGTGCGTGGAGTGTCTGGCCCCTCGTGGTCAGAACACATCACAGCTACTGGTCGAACGGTTGCTTAGGCCTTTATAGATAACTAGACGCCCGATGCACAAAGATTTGTGCAGAATGGGCCTTCCTTCCCCTGGCTGCCGGCACAGCCTTCGCTCTGGCCCAGAGCTGCCTTTCTGCCTTTGCTCTGGCCCAGAGCTGCCTTTCCGCCTTCCCACACTGCCCAGAGGCCCTGAGCGGCTGGGGCGGTGCGAAACGCCTGCGTCATCGCCCTGGCGATGACACAAGTTGTCCTGCCCCCATCCACTGGGTGCCTGTGGATGCAAATTAACCCGCCAGCTTTGTTGGGTTAATTTGCATACTCACTCCTGATTGGCTGGTGGGTGTCGCAGAGGTACGGTCAATTTGTATCTTTCTCTTTTATTAGTGTAGACTAGAGGCCCGGTGTAGGAATTCGTGCATAGGTGGGGTCCAGCTGATCCATGGGAGGTTGACTAGCCAGTCCCACCCCCGATCGAGGATCAGGGTGGAGAGCAATCGGGGGCGGGACCTATTGGGGGGCAGGGCCGGCCAGCCCTGCCCCCTGGTCGAACTCCCAGTCGAGGGGACAATTTGCATATTGGCCTTTTATTATATAGGAAGGATGGGGCACCAAGTTACTCTGAAATTGTTGGGGGAAGGGGAAAGGAGAAGAAAATAAGGCAAAAGTAGAAATATTTAACATTTGGGGAACATAAATGAAAGACATTTGGAAATTCTTTATACTATTCTTGCAACTTTTCTGTAAATCTAAAATATCAAAATAATAAGAAAGAAAAAATAGATTTACTATTTAACTAATAACTATGCTATTTGTAACTATTTGTAGTGACTAAGCCATAATTTTTAAATTTGCATTCACTTGATTTTTATTAGGAAAAAGTTAACTGTTAATGGAAGCAATTTTCTCTACTAAATCAGATTTGGGGATTATTAACATAAAAAATAAAAATTAAAAGAGAAGCAATGTTTATTGGAATGAAGATAAAGTAAGCAGCAAGTCCTTACAGTCCATGTGCATAATCTCCTTTCCAGGTAGGACTGGAAGACTCAAGTTTATACGTAGCAAACTCAGCACAGAATGCTTATATTGGAGACAACAAGAAAGATCTAGCAAGCTGTTTAGTTATTCAAGCCTAAGCTTGATACCTAGTATGGTAACTAAATTCTTAGTACTGAACTAAGGATAAGGTAACTTGTGAACCATGTGAAAGGATATAAAGGGATGATGTCTTAGTTAACTAAGCCAAGTGCTAACTAATGGTTCCATTTTTCAGTTAGTTCTGCCTCCTATAGGCAAGAGCCAAACATATTTATCATGAAAAAATACTTTTCTAGTTTGTTGGAATCGGTGTTGAAAATATTATAACATGGAACATCATTCTAAATCCTAAAACCAGTATAGGTATTAAATTAGAAATGTTATACCTTTCTTTCCTTGTTGGAGTACACTCATCTTTTTCCTTCTTGTCTTTGGATCGAGATTCCAATTTTTCTTTATCCTTCTTATCTCTTTCTCGTTCTCTTTCTAATTCTTTCTCTTTCTCCTGTGAATTTTTTTTTTTTAAAGAAAGAATATTTTGTCATGAAAACATACCAATCTGGGTTAATCTCATTTATATAATAATATGTTCTCTTCTACTTGACTAATTTTTAAATCACAAATAACATTAAAAAAACAAACAAACACACCTCCTCTTCCAGAAAAGCTAGCCATTTCTTCTACTCACCCTGAATAACAACAGTAATACCAGTGACAGCAGCTAAACATTTACTGTGTGCTTACCATAGGCCAGGTAATTAGTAAACAACCCTCACACACCATTTCATATATTTCTTCCAATCACCCACAGTAGTACTTTTATCCTGGTTCTAGAGATGAAAGCTGAGACTCAGAAAATTTAAGTTCCATGCCTCTGGTCACACAGAATAAAGTTAGGATTTGAGCCCAAGCTCTGGAGCTAAGGTTCATAACTACCACCTGCAGAGTGCTATCCCTTACAAGATAACAACGCATTGACCCTGCCATTTCAGATGACAATAAAATAGCAGTGATATTAATTACACAGCAAGTTGATTTAATCAAAAGAGAGCCTTGCCAAAGCAATAGGCTGAAAAGGAGAAATAGCTATTCTCAAAAATCGTCCATCAGAAAATCTTATTGGTGAGAGACAAGTACCAATTGTATTGGAAATTTTAAATCCTAATTTATGAAAGTAAAAACTATGTGACTATACAATTATATAAACCAGGAAAACTATATCCTTATCTTCAGATGCTATAATTGCCACTTCTCACTTGAAATTATAATTTCTATTGATTATATAATTAAAGGAGTAGCTATAGACAATGAACCCACAAAGCCCACTCAGATCTTCATTAATAGGGAATTTAACTGCTCTATGATTTCTGTGCATCAAGAAAGCTATCTGATAGCTGATAAAAAGCCTGTATGAGGTGTTGGCAAACATTTCCTATAAAGAGCCAGAAAATATAAAATATCTTCTGTTTTGTGGGCCACACAAAGACTGTCAAAAATATTCAACTCTGCTAAAGGAGAATGGCTGTGAGCCATGTATATTTACAAAATGAGGTGATGGCTAGTCTGTCAACCCTATCCACCTTCAAGAAACACATCCTCCTCCCCAAATGCAACCTGGAATGCAGGAGACTAAAACATACATGTCTTACTACCATCAGGACCAGTAAGCATTCCAAAGTAGAGGAGTCTTCCATAAAGATCAAACACCTGCCACCATCTCCAAAGGGATTCATGTGGTACAGATACATAACATCTTTTTTTAAATCTAAGTTATTTTATTCAAAATATATCATATAGAGTACAAATTTTAAAAGTGAGGCTGATGGTCTGTAAAATATAGTTTCCTCATGCATAATTTATAGAAATCAAACTATAGTTAAAATATTTTAAATAAAGATATAGCAGTGCCAATAAAAATCCCTGGGTTCTCCCAATAATTATCATGTGGGTCTCCTTGTCCTAAAATTCTGTGTATCCCTACATAGTTTTTAATGAACAAGAATATCAGGTCCTTCAAAAGTTTAGAGTTCACTGATAAGGTAGTCTACCACTTGCTGTCCCTCCTTGAAAACAATGGAAAAGGAGTCCTACATGAACTTTCTAAACCCTAACTTCATCTTTTTGTCTCTATGCCACTTCTCATGGTTTCTGGTATCTCATGGTCACAAATACTCTTTCTATAGGGTCTTCCAGTTTTGAAATCATATTCTTAGCAGGATTTTCATATTTATAGGTAATATCTACAATAAAGTATTATGCTGTGGCCCTAACCCTTTTACAAGTTGAAATAATTGTAAAACATGAAATTTCCAGTCTTCCTAGTTATCTACCATTATCCAGCATTTATACACCAAAGGGTGCAATTTGAAATAATGTTCCTAATATACCAATACTAGTGGCTTGGTGTACAAAATTCTTGGGGGGGAGGGGGTGTGAGGTGGGGGGGGGGGTGTCTCTCAGTCCAGCCTGCACCCTCTCCAATCTGGGAACCCTCTGGGGATGTCCAACTACCGGTTTAGGCCCGATCCCACAGGATCAGGGCAGTCAGACATCCCACTGGCTCCTAACAGCTCACCTGCCTGCCTGCCTGCCTGATAGCCCTAACCTCTCTGCCTGCCGGCCTGCTCACCCCTAACTGTCACCCCCCCACACCAGGCTTCTCGCCCTCAACTGCCCCCCGACACACACACCGGCCTGATGACCTCCAACTGCTCTTCCCTGCTGGCCTGCTTCGCCCCAACTGCCCCCAACAGCCGACCTGATCTCCCCCACCAGCCTGCTTGCCCCCAACTGCCCCCCCCCCTTGCCCGCCTGCTCGCCCCCAACTACCCCCCGTGTCGGCCTGCTCTCCCCAACTGGCCCCACGGCTGGCCTGCTTGCCTCCAACTGCCTCCCCGCCAGCCTGATCACCCCCAACTGTCCTCCCCTCCTGGCCTGACCGCCCCTAACTGCCTCTGCCTCAGCCCCGACACCATGGCTTTGTTGGGAAGGTCTCCCAGTCTAATTAGCATATTACCCTTTTATTAGTATAGAAGATAGAGGTCTGGTGCATGGATGGGGGTTGGCTGGTCTGCCCTGAAGTGGGTCCCCTTGGGGGACGGGGCCGGCCTGGGCGAGGGGTAGTTTTCAGGCCAGCCACACCCTCAATGGGGTTGGGGGTCCCCACTGGGGATGGTGTGGTCTGCACGAGGGGCTGGGGCAGTTTGCAGGCTGGCCATGCCCCCATATGGGTGGGGGTCCCCACTGCAGGGGGGAGGGCATGGCCGTCCTGAGTGAGGGGCTGAGGGCCATTTTCAGGCTGGCCACACACCCTTCGGGATGGGGGTCCCTGCTGGGGGGTGTGGCTAGCCTGGGAGAGGGGCTAAGGGTCGTTTGCAGGCTGTCCACGCCCACATCGGGGTGAAGGTCCCTGCTGGGTGTGCGTGGCCAGCCTGGGCGAGGGGCTGAGGGCCATTTGGGGGTGGTTTGCAGGCTGGCCAAGCCCCCAGCTTTGTCCGGAAGGTCTCCGAAGGGTCTCCCGGTCTAATTAGCATATTACTCTCTTATTAGTATAGATTATATACTAGTATAGATATTAGTATAGATACCAATATTCTAGGGAGTCAAACAAATAATTTTGGAAAATGCATGTTACTGAGTATTCTTATTCCTTACTCGTTGAAGAAGTTTATCTCTGTAGTGTTCTACTTGCTCCTGAAAGCTCTGGCCTGGTTTTTTAGGTCTTTTTCCAGATTCCAATTCATCCTGAAACTTCATAACTTTGAGCTGTGAAGACAAAATTTTTTCATCACTATAGTTTCTCAAGTACTGCTTGATGAACAAAATAGAAACAGAGGCATGGATACATGGAACAGACTGACAGCTGTCAAAGGGAAGGGGGGCAGAGGGTCTGGATGAAAGAAGTGAAGTAAGTAAACCCTCCCATTTATTTCCACACACACACACACACACACACATACACACACACACCCATACACATACACATATACATACACATATACATATACATATACATATACATATACATATACATATAACACATAGACAAAGACAACAGTGTAGTGATGGCCAGGAGGAAAGAGAATTGTGGTGGAAGTGGGCAAAGAGGGGAAATGGGGACAGAAAGAGACTTTGCTTGGGGTAATGGGGCACATGATTCTATGTGTAAATGATCTTTTATTGAGTTGTACACTTGAAACCTGTACCCCAATAAATTCAATAAGAAAAAAGTCTTTTCTTTGAAACAAGCATATTAAAAGGAAAAACATAAATACAGCAAAGTAGCACATGTCAGACAAGCCCAACTATGCAGAACTCAAATGACTGAGCATGGATCCACATGATCTCTGTACAACCGTATAAGATGACTCAAAAATCTGAATGTGGTTCATGCCCTTAAGAACTTATCTCAACACAATGATAATGAAACTGGTATCTGGTTCCCCAAAGAATTACATTTTAAAATTAGAATTTGGTTCACAATGCAAATCCCCAAAGATTAAGTTGTGAGAGGTAGGCACTACAAGAGCAAGAGAAACAATCGAGGAGTGTCTAGCAAAGAAAGGAAAGGTCAGATTATCAGAGAGCACACATATACAAATACATAGAAATTAACAAAAAAGCTAAATTAAGTTTTTTTCTCTTTAAGCCAATAAGGAAATAGAATATTTAAGAATGATCGAAGTCTATTTTGGCATTTGTAATTATCGAAATGTCACTTCAATTATCAAGGAAATATATTTTTAATGAACTCAGTCTTTGTTTCTACTCCAATATCCCATCAGGTCAGTAAGGCGGAGTCCAGCAAGGCTGTTAAAATGGGGCACATGCGGCTTGAAAAGGGCAACCGTGAGTGTATTCATTGACACCCATCACCTTGCGCCCCTAAAAACTCTAGAAAGAGTGTAACTGAACACATCCCAGGAAAAATGAATCAATCGAACTCTGAAATCTAGCCTCTAAACTTACAATAACACCATATGATTCTGTGTAAAGTAGACAAAATGCTTTCTCTGTTAACTTTTTGGCTTGGTGATATCTGAGAATGAGGTGAACAAGAACTTATACCAGCACAACAGTGAGTAGGTGGAGAAACGGAAATAAGGTAACGAATTATCAGTAAAAGGAATAGCAATGACAGAGTATGCATTAAAAAATAAATACTGTTAAATGAATGGACTGAGTGTTAACATTCACTCACGTATACTTTTTTTGTGCTTTGTGTGTTTTTTTTTTTGAGAGACAAAGGGAGAGGGAGAAACATCAGTGTGAGAGTGAAACACTGATTGGTTGCCTCCTGCATGCCCCCTACCAGGGTGGAGCCTGCAACTGGAGTACGTGCCCTGAGCAGGAATCGAACTGGCAACCTTTTGGTGCATGTGATGACTCCCAAACAACTGAGCAACAATGGCAAAGGCCACTCATGTACACTTTTGAGATTCTGGACTGCTACACTATTTACTGGGCATGTTTCAAAACCTTGTGGCAAGGAACAGGAAAGAAGGTTCCCATTATAGAATTCTTCCCTGACATATTTGAATACTTTTGATAATAGAGGCATAAGGAGAGAGATAGGGGGAGGGGAGATTCTGCTGGAGACAGTTTGGACTCTCCCGTAAGTTTTTCTCCTTCTTATTGTTAAGCCCTACTTAATGTCTACTGTCTCTCCATCACTAAAGGATGCAGACACTTAAAAGTTAGCATCCCATATAATAAAAAGGTAATCTGCAAATTGCCCATCACTCCAACACACAAGATGGCTGCCCCCATGTGGACACAAGATGGCTGGCAAGGGAGGGAAGTTGGGGGCAATCAGGCCAGCAGAGGAGAGCAGTTAGGGGTGACCGGGCCGGCAGAGGAGGGCAGTTGGAGGTACCAGGCTGGCAGGGGAGGGCAGTTGGGGATGACTAGGCCTGCAAGGGAGGACAGTTAGGGGCGACCAGGCCAGCAGGGGAGAGCAATTAGGGGTGACTAGGCCAGCAGGGGAGGGCAGTTAGGGGCAATCGGGCTGGCAGGGGAGCAGTTAGGCGTCGATCAAGCTGGCAGGGGAGTGGTTAGGAGGTGATCAGGCTGGCAGGCAGAAGTGATTAGGGGCAATCAGGAGGTATGCAGGTGAGTGGTTGGGAGCCAGCAGTCCTGGATTGTGAGAGGGATGTACGACTGTCCTCGAGGGGTCCCAGATTGGAGAGGGTGCAGGCTGGGCTGAGGGACACACACACACACACACACACACCGTGCATGAATTTCGTGCACTGGGCCTCTAGTACTGTAATAAATGTACACCTAACTTGACCATGCCACAAAGTAGCTAACTTTTCTGAGTTATATTCTTTGTACACTCAAAATGTAATGACTTGCATAATGTCAGATGTAATCTATTCATTAGAATATCTTCAGAGGATCTCTCCATGGCACTGGAGAGACATGGTTCTTTGACTCATGGAAATCGGTCTTGGGAAGAGGTGGGGGGTTACAGAAATTAAGCAAGCAATCAAGAAAAAAAACCCATAAAGCATAATCACTAATCATAACAGAGATAAATAGGGGGACGTAAGAAAATCCAGATAAGAAAAAGGATATAGGGGGAGAAGGGATGCTTGAACAAAGAGGCCTGAAGGAAGTCAACTGAGGCAGAGAGGGAACAGGATGTGCCAACGTGTAATGCCAAGAGGAAGCCTAGTTCAGTAGAAAAACTGAAAGGTCAGTGCAGTTTTAAATTTCAATGCAATACAAACCTCGATTTCACGAAGTTTGGCTCGTTTTTCCTCACTCATTTCAGAGTACTTAGAGAACTTGGACTCGGTCATTTCTTCTTTGATTGGATTAGAATATAAATGATGTTCTTCAGATTTGGAACTTTGAGTATCTTCTTCATCTTCACTTTCTTCTTCTTGACTTTGGAAATAAGCAGAATACATTGCATATCAAGACAGAAAACAAAAGTTAAATTTAACAGTCTGGCTTAAACTGCCTTAGAGTTTAAATAAATAAGTTATATAAATAACTTAATATAAGAGGGAAATTCATCACAAAAACATTTTTTTTACAAAATATTTGATCAAATAATATAGACAATTTTATAAAACTGTTTCCTCCACAGAAAAAGTTGGGGCTTAAACATAACTATATTTTTAAAAATTCTGCTTATGTTAATGTTATGTGTGCCTTTCATTCTGCACCAAACTTTCCCTGCAGCAGTTAAATGAAATCACAGTTCAGAGTGACTTCAACCAGCTTAACCTTTTGCACTCGGATGTCGAGTGTGACTCAACACGGTTAGCATCGGTAGCAGCTCTTTTTATACTCTTTGAATGTATCAATAATTTGAAATATAAAAAAATCCAAATAAATAAGTTTGTATGAAAAGAAACTCTAGTTTTTTATTCTACTGCCGTGTTTTGTAAAATCTGGGGTACTTAAAAAATTAAATCCCGAGTAGAATAAAGGAATTGAGAAAAAAGCAAGCGAGTGCAAAGGGTTAATGTTTAAAAAGCCAAGGGTTTACCCTTCCTCAGCAGAACCTATAAACGAGAAGAAACATCAGTTTGAGGCACACAGATTTGCTATGAAACAATCAATGCAGCATGTAGAGAAATTATTTGATTAGCATATAACCCTAGGAATAAAGAAAGCAATGTGTAAATTTTAAATACTGGCACACACTAATGATACTGAAAGTTGTGCTGGTTCTATGTCAGATAAGAAGAAAATGAAAAACTCCGTGACTAGCATGGATAGGGATACGAAAAAGAAATTTCGCCTGTCCATCCCGCTGGCTACAATCTAATGGAAACAGACAGGCAGGCAACCATGTGTATCATTACTACCACAGGATTAACAAAATGTTCTTTAAGCACACAAAAAATGAAGGGACTTAAGAAAAAGTTGTGTGTTCTGCGCCTGGGCTTTGTTGTGTATATATGTTAAATCTGGGCAAAGCAAGTCCTCCGTGTACAAACAAACTCAGAATGTTTATGTATATAAACAAAATTCCTTATAAACAATATTGTAAAACAATATTAGCAAATATGCCATTTATCTTTAATGTTTAAAGTCTCAGCTGAGAAGTCCTTATATGTTGGTATTTGGGTACTAAATACATTCTACTATAAGTAGGAGTCCTTTAGTATATAGAAAACTATCCAAGATAATGTAAAAACAGTTATAAACAAATTCTTTCCAAATAAGAATTTCATTATTTTAGAGTCTGATAAGATTTGCACAATGAATGAGAAAAACATAAGCAAAGCAGATAAAAATAAAGTACTGGCAATTTAGAATTAAAAAAGACATGATACTAAAAGAAAACTAGCTTTTTTTTTTTTTTTTTTAAAGAAAACTAGCTTTTTAATTTCTCATCCAAAGGTCCCTTCCAGTATACTACTACTATGCTTTATAAACTTAAGACTCTCAGAACCCACAAATCATTAGTACTGTATATAGGTACAACTTAACACAATACTTAGGTAAGGAGAAAAAAATCCAGGCCAACTATTAAACAAACACTTTATTTTTGGAAATAAACTTTTCACTTAATATTTCTCACTAATCTGTCAAAAACTTCCTAAATGTATTTTTTAATTTTTTAAACACAAGAATTTGTTTTATGGTACATAAAACTTTTACCAGTGTTTCAGATGCTTTTAATAGCTCAATTGTGTGTGTGTGTGTGTGTGTGTGTGTGTGTGTGTGTATGCGCACTGACATTTATGGAAAGGCATTACTGTTGCCATGTTTTCCTCATTATATCAAATTGTTTCCACAAGTGGCTCTAGCCTGTTTGGCTCAATGGATAGAGCGTCAGCCTGAAGACTGAAGGGGCCAAAGTTTGATTCAGGACAAGGGAACATGCCTGGGTTGCGGGCTTGATCCCCAGTAGGGGGCGTGCAGGAGGCAGCCAATCAATGATTCTCTCCCATCATTGATGTTTCTATCTCTCCTTCTCCCTTCCTCTCTGAAATCAATAAAAAAATTTTTAAAAATTGTTTCCACAAATGCTAATCAATCATATTTCCTTAATAATCTAAATCAGTGATGGCGAACCTATGACACGCGCGTCACCACTGACACGCGTAGCCATTTCTGATGACACGAGGCCGCTGAGGCGGCCGCATGCCGAGGATGAAACATTTGCTGCTCCTGAGGATGAAACATTTGTGAAGTAATGTTTTTTTCCTCAAAGTGACACACTACCCGAGTTATGCTCAGTTTTTTGGCGAAGTTTGACACACCAAGCTCAAAAGGTTGCCCAACACTGAAAATGCTACTAATATCCATTTATTGAATCCATACAAATGCTCAAATTGTGCTGGGACACAAAGGTCCCTTTGTTCATTCTTCCATTTGAGAGCAATAAAAAAACCAAAGATTTAAAAATCAGAAATTTCTTGTGTTTTTTAGGCCATATCTTTTCCTAATTAAAAAGTTAACTTCCTGTGCAATTATTTAAAAAAGGTGTCAAGTGCTATGGAAAAACTACTAATATTAACTTGCAGAATTTGGGAGCAGGGATTCCTATAGTTATATTTGGTGTCAAATGCAAAAACAATTTTGGAGTGACGAGCAATAAGCAAAACTCAAAATTACAATTTCTTCATGCATTAAGGAATATTTTTTTCCTTTTAATCTTAGTTCTTTTGAGGTTTTTACATTTAAATAACATAAAAGATTGAATATGTATTTTTCCAGCAATGTACAATCCAAAAGAAAAGAAGCATAATCTTCCTATTTCACATTTTAATAATAATCTGTGAAGTAAAAAAAAAAAAAAGATTTAAAATAAATGTGGGTGACCATTTAGTAACCACAACGTGAGAATGTAATACCTAGCACAGAAAAATAAACTCAACAACAAAGTGAAACCAGATGCAGCAAGACCAGAAATCTAAAGCTCCTCATTCACTGGAAAAACAATGGAAAACTAAAATTGATACTCATAACAAGGTTTTTAAAAGTGAAGTTTCCCTCTTTACTATGCAGTAAAATGAAAAAAGGGAGCACATATGCAATAAGAAACAGAGTATATTAAAAACTTAGATCCTTAGATTCTTACTTTTGATTTTCTTCTTCTTCTGATTCTTCATGCTGGTCAAATAACTCCCATTTAGAAGTTGTTACAGCTGGATGGAAGGGAAAAAAAGATCTATTTCTGTAAGGTAAGTTAGCATTTTTGCAGAAGCTTAGTAGAAGCCCAGCTGTAGAACTGAAATTTTATATTACAGAGGTTATCTACGTTTATTTATTCTTTGGCCATTTCTATGCCAAAATCTCTTTCTTTCCTCCTCACACCTACACATACTTTTATTCAAATTCATGAAATGACAAATAATGTTATCCTTATTTCTGTGCTAGATGGTGAGATTCATTTCATTGGAACCTACAAGTTTTAACAAATACAGATTACAGGCAGCAGGTACATGTCCAAGTAAGTATGAAAGGCAGATCGAAGACAAGCACTATGGGAGGGTCGAACCTTGGCTTCTCTGAAACTGACTTCTAAGTAGATTTCCGCAAAGGTACAGCCTCCCGTCTACATTTTCTACTGAGATGCCTTAACCTGAAAGGGTTTTAGTGATTTCTCTAATTACTCTCAAAGCATAAAAATGGAAAGATCTAAGGAAATTATAACAGGTACCACTATGACAACTTAGCCACTAGACATAAATCTGGGTCTTAAAGGTTGAAATACTGTAAAACATAAAAACATACTCACATATTCCAATGATTGATTTTTAAGTACTGAATTTTCTAAAATTCATTATTTGTTTTTTTACTCACCCTGTGCTTCCAATTCAGATTCATCTACAGCTTCCCATTTTGATGGAGCAACTTTAAATATAGGCTCATTCTTCTTTGAGTCTTCAGTGGCATCCACTATGAGGAAACATAAGCCATTAACCCTGACTTCTAGGGGATGACCTAAATTAAAGAGTTTATGGGTATTCACTGTATCAGCTATTTTTAAAACATGCCAATACCTGACCTCTTTTCTCTTAGATTGTCAAATTAAAAAACGACAACAGATAACACAATAGCTGTCCAGTGTGAATGAATCAAAATTATACCTTTTTTCTGTCAGATTGACATAAAATGGTATTTTTGGTGTGCTGCATGCAGAATTTTAGTAATTATAGTTTATGTATGTGCCATGAGATGAAAAGGTTGAAATATCACTACAATGTATTAAAAATAATAATAATAATAAAAATAAGGCCACACATGGACTAATAATTCTAGTGTCAAAAACAAGGATTATGCCCTGGCTGGTTTGGCTCAGTGGATAGAGCATCAATCAGCCCACGGATTAAAGGGTCTCAGGGTCCCGGGTTTGATTCTGACCACCGTCACACATACAGTGGTTGCAGGCTTGATTCCAGCCCTGTGTGGGGCGCATGTGGGAGGCAACCAATCAATGTTTCTCTCTCTCTGTTTCTCCCCCTCCCTTCCACTCTCTCTAAAAATTCAATGGAAAAATATAATCAGGTGAGGATTAACAACAACAACAAAATAATAAAAATAAATAAATAAATAAATAATAGAAAATAAAAACAAGGTTTATGACTATACAACTCTCTAAGATCAAATTTTTAAATAGCATATAAATCAACTCAGAACATGTAGGTTATTTTTATTTCAAGCAAATGGAGAAGTAAAAGAATCTTTAATACCTTTACTTAAATTACCATTTAAACAACAGATTGCATATATCTTGCAATATCTTAACATAATTCAAATGTAATGGAGATTGCATACAATTCTTATTTCCAAAACTGATTTTTGGGAGCTAAGAAAACAGCCTATTTGTTAGGAAGACTAATAATAAAAACAGAACTGATAATACCAGGCACCTGGGATTATAAATACAATTGAGCACAAGATTTTACCTTTAGTTTCTTGACAATTAAGACAAAAAAAGAGCCCAACCGGCTCAATGGTTGAACATTACCTGTAAACCAGGTCACTGTTCAATTCTCGGTCAGGGCACATGCCCGGATTATAGGCTTGATCCCCAGAGGGGGTTGTGCAGGAGGCAGCCAACCAATGATTCTCTCTCATGACTGATGTTTCTATCTCTCTCCCTCTCCCTTCCTCTCTGAAATCAATAAAATTATAATTTAAAAAAAAGACAAAAAGAGAAGCTTGTTAATATAATAGGCTAACTGTCCCAACAAAAAAATGTGACCAGAAAGAATATCTTTTCTTCGCACAGTCAATTGTATTACTTGTATTTGAATTTGGAAAAGGCAGAAATAAAAAAGAAAAAAGTCAATGACTGACATCTTATTCAGAAATTATAACCTTTTTCCATAACAGCTTGTGTGGACATTCAAGAGTTTTGTAATAAAACTTAGGTATTAACAGATTTAGATTTAATCAGCCTGAAGTATGAACTTACAAGGCACTCCATCAAGATCATCATCAAAACTTTTTATAGGGACTCCATCAAGATCATCAATGGGAGTAGCATCAATAGGAATTCCATCCACATCTTCCAAAGGTGCACCATCAAGTTCTTCTTCAATAGGAGCACCATCAAGGTCATCTGGTACATCCTATGGAAACACACACAACAGTAACGTTTTCGTTAACTTACTGAAGTCATATTGCTAAAGATGAATTCGCAGTATAGAATAAACCAACCAAATGGATACCCACATTCCCAGGTCCAATGTGAGGACTAGAGAGGAGCAAAAGTAGGTTTACGTTGTTTGTATGGAAAATAATACAATCCTACATAATAAAAACCTAATATGCAAATCGACTGAACGGCGGAATGACCAGTAGCTATGATACACACTGAGCACCAGGGGGCAGATGCTCAACGCAGGAGCTGCCCCCAGCCCACAGGCCCCAGGCCAGCCAAGGTGGGTGCCAGTGGGGGGGGGGACCCCGATCGGCCTGCCATTGGCCCCACAGACTGGCCCGGATTGCCAGACAGGCCTAGGGAACCTATCCATTGCAGGAATGCCATGCACCAGGCCTCTAGTACTTAATAAGTAGTAATACAAGAATAAACTGTGTTTTAAGTACTCACAACTATAAACCTACTTTGCCCCATCTTGTATTTTATGCCCTGGCCAGTGTGCTCAGTGGTTAGTGTCGACATGAGCACCCAAGGGTCTCTGGTTTTGATTCCCAGTCAGAAGCACATAGCTGAGCTGCAGGTTCAATCCCCGTCCCAGTTGGGGCTTGTGAGGGAGGCAACCAATCGATGTGTGTCTCTTACATCGATGTTTCTCTCACGTTCCCTCTCTCCCTCCCTCCCTTTCACTTTCTAAAAATCAATGGGAAAGAATATGCTTTATCATCCAGTCTGACAAAGAAACACCAGTCATTCATTCATGTATTATTTACCAAATATTAACCAAGTGTTTACTGATGCCAGGTACCATGTGAGGCACTGAGTATATAATGATGAGTGAAAAACAAGCTTGGTTCCTTGGTCTCTTCTGTCATAGAGCTTAGAATTTGGGGGGAGGGGAGAGCCAGGCAACCAGATAATCACAACAATCTTATCCTATACTAGAGGCCCGGTGCACGAAATTCGTGCACGGGGGAGGGAGGGGTGTCCCTCAGCCCAGCCTGCACTCTCTCCAATCTGGGACCCCTCGAGGGATGTCCGACTGCCTGTTTAGGCCCGATCCCAGTGGGCCAGCAGTCCGACTGCCCGTTTAGGCCCGATCCCAGTGAGCCAGCAGTCTGAGCCAGCAGTCCTGGGATCGAACCTAAATGGGCAGTCGGACATCCCTCTCACAATCCAGGACTGCTGGCTCCCAACTGCTCGCCTGCCTGCCTTCCTGATTTCCCCTAACCACTTCTGCCTGCCAGCCTGATCACCCCCTAACCACTCCATGCCAGCCTGATTGATGTCTACCTGGTCCCCTGCCAGCCTGTTTGCCCCCAACTTCCAGCCTGGTCACCCCTAACTGCCCTCCCCTGCAGGGTTGATCACCTCCAACTGCCCTCCCTTGCAGGCCTGGTCCCTCTCAACTGCCCTCCCCTACTGGCCATCTTGTGGCAGACATCTTGTGTCCACATGGGGGCAGGATCTTTGACAACATGGGGGCAGCCATATTATTTGTTGGAGTGGTGGTCAATCTGCATATTACTCTTTTATTAGATAGGATAGAGGCCTGGTGCAGGGGTGGGGGCCAGCTGGTTTGCCCTGAAGGGTGTCCCGGATCAGGGTGGGGGTTCCCTTGGGGCGTGGAGTGGCCTGAGCGAGGGGCCTGTGGTGGTTTGCAAGCTGGCCACGCCCCCTGGCGACCCAAGCGGAGGCCCTGGTATCTGGAATTTATTTACCTTGTACAATTGAAACTTTGTAGCCTGGAGCGGAGCCAAGCTTCCTGCTCGCTTCGTGGCTGGCAGCCATTTCTTTTGGGACTTATGTATCTTCTATAATTGAAACTTTGTAGCTTTGAGTGGAGGCTTAGGTTGGCATGGGCAGGCGGAAAGCTTGGCTTCCTCCATTACTTGAGAAACCCAAGCCTCCCTCCTACTCTCTGTGGCTGTAGCCATCTTGGTTGGGTTTATTTGCACTCGCTCTGATTGGCTGGTAGGCGTAGCAGGGTGATGGTTAATTTGCATATTACTCTTTTATTAGGTAGGATAATAAAAGGCTAATATGCAAATGGACCGAATGGCAGAATGACCAGTCGCTATGATGTGCACTGACCACCAGAGGGCAGTGCAGGAGCTGCCCCCCTGGTGGTCAGTGCACTCCCACAGGGGTAGTGCCGCTCAACAAGCCGGGCTCACGGCTGGCGAGCGCAGTGGCAGTGGCGGGAGCCTCTCCTGCCTGCGCAGCAGCGCTAAGGAATTCCAACTGCCAGCTTAGGCCCACTACCTGGGCTGGCAGTCAGACATCCCCTGAGGGTTCCCGGACTGCGAGAGGGCGCAGGTCGGGCTGAGGGACCCCGAGTGCACGAATTTCGTGCACCGGGCCTCTAGTATACATATAACTGCAACTAGGATGAATGCTAAAACAAGGAGGTATATCATACTATCAGAGAACATAATAAGTAGTTTCACCTAAAGAGGTCAGAGAAGATTCTGACGTTATGCTTAAACTGAGGTATGAAGATCTCAGGTAAAATAAAAAAGATGTTCCAGAAAGAGCTATGGTAGGAGGAAACATTGTACATTGAAGAAAAATAAAAAGAAATTGACACAAGGACCATGTGGTTGGAGTATGGATGCCAATTAGGAGTATTTTGTAAAGAAGAAAGTGAAAATATGACAGCTGGATTAGAATTATAAATATGAAGGATTCAAGAACTACTGAGGAGGTAAAAAGCAACAGAATGGTGATGAATAGAATCCACTATCATTGTGGTACATCTTTTCATGTATATACATACTTATATAGCTACTAGAGGCCCGATGCACGAAATTCGTGTGGGGATGGCGTGGAGAAGTCCCTCAGCCTGGCCTGCACCCCCTTGCAATCCGGGACCCCTCGCTCTAGCGCTCACCTGTTCGGCTTGCTGCTGCACTAACCAGCCGGGAGCCCAGTTTCTGGCTGAGCAGTGCTCCAGCTGTGGGAGTGCACTGACCACCAGGGGGCAGCTCCTGCTTTGAGTGTCTGCCCCCTTGTGATCAGTGCGCATCATAGCAACCGGTAGTTGTGCCAGTATTTCTGCTGTTCCGTCAATTTGCATATTAGGGTTTTATTACATAGGATCATTAGTCTAACAAAATAAAATCCTACTACATAAGATTCTCAATTACTTGTTTTCTACTGGTATACAGTAAATCTTTTCATGTCATCAAATAAAAAACCAGTCACCGATTTTCACATAAGGACACAAAACAGAGAATTTCTGTTACAAATAATCTCAAGTAGTGAGTTCTAGTAATTCCAGCAACAAAATCTACTATTTAGTAGTAAAAAGTAAATATTTTCATGAAGAAATGTTCTATCTGTAACATATCCCACCTCTATAGCATGCCCAGAAATAAATTTTAAAATAATCAGACAAGGCCCTGGCTGGGTAGCTCAGCTGGTTTAGAGCATCACCCCGGTACACCAAGGCTGCACATTTGATCCCCAGTCATGGCACATACAAGAATCAACCAATGAATGCATAAATTAGTGGAACAATAAATCAAAATTTCTAATGTTTTCTGTCTCTCTCCTTTCCTCTATTTCTCTTTGAAATCAACATATAAATATCATCCTAACATATAAAAACCCTGGGTCCGTCACATCCGCAACGACTGGGAGGCTCGACCAACCAGAAGTCAGTCCTGCAGTCAGCGCTGGGTTGCCATGTAGACCCAGCACTAACTGTTGAGGGGGCTACAAATCAGGCCTGGAGAGAGGCCTGAAGAGAGAAGCAGGGTCTGATTCATAGCCTCTGTGGCAGCTGTTGATCAGCACTTGCTTCCCTCTTTCTTTCCAGGACTGATCAGCAGCTCCACCTCCATTTCTCTCCAGGCCTCCACCAGGGCTACTGATCAGCCCCGCCTTTCTGATCAGGCTCTGTTGATACACGCCCAGAGACGCTGACTGGCATAGAAACTGACCAATCAGAACCAAATTGGCCCACAGAAGAGCGTAGCTGGGTGCAAGATCAGGCCACCAGGGGAGGGCAGTTGGGGGCAAGATCAGGCCACCAGGGGAGGGCACTTGGGGACAACCAGGCTGGCAGGGGAGGGCAGTTGGGGGCGACCAGACCGGCAGGGGAGGGCAGTTAGGAGCCATCAGGCCAGCAGGGGAGGGCAGTTGGGGGCGAGATAAGGCTGGCAGGGGAGGGCAGTTGGGGGCAATTGGGCCAGCAGGGGAGCAGTTAGGTGTTAATCAGGCTGGCAGGGGAGCAGTTAGGGGGTAATCAGGCTGGCAGGCAGAAGCAGTTAGGGGCAATCAGGCATGCAGGCAGGCGAGTGGTTAGGAGCCAGCAGTTCCAGATTGTGAGAGGGATGTCCGACTGCAGGTTTAGGCCCGATATCAATGGGTCCCAGATTGGAGAGGGTACAGGCTGGGCTGAGGGACCACCCCCCACCCAATGCACAAATTTTGTGCACCGGGCCACTAGTTAAATATAATAATCAGACAAATACACTGAGTACCTACCTCTGTTTCCTTTTCTTCAATAATATTTACAAGTCCTAAGAAAATATTTTGTAATTTGATCAAAAATGGTTCTGGATAAATTGCCCAATCTTCCCATGCTCTGAAGCAGGTCATTACCCGTTGCTAAACAAATAGGAAAACATAACAAATTATTTATGACAACGTCTCAAACTTCATCTCATGAAAATAAATATCACAATTTGTTGAATTTTTCACTAAGTCAAAATTCTTTTTACAATTTAAAGAAAATAACTATCACTGGCATGTTTATAAACAAATCAATGTCATTATTTAATTAAAAATAATGAAAAAGCAGCACTATTTGCTCTTGATCACCTAAGATCACTGTCCCATACATCTCACTAGTGGTACACATGAGGCCACATTCTGGGAAACATTATCTTAGGAACTTATGAAAGCTGGATATCAAGGTATGTAAGATGGGACCCAAATTCCTTTACAACCCAAAGAAGTACTTCCTAATTCTGGCTAACACTTTTTTTTGGTCCCATCCCTAAACCTCTCTATATAAACTCTGACTTATGGTCATTTAAGATTAAAATATTTTAAGTGCTGTTGATTTGTTTGAATCCCCTAAATGGTGCTATCATTGGGCATCATTCCAAGCTAAAAAATTTCCTTACAAAAGTCTTCCTCCAAAGAAAATATATCTATTTATTCAATTACTAGAGGCCTGGTGCACGAAATTCGTGCACAGGGGGTGTGTGTCCCTCAGCCCAGCCTGCCCCCTCTCCAATCTGGGACCCCTCGAGGATGTCCGACTGCCCGTTTAGGCCCAATCCTGATCACAATCAAGGACTGCTGGCTCCCAACTGCTCGCCTGCCTGCCAGCCTGATCACCCCCTAACCGCTTCTGCCTGCCAGCCTGATTGCCCCTAACTGCCAACCCCTGCAGTCCTGGTCCCCCCCACCAACTGCTCTCCCCTGCAGGCCTGGTCCCTCCCAACTGCCCTTCCTTGCAGGCCCAGTTGCCCCCAACTTCCCTCCTCTGCTGGCCTGGTCACCCCTAACTGCCCTCCCCTGCAGGCTTGATCGCCCCCAACTGCCCTACTTTGCAGGCCTGGTCCCTCCCAACTGCCCTCCCCTGCTGGCCATCTTGTGTCCACATGGGAGCAGCCATCTTTGACCACATGGGGGCAGCCATCTTGTGTGTTGGAGTGACGGTCAAGTTGCATATTAATCTTTTATTAGATAGGCTAGAGCCGTGGTTGGCAAACTGCGGGTTGCGAGCCACATATGGCTCTTTGGACCCTTGAATGTGGCTCTTCCACAAAATACCACGGCCTGGGCGAGTCTATTTTGAACAAGTGGCGTTAGAAGAAGTTTAAGTTTAAAAAATTGGGCTCTCAAAAGAAATTTCAATCGTTGTACTGTTGATATTAGGCTCTGTTGACTAATGAGTTTGCCAAATACTGGTATAGTCTATTGTTCCTGGACTACACACCTGTGCAAGCATGTTACTGTACAAAACATGAGATTAAATCAAGCACAAGACAACAATATTTAAGAGATTTATGCGGCTGTTGGCAGGTAACACGACATACTATTTTATAGCAAACGTTTTATTTAGCAGCAAGAGTATACTCTAAAATAACCATACAAGTGCCCTGGCTGGTGTGTATTGGTGATTAGAGCACCAAAGGGTCACATGTTTGATGCCCAGTTAAAAGCACATACCTGGGTTACAGGTTTGATCCAGGCCCCAAGTTGGGGCGAGTGTGGGAGGCAACCAATTGATGTCTCTCTCACATAGATGTCTCTCTCACATAGATGTTTCTCTCTCTCTCTCTCTTTCTCTCTCTCTCTCTCCGTCTCTGTCTGTCTCTCTCTTTCTCTCCCACTCCTTCCTTCCCTTCCACTCTCTAAAAATCAATAGGAAAATACCCTAGGGTGAGGATTAATGCCCCCAAAAAATACATTATCAAAAAGTTAAGTATATACATAAACGAGTATGTCATTTATTATCATTAGCAAGTATTATGACTATACATAATAGAATGTAACATACTTTCATGTGACTGACAGCACTGTAAGTTTGTTTACACCAGCATTAATACAAAGATGTGAGAAGATGCTGCACTAGTCATTATGATATCACTAGGCTAGGAGTTTTTCAGTTCCACTATAATCTTGTGGAAGAAACACTATATTTTAAAAACTTATTTTTTTTTTTTTGTTAATCCTCACCTGAGGATATTTTTCCATTGATTTTCTAGAGAATGGAAGGAAGGAAGACAGAGAGAGAGAAACACCGATGTGAGGAAGACACATCAATTGGTTGCCTTTGCACATGCTCCGACCAGGACTGGGGCGATTTGAGCCTGCAACCCAGGTACATGCCCTTGACCAGAACCGAACCTAGGACCCTTCAGTCTGTAGGCCAACACTCTTTCCACTAAGCCAAACCAGCCAGGGCCCACCATCATTTTTTACTGAAATGTCTTATAATGCATTACTGTATAACACTGCAAAACAAGGGATCTTCTGAGTGTGTTTTTTGAAAAGTGCAGACCTATTTTCAGCAAAAAGTACTTAAAAGCTAAAACAATCAACAAAATAACACTAGATAACACATTTTAAATTTCAGGTATATTTTGAAATGAAGGTAACATCACAGTAAATTTCAGAATGGTTTCTGAATCAGGCAAGTTATGTTTTATAGCCTATATAATATAAGTCTAATATGCTAAGTGTCCGATTGACCAGTCAGCCATTCAATATGCTAAGGCCACTCAACTGGTTGTTACGATGTGCACTGACCAGCAGGGGATAGTCTCTCCAATAGGTTAGCTTGCTGCTGGGGTCCGGCCGATCAGGACTGAGCAAGATGAGCCGGACACACCCTGGAGCCCTCCCGAGGTCCCTCCCCGGCTGGCCAACCTCCCGCATCCCTCCCCAGCCCCAATCATGCACCAGTGGGGTCCCTTGGCCGGCCTGTGCCCTCTCGCAATCCGCAACCCGTCGGGGGATGTCAGAGAGCTGGTTTCAGCCTGATCACACAGGCCAGGCCGAGTTACCCCACTGGTGCAGGAATTCTAGTATGTCTTATATACTTTTCTAGCCCTCCAATGTGTTTCTCAGTTCCCATCCCCCATATTCAACACTTAAGCCAGCAAAAATAATAAAACAGTAAACATACCTTAAAGTTTTCAGACTGTAAATGGCCTTGAATTGTACGATAGGTAGCATTGAGGTCTGAAAATATCTGACATAACTTTGTTTCAAAACTGAAAATGAAATAATATATTCTTAAAACAGAATTTGTTTAAAAATCCCTATCTACTTCAGTGTGCTAGCCAAACCCCTCCCGGACCTAAAAAAACAACAACAAAACCTACCAATAAATTAAATAATCTTGTGAAAATCAAGAATTAGGTGCTTAACCTCTAAAACTGTAATTCAACTGCTTTAACACCTAATTCTAAATTTTTCTCCTGCAAAATCCCCCAAAAGAGTCATAAGTAGTAGTTTCTTGATTAGCAAGGAACTTTACATCTGACACCTTGAGCCACCTAGTCTGAACTCTTTGTTTTATAAAAAAGGAAATGAAAGAGTTAAGTGACTTTTCCAAGGCAAAAAAACAAACAAGAGAGCTAAGATTAGAACCCAGACCTCCAAATTTCCTCTCAGAGTCTGTTAAGGGAGAAAAAATTTCCCTAATTCATAAAATAAACACCAAAAGGAACTCTGGGGAATTATGGAAGAGTTCTAAATTAATTACAGTTAAGCAACATAATTTCCTATTGCCGAGGAAAACATTAGCAATGAACTACAACAACATAATGATGATCAGAAAAACACACATATTAGATAGTTAATGCTTTGTCTTTTGCCTCTTCCTTTGTTTGCCATTGTTTCAGTTTATTTATTATATAATCAATAAAAAAGTTACTTTTTAACTGGTCCTATTTGTCTTGTTACCAAGTTAACCAATAAAAACTTTTAAAAAACTGCTACTTTAGCTTGAAAGTGGTTTAGTTCAAAGAATGCAATCCAATTTTTTAGAATATTCTATGACTATAAAGAAATTCAAATTATTTATTATTGGAGGGTGTTAACAAAACAGTGCTCTCTCTTCTGAACTCCTTACCCTAAAGTATTTTATTTCAGAAATATCAATTTACATCATTATACTTACAATTTCCTATAATATGAAGCATTGGCAACTTTTGCTGAAGAGTTGTACAAAACATCAGAAACCAAATATAATCTGGCAATCTAGAATACCAAAAGATAACATAAAACCAATTAAAAATAAAAACCATCAGCAAACAACATATCTAAAAAAAAAAATACATACTGAATTATTTTGGAATCAGTGTAACAAGGCTTTACAATTTAATAATCGTGACTAATTAGAATAGTTATAAGAAATTCCACAATCATGACTTTTGCAGGGATAAAACTTTAACTCATTTACATTTCAACCTGTTAACTAGCCTGTCAATTAACATAACAAGACTGCAATAGAAAAGATTTCCTGGCTCAAGTTCTTCATATAAAAAAGGAAACCAATTTCAATCCAAAGAGTCAACTATTATCTCCCCTTTTATCTAACCAATCTGTCTATTAAGAAAAATCAGCTGGCACACAATTCAATAAATGTTGTCTAAATGAATAAATGACAAAATGATTCATTAATTACTATATGATGAGGAACCTTGGCAAAGTAAGCATTCATTTTAACTTATAAGCCATCTAAGACTAGTTAGCTAGTGATAAGATCTAGGAATGAAAAGCAGATCTTCTTTTACTTGTTGGAATTTCTAAATTCAAGAAGGATTATAATTTTTAAATTAGATATATAACTCAATAATCTACTCAGTTAGGAATTAAGCAGTATCTTATAAACAGTTAACTTGTTAAGTGGTTTATATAATCCATATGATTACTTTCTTTTCTTAAAAATGTGTATTTTTGAATTTTGTAATTAGACTTAAAAATGTCAATGTAATATTAACCAAAGTCTATCAGAATAAACAACTGCTTAAATGGTTTCATGAAAAAACAAAAACAGCCGAAACCGGTTTGGCTCAGTGGATAGAGCGTCGGTCTGCGGACTGAAAGGTCCCTGGGTTCGATTCCGGTCAAGGGCATGTACCTTGGTTGCGGGCACATCCCCAGTAGGGGGTGTGCAGGAGGCAGCTGATCGATGTTTCTCTATCATCGATGTTTCTAACTGTCTATCCCTCTCTCTTCCTCTCTGTAAAAAATCAATAAAATATATTTAAAAAAAAAAAACATACCTTTTTGGGAAGGGGTGTCTTTAGAATTGACAATGACTCAGTAATGCAATCCACTATTTCTTCAGCAGCTTCAGCATTATTAAGACAGAAAACCATTGCATCTCCAATATCATTTTTCCTTGGAGTTAACCCCCGCAGGATTTCTTCTAATTTGTCCCTCTGTCTAAATACAAATTTCAAATGTCATTATAGTTACTGCTCATAAACTTAATTTCTTTAAAACCCAATCAGTAAAATAATTCTGACAATTAAAGTGTGTTAAATCTGATTTGTAATAAGCCCCCCAAATATGTTACTTTTTTTTAAAGAACTTATACGAGGAAGAATAATTTTCCTGGCCTTAAACTAATAAACAATTCCAGTGACTTTTAGTTTACAAATTAAGTCATTTTTAAATTATGGGCACTTTTTCAAGAGTACTTAAAAGCATCCCAGTCCTTTTATGCCTCCATTGAAAAAGAACCTTCCTGTTCTTTACCCTCCTTTGAAGGAAGTCTGTTACTTTAGCACTTCTACATAGCATTAGAAAAGGCTAAAACAGGGACTGATAAACTTCTCCTGTAAAGGATCAGATAGTAAATAGTTTAGGCAATCCATATGGTCTCTGTCACAGTTACTTGACAGCTGACAGCATGGAAAGGAATGGACATGACCGTGTTGCAATAAAACTTTATAAGAACAGAAGGCAGCCAGATTTAGCCTGTGGGCTGTTTGTGGACCCCTAGTCAAAATAATGAACATACATCTTCAGAAGCAAATATACTTCAAATACTATAGTTCTCCATTACCAAATGCTCTCATAAACAATGCATCAATGCAATTAGATCCAGATTTATAGACTATGCAGTGAAGTATATAATCCCATATGCTAAAAATTCTTTTTCCATGAGGTATACAGAACTTGCACTGAATATTTAGTAGTTACATTTTTTTTTTCCTTTAAAAATAATTTATTCGTTTCTGATCACAAGGTACAGGGAGGATGCAAGGGCAATGCCTGTGACTCCCATGCTGTCCAACCCAGTCTAAGCATGTGATAGCTCGTACACCAGGCTCATCCTGATCCAAAGCGTTCACTCACTTCCTAACTGCTGCAGAATACAATATCTGACCATGTGGGAAGTTTAAATTTGTTTTCCAGCTTATTTGTAAATACTGAAACTGAACTAGCTATTCTAACTGATTTCCTAAAGCTCTCAAGAATGAGTAAGTCACAGGCAAACTATGCCTGTACTGCTCTTAGAGCCATTTAAACCTTTTAGGAGGCGTTTCTTAAACAGCAGTGACTAAGGCCCCTTCTTTGTTCCCAGTCTACTACTGTCCACGGTGCCTGTAGCCTTGGATGACAGCCTCTGGAGGGCCCCATATCCTAGGGCAGTGGTCGGCAAACCGCGGCTCGCGAGCCACATGCGGCTCTTTGGCCCCATGAGTGTGGCTCTTCCACAAAATACCACGTGCGGGCGCACACGTACAGTGCAACTGAAACTTGTGGCCCATGCGCAGAAGTCGGTTTTCAGCTCTCAAAAGAAATTTCAATTGTTGTCCTGTTGAAATTTGGCTTTGCCGACCACTATCCTATGGTGCAGTGAGGAAGGGCAGGCCAGGCCCAGCATGAAAAATTAACTGCACTCGGATTGGAAGTCCATGACTCTTGAGGGCAACCTCTGTGTATGTGTCAGTTTTCTTCTCCACATTCCTGTTTCCATAGCCTCACAAGCTGATTTTCCTCCCTGTAATGGATCTTGGCCTTCTCCTGCCTCTCCTCCTCCAGACTGGCTGTGACTGCTGGTACTTTCAGGGAAATCTAACGAGCCAGGCATCCTGGGTAGGCCAACTTCCCTGGTAGGCTTCAGATGCACACCCTTGAGGGCAGCAGGAACCACCATTAGCTTTTTCCTATCATAGGGCAGCGGGATCCCATCAACATCAAACACCCTGAGGCCGTCCAAGGCCAAAGGCCTCACACAGTCCACCAAAAGATGCGGCCGGGGCTGGGAAGGGGTAAGGACCTTGGGATGGGTTGGTGTTCATCTGCTTGCAGAGGAAGGCCAGTTCCTTCAACTTGTTTCTGTAAAAATTGCCAGAAATGTTGACGTCTTCACAGTGACGATGGCCGCCAGGCGCCCAAGAGATGCCTTGACCACCGAGCACCAGGACCTGCCCCCCCACCATCTTCATCAGCCGCTTGGGAAAAGATGTTTTTGCTTCTTAAACCAGGCTAACTTCACTGTCCCAGAGCTGGCAGAGCACTGTGAAGAACATATGTACCCATCGTGGCCATACACTGTACACTGTAGAGACGCTTCAACAGTCAACCATCTGACCTTACTAAACCAGACAACAATTTTTCCTCTTTATGTTGCATTCAGAGAGACAAGAATTCTAGGACTATTGAGATAGTTTCTGTAAGAATATGAAGTATTCCACTGCTAGAGAATCACTGCTTAAAAAATCATCACAAATTGTATTACCAATTTTATCAGTAGGAAGTGGTCAAGGTCAATAAAATACACATTTACTCTTGCTAAGATGTTTAAGCACATTTAAAAACTTTAAGATTAACATCTTACTAAAACCATTAATTAAAGCACCATTAAAGGACTTTTCTGAATATGTAAAAGAAAGGGAATAAAATCTTACTCTTCCTTAAGTGCTCCCTTTTTATTAGGCTCCTCTACAAAAGCTTCTGTTTCTTGCTCTTCTGACATCCCATGCAGGTATGGATTTAATGGTGGAGGCCTCCAAAAAGATCCATTTTTGAACATACGAAAATCTTCCGTCCGCCACTTAGTTGGAGAATCTCCCTAATAAACACCCAGAATGTTATTAGAAAGCTCCAATACCTCAGTCAAAATGAACAAAGTAACTGATTCTACTTGCCTGAAGAATAGAATAAAGCTTCCACCTATAGTAAACATGGGCTGGTGTCTGGTTTTCAAATAAGAATCTAAAATAAAACAAACATCAGATGTAAGGAAGAATTGCATTCAAGTAATTATCATCAAATGAAAAATATCTGCCTACTTAGTTCTAAATAAAACCAAAAGCAAGATCACTGAAGAGAAACTCCTATTCATGTCATGTGCCATCTATGTCCTTCCTCACCCAGCCCCAGACTGCCTTCATGACTGATATTAATACTCACAAGGCATATATGAATCTTGCTAAATCTTACAATTTTATTGTGTTCAATAAAATGTGCCAGATACTGTATCTGACAATAAAGGTATTTTCCCAAGATATAATTTTAAACGGTGGTTTTTTTTTAAAAAACTACTTAAGAGTATTAAGTGAAATAGGTATAATTTTGATTCATTCACACCAAAAAAAGTGTTAAATGAATGTCTTAGAAGAAAGCAATTTCCTATAAGCCTCATTTATTCTACTATCTCACTTATGAAAAACTCTTTCATTGAAAAGCATAATGAAATGCATTTTCCTCCTAGAGAATGCTAAAAACAATGCTTTTTTATTAACTAAAGCAAAATCAGATGGAAAACTGACCAAAATACATTCTAGTTCAATTACTGAATCTGCCTTTTCATCCCATTGCAAAAATAACCTGATACTTTTGTAACTTTATTCTTGGAACTATATCTAATTCCAAAAATGAAAAGTACTTTTAAAATTCATACTGATTATAAATGAAATGTGGTAAAGCATGCAATGGAATATATTTTAGACTTTAAAGTGAAGAAACTTTGACAAATACAACATGCATAACCCTTGAAGACATTATACTAAGTGAAATAAACCAGTCACCAAAGTACAAATACTATCTGATTCCACTTATATGAGGTACCTAGAGTAACCAAATTCAAAGAGAGCAGAATGGTGACTATCAGAAGCTAGATGAATCAAGGGAATGGGGAGTTGTTTAAGTGGCACAAAGTTTCAGTTATGGAAGATGATAAAAGTTCTGGAAAGGAATTATTGGTGATGGTTATATAACAATGTGAACATACTTAATGCTACTGAACTGTACACATAAAAATGGTAAATTTTGTTATATATGTACTAGAGGCCTGGTGCACGAAATTTGTGCACTGGGGCGGGGAGGAGGGGGATCCTCAGCCCAGCCTGTGCCTGCTCGCAGTCCGGAAGCCCTCAGAGGATGTCCAACTAATGGGTCCAGGGGGAGCAGGCCTAAGCCGTCAGTTGGACATCCTTAGTAGCACTGCCGCAGAGGCAGGAGAGGCGCCCACCACCACCACTGCGCTCGCCAGCCATGAGCCCGGCTTCTGGCTGAGCGGAGCTCCCACTGTGGGAGAGCCCTGACCACCAGGGGGCAGTCCTGCATGGAGCGTCTGCCCCCTGGTGGTCAGTGCGTGTCATAGCGACCGGTTGTTCCACCATTTGGTCAATTTGCATATTAGCCTTTTATTATATAGGATTTTAACACAATAAAAAAAAAATGCACACCTGAACATGGGATTGTTGATTTCTCTGTTCATAATCATAGCTTCAAACATTGGCCCTTCACGTACAACAAACTCTATCATTCGATGTATCAGGGCGAGCAAATTCCTACAACAACAACACAGTTAAAGAAAATGGATTCAGACCTAACACTATATAAAACTACACTTGACCTAAGTTACTATATTGTGCAGAAAAAAATTATTCTGCTAATACAGAATTTTATACCAAAAAAGTAACCTGGAGCATGTTAATGCCTTGTGCATTAAGAGGGAGTGAGGACAGAGGGATAGGGGAAAGGGAGGGGGAGGAATGGTAAAGGAAGGGTAGAAAATCACAACACAGCTTCATAACAATAAAGATTTAATTTTCTAAATGCCACTTAATTTCATTTTCCAAATGCAAAACATTAAATTATGAATCACAACTAATTAAAAAGCTGCAAATATATAGTGTCAGTAATTTAGACCTTACATGTTATCACAGCCATCTAAAATCTTACACACTATCTCAGTTTTAAAAGAAAAATATTCCTAAACCAAGCACTTTTTGTGGTGTTGAAATGTTATATACATGACTATCACTTATAAAAATGCAAAACTATTTAACAAATTTAACCTTTTGCACTCGGATGTCGAGTGTGACTCGACACGGTTAGCATCGGTAGCAGCTCTTTTTATACTCTTTGAATGTATCAATAATTTGAAATATAAAAAAATCCAAATAAATAAGCTTGTATGAAAAGAAACTCCAGTTTTTTATTCTATTGCCACGATTTGTAAAATCTGGGGTATTTAAAAAATTAAATCCCGAGTAGAATAAAGGAATCGAGAAAAAAGCAAGCGAGTGCAAAGGGTTAAGGCCTGACTTAATAAAAAATCCATCCAACTCCTGTGTTTTTCTGGTACACGTATAGCAGATAGAGTTTTTATTGAACCTGACCTTTAATGAGGCAACAACTCTTTGGACCACACTTTAAACTAGTTCACACAATTCATGACATGTACAATTCTGCCTGTGTATCAATGAAGCAATTATATTGACAAAGCCTCAAATAAATGGAGTCCTCTTTCCAAAATATTTCAAAATAAGGGACATGGTGGGATACCCTTCATATTTTTCAATTACTTTCCAATATTTAAGCCAAAAATAAACATGCAGCTTTTTAATACATTCATTTTATGGGTTGGGCTCATAGACAATCTTTATTTTTAAAATCTGTAGCTGGGTTCTAAAATCATATGATACCTTATTAGACTCCAAACAGAATTTTAGACATTGGTTATGATGTCAGGCAAAATGACCCGACTTACTATAAGCTGCTCTTAATTTCTCATTTCACCAGTCCCCCAGTATAGAATTGGCAAATAATAATTGGGAAAAGCAAAAGGATATTGGCTCTTGGTACAAGGCACACAAAAATTACACCTTTAGCATTCCCAGCTCAAATCAAGAAATTAAGTTTATGTAACTGTCAGAATATATATATATATAGTTATAGAATAAGACAGAATTTTTTTGGCTCTAGAATGCCTGCTTCAGAGTACATGAACAGTAATATAATTTATCTCATGGTTATTATAATTATTTTCTCTCAGTTTTCAAACAAACCTACTTAAGTGGACACTAAAATCTCTACATAGTGGGGGGAAAAAATGAATTTTTTCACCTCCTAAAGGAACCTAAAAGAGGTAAAAAAATTTTATGAAGGTTTAATCTTTCCAAAGGGGAACTACATACTTATAAACTATTGATTCAACTTTAAATTGTTAAAACAAAAAGCATTATTTAATTTTAAACCTAAGTGTTGTTGTTTTTTTTTTCTTTCACGGGAGTATTAATTGTTCTGCAAATTTGCAGTTCTTGATTTCCAAATGAAAATGAACATATTCTCAGATCTATGGTTAGTTCAAAGTTATGATTCAGTCCCAAAACTCCTACTGCTATGTGTCAAATTACAATAAAGGGAAATCTTATGTGTCACAATACTACAGTATAAAGTCACTTTCTAGGTGGATAAATGCTATACATTCAGAAAGTTGTATGAATTAAGTAAAAACTAACTTGACTTAGGTATTAAAGATAGATTTAAAAATGGTTTAGCAAGTTTAAAAGAAAGGTTTCGTTCTAATAGTGCGTCAAGACATTTAGCAAAATGTACTCAAAATTTTGTTTACAAAGAAGCTGAGCCACATGTAAAGCTACTACTTAATATATGCTTTTTGAATGCTACAAAATACTTTCCTGTGAATGACTTATCAGTGGAAGAAAAAACCCACTTATAGTTTTAAATAGGCTTGTAACTGATAAAATCTATTTTTAGAAAATTTAAAGTTTAAAAATGTTGCATATAATTATTTAAAATCAGAATCTGACAATTAGTTATTTCTAATTTGAACCCAACATTATTAAATAACTGTAATCACACTCTTTTCCTTAAGATTGTGTTTCTTCTTTTAAGAAGGGTGACTTTACTATCAGAATGAAACAGTGTAGTACAAAAAGGTGATATATTTTAAGTGTACTATTTTATTTTAAAATGGTAATTATCTTATTCTGGGCAACAACAACAACAAAAAAAACACACAAAAAAAATGTTTCTCAGTTATAATAAAACCACATTTATTGCAGTCGATCGTACCAATGTCTGGTCAAAAACTGTATACTTTCCCAATCCATCCCATGATGTTTCCTGGTCCCCCGCTGCCGCAGACAGTTCAGCTGGTGTTGCTCACCAAGGCCAATGTCAAAGAGAATTTGGTATTCTTTTGTGTTCATTTATTATTCAACCAGTGTTGTGTTCCTGTGTTTGGGAAAAGGCTTAACTTGACTGAGCAAGAGCATACCTACAGCATGAATTCTTCTGCTTCAACATTATGTTGAAAAGAAAAAAGAAAGGAAAATAAAAGAATTCCAAAAAACTTTATTATCATTTTAAAAGTTTCTAATAGGTTTAGTGTTCATGAAACTAATAGGAATTCCTTCTTAAATTCAATCAGAAAAAAACAAAGCTATGTCTTCAATAAGGAAACTCAAACTAAGGTTGCATATTAAACACAAAAACAAAGAAAAATAACAGATTAGGTCAAACTAGAAAGTTATCTAAGATTTAAGATACATTTAAAATCCTTATTTTCCCATCACAATAATCTAATGCGATTCAACTAAAAATACCAGATCAAATCTATTAAACACATTCTAACTACCAAAGCTATAAAATTCCCTACAATGGTAACAAAAGCAAAACAGATAATGGCATAAAACTGCACAGTATACTTGTTAGTTAAATTTCACATATCCCCCAAAAAAGTACTGGGAAGGAACCATTGCTCAGTCAAGATATCACCTTTTCCTCAACACCATTTTTTCTTTTAATTCAGAAGGGGATATTGTCTATATTTAGATCAGTAATAATAAAGAAAAACATGTACCTTTCTGTTGGGATAACCACTTTGACTATGGCTTGCGACAGAGTCTGTATATGAAGTCACATCAGATAATAAACATAGAATATGTGAGTATTGTTAACAAGTAACAAGCAAAAATATACATATGCAATGAAAATACTACACATCTAATCACAAGTTTTGCAGGCAATCACTGCTTTTGAAGTAATTATACACTAAGCAATTACATAAAATCAAATGGATGTGTCCAGTGAACAATAAATGTTCACCAAATGCAAAGAATCAGAACATTCCTGCCAGAATGCACATCAATGCACTGATTAGGTACTACACTGAGAATTATCAGATAAAGATTTTAATTTGCGAAATAATTAACTTTTGCTTCTGACCATAATATAGTTTGCTACTTTGTTCCCAAGCCTTTAAAACCAGCCCTGTCATTTTAAATTCCCAAGCCTTTAAAACCAGCCAGTTGCAATTAACTCATAATGCAACCAACAAATTCTTATAACTTGAAATTAAGTTGGTTTTATGTTTAATTAAAAACTCACCCTTTGCTTTTACTAGAGTAGTTAATGTTTTTAAAAATCACATATGCTCTTAAATATTCTAATACCTCATCTTGAGAACTATGTTAGCTAGCTGCCATCCAAACAGTTTAGCTATTTAGGAGGTATTTCTAACTGAAAAGTCACTTAACTAAATACAAAGTATCACTTTCTCAGAACAAAGTAAATTTATATATTGCACTTAAGCAAACCAGGATACAAGAATGGACAAATGAGGAAGTGGGGGGAGCTGGACTTAATAAGTGGTCAAAAAGAAATGGTAGCCACAATAAAAATAGGACCTAGTATTTCAAACAGGGTATCCATGGGCTAAGGCAGGGAACACACATCTACTTAAGAGTTGCCAAACAGAATTACACATTTTCTATATAATTGTTGAAAAGAAATACTACCACAGATTTGTATTTACAAATATATGCGCCCTATGTACATTTTTTTAAATTACCTTCTCAAAATCCTCCTTGTTTTTAGGTGGTGGTAACATGGGAGCATTGGGGTTTTTTAACCGCTCTCTAGGCTGCGCATTAAAAGGCAGTCCTGATGGAGGTGGGGGAAGCGTATGTTCCATCATAGAAGGCGGAATGTATATTGGATGTGGAGGAATAGGCACAGCTTTACCCCAACCTAACTTCATTTCAAAAGACATAATCATCTTTCCTACAAGAAAAAAGAAAGAAAGATCACCTTGGTAATAACTCACAAAAGAAAATAAAAGATTTCAGGGATTTAAATGAATTTTTTAACCTTTCCATTTCTGGTTCATTTATTTCTCCAAAATCTTTATATCATACTTTCCAGAACCAAAAGAAAAGGTCTGAATTCTATAAATGAAAAATAAAAACCTTCTTACCATTTAAATTTTTTAAAGCTCTTTCAGCATCTCTTCTATTCATAAAGGCCACAAAGCCACAATTTCTCTCCCTTGCTCTTTCTTCATCAGTTCTAGGCCACATAATTTTCACACTGGCTAATGGTCCAAATCTTCCAAATTCTTGGCACAGCATTTCTTCATTCATCTATTCAAAAGCATAAGAGTTTTTTGAATGCCAAAAAGAAAGGGAAGAAAGAATTCTACGCAACAGAAGGCAAAGTAGTTTTTGCAGAATGAAGAGAGACATATTAATGCTACATTTTTCCATTCACTAGGAGTGCTATACAAATAAAATCCTGCCCTTATGGGGCATTCCCAAATCTTTTCATACCAGACATTCACTATTTTATGTAAACAAGTAGAAGTCAAAGCACACCTCTACCTCCCGTTTCTCCTTTGGAGATCCCTGCATCTAAAATAAGTCTGTTTGGGCATTGCTGAATGTTTTCTCAGGCAGCAGTAATTACCACATTTAGGTTAAGAATTTTTTATTTGTTGGCAATGAAAGAAAGAAAAAAAAAGGATCTCATCACCTTTTCTTTTTCCAGCACCCAGCTACCAGTGTCATCAAGAACAGAGAAAAGGATAAATATGCAATGGGTCCCAGAAGATATGTAATTTTTAAGAAAGAGTGTACTATATATATAATTATATTATAAATCCCTCATAATATAATTAACACGGATGTGGGAAAAAGAATTAACATATAAAAGACAAAAAATACAAATATGCATCAGGAAGATATTGTCCACCACTGGCCATATGCTCATGTGATAAATAATGAAAATCAGCGCCTAGTAAAACAGTTCAAAGTCAGAGTGCACATAATGCAATTATAGAGAGGAAACAAGCCCTTAATAAGAACAGCAAGACAATTCAGCCCATAACAGCAAGATAACCTTAAAGACTCTAGTTCTATCAAATCTGCTTACAGCAGATTCTTGACTTTACTTTTTTTACTGATTCACAAAGCAGTTTTCTTCAAAAAAGTATAAAAGCAAATAAACCAACATTCATTGTACTTTTCTAATATTACCTGTGGATTAATATTCCCAAGGTATAAATTAGTAGTGCTTGGATCTCCCACATCATGTGACCCAGGTGCATAATCATCGAGAACTAAGCAAAGAGCAAAAATTATAAAATAAAAATTATAATTTGAAAAATACAAAGTCTAGACAATTTTGATTAATTAAAAGAGCAAAAAACTGTATTACCACCAGATGATCTATTTCTTCTTGAAGGCGCATCCACTTTAAAAACAAAACAAAACACAGTTCTTAGTTTTCAGAATAATTAATCACAAATATAAACATTAAAATAAATGTCACTTACTGGAACGCCGCTGACCATCAGAATCTGACTGAGGAGGCTCAAATCGACTTAACCTGCCTTTTGTTTTATGTCTCTCATCACGCTCTTCTTGAATTCTGTTGAAAATATTTAAAATCACTAATAATGAGCCAAAATTTGTTTGTTCACATTTAATAAAATCAGAACTTACCCAGATATTACCTTCAAATAAGATTAGAGTCCCTCAGCTATAACAGAGTTATGAGAAAATTTCTGATATATCATATAATCAATGAACTACAAAGCCCACTTTGAAGGTGAGGAAGAAATTCAACATTAAAACCAAGAATTTGTTCTTTCTTGGCTAAGTCTGACCATTCCTTATCCCCACTCTTTAGTAACTTTTGTTTCCACTGCAAACAGGACTCCGGACATTAATTAATTTAATTGCATCCACATAATGCAAGCAACCCAAATGCTGGATGATACATTTTCAAACATACTCCACAAAACACCACTATAATATTTAAAGAAACCTCATGGTAAACCAGTTAGCAGCAGCTAACTGGTATGCTCCATTCTTCATACCTGCCATCTGTAGGTATCAGCTCAGTATACCTCTGATAGCCATTCTCAGCACTAGTAAACTTACTGTTTCAATTCTTCTTTGAAGAGTTCCAAATTGCTTTTTTTCTTTTCTTTCTCCCCTTTCTTCAGTGGCTATGAAGGATATGACAAGTTATACTTCAAACAAAAGACGGTTAAGCAAAACCAATGGTTCAATAATCATTTTAAATAATTTTTATTTTAGTGCCATTATGTTTTAATTGTTTAAATTAGAATGAATGCTTCTCTTATCAGTTTCCCTTTCTGTTCTCTCAAACTAAGTATTTAACAATTTTAAAAACAATTAAACAGGTTGGTGATTGTGGAGGGAGGAGGGTAAAGGGAGTTGGAAGAGGATATAGAGGTGATAAATGGTGATGGAAAAAATTAAATTAAATTTAAAAAACAAATAAAAACAACTAAACAAAATGACAACTATCAGTCTTAAAGTAAAGGAGCCACTAATATTAGCCCTCAAAAGCCTGCAATAATCAAGCCTGAGTATTGTTGGAAGAAGTAGGGTAAAAAAAATTTAATAAGTTCTTTTATTTTTAATTTATTGATTTGGGGGGGAGGGGTATATTGTTCCACTTATTTATGCATTCACATTCATTGGTTGATTTTTTAATGTGTCCTGACTGGGGGTTTGGGGGGGGGGGAATGAAACCCACAACCTTGGGGTATTAGGATAAGGCTATAAACAACTGAGCTATGAGGGGAGGGGGAGGAGGTGCAAAAGTAACTGAACTTCCATGAACAAAACTACCAAATATATGCACTCTTCAAAACAATTACCTTGGGAGGATATGAATTACTAAAAACAATCATTAATATCTTTAGACTTCCTTTTAAAAAATTATTTTCAACAGATGAAATGATATTGTATAAAGAAAACCCTAAGACTCCATCATAAAACTACTAGATTTAATAAATGAATTTGGCAATGTAGCAGGATACAAAATCAACACCCAAAAATTGATGGCTTTTTTATACACCAATAATGAATTCTCAGAAAGAGAAACTAAAGAAACAATCCCATTTACCATTGCAACAAAAAAAAAACTAAGATACGTAGAAATAAACTAAACCAAGGAGGCAAAAGACCTGTACTCAGAAAACTATAGGATGTTGAAAAAAAGAGATGGAAGAAGATATAAACAAGTGGAAGAATATTCTGTGTTCATGGATTGGTAGAACCAACATCATTAAAATGTCCATACTACCCAAGGCAATTTACAGATTCAACGCAATCCCTATTAAAATACCAATGGCATATTTCACAAACCTAGAACAAATACTCCAAAAATTTATATGGAATTAAAAAAGAGCTTGAATAGCTGCAGCAATCTTGAGAAAGAAAAAAGTTGGAGAATCACAATACCAGATTTCAAGTTATACTACAAACCCACCGTAATCAAAACAGCCTGGTACTGCCACAAGTACAGGTATATAGACCAATGGAATAGAACAGAGAACCCAGAAATCGACCCAAGCCACTACACTCAATTAGTATTTGACAAAGGAAGCGAGGACATACAATGGAGTCAAGACAGTCTCTTCAATAAATGGTGTTGGGAAAATTGGACAGATACATGCAAAAAAGATGAAACTAGACACCATACACACTAATAAACTCAAATGATAAAAGACTTAAATGTAAGTCGGAAACCATAAAAATCCTAGAAGAAATCATACACAGCAAAATCTCAGACTTCTCTCATAGCAATATGTTTACAGATACATCTCTTAAGCTAAAGGAAACAAAGGAGAAAATAAACAAATGGGACTAGATCAAATTTAAAAGCTTCTGCAGAGCAAAAGAAACCATCGATAAAACGAAAAGAGAGCCCATTGTAAGGAAGAACATATTTGGCAATGATACATCTCATAAGGGGTTAATATTGAAAATATATAAGGAACTCATACAACTTAACGGAAGACAAAAAATCCAATAAAAAAAATGGACAAAGGACCTAAATAGACACTTTTTCAAAGAGGGCACATAGATAGCCAAGAAACATATGAAAAAATGCTCAAAGTCACTAATTATCCGAGAGATGCAAATCACAACGACAATGAGGTATCACCTCACACCTGTCAGAATGGCTACCATCAACAAATCAACAACTGACAAGTGCTGGTGAGGATGTGGAGAAAAGGGAACCCTAGGACACTGCCAGGGGGAATGCAGACTGGTGCAACCATTATGGAAAACAGTATGGAATTTCCTCAAAAAAATTAAATATGGAACTGCTATTTGACCCCGTGATCCTACTTCTAGGAATATATCCTAAGAAACCCAAAGCACCAATCAGAAAGAATGTATGTACCCCTACCTATGTTCATAGCAGCACAATTTATAATAGCTAAGATCTAGAAACAGACAAGTAGGTGAGTGGATAAAAAAAGCTGTGGTTCATTTATACCATGGGATACTATGCAGCTGTAAAAAAAGAGTATGTTACCCTTTAAGATAGCAGGGAGGGACCTGGAAAGTATCATGCTAAGTGAAAAAAGTCAGTTAGAGAAAGACAAGTATCACTTGATCACACTCATATGTGGAATCTAAGTAACAAAATAAACTGCTGAACAAAGTGGGTCTAGAAACATCGAACCATGGAAGACAGTGCAGAATCTCAGAGGGAAGATGGGGGAGGGTGGGAGGTTGGATGGTAATCTAAAGACCTTGTATACACATATGCATAATCCATGCACACAGACAATAGGGTGCTGAAGGCCTGGGGCTGGTGGGCTGGAGGGAGTCAATGGGGGGGAAAGGGGACATATGTAATACTTTCAACAATAAAGAATTATTTAAAAAAATATGTCTGTGTGTGTGCGTGCGTGTGTGTGTGTGTGTATAAATAAAGTTGCATGTAACAGTCCTAAAAAAAATTATTTTCAAAAGTGCTTTTAGAATAACCTTTTATAAGAGCCAAAATAATTCAAAGGAGGATAGTCTTTTTAATAAATGGTACTAGAACAACTGAATATGCACATGCAAAAAAGAATGAAGTTGGAATTCTACTGCACACCATACAGGGGTGAACAAAAGTAGGTGTATAGTTAGAATACAATAAATAAAAATACAAGAATAAACTGTGTTTCACATACACACAAATGTAAACCGACTTTTGCCCACCACTGTATAAAAAATTTCACTCAACTGTTTCACACACCTAAACATAGGAGCTAAAACTATAACATTCTTAGAGAAATACACAGGAGTGAATCTTCATGACCTTAGGCAACAATTTTTAGACATGACACCAAAAGCACAAATGACAAAAGAAAAAAACGGATAAACCAAACTTGACTCCAAAAGGTGTAGAATATTCTTACAATCAAACAAAAAAAGGTAAATAAGCAAATTAAAAAATGGGCCAAGAATCTGTAAAGACATTTCCACAGAAGGTTATAAATAAATGATAAACATGTAAAATGTTTTGCATCATCAGGGAAATCTAAATTAAAAAAATACAATTAGGTACAACTTCACACCCACTAAGATGACTATAATAAATTTAAAGACAGACACTTCAACACGTGTTGATAAAGATATAGAAAAATGGAATCTTCATACATTGCTGATACAGCTACTTTGGAAAAGAGTTTGGCAGTTCCTCTAAAAGTTAAACAAATATTTACCATATAACCCAGCAAATCCACTTCCAGGTATACTTAAAAGAATTGAAAGCACATGTCCACACAAAAGCCTATATGTGAATGTTTTTTTTCTTTTTTTAAATATATTTTATTGATTGTTTACAGAGAGGAAGAGAGAGAGATAGAGAGTTAGAAACAATGATGAGAGAGAAACATCGATCAGCTGCCTCCTGCACACCCCCTACTGGGGATGTGCCCACAACCAAGGTACATGCCCTTGACCGGAATCGAAACCTGGGACCCTTGAGTCCGCCGGCCGACGCTCTATCCCACTGAGCCACACCGGTTTCGGCTATATGTGAATGTTTACATTAGCATTATCCTATATAATAAAAGCCTAGGTGGTGTTGCAGGACGTCATCACAAGATGGCCGCCAAGATACTGTCACAAGATGGCTGCCACAAGATGGCCGCCCCCATGTCATCAAAAGATGGCCACCACAAGATGGCTGGCAGGGGAGAGCAGTTGAGGGCAACCAGGCCTGCAGGGGGAGGGCAGTTGGATGCGACCGGGCCTGCAGGGAAGGGCAGTTGGGGGCGATTGGGCTGGCAGGGGAGCAGTTAGGGGGTGATCAGGCAGCCAGGCAGGCAGGCAGGCAGGCAGGCAGGCAGGCAAGCAGTTAGGAGCCAGCAGTCCCGGATTGTGAGAGGAATGTCCGACTGGGATCGGGCCTAAACTGGCAGTCGGACTTCCCCCAAGGGGTCCCATATTGGAGAGGGTGCAGGCCAGGCTGAGAGACCACCCTCCCCCAGGCACAAATTTCATGCACCAGGCCTCTAGTTCTATTATAATAGCCAAAAGTGAAAACAATCCAAATGTCCATCAAGAGATAAATGGAGCCCTAGCTGTTTTGGCTCAGTGGATACAGCAACAGCCTGCAGACTGAAAGGTCCCAGGTTCGATTCCAGTTGGGGTCACATGCCTGGGTTGTGGGCTTGGTCCCCAGGGTGGGGCATGCAGGAGGCAGCCGATCAATGATTCTCTCTCGTCATTGATACTTCTATCTCTCTCTTCCTCTCTGAAATCAATAAAAATATGTTTTAAAAAAAAGAGAGATAAATGGATAAACAGTATGTGATATATCCATAATATGGAATATCATCAAACCATAAAAAGGAATGAAGTACTGATATATGCCACAACATAGATGAACCCACAATGTAAGAAACCAGACACAAAAGGCTGAGTTTTTTGTGTTGTATGATTCCATCTGTGTAAAATGTCCAGAAATGGCAGATCCAAAGAGACAGGATGTATATTCGTGGTTGCCAGGGATTGGTGATGACTAAAAATAGGTATAAAGTTTCTTTCTGGAATAATAACAATATTCTGAAATTAGAGATCAGTGATTGCTGTACAACTAAAGATAATAAAAAAATAAAATCACTGAATTGTATAGTTTATAAGGATGACTTGTAAATGACATCTATCTACCTTCCCACATAAAAAGCTCACCCTCAAAAAATAAAAACTTTTCTAGCATTGAGGATACTTACAAGTGTCACTAATTCTGGTAGTAATTCCAAATAAATTCCAAAAATGTACCAAGCACCAGACACACCGTGGGACATGGGACATATTTAGTCTTCCAAGGTATACAAATATCTCAGTTCAGAATTGTTTAAAAATACAATCCCATTATTTTATATTTACAACTAAAATATAGTCAACTTTTCACTTGCTTTTCAATGCTATGACTATTGCAATAGCAAATGCTCAGTACTCAAAGAGCACGAACTATTATCTACACGTCCTATTCTAAATTATTCTCTCTCATCTAGGAAGATTAAGGTCCAAAACTCAACATCTAGTCCCAAAAGAATTAAAAAGAAACCAAAGTCCTGCTTACAGTGGAAGTACTAAAAGTACCATTGACAGTGTCATCTCAACGATCACTTATTTAAGAAGGACTTACAGGTTTTTTGGTTTCTATCACAAGAAGAGATGGTGGTCTTTCATTGGATGACTGATTTGGAGGGTTTTTTTGATCTGCAAATCTTGAAGATGGCTTATAGATTTTGCCTCTTTTTTCATCTGTTTCATGTTCTTCTGAAATTTAAAATACTAAGTTTCAATATTAATTTCACATTATTTAAATTTTGTTTACTTGCTATTTGTATTTAAAAATGCTTTTAGTACTGATACACAATAGTCTCAAAAATACTAAGTTTATAATTTTATAGTAAAACTGAAGTATATTAATGTTTTTGCAGAGTGTTCTGCTGTATTAAAATTTGGAAGGTAGTAAATATTTTTAAAACTTATCTGGCTCCAATTCTCATTAATCCACATTTGGCCACTTATTTTGATAATTAATATCACCACTAGAGGGTGCTGATAGAAAGGAAACATTAAATTCAAAAGCAACCAAACTTCTTTCATAATTATCTTGGTCATTCAACCAAGGCTTTTAGGTTTACACAAGGGCTATAATATTCATGCTTACCTTTAGCTGCATTAACAACACCTCCACGCACAAATGTCTTCACTTTATTACCATCACTTCCTTCAAAAGCAGCAAGAAATTCCTCATAAATCTCAGCAGCAGCCTTTTCATCCTCCTAAATACACATGAATACTTTAATATAGCCTAATACAAAAAAATTATTATTGTACATAGGCTTAAACTCATCAAGGAATAATATAAACAAAACCTCTCCCTTTGATGGGGAAAGTAGGTTAAGCAGTCTTAATGGGTAATTTAAGACATAGATATTACATATTAATTAACACTGAAACTAAGAGGCTTTGCTCTTCTACTGGTACAGTGGAACCTCAGTTCTCAAATATAATTCATTCCAAAAGATTAAGAAGTGATTTGTTCAGAAATAGAATCATTCTTTCCCATTAGAAATAATGTAAATTGAATTAATCATTTTCAGACCCTCAAATTATTCCATTTTAACCTTTCTTATACACAGTACATGTCTAATATGCTGTATAATCTACAAATAAATAATTCTTTTCTTAAATTTATCAAACAATCCCCTATTAGCCTTAAACGAAATTTTCATATATGGCTGCTACCTGCTTTCTGCTTTTCATTTATTTAATCAACTGGTTTTCTACCTATTCAAAAGCCTGTGATAGTTGTTTTGTGAGCACTTTCACACCTTTAGCAACATTAGCACTCTTGATGGTGTCATCATGTTTTAAAATTGTGCTAATCATCAACTGATTTGGCCAGCAACAAAAGCATTCTTCCCTTTGTTGCCTGAGGGAAGCTTTCTGTTATGCTGAGGTATCAGCATGAAAGGGTTTGTCAGGTGGAAAACTGAAATTTTGGTCCACATCTTTTCTGTGAACAACTTGATTGAGAACCGAATTCTTAGAGATGGGAGACATTTATGAAACGAGGTTTGACTATAATTGGTACAAGTAGAAAAGGACCCACTAAGTAAATTTGTTTAGAGACAATTCTAAGGTCAAACTGTATGACAATTGACTTCAGAAAATACATTACTCTATTAATGTTTATATTGTTTCCAAGGCACAATGATTTAATTCAGTGGATACAAATACAAAGATTTCCTTTCCAAACCACTGAAGATAAAAATATTAGAAATTGGACACCAAATAGCCACAGCAATCCTGAGAAAGAAGAATAAAGTAGGAGGGATCTCAATACTAGATTTCAAGCTGTATTACAAAGCCACTGTTCTCAAAACAGCCTGGTACTGGCACAAGAACAGACATATAGATCAATGAAATAGAATAGAGAATCCAGATATGGACCCAAACCACTAGGCTCAATTAATATTTGACAAAGGGGGCATGAACATACAATGGAGTCAAGACAGTCTCTTCAATAAATGGTGTTGGGAAAATTGGACAGATACATGCAAAAAAATGAAACTAGACCACCAACTTACACCATACACAAAAATAAACTCAAAATGGATAAAGGACTTAAACATAAGACAGGAAACCATAAAAATACTATAGGAATCCACAGGCAGCAAAATCTCAGACATATGCCGAAGGAACTTCTTCACTGATACTGCTCCTAGGGCAATGGAAGCTAAAGAGAAAATTAACAAATGGGACTACATCAAAATAAAAAGCGTTTTCACAGCAAAAGAAACCATCAACAAAACAACAAGAAACCCCACTGCATGGGAGAACATACTTGCAAATGTTATCGCTGATAAAGGTTTAATCTCCAACATCTACAGGCAACTTGTACAACTTAATAAAAGGAAGATAAATGATCCAATAAAAAAAATGGGCAACGGACCTAAATAGAATCTTTTCAAAAGAAGACAGAAGGAAGGCCCAGAGACACATGAAAACATGTTCAACCTCACTAATTATCCGAGAGATGCAAATCAAAACGACAATGCGGTACCATCTCACACCTGTCAGAATGGCTATCATCAACAAATCAACAAACGACAAGTGTTGGCGAGGATGCGGAGAAAAAGGAACCCTCGTGCACTGCTGGTGGGAATGCAGACTGGTGCAGCCACTGTGGAGAACAGTATGGAGTTTCCTCAAAAAACTGAAAATGGAACTCCCATTTGACCCAGTAATCCCACTCCTGGGAATATATCCTAAGAAACTGGGAACATCAATCAGAACGGATATATACACCCCTATGTTCATAGCAGCACAATTTACAACAGCTAAGATTTGGAAACAGCCTAGGTGCCCGTCAGCAGATGACTGGATCAGAAAACTATGGTACATCCACACAATGGAATATTATGCTGCCATAAAAAAGAAGGAATTCTTACCATTTGCAGCAACCTGGATAGAATTGGAGGACATTATGCTAAGTGAAATAAGCCAGTCAATGAAGGAAAAATACCACATGATCTCACTGATTTATGGATAGTAAAGAACATTATAATCTGATGAACACAAAGATAGATACAGAGGCAGTAAAGCATCAAACAGACTGTCAAATTACAGTGGGAAGGTTAGGGAGAGATCGGGGAGATAAGAGATCAACTAAAGGACTTGAATGCATGCATATAAGAATAACCAACGGATGCAAAATATTGGGGGGTGAGGGCATGTATGGGAGTGGGGTGGGGGGGGGCAATGGTAAGGTATGTACACATATAATACCTTAATAAAAAAATATTAGAAATTGAAGCAGCATTATATCTAGACAGTTGGCATTAAAAAAAAAAAAAAAGCTCAGAACCTTGACAATTTCCATTAAAACTATGCCAAATGTCTTCAAAATGTATGGATAGAAAGGCCACTGGAACAGAATAGAAAGTAGAGAAATAAATCCAACAGCATGTGCAAATTTAGTATTCATTAAAAGTGGCATCTCAAAACAGCCAAGAAGAGATGGACTTTTCAATGAATGATGGTGGGGGCTACCTTAATAGCTATTTTAAAAGAGATAAAAATGAACCAATTATTCACATTATACACAGATTTAATTTTTTAAAAAATAAAACCATGTGAGTATTAGGAAAAAATGAGGAAATTCCTTTATAAGATGGGAATGGAAAAAAAAGAACCCTAAAGGAAGGACCCATAAATCTAATTACATAATAAGTACTTTATACATGAGAAAACACTGGAAGCAAAATAAAAAGACAATCGAGGAACTGGGACAAAACACTGCACCATATATCATAGACCAAGTGTTAATATACATAATATACAAGGTTTCTAAAAATATAGGTAACCTACTATCTTACAGAAAGATTGGTTTAGTTAGGAGCAGACCGTCACAGAAACAAACACAAGAAAAGTTGTTCAACCTTATTTATTTATACAAGAAATGCAAATTTAAAACTATACTGAAATACTATTTTCATCTAGCCAGGTTGGCAAAACAACTTTGATAACATCCTTTGTTGATAGGCTATGAGGAAACTCTCAGTAATTGCTGACAGGAAAGCAAATTGGCCCTGCCTTGAGAGAGAGCAATTTGACAATATTTAGCAGAGCTACATTTACGTGTTTACCATCAACCCAATAATCTCACTTATAGAATATGTCCCAATGATACACTAGCAAAGAAAAAAACATATGCACATTAACTATCCATAGCAGCACTATCTGAAATGGCAAAAGACCAAAACAAATAGGATTTTCATTGAATAAACAATTGCATATCTACACAAATACTTTAAAAAAAAAAAAAGAAAGAAATACCTCAATATACTTGTTAGTAATCTCTGAGACATAATGTTAAGTGAAAAAAGCAAGATGAAAAAGGTAAATTATATGCTACTGTGCACCTAAGAAAGAGGAGTGGGGTACGATATACATGTACACACTTGCTTATAGAAAAGAATAGACCAGAAAGAAAACAGTGTAGGAGACAGGGACAGAAGCCGGACTCCTCTAAATAGACCTTGTGTCACAGACTTGAATTGGAGGCAGCAGCTGAGAATACCCTGGAAGTCAAAAATCTCTGAAAAACGTGTCTCTACTGCCCATACACTTACTGTCCCTTTGGATACATTTATGTCCAAGGGTCACTCAAAATACATTTTAAACATTACCTTTTTCTTCAATTCTTCTTGCTCCTTCTTACTTAAAGTTCGCTTAGCTGTACTCATTTTTCCAATACTGAATGCTTTCAGTTTGTTTTCTAGAAGAGGCTATGAAAAGAAAAGAAAAAGCATACCTTTACATAGTCTTAATACTATCTATAACTTAACTAATAGACCTAAACTGATAACCAAATCTTCAGAACAACTTAAAAAAAAATCATTGTAAAAAAAAAGTTGAGAATACACTAAGCATCAGGTACCTGCATACCTTAAAGGTTAAATCTGATGTAAATATACATTTCCTTCAGCTAGCAAAGAATACCTTCATTTGTTAGCTGAAGGTTACCAACATACAAAAGGTTTTTAAAAAAAGGCTTCGAACTCATTCAACTTGCTTGTTGGCAGCAAGAATGAAAAAGCAACCGAGGAGGGAAAGCACAAATGTTTCCCAGTAAAAGAAGCAGTATAGAACATAGACATTTCGAATAAAGAGAAAGAGGCATACGTTTCCATGGTTAAGCAGAAATTTTATAACCAACAGTTCAGGTACCACAAATTGCATCACTTCCTTGTATAATTCAGTAAATTACCTCATTCTTTTTTTTTCTCAATGCTTTTCTATTTTTTTTTTTTTTTTTTCACTTACAGCTTACATTCAATATTACCTTTTACTAGAGGTAAGTACACTGGTGGGGTCCCTTGGCCTGACCTGCGGGGACTGGGCCAAAACTGGTTCTCTGAAATCGCCTTAAGGGTCCCGGAGTGCAAGAGGGTGGTTCTTGGGTGATGCACCCTGGAATCGGGCTCCCTCCTCTCTGGTTCCGGTGCGTCACCTGAGAACCGCAGCTGCCAAGTCACTGCAGCTCGGCAGCTCCTGTGTTGAGCGTCTGCCCCCTGGTGGTCAGTGTGCGCCATAGCTACCAGTTGGAGCGTCTGCCCCCTGGTGGTCATTGCACGTCATAGCTACCGGTCAGACAGTCGGATGGTCACTTAGGCTTTTATATATATAGGTTAGTTTCAGGTGTAGAGTATAGCAGTATAGCAATTAATCATATACTTTACAAAGTGTTCCCCTCCCCCCTGATATTGTTAGTACCCACCTAGCACCATACATCATTATTACAGTACTAGAGGCTCAATGCACAAAATTCCTGCAAGAGTAGGCCTTCCTTCCTCCAGCTGCCAGCACCGGCTTCCCTCTGGCACCCAGGACCCGGGCTTCCCTCCGGCTGCTGGCAGGCACCCGGGACCCGGGCTTCCCTCGCAGCCCTGGCTTCGTCTGGAAGGACGTCTGACGTCTGGTCTAATTAGCATATTACACTTTTATTATTATAAATTATTGACTATATTTCCTATAGTGTACTTTACATTCCCATTATTATATTACTAGAGGCCCAGTGCATGAAATTTGTGCACGGGGGGTGGGGGTGGGGGGGAGTGTGAGAAGGTAGTGTGTCCCTCAGCCCAGCCTGCACCCTCTCACAATCCAGGACTATTGGCTCCCAACCACTTGCCTGCCTGCCTGATTGTCCCTAACCACTTCTGCCTGCCAGTCTGATCAACCCCTAACCACTCCCCAGCCAGCCCGATCAACGCCTAACCGCTCCCCAGCCGGCCTGGTCGCTCCTAACTGTCCTCCCCTTCAGGCTTGGTCGCCGCCAAATATCCTGCCCTGCTGACCCGGTCACCCCTAGCTGCCCTCCCTTGCCAGCCTGGTCACCCCTAACTGCCCTCCCCTGCTGGCCAGGTTGCCCCCAACTGTCATCCCCTGCAGGCCTGTTCCCCCCTAACTGCCCTCCCTTGCAGGCCTGGTCCCTCCCAACTGCCCTCCCCTGCTGACCTGATTGCCCACAACTGCCCTCCCCTGCTGGCCATCATGTGGCAGCTATCCTGTGTCTACATGGGGGCAGCCACCATTGACCACATGGGGACGGCCATATTATGTGCTGGAGTGATGGTCAATTTGCATATTTCCTCTTTATAATATAGGGCAGAAGCCCAGTGCATGAAATTTGTGCACTGCGGGTTGTCCTCCCCTGCAGCCTGGTCACCCCCTAACTGCTCCCCTGCCGGCCCGGTCACACCCAACTGCCCTCCCCTGCCGGCAAGGGTGTGAGGGTCAATTTGTATATTATCTCTTTATTAGATAGGATTACCTAATAAAAGAGTAATATGCAAACTGACCATCACTCCAACACACAAGATGGCGACCCCCATGTGGACACAAGATGGCCAGCAGGGGAGGGCAGTTGGGAGGGACCAGGCCTGCAGGGGAGGGCAGTTGGGGGGGACCTGGCCTGCAGGGGAGGGCAGTTGGGGTCACCAGGCTGGCAGGGGAGGGCAGTTAGGGATGACCACGCCGGCAGGGGAGGGCAATTAGGTGCAATCGGGCCAGCAGGGGAGCAGTTAGGCGTCGATCAGATTGGAGATGGTGCAGGCTGGGCTGAGGGACACATACACCTGCCCGCCCACCCCCCGCCATGCACGAATTTCGTGCACCGGGACTCTAGTATAAGATTAACTACCAATTTGTACTTCTAAACCCCTTCACCTTTTTCACCCAGTTCCTCAACCCTCCTCCCTTCTGGCAAGCATCAGTCTGTTCTAAGTTATCTATGGGTCTATTTTAATTTTGCTTATTAACCCTTTGCACTTGCTTGCTTTTTTCTCGATTCCTTTATTCTACTTGGGATTTAATTTTTTAAATACCCCAGATTTTACAAAGCGTGGCAGTAGAATAAAAAACTGGAGTTTCTTTTCATACAAACTTATTTATTTGGATTTTTTTATATTTCAAATACATATGAGCTGCTACCGATGCTAACCATGTCGAGTCACACTCGACATCCAAGTGCAAAAGGTTAATTTATTCTGTTCTTTAGATTCCATACAAGTGCATATGGTATTTGTCTTTCTCTGACTGACTTATTTAACTTAGCATAATATCCTCTAGGTTCATCCATGCTGTCACAAATGATAAAATTTCATTCTTTTTTATGGCTCAGTAATATTCTCTTGTTTATATGTACTACTAATTTTTCTCCACCTGAAATCACCTCATCAACAATAGTGATGTTTATAAACATCATTTTATTTGGTGGGAATATATCATAAACAATATTTCAGGTTTTTGCACAAGTAAACATTCATCAATTACTTTTGAATGTGAGGAAATAGCTTTTTCTTCTGAAATATGGTTTGAATAAATTATAGACCTTTAGTTGTTCAGTTATTAATTTGAATGTTAGCTTATGATTCATAACTTAAAATGTTTATTAAATACAACTGAAAATATTAATCTGCCATTAAATCTGAAGGTTTCCTAGCACCTACTAAAATGAGAAGTTAACCAACTGCAAAATTAGACTTTATCAATCCCAGTTAAAAAGGCTTCCCCTTGCAATATGCAAAATGAAAGAGTAATATTACTGCAAACTATTTTAAAGTTACATTCAATTCCTTTTGAAAAAAAAAAATAAAATAAAGCAGCTTATAACCCAAAAGTCAATATTGGATTTCAGGAACAGATTCAAGATAAATTTTTTCTCTGAAATAGGAAGAGAAATGTTTTGCCATCATTCAGTCAACATCTTTGGTTTCAACTTAAAAAGTTTAAACAAATTATGAAATTGCATGTAAATTCAATGGAAGACATAATTTTATAAAACAAAATGTTTGGGCTCAATTTTTATTTATAGCCTAAGAGCTAAACCCAAAATGGAAATGGTTAAGGTACTTAAGGACTATTCACGCAAAGAAATAAAATCATCCATTAAAAATTTTTATTTTAGCAATCAGCAGCTTTGTGTCACTGCAGGTTGCCCAGGACCAAACCAGAGAGTCGGACCTGCATTACCACCATTTGTCCACCATCCAGAACTGTAATGTCAGTGCTGACATGTGCACATAAGGAACTGTTGGACATTGAAATTGGGTCTCAAAAGAACTGTTGGCCCAGAAAGAAACTCACTACAGATAGATTCATTTGCCTTTCAGCATAACCATTATTGCTTGTCTCATTTTTGGTTCCTATAAGTGTATTTCTAGTAGCACATGATCTCACTCATCTAGGGGAAACGATGAACAACATAGACTGATGAACAAGAACAGACCCAGAAAGAAGGAGGAATGGATAAGACTGTCGGGCCTCAGAGGGAGGGGAGGGGAGGGAGGGGGTAGTGGGGAGAGATCAACCAAAGGACTTGTGTGCATGCATATGAGCCTAACCAGCGGTTAAGGACAACAGGGGGGTGGGGGCATGCGTGGGGAGGGGTGTGGGATGGGAATGGGGGGATGAGGACAAATATGTGATACCTTAATCAATAAAGAAATTAAAAAAAAATAAAACAGGTGGCTGGCTGGATTTGGTCCATAGTCTGTCGTTTACCGACTCTCACTCCAACCACTAAGTTTCACTGTTTCTAATATGTATATCGGGAGCCTAAAATATGTCTGACCACACAACAGGAGTGAAATAAATAATATTATTGACTACCATTATAAAAATAAAAATAAATAAATAAAAAACTTTATTTTGCGAAATTAAAAAAATTTGAACTAAACAGAATATTTTTAAGTGTGTTCCTGTAAAATGGATCTCAACAAAGTAAAAATATTTTTATGCTGAGAAATATTCATGGAAAACTTTTTAAGCATTATCAATGTTAATACTGGCTGGTGCTGATTATCTTCATTATTATGTTTTCCAAATTTAATCACAAGAAAACATTTAAAACTGAAAAAAGAGCACTTTTCAGACACATGCAGTAAGGAAGCTCCTTCTCTGGGTTCTCGTATTGCCCCGGACAATGCACTAACCAGTGTGAATAGCACCTGTCTGTCTTCTTCCCAAGGCAAGACTATAAGCTCTCTGAGAGCAAGAGCCATCTATTTTTTAAACATCTGTGTATGTGACTGGCATTTGCACTTGGTTCAGTAAATGTGTGGTATAAATGGGGGGATGGGGAGGGGACAATAAATGTGACCATTTAACCATTTTACATCCAAAACACCCGTTGATTTTTAAAAGAAAATTTTAAATAAAACATACCTCACTTAAAACTAAAAAACATTTCCTTGGATGAACTTAAGTTTATCGTTAACTCAAATACAACAAAAAATGCTATTTTCAAACAGTACAAGATGAAACAAGTACAAAACCAAGATATCCAAGCACCAAATTAAAGGACAGATTAAAATCATTAACTAGCCCTGGCTGGTTTTGCTCAGTGGACAGAGCGTTGGCCTGTGGCCTGAAGGATCCCGGGTTTGATTCCAGGTTGTGGGTTCGATCCCTGCTGGGGGGTGTGCCGGAGGCAGCCTGTCAATGGTTCTCATCATTGATGTTTCTATCTCTCTCTCCCTCTCCCTTCCTCTCTGAAATCAACTTAAAAAAAAAATTCATTAACTATACTTTATTACTTTTATCAAGAACTTACTCTTGAAGTATTCTGGTGAGGAGAATCACAAAGGCTTTCACGGGCACTTTCATTCCTATAATTATGTTTTCTTGGGCTCTTAGGTCGTGTCCGACTTGGCATATCACTTTCTGAGGGTCCAGATGCATCCATCTTTATAGGAAAAGGAAAGTAAGTTTTTTCATATGTTTCAACATATATGTAGTGTTGAAAACTAGAAATAACCCCATTGTCCAAATACTGACAAATTTAATTATACACTATCAAAACACTCATCCCTTAATATCACCACTAATTTCATCAGAAAGGTCCTTAGTTATGGGGAAAGTTTTTAATGAAAGCTCAAATTTTATATCAGTAACAAATAGCTATTTACTTTTAATATTAAGTAACAGGTTCAGTTCTTTCATTTTCAAGACAATATCTGCCAAACACCCAACCATGCTTTCTCAGTTGCTCCTTCAAATAAAAATAGTATTCCATGAAAAAAAAAAAAACAAAAAGCCAGTTTCATTTCTCAATTTAAAAAATCCCACAAGTATTTTTCTCTTCAAGATAAACATTACACTTTGGTAAGTTGAACTGCCTTATAGGTACTCTCCATTTCATCGTATATGACATTAAAAAGACTCATATAAAAGGACAAAATCTACTAATAATTTTACTGCTTCATCAAAAACAGTCTTAAGAGAAACGAGCATATTTTTCTGTGCCTAAGAAAAATAATACAATGACTACTAATACATTTTGGAAACACTGCCTTGATTCGTGTTCAGGTGCCAACATTTTACCCATCAATTGTTTTTTTCACCATAAGTGCAAATGTCAACACAGTGAAAAAGGCAAATAATGTGTTAGTGTTATTATAAAATAGTTTTGAACTCACAGACCCCCTGAAAGATTCTCGACTCTCAGGGGTCTGAAGACCATACTTTGAGTACTGCTGTAATAACATGTAAAGAATGTTCATTGCAGTACTATACAAAATACCAAAACCCTTTCAACAAAAAGTATATGCCCATCAACAGAGAAATACCATAATAAATAATTGTACTTCTTCTGTGGAACATTATGATGCTCAAATTTGAGCCATTAGAAAAACTAGACTAGAACTATGCCTGTTAACTTATAGGGATTTCAATAGGTATATTGTGCAATAAGAAAAGAATGACAGTATATAGTGCAATGCCATAGTTAACGTACAAGTATACACCTTTATGTATGCATAGAATTTTATAAGCATAATAAAAAAAAGGAAATATACATACTGGGTTTCTAACATGTTCTGTTCCAACTTATCTGAACAGAACAAAAAGAGAAGGGCATCTAACAAATAAGATAAAAACAAATAGGCACATATACCTAATAAAAGAGTGACATGCTAATTGACCATACCTTTGCAACGCCCACCAGCCAATCTGGAGTGAGTATGCAAATTAACCCAACAAAGAAGCCAGGTTAATTTGCATACACAGGTGCTGAGCGGCCAGGGATGGGGTGGGACGTTTGCGTCATCACCATGGCAACGACGCAGGCATTCCGCACCACCCCAGCCACTCCGGGCCTCTGGGCAGCATGGGAAGGCAGAAAGGTAGCTCTGGAGCGGAAAGGCTGCTTCGGCCAGAGCAAAGGCGGTGCCAGCAGCCAGGGGAACGAAGGCCCATTCTTGCACAAATCTTCATTCGTGCATCAGGCCACTAGTACATTATAATTGTACTTATCAAGTAAAATCATAAGGGTAGATATATAAACAAAGAGAAATTAAATTTTTAAAAAATCATACAAAAATTGCCTTTTATACTCACATGTGCCTCTGAAGATCCAGATGAATGAACATCTGATGATCTTGTCTGCAAGTATGAAAAGTAAGTCAATATTAAACAATCAGAAAATGTCTTACTATACTAACAAAACAAGTGTTTCTCATACTCAATTTTTGACTTAATTTTTCCAAATTTGTAGCAATTTCTTCAACTAATAAAACCAAAGGGCAATCTCTAATATGAAAAAGTTGTGATCCAAAATAAATGTGAAAGTCCATTCTTTAAAATTCAGAATGTGTATTTCCCAAAATATGATACAAATGATACATCACGGCTGTAACACTGACCTAGCAGCAACTTACTACACAGCAAAAAAACTTCTCCTTTCTCCAACCCCATAAAAATCATATAAGCAGAGTCTAATAGCAAGAAAATACACATATAAACTCTTGATATATAGCAAAAGTTACAATTCTGCAGAATAATTTTAAAGAAAAACAAAATCCTATTATCAAATCCCCACTAGGCCTCCATTTGCAGCTTTTTAAAATTCTTTATTGATTGACTGATTAGAGAGAGAGAGAGAGAGAGAGAGAGAGAGAGAGAGAGAGAGATCTACCTCTTTGTTATTCCACTCATTTATGCATTCACTAGTTATTTCTTGTATGTGCTCTGACCCGGGAACGAACCCACAATGTTGGCATATAGGGACGATGCTCTAACCAACTAAATACCTGGCCAGGGCCCTGCAACTCATTTTAAGGGGGCTGCTTCAACTTTGGCATGCCACTGTTGCTGACTATTGCACAAGTAGTCTTCAACTCTCAAAATTTTATCTTTTTTCCCCCCATTAATCTACAGTTTACATTCAGCAGACATTTTATTGGTTTTGTACTATTAACCTTTTGCACTCGCTTGCTTTTTTCTCGATTCCTTTATTCTAATGCTAACCGTGTCGAGTCACACTTGACATCCGAGTGCAAAAGGTTAAAGACAAAAAAGCCAAGCTGCAAGACTATTTAAATAAGATTCATACGGATCCACACAATACTTCTTTATTTATCTTATCTAAACATAAGGCTAAGAACAGCAGGTCAGGAGATTAGAAAAATGGCGACGGAATAGAGTCGTGTTTGGAGGCTGGTCCTGGGGCGGAGAGCAGGAAAGGCAGAGGCTCGCAGAGGGAGTGTACGTGGGCAAGCCAAGGGACAGCTAAACTCCAGGAGAAGGCGGGGGAGTGCTGGGCAGTGTTCCTCTGACCACGCAGCACCCACAGGGGCTGGGTCCCCTCCCGGAGCTGCGGGCTCACCGGGCGCCTCGCCATCTTGCAAGGAAAGGAGGATTTTATTGGAAACCTGACTTTCCGCGACAACTGCAAACACTGAACTGCTGCGATCACCAGACCACCGGTCCCCTATCGGCGCAAACATTCGGATTCAAAGGAACTCTTCACTGCACCACGTAAAGGTCAGATTTCGCCTGAAAAAGGAGTGGTTTCTAATCCCCGTGGTGGGTGAGGGAAGCACTGGGTGAGGGAAGCGCGGCAGCCGCAGGACCGGCAGGAACCGGGAGGTCTGTGCCTAGAAAAATCGGAGGCAGTTGGAACTGCCGTGATCCGTGATGTGGAGGGGGGTCCTCTGAGCTGCTAACAGAAGTGACCTCTTGAAAGCAACTCATTTTAATCTGACGAGGAGGGTCAGACTAAGAATTTTCAAAGGAGTGCAGGATCCTCAGTCTGGCGCACAGACCCACTGTCGGCACACTTGGGCTCTTTCCGACTCTGATTGCTAAGCCCAATACATAGGAAAACCCAGGTGGAAATCCCTGAAATACTGCAGGGGAAGTTGTTTTTTCGGAGCCTGGGGAGCAGAGCTGGGTGTGACCATGGGGGGGGGAGGGGGGAGGCATCTCTGAGGCGCACACCTCCACAAGCTCTGAGGCACACACCTCCACAAACCGGTAGTGAGTGCCATAGAGGGGGAACAAAAAAAAAAAAAAAAGCTAGAGAGGCCCAGAAGTCAATTCAGAAACACTGCCACCCAGGGGCTGAAACGCTAATTGTCTCTGGTGTAATCAAAAATAAATACGAGAAATTAAAACACGGCCAGCTTAAAAAGCAGGACTGGCTTACAACACTAAGGAGCCCTGGAATGAAGCTGAACTGAAATACCGCCCAGACTGGGAAACAGGCGTACCAAACAGAATAATAGAGGAAGTGAATGACAGCCGCTACTGCACATTTTAGTCTTCCTATTTTTTAATTTTAAATTCTTTTTTCAATTTTTTTAATTTTTTATTCTTATTTTTTTATTTTCATTTTTTGCGTCTTTTACTTAAGAAACTAATTTTTTTCTTTTTCCCCACTCGATTTTCACCTTTTTAATTATTACATTTTTATTTTCAATCAAGATTATTAGTACTACTATTTTACTTTTTTTTTTTTAATGTCATTTGATTTTCTCTTTCTTTTATTTTGGGATTAGTGTCCTACATTCTATTTGCATCTTTCCCTTACAATTGTTTTACCCTATATCAAAGCTAACATTATGCCATCACTCTCCTCCTAACCTTTCCCCTTTTGATCTCCTGTTTATCTTAACCCTTTCTGGCTTTAGATTTTCCCTACTTTTTCAGATTACTCTCTGCTAAAAGTTCACCCTACTTATATATCTAATTCCCAACCCCCTGCTCCAAATCCATACAAACCTCTCTATACGCTACCAAAAAAAAAAATTATTTTTCTCTCTGGCCTTTTGTTGTTGTCTGCTTGAATGTTGATTAGATTGAATTTTTATGCTTTTTTATGAGATTGTTTTGATTATTCTTTTTGTTTGTTTGGTTGGTTCTTTTGTTTGCTTTGTTTTGTTTGTTTTTAATTTTGTTTTCCCTTGCCTCACTTGATATTAGCTCGTGTTGCAGTTTGTATTAATCTCCAGGCTTGTGTTGCTGGAATTTGCTGGGAATAGTGGTTGTTCTAGTGGAGTTTACTCCACATAAATATAGTTTGTTCCCCTTTTCTCTCTTAGTATCGGTCTTGTCTCTCTTACTTTTTTTTCTTTTCTTTTTCTTTTCTTTTTTTTCTGCTCTTTTTCCAAGTTCAGATTCACACTCTTTTTCTTTTTTTTTTTTTTGTTCTTTCTTTTTACCCTCCCTCTTCCACTCCTATTCCCTAATTTGTCTTTCTCTGGTGGTTACCTTTATTGGAGGTTATTAATATCGTGAATACAATTCTGTTCAGTGCCTTGTCTGTTGTGCCTGGTTGTGTTGTATTTTGTACCTTTAAATCAACGCCTGAGAGAGAGATCTATATAACCAGACATCCGGAGAAGAGAGACCATGGGGAGACAAAGAAATAGCCCCCACAGAAAAGAAAAGCAGGCATCACCAGAAAAGGAAGTAAACGATTTAGAGGCAAACAACCTATCAGAGAAAGAATTCAGAGAAATGGTCATAAGGTGGCTGAAAAGGATGGAAGACAAATTCGACAATATGAGTAAGAACCAAGAAGAAATGAAGAAGAACCAAGAAGATATGAAAAATGACATCGCTGCTGTAAAGAACTCAATAGAAAGCATCAAAAGTAGACTAGAAGAAGCAGAGGACCGCATAAGTGAGCTAGAAGACAAGATGGAAAAAAATACCAATTACAATAGCTTCTAGAAACAAAAATTAGAAAGCATGAGGAGAGCCTAAGGGAACTTCGGGACAACACAAAACAAAACAACATCAGGATAATAGGGGTACCAGAAGGAAAGGAAACTGAGCAAGGAATAGAAAAGCTGTTTGAAGAAATAATAACAGAAAACTTCCCTGCTATGGGGAAAACCCACACAAATCCAAGAAGCTCACAGAGTTCCAAGCAAAATGAACCCCAAAAGACCGACGCCAAGGCACATTATAATTAAGTTGGCAAACACCAACGACAAAGTAAGAATCTTAAAAGCGGCCAGAGAGAGACAGACAGTTACATACAAAGGAACCCCCATCAGACTAGCAACTGATTTCTCAACAGAAACTCATCAGGCCAGAAGGGAATGGAATGAAATATACAAAGTCATGCAAAGGAAGGGTCTAAATCCAAGAATACTGTACCCAGCAAGGCTATCAATCAAAATTGAAGGTGAAATCAGGAGCTTCACAGACAAAAAAGGACTAAGGGAGTTTATCACCACCAAACCAGCAATGAAAGAAATGCTAAAGGGTCTGCTGTAAAAAAAAAAAAGAGAAAGAAATAGGAAGCAAAGAAGGAACACAGGGGTATAGAATAAAAATGGCGTCAAATAAGTACCTATCAATAATAACTTTAAATGTAAATGGATTGAATGCCCCAATCAAAAGACACAGGGTAACAGATTAGATAAGAAAACAAAACCCATATATCTGCTGTCTACAGGAAACCCACCTCAAAAAAAAGGACGCATACAGACTGAGAGTAAAGGGCTGGAAAAAGGTTTTCCAGGCGAATGGAAATGAAAAAAAAAGCTGGGGTAGCAAAACTTATATCTGACAAATTAGATCTCAAAGTGAAGGACATAACAAGAGAAAATGAAGGCCACTTCATAATACTAAAGGGAGAAATCCAACAAGAAGAAATAACTCTGGTAAACATATATGCACCCAAAACAGGAGCACCAAGATACATTAAAAAACTCCTGGAAGATATCAAAGGGAGATTGACAGCAATACAATCATAGTGGGAGACTTCAATACCCCACTATCACCATTGGACAAATCCTCTAAACAAAAAATCAGCAAAGAAACATCAATCCTAAATGACTCACTATAACAGATGGAATTAATCGACATCTTCAGAACATTTCACCCCAAAGCCACAGAATATACATTCTTCTCAAGTGCACATGGGTCATTTTCAAAGATAGACCATATGTTAGGACATAGGCAAAATCTCTCCAAATTCAAGAAGATAGAAATCATATCAAGTATCTTCTCAGATCACAGTGGCATAAAACTGGAAATCAACTACAATAAAAACAACCCAAAGAAATCAAACACTTGGAGACTAAACAGCATGCTACTAAACCATGACTGGGTTACCAAAGACATCAAGGAAGAAATAAAAAACATCATGGCAACAAAAGACAATGAAAACACAACAATCCAAAATCTATGGGACACATTGAAAGCAGTCCTGAGAGGGAACTTCATAGCTCTACAAGCCTACTGCAAAAAACAAGAAACAATGGTAATAAATTACCTAACCCAACAACTCAAAGAGTTAGAGAGAGAGCAACAAGATAAGCCCAGTGTAAGCAGAAGGAAAGAAATAATAAAGATCAGAGCGGAGATAAACGACATAGAGACCAAAGAAACAATACAAAAGATCAACAAAACCAAGAGCTGGTTCTTTGAAAGGATAAACAAGATTGATGAACCTCTAGCCAGGCTCACCAAGAAGCAAAGAGAGAGGACCCAAATAAACAAAATCAGAAATGAAAGAGGTGAAATAACAACAGACCCCGACGAAATACAAAGGATTGTTACAAAATACTACGAACAACTCTATTCCAACAAACTGGACAACCTGGAGGAAATCAACATATTCCAAGAAAAATACAACCTTCCAAAACTCAATCAGGAAGAATCTAAACAGCTCAACACGCCAGTAACTATGGAAGAAATTGAAGCAGTCATCAAAAAGCTTCCGGCAAACAAAAGCCCGGGGCCAGACGGCTTCACAGGAGAGTTTTACCAAACTTTCAAGGAAGAACTAAAACCTATCCTCCTCAGACTATTCCAAAAAATTCAAGAGGAAGGAACACTTCCAGGCTCCTTCAATAAAGCCAGCATCACTCTAATACCAAAACCAGATAAAGACAACACAATGAAAGAGAATTACAGGCCAATATCACTCATGAACATAGATGCCAAAATCATCAACAAAATTCTAGCAAATCGGCTCCAGCAGTACATCAGAAAGATCATACACCATGACCAAGTAGGATTTATCCCAGGAATGCAAGGATGGTACAATATCCACAAATCAATAAACGTGATACATCACATAAACAAATTGAGAGATAAAAATCACATACTCATATCAATAGATGCAGAAAAAGCATTTGACAAAATCCAACACCCTTTCTTGATAAAAACTCTCAACAAGGTGGGAATAGAAGGAGCATACCTCAACATAATAAAAGCCATATATGATAAACCCACAGCAAACATCATACTCAATGGGCAAAAACTAAAACCATTTCCCCTAAGAACAGGAACAAGACAGGGATGCCCACTCTCACCACTCCTGTTTGACATAGTACTGGAAGTATTAGCTATCGCAATTAGGCAAGAAGAAGAAATAAGAGGCATCCAAATTGGAAAAGAAGAAGTGAAGCTGTCCTTATTTGCAGATGACATGACATTGTACATAAAAAACCCAAAAGATTCCATAAAAAAACTAATAGACTTAATAAATGAATTCGGCAATGTAGCGGGATACAAAATTAACGCCAAGAAATCTATGGCATTTCTATACACCAATAATGAACTTACAGAAAGAGAGACTAAAAAAGCAATCCCATTTACCATCGCACCAAAAAAATTAAGATACCTAGGAATAAACTTAACTAAGGAGGTAAAAGACCTATATGCAGAAAACTACAGGACACTGAAAAAAGAGATAGAGGAAGACGTAAACAGATGGAAGAACATACCATGTTCATGGATTGGTAGAATCAACATCATTAAAATGTCCATACTACCCAAAGCAATCTACAGATTCAATGCACTCCCCATCAAAATACCAACAGCATATTTCACAGACCTAGAAAGCACTCTCCAAAAATTCATCTGGAATAAAAAAAGACCCCAAATAGCCACAGCAATCCTGAGAAAGAAGAATAAAGTAGGAGGGATCTCAATACCAGATTTCAAGCTGTATTACAAAGCCACTGTTCTCAGAACAGCCTGGTACTGGCACAAGAACAGACATATTGATCAATGGAACAGAATAGAGAACCCAGATATTGACCCAAACCACTATGCTCAATTAATATTTGACAAAGGAGGCATGAACATACAATGGAGTCAAGACAGTCTCTTCAATAAATGGTGTTGGGAAAATTGGACAGATACATGCAAAAAAATGAAACTAGATCACCAACTTACACCATACACAAAAATAAACTCAAAATGGATACAGGACTTAAACATAAGATGGGAAACCATAAAAATACTAGAGGAATCCACAGGCAACAAAATCTCAGACATATGCCAAAAGAACTTCTTCACTGACACTGCCCCTAGGGCAATGGAAGCTAAAGAGAAAATTAACAAATGGGACTACATCAAAATAAAAAGCTTTTTTACAGCAAAAGAAACAATCAACAAAACAACAAGAAAGCCCACTGCATGGGAGAACATATTTGCAAATGCTATCACTGATAAAGGTTTAATCTCCAACATCTACAGGCAGCTTATGCAACTTAATAAAAGGAAGATAAATGATCCAATAAAAAAATGGGCAACAGACCTAAGTAGAATATTTTCAAAAGAAGACAGAAGGAAGGCCAAGAGACACATGAAAACATGCTCAACATCACTAATTATCCGAGAGATGCAAATCAAAACAACAATGCAGTACCATCTCACACCTGTCAGAATGGCTATCATCAACAAATCAACAAACGACAAGTGTTGGCGAGGATGCGGAGAAAAAGGAACCCTCGTGCACTGCTGGTGGGAATGCAGACTGGTGCAGCCACTGTGGAGAACAGTATGGAGTTTCCTCAAAAAACTGAAAATGGAACTCCCATTTGACCCAGTAATCCCACTCCTGGGAATATATCCGAAGAAACTAGAAACACCAATCAGAAAGGATATATGCACCCCTTTGTTCATAGCAGCACAATTCACCATAGCTAAGATTTGCAAACAGCCTAGGTGCCCGTCAGCAGATGACTGGATCAGAAAACTGTGGTACATCTACACAATGGAATACTATGCTGCCATAAAAAAGAAGGAATTCTCATCATTTGCAGCAACCTGGATGGAATTGGAGAACATTATGTTAAGTGAAATAAGCCAGTCAATGAAAGAAAAAATACCACATGATCTCACTGATTTATGGATAGTAAAGAACATTATAAAGTGATGAACGAAAAGATAGATACAGAGACAGTAAAGCATCAAACAGACTTTCAAATTACAGGGGGAAAGTTAGGGAGAGGTGGGGGAGATATGAAATCAAACGAAGGACTTGTATGCATGCATATAAGCATAAAAAATGGACGCAAAACTCTGGGGGGTGAGGGCATGTATGGGTGGGGGGTGTGGGGGGGTAATGGTAAGATATGTACACATATAATAACTCAATAAAAAATAAATAAATAAAAATAAATAAATAAATAAAAAAAGAACAGCAGGTCATATTTTCATACTGAATCAGTTTATTGCTCTGAACTCTACTTTACTGGGTCCTAGTTAAAATCAGCCCAAAACAACCAACCATGGAGATACTTCCTACCTCTGTTCTTTCCATCCATCAGTTTTCTTTTTCCAACTTTTATTGTGATCCTCATTTACTTTCTTCTCCCAGCTAACCTTTCTTAAATGGCAAGATGGTATGGAAGAAGCAATTTTTTACATTTAAAATAGAGGCCCCGTGCATGAAATTCGTGCATTGGTAGCAGGTCCCCTCAGCCCAGCCTGCACCCTCTCCAATCCGGGACCCCTTGGGGGATGTCCGACTGCCGGTTTAGGCCCGATCACACAGGCTGTATATATTTTCTTTAGTTGGTTTCTAGGTGTTTTGTATTTTTGTTACTATTATGATTAGGATATTATTTTTATTACTTAGCAGATTAATAAATACAGCTATACTGAAGGGCAGTTGATTTTTTCCCCCCAGACCATTCAGTCTTTTGACTGAACATTTTTCTTTTCTAAGAGGAATTATTTATTTCCTTGGATTGTCTCAATGTCTGCAAATGGGCACATTTCAAATTGTTTTTGAAAGTGTTTTTCGCAGTTAATCTATATATATAAAAGCTTAAGCGACCGTTGCAACCGAAACAACCGAACAGGCTGCGTAGGGTGACCAGGCCGGCAGGGGGGCTAGTGAGGGATGACCAAACGACTGAGCAGGATCAGGCCTAAACCGGCAGTCAGACATCCCTCTCAAAATCCGGGACCACTGGATCCTAACTGCTCACATGCCTGCCTGCTTGATCACCCCTAACTGCTCCTCTGCTGGCCTGGTCGCCACTAACTGCCCCCCCGCCCGCCAGCCTGGTTGCCCCTCACTGCCCATCTCTGCTGGCCTGGTCGCCCCCAGCTGTGCCCCTGCCGGCCTGGTCGCCCCCAGCTGTGCCCCTGCCGGCCTGGTTACCCCACGCAGCCTGCTGCTCAGTCGTTTGGTCATCCCTCACTAACCCCCTGCTGGCCTGATCACCCCACGCAGCCTGCTGCTCAGTCATTTGGTTGTCCCTCACTAATCCCCCTGCCGGCCTGGTCACCCCACGCAGCCTATTCAGTCGTCCATTCGGTTGTTTCAGTTGCTTAGGCTTTTATATATATACTAGAGGCCCGGTGCACGAAATTCGTGCACGGAGGGGAGTTGTCCCTCAGCCCAGCCTGTACCCTCTCCAATCTGGGACCCCTAAACGGGCAGTCGGAAATCCCTCTCACAATCCAGGACTGCTGGCTCCCAACTGCTTGCCTGCCTGCCTTCCTGATTGCCCCTAACCGCTTCTGCCTGCCAGCCTGATCACCCCCTAACCACTCTGCTGCCAGCCTCTTTGCCCCCAACTTCTCTCCTCTGCCGGCCTGGTTACCCCTAACTGCCCTCTCCTGCAGGGTTGATCACCTCCAACTGCCCTCCCTTGCAGGCCTGGTCCTTCTCAACTGCCCTCCCTTCCAGGCCGGGTGCCTCCCAACTGCCCTCTCCTGCTGGCCATCTTGTGGTGGCCATCCTGTGTCCACATGGGGGCAAGATCTTTGACCACATGGGGGCAGCTATATTGTGTGTTGCAGTGATGATCAACCTGCATAGTACTCTTTTATTAGGTAGGATAGAGGCCTGGTACAGGGGTGGGGGCCAGCTGGTTTGCCCTGAAGGGTGTCCCTGATCAAGGTGGGATTCCCTTGGGGCGTGGGGCGGCCTGAGCGAGTGGCCTGTGGTGGTTTGCAGGCTGGCCACGCCCCCTGGCAACGCAAGCGGAGGCCCTGGTATCTGGAATTTATTTTCCTTCTACAATTGAAACTTTGTAGCCTGGAGCAGAGCCAAGCCTCGGGCTCCCTCCCAGGCCCGCAGCCATTTGTGTTGGGGTTATAATTGAAACTTTGTTGCCTTAAGCGGGTGGGCCCGGCCAGGGTGTGCAGAAAGCTTTGCTACCCCTGTTGCAGGCGGCAACCCTGGCCTGCTCTCTCAAGCTCCATTCTGCCGCCATTTGTTTGAATTTGTTTACCTTCTATAATTGAAACTTTGTAGCTTGAGTGGAAGCTTAGGCCTGCAACAGCTGGCAGAAAGCTTGGCTTCCTCTGTTACCTAGGAAACCTTGCTCTCTGTGGCTGTAGCCATCTTGGTTTGGGTTAATTTGCATACTCGCTCTGATTGGATGGTGGGCATGGCTTGTGGGTGTGTCAGAGGTATGGTCAATTTGCATATTTGTCTATTATTAGATAGGATAGATTAACTCTGTGGAACACTCTTTCAAAAACAATTTGAAATGTGCCCATTTACAGACATTGAGAAAATCCAAGAAAATAAATAATTCCTCTTAGAAAAGAAAAATGTTCAGTCAAGACTGAATGGTCTGGGGGGAAAAAAAATCAACTGCCTTCCAATATAGCCGTATTTATTAATCTGCTAAGTAATAAAAATAATATCCTAATCATAATAGTAACAGAAACATAAAACACCTAGAAACCAACTAAAGAAAATGTATACAGCCTGTGTGAAAACACAAACTTTACAGGACTCAGTTATTCAAGTCACCTTTTGAAAAGACTCATCAAATTCCTGCATGAGAAAACTCATTAAGAAAATGTCCATTATATGCAAATTTATTCACATTTCTAACACAATTTCATTCAACAGCTCAAAATCCCAAAGGGAAATCTTTGCAAGGGGGCAAGGGGATTGCCAAAAATAAGAATAAGCATACAAGAGAGTACCTAAGAATGTGCTAGCATGTCTTTAATTTTCTATGCCACCACATCCAAATCGTTTCTAAGATTTAAAAATAACAGCCTGGCTTAAGAAGAGCCATTAGCTGATTTCAATTATCCGAAGATGGCACTGATCATATTTAGTGCAAACCAGACATTTAAGACAAGTTAAATTCAAATAGTAGTTAATAGAATTTTTAAAAGAATAGCCAACTTCTTAAGCTAGTGGTCCAGGTAAACTTTAAATATAATGCTACTTCAAAAGTTGAGCTTCTCCCTCTTCTTAACCTAGAACTGAACCATATTATTTGTCTTGGGCTTGGGTTTTTATTTTCTCTTGAACCTAAAAACAACAAATTAATGCTTAAAGATCTTCTGAAGTTACAGAACAATTCCTCATCCAAATGAAAACACCCAAAAGCAAGGGCAGAATAAGGGAGGTTTGAGGAAATAAAGATGCAGATAAAGAGGAACTTATCAAGGGACAGTACAGATGTGGAGAAGGACAGCAAGAAAATCCAAAAGGAAAAAGGATCATTCTGATGGCTGCTGAGGATACAAGATAAAGGTGAGGCCAACTATACTCATGCCATATGACCCTGTATCTTGGTGACTGAGAATAAAAACTTTTTTCTCTTCCTAGCTGCTACTATTTTACTTTAAGTGAAAGGCCTCCACACCTGAGTTTTCAAATTAGCAAGCTATCCACAGTAACACCCCTCCAGCGCTGCCATTCTGCCTACTCAGTTCTCCATTCTCATTTCTATCTCCCAGATGTCTTTGTCCTCTCATCCTCTAAAGCATCCACTTACATCTCCCCCAAGTTTAACAATCTCTCCCACAAGAAGCAAATCAACACCTTTACTGTACTGAGATGACTGCCAATTCCTGATCTTAACCTCGGTCCCCTCATAGGTTCCAGTCTGTTCTCAAACTGCTCCCTGGATCGTCATTCTCAAATCCAATAGATGTGAAATAACTCACAAACTATCTTATCCTCTGGACCTTACTTCCAACACTAGGTGGTAACTCACAATAACTCATAATCTGGAAATAGTAAAATGTTAAAAGCGCAAATTCTGGAATCAGATTTACCAGATCTGTAGCCTTGGGACTAGTTCCTTCATGGGTAAAGCTGAATAGCACCTGCCTCCGCAATAATGTGAAGGATAAATACAAATGAAGCACTCAGTGTTTGGTAAATAATTAATCAGTAAGTGTTAGCCAGCAGCAGCATAATAACAGGGTCATCCTGGACTCCTTCCTTATCCCCTATAACCAACTGCGTCAAATTCTGTTCACCCTGCCTCTAATATAGCTCTTCTACAAAGACACCTTTCCCTTGCTAAAGACCACCATTGTGGTTCAAATCTCCCCTTTATTCAACCGTTTACTGGGCAACCATCTCCTGGTACTATGCCTTGCATTATAGATATAAAGTAAAGTAAGGCACAGCTCCTGTAATTAGGAGCTAATAAAAGAGACAAGTGAAAATGTGGCTATGCCACAAGAGCAGAGGCAAATCTTAATGGGAGTGAGGAAGATGTCAGGAAGAGCTTCCCAGAAACAATCTGAGGTGAGATTTTTGAAGCAATCCTTAATATCAGGACTGCAATAATCTTCAAATTGGTCCTCCTCACTTCCAAATCTTTCCTAAACTATGCCCCCAAAATGGCTTTTAAATTGTATTCTGTAGCATTCATAGCCCTCCACAATTTAGCTAAAACGTAATCTTTCCATCTCAGCTCCTTTTATGTCATACTAGAGGCCCAGTGCATGAAATTCGTGCATGGGGGTGGGGGAGGGTGAGGGGGGGGGAGTGTCTCTCAGCCCAGCCTACACCCTCTCCAATCTGGGACCCCTCAAGGGATGGGGCCTGAACAGTCGGACATCCCTCTCACAATCCAGGACTGCTGGCTCCCAACTGCTTGCCTGCCTGCCTTTCTGATTGTCCCTAACTAATTCTGCCTGCCATCCTGATCACACCCTAACCACTCCCCTGCCAGCCTGTTGCCCCTAACTACCCTCCCCTGCAGGCCTGGATCCCCCCCAACTGCCCTTCCCTGCAGGCCCGGTCGCCCCCAACTTCCCTCCTCTGCTGGCCTGGTGATCCCTAACTGCCCTCCCCTGTAGGACTGGTCCCTCCCAACTGCCCTCCCCTGCTGGCCATCTTGTGGTGGCCATCTTGTGACCACATGGGGGCAGGATCTTTGACCACATAGGGGCAGCCATCTTGTGTGTTGGAGTGACAGTCAATTTGCATATTACTCTTTTATTACATAGGATAGAGTAATAAAACCACCTGGTGCACGGGTGGGGGCCAACTGGTTTGCCCTGAAGGGTGTCCCGGATCAGGGTAGGGGTTCCCTTGGGGCACGGAACGGCCTGGGCGAGGGCGCTGTGGTGGTTTGCAGGCCGGCCACGGCCACCGGCGACCCAAGCAGAGGCCCTGATATCTGGGATTTATTTATCTTCTATAATTGAAAGTTTGTAGCCTTGAGTGGAGGCTTGGGCCCAACAGGGTGTGCAGAAAGCTTGGCTTCCTCCATTTCCGGGGGCAACTCAAGCCTCCTGCTTGCTCTGTGGCCGCAGCCATCTTGGTTGGGTTAATTTGCATACTCGCTCCTGACTGGCTGCGGCTTGTGAAGTAGCGGAGTGATGGTTAATTTGCATATTACTCTTTTATTAGATAGTATGCAAGCACCGTATCTAAACAAGACCACTTATCAATCCACTTCCTTGAGATTTCTTTTTCTTCACCTCACCCATCTTTTTTACACCCCTTATCTCTATTGTTCAAAACTCTCATTGTTCAAAATGACTCAATCAGTCAAATTCTTCTATGCTCTTAACCTTTTGCACTCAGATGTCGAGTGCAAATTACTCTTTAAATGTATCAATAATTTGAAATATAAAAAAATCCAAACAAATAAGTTTGTATGAAAAGAAACTCCAGTTTTTTATTCTACTGCCACGCTTTGTAAAATCTGGGGTATTTAAAAAATTAAATCCCGAGTAGAATAAAGGAATCGAGAAAAAGGCAAGCGAGTGCAAAGGGTTCAAGATTCCCCCACCCACCCTCCATTCAACCAGCTGTCACTTCTTTCACCCAACTTATAGGTACTTTTGATGTTGACTCTCATCTTTCACTGCATAGCATGCTGCCCCAAAAGTGGCTAGGGTCTTATTTAATGTTTTCTTTCTCAAAACCAAGCACAAGATCTGGCAAGTGACAGGAACTTGATACAGTTGTTGGCTTAACCTGTATAACAAAATTGCAACACACTGTTTACATACTATGCTGTCCACTCACTAACATGGAACAGCTATCTAGCTTAATACCACTTTCTAAGCCAAACCCAAAAAACTCCATATGATCACTGAGACATGCGCCATCCTATCTAATAAAAGAGTAATATGCAAATTAACCATCACTCCGCTACACCCATAAGCCACGCCCACCAGCCACTCAGAGCGAGTATGCAAATTAACCCAACCAAGATGGCTGTGGCCACAGAGAGCAGGAGGAAGGCTTGGGTTTCCCCAGCAATGGAGGAAGCCAAGCTTTCCGCCTGCCCTTGCTGGCCTAGGCCTCCACTCAAGGCTGCAAAGTTTCAATTATAGAAGGTAAACAAATCCAAACAGAAATGGCGGCAGCCACGGAGCTGGAAAGAGCAGGAGGCTAGGGTTGCCCCCGGCAATGCAGGAAGCCAAGCTTTCCACACACCCTGGCCAGCCCAGGCCTCCTCTTAAGGCTACAAAGTTTCAATTATAGAAGATACATAAGTTCCAAAAGAAACGGCTGCTGCCACAAAGCAAGCAGAAGGCTTGGCTCCGCTCCAGGCTACAAAGTTTCAATTGTAGAAGATAAATAAACCCCAGATACCAGGACCTCTGCTTAGGTCGCCAGGGGGCGTGGCCAGCCTGCAAACCACCACAGGCCCCTCGCTCAGGCTGCCCCACACCCCAAGGGAACCCCCACCCTGATCCAGGAAACCCTTCAGGGCAAACCAGCCGGCCCCTACCCTTGCACCAGGCCTCTATCCTATCTAATAAAAGGGTAATATGCAGATTGACCATCACTGCAACACACAATATGGCTGCCCCCATGTGGTCAAAAATCCTGCCCCCATGTGGACACAAGATGGCCAGCCAGCAGGGGAGGGCAGTTGGGAGGGACCAGGCCAGCAGAGGGAAGTTGGGGGTGACCGGGCATGCAGGGAAGGGCAGATGGGGGGGAACCAGGCCTGCAATGGAGAGCAGTTGTGGGGGACCAGGCCTGCAGGGGAGGGCAGTTAGGGGTGACCAGGCCTGCAGGGGATGGCAGTTAGGGGCAAACAGGCTGGCAGGGGACCAGTAGACATCAATCAGGCTAGCATGGAGTGGTTAGGGGGTGATCAGGCTGGCAGGCAGAAGCGGTTAGGGGCAATGAGGAAGGCAGGCAAGCGAGCAGTTGGGAGCCAGCAGTCCTGGATTGTGAGAGGGATGTCCGACTGCCCGTTTAGGCCCGATCCCGGGCAGTCGGACATCCCTCAAGGGGTCCCAGATTGGAGAGGGTTCAGGCTGGGCTGAGGAACACCGCCCCCCCGTGCACGAATTTCATTCACCGGGCCTCTAGTCCTATATAATAAATAGGGAATATGCTAATTGACCATCACACCCTCACAAAGATGGCAGCGCCCACAGTCAATAAAGAGGGACTATGCTAACTGACTGCCACGCCCTCAAAGATGGCAGCACCCAGTCCCCTCAGCCCCGCTGGGGCGGCAGGCGCGGCACAGCCAGGCCTTCCCCTAGGCAGGTCCAGCCGTTCCACGTGCCTGCCTCAGGAGTCCCCCAGGTCCCTCAGCCCCCCAGCCACCCAGGGCAGGGCCGAGATGCAGGCAAGCCCAGGACCAGCCGAGGCTTGCACTGCCGGCAGTGGCAGCAGCAGAGGTGTGATGGGGGCATCGCCTTCCCCTGATTGCTGGGTTGCCTCCTGCCCCAGAGAGTCCCTGGACTATGAGAGGGGGCAGGCCAGGGTGAGGGACCCCCCCCCTCCAGTGCATGAATTTTCATGCATCGAGCCTCTAGTGTACAATAAAGTTAAATAACAAACCTGAAGTAATCTTTAAAATTACATCCAAAACAATACCAATACATGAAAAGTTGTAACTACATTTTGAGTGTCCCGCAATTTATCTAAACTGAGGAAGAGCCTAGTGAAAAAAATTTAAACTTCTCAAAGAGACATCTTACTACCAAATAGTCTCAAGTGCTACAGGCAAATGTTTCTTGCTTTCAAAAAGGTTATTTCCACAAAATTTCTAGCACATACCTGGTGTGTAATAAAATGTTAAAGGTATTTAATAATAGCACATGAGACAAATTATTTGTAATATCAATGTTTTTTAGTTTACTCTCCTGTATCAAGTTTTAATTTTTATTTCAAAACTTATGCTTTCTGTAAAAAGGATTAGAAAGGCAGGAGTCTTCATCTCACATCCCAAATGGGATGTAGTAAGGCAAATGGGTATCTTTTATTAGTATACTTCCCAGGGAAAAACAAAGCTTCAGGAATAAAAAAATGTTAAAAAAGACTTTCTGAAAATAATTCAATCCAATTAAGATAGGAATTTTTTTTATTCATTTCAACATTCATATTCAAGCACCAATGCTGCAAATATTCATTTCTAAAAAACACTGATAAAAAAATATGAAGTTCATAATTCGACTCTCCACTCAAAACACAAGCTTCCACACATAAAGCTAATCACCTTATATTTTAAGATTATGACCATATTATAATGAAAATTCAGTTTAATCTAAAACTGGAAATTTTGCAGAGCCTAATTTTCAAGGTTTGTGTTTTGTTTGCAGATTTTCGTATTTAAATCTTACATATTTTCAGGAACCACAAAAAAACGTGTACGTAGGCAGTAATAAATACCTAAGGATCACAAGCCTTGGCTGAATGCTCATTTTACTTATTTCTTATAAGTGAAATACTTGGTTAATCAGCAACCAATCAAAATTGTTCCCAAACCAACTTAGTACTTAACGTCAAGGAAGCCAGCAATATTTTGTTGATTTACCTATATAACCCAATTTTTGAAATGTGGGAAAAAATAAGCATTGTTAGAGTGCAGTAGCAGGGCACACAATTCAATATTGATATTATTACCAGCACAGGAGATGCAGAAGCAAAGAAAAAAACCTCTTAATATGATAATTTGGTAAATTCTAAGAAAATGTTTAACAAGTTTATAAGCAAATAATTATAAACTTGTCTTTGTCTCTCCTCCCAAAATCAAATATAGCATCAATGTCCCTCTCCCCCAAAGTAGTATTTTAGTCCGGTGATAAACAGGAATAATGCATAGGAAAACCTTAGCTCATTCCTAAAACATTTCTGAATTTCTATATTTGCCAGGCTTTAATTAAAATTAAACTGAAGAGCCCTAGCCAGTTTGGCTCAGTGGATAGAGCATTGCCTGTGGACTGAAGGGTCCCGGGTTTGATTCCGGTCAAGGGCACATGCCCAGGCTGCAGGCTCCATCCCCAGAAGGGGACATGCAGGAGGCAGCCAATCAATGGTTCTCTCCCATCAAGGATGTTTCTGTCTCTCCCTCTCCCTCTCCCTTCCTCTCTGAAATCAATAAAAATATACTTTCAAAAAATTAAACAGAAGACAAAAGGGCATGGGATCTCTTCACTAGGCACAACTACACATAAAGGTGAGTCATTTTATGCATACATAAAATGTAATTTTTAAAGCTATAAGGAATGGTAGAAGTTATCTAACATAACTTCTGTATTTTATAACAAGTCATGTCAAATAATTTTGCCATTATCTATGCAAAAATCTTGTATATTGTACATTTTTAAATTAAAATTTTTCTCAATGTCTAGAAATATGATTTACAAACATCCCTTCACATATCAATGGGAATTTAAGTAGCAAAGAAGATGAATGAACATGAAACAGAATAATCTTGTCTGTATTGTAGAATGTCACTCACCTGCTGTCACAAGAGGAAGTGAAATCAAACCAGAAATCAAAGGCTAGAGACTCTAAATACTGTAGTATTAGCCAAAACGGTCTAATCCTCCCTCCAATCATTTCTGGACTTGTGTTAAAAATAAAAAGCAACAACCTAGGCAGTCATTATGATAGTTCATGTCTTAAGAGTCTAAATCTCAGGATTAGACATTATCCTGGCATTTTGAAAAGTACTTTTAATTTCCTCTAAAGCATAAAAAGGAGAATATGAACTAACATAAGGGAAAAGAACTAATCTATACTAATAAAAGGGCAATATGCAAATTGGTCACAACACCCTCACAGTAACAACCAAACAGCAGGCTGCATGGGGCGACAAGGCTGGCAGGGGGGTTAGCGAGGGATGACAAAACGACTCACGAGCAGGTTGCATGGGGCGACCAGGCCAGCAGGGGGGTTAGTGAGGGATGACCAAACAACTGAACAGCAGGCTGCGTGGGGTGACCAGGCCAGCAGGGGGGTTAGCGAGGAGCAATCAGGCCAGCAGGGGAGGCAGTTGGGGGCGACCAGGCCTGCGGGCGGGGGGGGGGGGGGTGGACAATTTGGGACAACCAGGCTGGCTGGCGGGGGGGGGGGCAGTGAGGGGTGACCAGGCCGGCAGAGGGGGTCAGTGAGGGGCAACCAGGCCAGCAGGAGGGGAGGGGGCAGTTGGGGGCAACCAGGCTAAGAATGGGGGGGAAGTTGCAGAAAAACAGGCTGGCAGGGGGGCACTAAGGGGTGACCAGGCCAGCAGGGCGACAGTTAGGGGCAATCAGGCCAGCAAGGGAGGCAGTTGGGGGCAACCAGGCTGGCAGGGGAGTCAGTGAGGGGCAACCAGGCTGGCAGAGGGGGACAGTGAGGGGCAACCAGGTCAGCAGGGGGGGGGGCAGTTGGGGGCGACCAGGCTAGCAGAGGGGGGCAGTTGCGGGAAAACAGGCCAGCAGGGGGGGGCAGTGAGGGGCAATCAGGCAGGCAGGCAAGTGAGCAGTTAGGAGCCAGTGGTCCCAAGGATCGGGCCGAAACCGACAGTCTGACATCCCCCAAGGGGTCCGGGATTGGAGAGGGTGCAGGCTGGGTGAGGGGACCCCCTCCCCATGCACAAATTTCGTGCACCAGGCCTCTAGTATTATCTATAATAATAAAAGCATAATATGCTAATTAGACCAGATGTCCAGACGACCTTCCAGACAAAGCTGGGGCTACGAGGGAAGCCCTGGCTGGTCCCAGGTGCCAACAGCCAGGGAAAGGAGGGCCTACTCTTGCATTGAATTTCGTGCATCCAGCCTCTAGTGTACTTGATAAACATTAGCTCATTTAATCCTTACATCAACCCTGTAAAAGAGCGAAGAATTGTATCCATATTACAAAAAAAACTGAGACTCACAAAGAGTTTATGCAACTGGCCTGGCCAGGTATGGCTATTGGTTGAAGCGTCCTCGAAGGTTGTGGGTTTGATTCCATCAGGGTACATACCTAGGTTTCAGATTCAATCCCGTCAGGGAGGATTCAGGAGACAACACATTAATGTATCTCTCTCACATTGATGTTTCTCTCTCCCTTCCTCCTTAAGGTCAATTAAAAAAAAAAAATGGGGGGTTATAAAATCTGCCTAAAATTGCAAATATAATTAATTACCAACACAGGATCTGAACCAAATCTAGTTTATTTATCAAAATCCCAGATCTTTCTACATCATGTAGCCTCTATATTAATAGAGAAAATCATGTTAATATTATTTGAATCCTGAGATATTAATTCCTTTTACAGTCATCAGAATATCTCTTAATGCCATCAACTGATAATAATAAAAAACAATATATCTAAAAAGATTTGCCCTAGCTGGTGTGGATAGAGCATCTGAACCACGGACTTAAGGGCCGTGGGTTCAATTCTGTTCAAGGGCATGACCCTTGCTTGATCCCCAGCAGGCCCAGCTTGCAAGAGGCAACCAATCGAGGTGAGTTCGATGTTTCTGTCTCTCCCCCTCCCTTCCACTCTCTCTAAAAACCAATGGAAAAATATCCTCGGGTGAGGATTAACAAAACAAACAAAAGAATTTACTGGAAGATCCAATAATTTAATTATAGGTAACAGTCACACACAATCACGAGAAGTCCTATTATAAAAGGAAGACTAAACAGACATTAAAATGTATCCAAGGCCTCAAACTAGGAGATACTTTAAAATATTATTTGAGGAGAAACAAAAAATTGTGACGTTTATGCGTGAATTATTATAGATTTAACTAGCTTTAGCAACAGTTCCCGATAGTAAGCAAGGCTGTTTTTGTCAGGAGTCTGTTTCTAGAAAGTGGGTAGAGTGAGGTATCCAACTTATCCCCTAATCCCCAAGGGGAAATGTACCGGGGAGGGAAGAAAATGACAGAGTAAATACATAATGTAAAGCAGCCAAAACTGGCCCTCTACCATAGTTTTACAGAGCGAAAAGATGTCTGGTAAAGCCATTGTAATTACAAACTGATTGTGAACATCATTCCGCAAATGGCACAAGACTATGACTTATTACAAACGGAGACAGCAACTACAAAGCTGGTTATTAATGTCTGTCACAACGAACTAAACGCAAGGCCCGTCGGCCGGTCCACCATACACTTAGCTTCCTAACAAGCGGCTTTAGATGCAACAGCGTTTACGTGTTAAACGTCTTCCACCTCCGTTAAACCTTAACAGCTACTGCAGGCGATACCTACACCCTGTTCCAAGTGAGGAACGCAAACAGCCAACCCCCCGTTACAGGGCCCGCCCACGGTGGCAGCGAAGACCCGACCTAACCCCAAACCACCTCTCCAGCTCAGAGGTCTCCCGCCGGGCGCACGCAGCTCGGCAAACTCCACGGCGACTTTCTAACCCAGGCGGCCTCGCGCCCCGGAAGTCCCCCTTTCAGGGAAGCGCACGCGGAAGCCGGACCGCGCCGCGCAGGCCGGGCGCACCCGACCCTCGCTCGGTTCTGCTCGGCGGCGAGGCCACGTGCCGCGCGTGAACCTCGGGAGGCAGCCCCGCCGCGCCCGCCCCGCGCCCTCCGGCGGGCCCTCCGCTCGCAACTGCCCGCCCCACGGGTTATTTATTCCCAAGCGGACTTGAAGGAAATGGAGGGAGGCCGGCACCGTGAGACCCAAAACCGAAGAACCGAGAAAAGATGGGCAGGGACGCAATCGCCCAAGCTGTGATCAGCGGCCTCAGCGCGCAACAAGGTGAGACACCGTGGCGCCTTTTCGCCGCTTCGGACCCCAATCTACACCTCTGGCTTCATGACAATGCCAAGCGCGGGCCGGCCTCCTCACGGCAGCCCTCGCCACCCCGGGCCCGCCAGTCTCCAGCCGAGTCCGGGCTGGGACTAGGAGGGACGCCAGGCCTCTCAACCTGCGCACCACGGAGCGTCGGCACCCGGCCTGCCATCGCAACCGAAATGCGGACTCCCACCCAACCCCTCCCGCCGCCCAGGAGCATCTGCAGGCCCCAGGCGACCGGGGGAGACTCGCTGACTTACGCAGTCCTCTGAGAAATTACCTTTGAACTGGCCTTCTGAGAGCCGCCTGGCGTTTTGTCCGCCATCTTGAGCTTTGCTCCTCCTTCGGCGGCGGCGGCAGCGCCGGCGAGTCGAGCGCCGAAAGAGTGGATCGCAGCGGAGCCCGCCGGAAGGTCTGCAAGGCTGGCTAGTCAACTGCCGAGATGGTATTCAATCTCGTGTGCACAGGACTTCCGGAGTCTCCTTTTCCCGGCCCCGCCCCCTACGCTGGTTTTTCCGGTTGTCTGGGTTGCTGGGTGTGTTTTTGGACCCGGGGATTTAAAGAAGCTTCTGGCCCTGGCTTTCAGGGGCTGCGGATACTTAACTATTTTTCAAGTGCCAATCCCTGATGGGTGCGAGCGGGTTCTGCTTCCTGGAGAGGCGGAGACGTCTCCTTAAAGAAGAAGGCACTCATCAGCTGGGCAGGATTTTACTTCAATTCCGGAAATAGGTCTGGAACGGCCTAGGCCCTAGGCTGAGGTGACCAGACGTCCCGCTTTTGGCGGGACAGTCCCGATTTTTTACAATTTGTCCCGCGTCCCGCGGCGTTTTAAAAAAGTCCCGATTTTTGGAAAGAATGCACGACAAGCTAGGGAACGGCGGGAGAACGGGAAGGGAATAGACGGTTTTCGGCGGCCATGTGGCTATTTAGCCAGGATATGAGTTTTATGTTATTTTTGTTAATTTTATAATGTTAAACTTTAATAATAACAAATAATTGTTGAGAACTGGTTATCGAGAACTGCTTATCAAAGTTCGCATTGTTGATCAGTTGTTAGAATTCGACCACCCTTGTTTGGACTTAATGAACAATGGCATTTTTGGGGATTGGCAACGACGAAAACATTTTGTAACTGTCTCTCAGACGATACACATCGTACTGCGTGCTAGTAAGCTAGTTAAACAAGTGATGTCATTACAAATCAGCTGTTCAGATAATTTAGGTAAGTAATTTATTTATTTATTTCATAAATACATGAATTTTCTTGAATTTAGCAGACAGTACTCGTATTATTTATATTTTATAGTGGCAGCAAAAAGTCTAGCACCGGCCTTGAAAGTGACACTTATGACTTACGGCAAATTCATGACCTTTTAACAACTACAGCAATCTACTAATAAAAATTCACTCAAATGAGAAATATGCCAAAGAATAAAATAATACTATACATAATTTTTTATTTATTATATTTGTAAATTGTACTTATGTTGAAATTTTAAAAAATATATTACAATACTATTTTTGCGTTCTATGAAAATTTTTGTTGCTCCATATAGACCAAATTTTTAATCAAGAACCACCCCCACCCCCCGCCACTCCCCCGGTCAATGGTGTCCCGCTTTACCAATGTTAGAATCTGGTCACCTAGGGCAGTGATGGGCAACCTTTTGAGCTTGGTGTGTCAAACTTCGCCAAAAAACTGAGCATAACTCAGATAGTGTGTCACTTTGAGGAAAAAACTAACTCCAAGACTATAGTCGCAAATGTTTCATCCTCGGCATGCGGCCGCGTGTCATCAGAAATGGCTATGCGTGTCAGTGCTGACACGTGTGTCATAGGTTCGCCATCACTGTCCTAGGGGAACCTGGTGCAGACTTGTTCGCACCACTTGCGAGCTCACACCCTGGTGGGAAACTTACAGTCTGCCCAAGGTACTTGAGTATAGAATTGTGCACAGAAGGCGGAGAAGAGGAGCTTTTGACCCACCCTGAGGTTCTGGCAATGGGAGATTGGATAGAATCTATTTAGGGGGTCTACAGAGACAGGATAAGAGAAAATCATAAAGATACTATATTCTAAATAAGTTAATACAGGGCCCTGAGGCAACCAGGTGCTTAGGATTTAGAAGTATGTTCTGAGGATATAGAGAGCCTTCAACAGAGTTAACTTGGGACCGTGACGTGGGCAGATTTTAAGTTTTTAAAGATGGCTCTGAGGACTGGGGGAAGGGAAGAGTACAAGTTCATGACTTCACTCTAATTCATTTATGCTGTGGACGAAAGGGGCCACATGCTGACCTGACAAGCTTAGGGGAGGCCTGCATGGCAGTCTTGCAAACTCAGAGAGACCTAAAGCAGTGGTCGGCAAACTCATTAGTCAACAGAGCCAAATATCAATAGTACAACGATTGAAATTTCTTTTGAGAGCCCAATTTTTTAAACTTAAACTTCTTCTAATATCACTTCTTCAAAATAGACTTGCAAATAATTAGAAAGTGACAATTGCTATACATTGAAATTAAAATGGAGCAATGCTTTGCAACCTCCAGTCCAATTGAATTTATTTTCAATCTCAGATCTTGCTTTTTCAGTTTTGTGCTTCTTCTCCCATCCTCATGCTGGCCTCTAATTGAAGGCTACTGTTATTGAAGATTGTATTTCCTCCAGGACTTTACAGACCTTCTTCCCCCATCAAGCTTCTGATCCACAGGAACCTACACTTTTCCACTGAAGATGAGTTAGTCTCTATAAAGTGAATATATAATATGCATGCTTTTCATTCAATTCCTAAAGTCCTGCTTCTCATAAAAATAATTTTTACTAAATGTGTACCCCAAAAGAGTTAAAGTCAATGCAGACTTCTTCCCTCTCTTTTTCATAAAATAAAGCCCTGAAGGAAGTCAGACACGTGATCTGACTAGAAGTCATACCTAGGCCAGTGAAGGCGAACCTAAGACACGCGTGTCAGCACTGACACGCGTAGCCATTTCTGATGACACGCGGCTGCTGAGGCGGCCGCATGCCGAGGATGAAACATTTGCTGCTCCTGAGGATGAAACATTTGTGAAATAATGTTTTTTCCTCAAAGTGACACACTACCCGAGTTATGCTCAGTTTTTTGGCGAAGTTTGACACACCAAGCTCAAAAGGTTGCCCAACACTGACCTAGGCCTTTATTAAGGCCTAATTAAGTATACTTATAAAAACTCATAGTCGGCAATGAGCATAGTTCCCCTGGATATATATATCATGAAATCTTGGCCCTATTACTCAAACCACAAATTAAGGAGGATGAGAGAGCATGAATATACAAGTGGAATTTTTACAGAATCTTAAATTTTTAATTAGACTCAAAATTACTCTTGCCAAGGGACTATACACAAATAGTAAGGACATAATACAATTTACTGCAATTAGCATTACTTTTTCACAATCATACTAAAACCAAGTCACTTTTCTGTCCCACACCTGCCATCTATCTGTTCAGGGTTCTCCCTGCAGCTGTGCTCAACATCAACCACAGAGCAGTGCCAGATGCAGTCCTCCCAAAACCTCTGGGGCCCAGAGGTTTTGCTTGGCTCAAGCAGGGAGATTTTGGTTTCTTTGAAATCTGAGTTGGCATTTTTAAATTGGGAGAATTTACTTGTTTTAATACTCAGGATTTCCAACTTTTCTTGAAAAATGGGAAAATCGGACTGAGCACTCCAGTTCACCAGGCTGTCACCACACACATGCTGTGAACAAATAAATGTCCCACAGCCAGACTGCTTGAAATCATTTGAGTTTCCTACTTGTCAGTGTAAGCAACATCCCAACCTTTAGAGAATTTTTGTAAGCTTTTTTGATCCAAACTGACTACATATGCCAGGGAGCAAGATCTCAAATGCTTCTGTGAATAACAGTTGCAGCTTCTGCATTTGAAATTAAGGAGGGGATGTAAGGACGATTACATGGAGATAGGAGAAAGCAAGGCAGGAATTAATTGGATTACAGGATAGTGATAAGATATGTAATCTCTTGAGGATTAATATCTCCTTTAAGTGGAATTCTGGTATTTCACAAATGTGTTAATCTAGAGGCATAAGAACTATGGACAGGGCTGGCTAAAAACTTCACTAAAGAAGTTTTATGCCTGGGATGAGACTACCCACCATGACCTGCCCAGTTAGGATTTTATGATTAGATCACCCTGTGAAGTTACTTTCCAAAGGATCCCTTTTTTTTTCCATCCACATACTTCTCAGATACAAATTTAAGTCTTATCAAGGGTGATGATCAAAAACATTTAACAGTCAGCTCCCAGCCACCAAGGAGAACTAACGTCCATTTGGCAAGGAAGGTTCTGAACCCAGGGCCCACAGATACTTTTAAAATCTCCCAAAATGTATTGATTTATTTTAAAATAAGTGAGGGAGCGGGGGAGAAAGGAGGAGTGGAAAGGCTACAACAAAGGCATATATATAACAATATAGATATTGTTAAATATCTATATATATAAAAGGCTAATACACGAAGTGTCCGACTGTCCAACCAGTCGCTATGGCATGCACTGACCACCAGGGGGCAGCTGCACAACATGGGAGCTGCTGTGACGCACACTGGCCATTTACAGAGAAATGGCAGCGTGGACCTGTTGTCCACAAAGCAACACTCGGCCTCCCCCAGGTGGGACACAGGCCCCACCACCACCCCAGAGTGACAGTCCACCAAATCGAAGCCAATGCTGCCATGGTGCAAAATGTGGCCCACAGCCCAGCCCAGCCCTAAAATGGTGGCTGTGGGTGCCGGGCAATGACGTCACATAGCAATGCCCGGCTTTCTCTCCCTAGCAACTAGCCTCCTTGGAGTTTTTTCAGCCCAGGATCACAACTTGCATTATAGCCAGGTGGAAACATTTTACACTTTAACCAAATATCTGTGAAGCATTTTCCCATGCCTTATCTCATTTGAACCTCTCAGAAATCCTAGAGTAGGTAGATAGAAGACTTGGTAGAATCCTGCTTTCTTTTCATTAGCCAGAAAATGGACATTTAGAAAGCTTAGAAACTTGACCCGACTAAAAAGAAGTAAGAAATGATTTCAGGTTTTTTCACTGCGCAGAATATACTCAAACACTGCTGCGGTAAAATATTTTAACCTTTGTTCTCCCTGTGTGATCTACGATAATAATCTGCTTTGTGTTGATATTTACTGCTGTGTTGCTGACAATTACCTGAAAAAGAAGTTGGGGTGCTTCACTGGGTTGGAAAAAGTTTCCTTAAATCAGAAAGCAAGTCTAATTAAGCAAGTTTACCTATATATATATAAAGCTCTTGCTGGCGCCAATCACACAGGTGTGTTTTAATCTGTTATTGTCAATCTTGAATTTGGTTGACACTTCTATTATAGAGAAAGGGTGAATAGCGATATTAAAATATTTCTTCTAATTAATTTCCTTTGAATGGGCACGAATTTGTGCACTGGGCCACTAGTACACAATAAAAGAGACCTTAAACAAAGCTAAAATCTTCTGTGCCAACAGACTGCTCCTACGTGGTGGTACTTTCATTCTCAAGAATTTTTAAGCAGCTCCTCCCTGCTCTTTAGCCTTCAGCATATAGCTTGGTGAAAGCATGGTTCCATCCACTTGTTCTTTTGGCAGTTACTGAATTTCTAGCATGTGCCAGGAAGGTAAAGAGAAAGGAAGAGACAACTAAAAATCAACCTTAGCTCTTCTGCTGAGAGAGTCTAGCTGCTTCTAGGAATAGTCAGGAAACAGCTTTTAAGAAGAGTGTGGTCTATGTGGAATGGAAGATTCTTTCTGTGGAACTTAATTGCCTGCCCCAGTCCATCCCACAAAGCCAGCCTGACAAGATTTCAGTGGTAATAGCAGATTCTCCCTTTTCTCCCCTCATGTCCCCCACACAAAAAAATACCCAGTTTACTTATTGATCATATCTAGAGTTCTTTTGACAATAGTAATTAGCAGTGACATTTTTGTTAAACTACAGATGCCTGGGAAATGAGACAAGTAAAAATGATGTCAAAAAACCTATAGCCCAAGGATGGGCTAGAGACATGTTGAAGATAATAAAAATTGCTATTTTAGTTATGATCCTGGTGAGAAGATTACCCTTACCATGTAGCAATTGTTATATCAATAAGATAATGAAACCTAGCATGGTCCAGATGGAGTAGAGTGTGTATGTGTGTTTGAGTGAGAGAGGAAGGAGACAGAGGAGGACTGAAGTTGCCCATGGCAAATCATTACAACTAGCAGAGGGCAATATCTAAGGAGTTCCCACCATGGCCTGATAGTCCAAAGGTGGGCTTGGCTTGGACCAAACAGAGATCAGGCCTCACTTAACCTGTGCCCTGCCTTCCACCAGTGGTGAGCCTACATATCTTCATGAAGACTGAAATTCTTGAGACAATACCAGGTAATATAAAAGGCTGGATGTACAATAAACTTTTGAACAAGACAAAAATTTCTCATCAGTTTTATTTGGTTGCCAATAACATATCTAACTGTAGTGTTCTTAAACATATCTTTGTATCAAACACCATAGCATACTTTCCTTCTTTTTCAAGTTTAGCTTATTTCCTTCATATTGATTTTGCATGTTTTTTGTTACTTTTCTTGTTTCTGTTGTTAGAATAGAATAGAATAATTTTTTCCATTATTTATATGCCCTAAGTAATTGTTGTTTATATATTGACTAGAGGCCTGGTGCATGAAAATTCATGCACTGGAGGGGAGGTCCCTCAGCCCGGCCTGCCCCCTCTCACAGTCTGGGAGCCCTCAAGAGCAGGAGGTGACCAGGGGAAGGTGACACCCCATCATACCTCTGCTGCTGCCACTGCTGGCAGTGCAAGCCTTGGCTGGCCCTGGTTACCTGAGCCTCGGGCAGCCCTGGGCAGCTGGGCAGCTGCCATCCGAGGTTTGCCTGCCCCTCAGGCATTGGCTGGGCAGTCACCATCTAAGGCTTGCTTGCACCTTGGGCTGGCCCTGGGTGGTTGGGGGGCTGAGAGAACTGGGGGACTCCAGAGGCAGGTGCGCGGCAAGGCTGAGCCCAGCTTTGCCGCATGCCTGCCACCCTGGTGGGGCTGAGGGAACTGAGCCCCGCCATCTTATGGCTGTGGGTGCCTCCATCTTTGAGGGTGTAAATTAGCATATTCCCTCCTTACTGGCTGTGGGCACCACCATCTTTGAGGGCAGGGCAATCAATTAGCATATTCCCTCCTTATTGGCTGTGGGCGCCGGCCATCTTTGTGACAGTGTGAGGGTCAATTAGCATGTTCCCTCTTTATTAGATAGGATTACTATACATTAGTGTTGTGCCAAGCCATTCTCTGAGTTCTTTTATTGTTTGTGTAGTTTTTTAGTTTTTTCTCTTGGACCTTCAGGTATACAATCATATCATTTGCAAACAAATACAAGTTTACCTCGTCTTGTCCCATTCTATCTTTTGTTTTTTTCTTGGGTGATGACATTTGCCAACACCTCCAGCATGGCTGTAAGACTGCTGCTTATGCTACCTTATCTTGTTCCTGACTTTCATGAGAATGCTTTGAGTGTTCTTATGAAGGTGAGGCTGACCTCTGGATTTTAAGTTGAATTATATATTAATTTTTTAGCTAACTTTGGAAGTGAATATACAGAATTTTTAATTCTCATAGAAAACTCAAAGACTCTAGGATATGCCAAAGAATGCCAAAGGACAACCCTGTTAGAGAAGCAGTTATTGGCTTGTGTTGAGAAAAACTCCATTACTTTGGAAAATAGGAACATATTAGAAGTGTCCTGCTCTGTGCACCAGAGAAAGTAGGCAGCAGGACGGACTGATTAGGGGAGGACAGGTAAATATCTGTATTAGTGTAATGTTACTGCCATGACAAATTACCACCAAGTTAGTGGCTTATATATAAACACTAGAGGCCCGGTGCACAAAACTCATGTTATGGGGGTGTGGGGTCCCTCAGCCCGGCCTGTGTCCTCTCGAAGTCCGGGAGCCCTTAGGGGATGTCCAACTGATGGGTTTGGCCTGCTCCCTGGGAAGCAGGCCTAAGCCATCAGTCAGACATCCTTAGTGCTGCCATGGAGGCGGGAGAGGCTCCCGCCACCACTGTTGCGCTCGCCAGCTGTGAGCCTGGCTTCTGGCTGAGCGGTGCTCCCACTGTGGGATTGGGCTGAAACCAGCTCTCTGACATCCCCTGAGGGATCCCAGATTGCAAGAAGGCACAGGCCAGGCTGAGGGACCCCACCGGTACACGACCAGGGCCAGGGAGAGATGCAGGAGGTTGGCTGGCTGGGGAGGGACCACGGGAGGGCTCCAGGGTGTGTCTGGCCTGTCTAGCCCAATCCCAATCCCAAATGGCCAGACCCCAGCAGCAAGCTAAGCTACCAGTTGGAGTGTCTGCCCCCTGGTGGTCAGTGCATGTCATAGTGAGCAGTTGAGCGGCCTTAGCATATTACACTTTGATTGGTTGAACGGCCAACCGGTCAATCGGACACTTAGCATATTAGGCTTTTATTATATAGGATTTATGTGCATTACATTACAAATTGACTTAGTTCTGGAGGTCAGAGATCCAAATGTGCAGGCAGGCCTGTTTATTTTGGAGGCTCTAGAGGAGAATCCATTTCCATGCCTTTTCCAGCTTCTAGAGTTCACTGGCTCGTAGTCCTCTTCTTCATCTCAAAGCCAGCAACATAGTATCTCCTCTCTTCTCTGACTCTGCCTCATCCTTCTGTCTGCTCTCTGACTCTTAACTCTACTCCCTCCTCTTAGAAAGAACCCTGTGATTACATTGGGTTCATCAGGGCAATTCAGGATAATCTCCCCATCTCAAGACTTTTAATTTAATCACACTCACATAGTCCCTTTGCCATGTAAATTAACATGTTCAAAGGTTCTGGGGATAAGAATGTGGACCTCTTTGAAGGGCCATTATTTACTGGCCACAGGATCTAAAATGAACTTTCTACTTCTGTATTTTGTCCCTGGCTCACAGGCACAGCTTTGATCCCACAGTAAAACTGATATGTGGATGCTCCTAATAAATACAATGATTTCAAATCAGCCAAGTTCTGAAATTATTCAGTGGGTAGATGGTGTGGTTCCAGTGAAGGTGGGATGAAACAGGTCTCTGTTGACTTCCAAGGTGTAAAGGAAACAGATGTGTCACAATCAGAGAGTAAGCAGTGAAGAGAAATTTTAGTCCAGTTTGTGTACTGCTGTATCTGCAGAGTCTAGAGCAGAGTAAGCACCATGTAGGCACTCAATAAATATTTGTTGATGAATAAATCCTACACCAGAGGCAGGTTTTGGGGAGCACAAAAGATTGGTACTGCTTAGGAAAAGTCAGGATGCTGCAGAACCTTTGAGGGGTGTGTGCTGCTCACAAGAGTCTCCCTTTGGGGCTGACTCTCAGAGTCACTAGAGACTTCTCAGAGAGCAGGCTGGAAACCTTGGCACAGTGTTGTCTAGTTTTAAGAAAATTAAAATTTTGCTAAATTTAAAGTCTCCCTTCTGTACAAATTTTAAAATAATGTGCTTTTCTCAACCCCCCAATGAAAAACTTTTCCCCCAAGAATTGTGTAATTTTGGGAGTGCCCTTTTAGTTGCTAGATGAGATGTAGCCCAATTCATGAATCACTTTAAAAAAATAATTAGATCTTCAAATTAAAAAAATAACTAATTGTGTAATTTCTAAGCAGGCAGGTTCCAGCGACTGCAAATGTTGTTTATTATTTTGCCACGTGGTGGTGCTGCTGCCATTGGTAAACAAAAAACACCCACCATCCTTTATTGGTGTCCAGTGAATACAAGCAGAGCTTCTATGAATGATCTTGGTGCTCTTGTCACATTTATTATTACAATTAAGTCTAATATCCTGTCATTGTCAACCAATACATTGATTGTGCTAGTGCTGGTCTGAAAAATGTGCTAAAATAATTTAGAAGGGGAAGTTAAATGTGAAAAAAAGGAGGTAATACTATGATGTTCACTTAGGTGAGAACAAAATATTTGAGATAATAGAAATATTAGATAATATTAGAGATAATACCTTTGACCCAGGCTTACTCTGCTTCTCCAGGAAGGCAGGAATGGGGCTGAATCCCAGCACATATTAGCATGCCTGGCATACAACAGGTGAACAGTAAACATTGTGAAATAAAAAATAAATCAACATGGAGATGGCAACCTTGCAGCTCTCACCTATACAAAACACATTCTGTCTCACCTCACACAAACTAACAAGAAGTTCCTGAAATCAAATTCCAAAATCGCAGCCATGGATTCTGAATAATCCAGCTCAGGTTAGATGCTTGTCCTTGGTCTAATCATCTGAGCCCAGGGAAGTGGCTCCCAGAGACATTCATCCCAGGATGAATGAAGATTTTGGGGACAGGGAATGTGAGCCAAAATTACTCAGTATATGAATAATGGGTCTCAAATACATATACAATTTAATTTTCCATTTTAATAATTTGTAAGTGTCCAGTTTAGTGGGTTAAGTACACACACATTATTGTGCAATCATCACCACCATCCATCTCCAGAACTTTTTCATCTTTCCCAAACTAAAACTGTTCCCACTGATGAATCTCAGAGGGAAGGCCCGGGTGAGTGGGTAGGTGACAGAGATTAAGCAAACAATAGGGTGGTAAAGGCCTGGGGTGGAGAGCAGGTGCGGGCTAGAAGGGGTCAATGGGGAAAAAAGGAGGACATATGTAATAATTCAATAATAAAGATTTTTTAAAAACAAACACAAAAAGACTCTGTTCCCCTCAAACACTAACTCCCCATTCTCATCCTCATCCTTGCCCACTGCCCCAGGAAACCATTCTAAACTTTCCGTCTCTATAAATTTGATAATTCTATATATCTCATATAAGTGTAATCATACAGGATTTGTCCCTTTGTGACTGGTTTATTTCACTTAGCATAATGGCCTCAAGCTTCATCTGTGATGTAGCATATGTGAGAATTTCCTTTTTAAGGTTAAATAATATTCCATTCTATGTTTATGACACTATTTGTTTATCTGTTTATGCGTCGAACATTTGGGTTGCTTACAGCTCTTGGCTATTGTGAATCGTGCTGCTATGAATATTGTCATAACATTTTTTTTAATCACACCAGCTCTTTGTCATGCAAACACTCAACCAATGGCCCTAAAAGTACACGTCTATCCTGTGGGGATCAGCAGAAAATCAATTCCTGGGAAGAAGGAATAACGAAGAGTAAAGTGGGCCACCTGGGAGAAGGCAGCTTGGGGGAGGGCAGTCTGGAGGAGGCTCTGGGAGCTGTTTCAGAGAACAAAGACTTCCCTGCGCTTGGGCAGGGGAGGGAGCACTGGATGCAGACAAAGAGCAAAGATTTCTCTCATTCCAACTCAATGTACAAAATAACTTTTAACCTCTACACTGTTTAACAGTGGAACAATCTACCTTCATGAAATCAGTATTTCAGTGAAAATACACAGACAGAAGCTGGGTGATTACCGAAAAGTTTCCAGAGTTGTGAGGGGAGTTGGAGGAGAGCTATCCTTGGGCTCTAAGACTGCTTTTATCCCAACACTGTCTTTCTATTCTATTTGATTTATTGTAACGCACACCCCATGACATCCAGCCCCTTTTCCAGTCCTGGGGCCTGGTTTCCTGAGAGCCTGAAGGAAGGTTCACCACAACAGTGATCCTGCAGCTTCTTCAGTTTCTCACATATTCCTCATGAGATTGGTGAAGAAAATATTTGGCAAAGGTCTTCAGAAAAGCTATATCATCATAGTTAAAGCAGTAAGATCTGGACAAGTAGATATAGGAGCTGCAGGTTGATCTGTGAGTCTTTTTTTTTTTTTTAATGTATTTTATTGATTTTTTTACAGAGAGGAAGAGAGAGGGACAGAGCTAGAAACATTGATGAGAGAGAGACATCGACCAGCTGCCTCCTGCACACCCCCACCAGGGATGTGCCCGCAACCAATGTACATGCCCTTGACCGGAATCGAACCTGGGACCCTTCAGTCCGCAGACCCACGCTCTATCCACTGAGCCAAACCGGTTTCGGCTGATCTGTGAGTCTTGCTGGCAGTTCTGGTGCACCTGCAAGGAGGACACCGTCCTCATGCCAGGGGCTTGGGGCATCCAAGGGTGCTGTGAGGAGGTGGTGTAGGCTGATCGGGGTAGCTGGCTGGGATGGGTTGAGCTCCGGTTGGTCCTGTGAACGAAAGGAGCCACATGCTAACCTGACAAGCTCAGGGGAGGCCTGCGTGGCAGTCTTGCAAACTCAGAGACCTGAAATAACCACAAAAGATGGTTTGAAAATTAAATATTTAACTATAAACAGGTCATAGTGGGTAGTCATGTCCTAGGCCGATATTTTCCCTGACAAAGATCAAATTAGATCTTTACTGAGCCATTTGCCTTTTTGCCTCTAAGATAACATATCTGTGAGATGTCTGGGTAACTTGTAACTTCCTTTTTACCCCAGGCCCCTCAGGGCACAACAAATGGCACCGGAACATTCCCTCACTGTTATTATTATCAAGTTAATTATCAACTGTTAATTACGTTAAAGTATCCTGTATCCATCTCTGTAAAAGAAGCATATGTCCATCATTTCACTTTTCACCCTATCCCAGAGGTTTCCCCGCTTTGCTTTGTCCCACCTCCCTAATCTATCACCAAAGGATTTCCTATAACTCACCTACGTCCCTTTCCTTTGATTGCAATGTGTAAATACAGATGTAACCCTCCATTCTCCGGAGCATTATCTCAATTCATTGAGGTTCTGCTTCCCGGCATATGTCGACTGTTTGGCTCAAATAAACTCACAAAAATGGTTTACAGGTTTCGATGGTTTTTTCCAGTAACATTACAAGCACTGTTGAAGCAGGAAACAGCACGACTTCGCCAAGACTGTCTTTGTCTTTCTGATGCTTGAAGTATATCAGTAGAAAAAGACAAAAATGATCAAAGCTAGTTTCCAAAGTAAATCAGTATAAACTTCGTTTGACATTTGTGTCATCTCCTCCAGAAGAAGTTGGAATCTGATGAGCTGTTGAGAGCTCTTAGAGAACCTCATGCCTCAGAAGGGAAATACTCTCTGAGATAACAGTGATAGGAGCCACAGCAGGTCTCCAAATACACTGGGGCCTGATCTCATCTGTCTATCACACTAGGAAAATACCCTGGTAAATCCAGATCAAATTAGCAAATAGCAGACTCCTGTTCCAATTTGTGCTATTTATTAAACTTCTGTTTTCAGTTTTTTTCGTTCCTCTTTTTCTTTTTCATCAAAACTTGTGAAAACAATGTCTGAAGGTGGTGTGGTGAATTAGACAAAGCTTACACTTTGGGGTTGGAAAATAAGCTGGTGCAACCTCCCTTGGAAGGCAATTCAGCCAGTTATCAAAATGTGAAGTGCACTTACTCAGCAACTCTGTGTAGGGATTTGCCTTCCTGATGCATTCTCACATCAATAAGGAACATGTACAGCAAGTCATTGCAGCAAAAGATCAAAAATGCCCTAACTGCCCTGGCCAGTTGCTCAGTGGTTAGAGCGTTAGCCCATGGACTGAAGGGTCTCTGCTTTGTTTTCAGTCAAAGGCACGCAGGCTGGATCCCCAGCCCCCATCAGGGCATATGTGAGAGGCAACCCATCTATATGTCTCTCTCACATTGATGTTCCTCTCCTTTCCCCTCTTTTTTCCTCTCTTTTCTCTCCTTTCTCTCCTTTCCTCTCCTTTCTCCTCTCTCCCCCTCCTTTCCCCTCTTTCTAAAAATCAATGGAAAAAATATCCTCTGGTGAGGATTAACACACAAAAAAGCCATAAACGTAGGTCTCTCAGAAAGGAGCTGTTTACCAGTGTATGGCCCATCCAAAGAATGCTCAGTATGGAAGCGGGGCGGAAAAGAGAGATCTTTATGTACAGACTTACACAACATACACTGCTCATGATAAAAGCAAGGTGTGAATCTTTGAGCTTAAAAAAAAAAAAGGTACCTGTAGGTAGAAATAGAGCATACACGTGTGTTAGGCAGCTTCTAAGGTGGCCCCAAAGATCTCTCAGCCCTGGTAACCATGGCCTATGTAATTCCTCCTTGAGTGTGGCCTCAATCTAGTGACAGTGCTTCTCATTAAAAGATTGCAGCAAAGGTGAGATGTCACTTCTGAGATTTGGTTATAAAAAAACATTGGCTTCTTTTCTTCCCTTACTTTTCCAGCTCTTCTTGCTGTTTATTCTGATGACATCAGTTACCATGCTGTGAGGCGCCCAGTGGAGAGGCCCATGTGGCAAGAAACTGAAGGAGGCCTCAGGCCAATAGCCTGTGAGAAACCAAATCTCCCAATACCCCTTAAGTGAGCCTGAAAGCAGAGCCTCCTGAGTGGAGTTGTGAGGTGACTGCAGCCCCAGCCAACAACTGGCCATGACCTAGGAGAGCCTGAGCAGAGGGCTCAGCTAAGCTGCTGGATTTCTGACCACAGAAAATGTGTGACAATAAATATTTGTTGTTTTAAACCACTAAGTTTTGGGGCAATTTGTTGCACAGCAGTAGGTAACTAGTATAAGATTTATGTTTGTTTATGCAATATGTGTCCTTAAAAACTGACCACTATGCTTGCCACTGGGGAAGGAAATTTAAAATTCTGGGGATCAGAGGTGAGAGGAAACTTACTTTTTACTGTATACCCTTTAGTCTTTTTTAATATAATGCTTATTCAAAAAACTACATTTTTAAATCCCCTTCAATAAACAATAATTTTAAAGGCCTATTTCTAACATTCACATATTAATTTTTTTTCTATATCTATATGCATTGGTTAATTACAAAAAAAATTTTACAAACTTTCTTTAACTTGGGTACATATCACATCACTTCACATGAAAAAAGAGACTCTCTCTTCTTTCACTTTTTTGGGAAAACAGGAAAAATGCCTTCTTGACAGCCTCATCATCTGCCTCTCCTGGCCTTACGACCCCGTGGTCCCCCACACCCATGTTCCAAGCCCCAACTGGAGCCTGTTGTTTCCCAGCTCTGTCCCTAAGCTCAAACATCCTCTCAACTTGAATATTTTCCCTCCCAGGTCCCTTCCCTAATTCTTGTGCAAAATACAAGACCCAACTCCAGGTTCTTCCTCTGACAGAGCCCACTCTTACCCCAACACCCTCTCATTCCTGCCCCATGAATCCAGCAATTCTGTTCCTGGATATGCATCCCAGGTAAATTGGTCTCTCACTCCTTTGGACTATGCCTGTATTTTATACTTAGTTCCATATAGATCTGCACCCACTGTACTGTCATTTTTCTGTTTAGACAATAAGCTCCTTAGATTTGCCAATTGCAGAGAAGAAAGATCTCTAACATAGTGCCATTTGCACAAGGGAACTTGATACACAACAAATCAATGGTGGAAAGGGTGAATCGTACAATAGATGATACACTGACTCACTGTGAAGAAAAAGAAAACCTGACCCCTATCAAACACCATGTGCCAAGGCAAGGCCATGGGATCATGACCACATGGTGGAAAATGCCCTTTTGAAAATGCACTTTCCAAACTATCAAAATTAATGAAAGATCTAATGGTCTAGGAACTCTAAGGAAGACGGAAGAAATTGTAATAAGGTGTCTTTGTGACCCTAGGAGTTGGAAAGCATTTCTTAAATAAAACTTTACAAACACAAACCATAAGGCAAAAATCTGACACATTTGATTACATAAAAAATTCAAGAGTTTTATTCAACAAAGGCCATCATGGGCAAAGACCATAGATTACAGGTAGTAGAAGATATTTGTTGTACCTAAAATGGAAAGGTATTAACATCTAGAATATATCAAGAAAAAGACAGCAACTTTAAGAAGAGGAAGCCCAAAGTCCACCAACCATATAAAAAGACTAGTAGCCCGTTTGCACGAAGATTCGTGCAATAGACCTTCATTCACCTGGCTGCCTGCACCAGTTTTCTGCCGGCACCGGGGACCCAGGCCTTGGCTATGGCCACAGCCTTGTGCCTTCTTTCAGGGTCGGGGCTTGGCCCCGGGCGGTGGCGTTGGGCTCGGCCGCACCCAGCCTCCCTGCTACCGATCGCAGGAGCCGACCCCCAGTGGTTTCCTGTGATCGGCGCAGGCTCCGCCACACCCCAACGTCCCTGCAACGGTTTCCTGGTGGGCGTGGTTTGATGGGCGTGGCGTGGTTGGTGGGTGTGGCTTGGGCGTAGCGAAGGTGCGGTCAATTTGCATATTTGTCTATTATAAGGTAAGATACTTAATTTCATTTATAAACTTAAAGAAATCCAACTTAAGATATCATTTACTAGTATACCTAGTATATGCCTACCTGTAAGATGAGTAAAAATTAGAAAGCTTGATACTGCCAAGTGTTGGTGGGAATGTGAGATATATCAGGCCCTGCTGATGGGGAGTTTTCACACCTACTGCTGCATAACAGAGCACCCAAAACTTAGTAGCTTAATACAACAACCATTTCATTTAGCTCACAATTCTGTGTCTTCAAAATTTGGACTGGCCATGGCTGGGCAGTCCAGTCTTCTGATCTCTTGACTTATCCTACTCTGACCTGAACTTCCAGTCCTATTGGGGAAAAAATTCCCTCAGAAGATAATCTCACTCTCCAGAGGCTTCCCAGGCCTCATTAAAGAGACCCTGGTTTACCATGACCAGGCCAAAGGACACCTTGCAAAGGAAGGACCTTGATCATCATACTCTGTGACAGTTTTTGAAAATTTTGTATGAATTTAGATCATTTACTAAATCAGCCATTTCTTTCATTAACCAATCCCAATGGCTATTTACTTTATGATGCATCCTTTCTTTCTTTTATGAGCACATTAAAATCAGTTTAGTTTTCTGCTTTCAATTTAATTAAGTTATCCACACAACTAAATCTAGACTTTGCAGAATCAAATTTAATCTTTGTATTTGGCTTCAAAAAGGTGGGTGGTAAAGCAAATTAAGTATATATTTTTTTATCAATTTCTTCTTTAGTTACTATTTGTTTCTGATTTTAGGAATGTACCTATTGTTATGGGCAGAATGTTTTTATCCCCACAAAATTCCTACTTTGAAATGTTAACCCTCAATGCATGGTATTAGAATGTGGGGCCTTGGGGGCAGAGTCCTTCTGAATGTGATTAATGCCCTTATAAAAGAGACCCAAAAATCTCCCTCATCCCTCCCACCACGCAAGACACAGCAGGGAGGCAGCCACTTATGAACTAGAAAGTGGGTCTTCACCAGACCCCAAATCTGCTAGACTTGGTCTTGGACTTCCAAGCCTCCAGAACTATGAGAAATAAACGTTTGTTTTTTAAGCCACCCAGCCCACAGTGTTTTTGTTATAGCAGCCCTAATGGACTGTGGTGTCTGCTGTGTTTAAACAGAGTTTTCACTCAGATTTTAAAAACACAGAAGTCTTTGATTTTTGAAAAAATGAGGGACTAGTGAATAGCTTGAGAGTTTTCTTTTATAAACAGAAGGTGTTTGGTTTCCCCCCCCAATTCTGTATAATTTAAATGTATATTTCAAGAGAATGTCAAATAATAGGAGAACTTTGATTTTTCAATTTTTTAAAAACTTTCATTAACTTAATAAATGGTTTTAGTATGGTACAAGGGACAAAATAAAAATCCTTAAAACCTAAATTTTAATAAATCCATATACTGTACTTTGCAATCAAATAAATAAATACAAAAAAATATCCTTAATACATAAGTGGAAATACTATAATTCTGAGAGTTGCAGGACCAGGGAAGGTATATAATTTGAAGTGTTGGCAAAAGAAGCGCTATAGAGTTGTGATAAGAAGAAACACCCTACTTAAATAGAAGACATTAAATGCTTTATTTAGTTTTATTGGATTGACAATATATGTAAGTCATTTAATTTGAAAGGTACAAAATAGTGCACAATGAAAAGTAAAGGCTCCTTCCTCCCATAATACACTTCTCCTCCTTGGAAGCCACCACTACTACTGATTTCTTATATACCCTTCAATAAAATCTATACATTTATTTTTTTTTAATTTCTTTATTGATTAAGGTGTCACATATTTGTCCTCATCCCCCCATTCCCATCCCACACCCCTCCCCACGGATGCCCTCACCCCCCTGTTGTCCTTAACCATTGGTTAGGCTCGTATGCATGCACACAAGTCCTTTGGTTGATCTCTCCCCCCTACCTCCACCCACCCCTACCCTCCCTCTGAGGCCTGACAGTCCGATTGATGCCTCCTTGTTTCTGGGTCTGTTCTTGTTCATCAGTCTATGTTGTTCATCATTTCCCCTAGATGAGTGAGATCATGTGTTACTAGAAATATACTTATAAGAACCGAATGTGAGACGAACAATAATAGTTATGCTGACAGGCAAATGAATCAGTCTGTAGTGAGTTTTTTTCTGGACCAACAGTTCTTTTGAGACCCAATCTCAATGTCCACCAGTTCCTTATGTGTACATGTCGGCACTGACTTTTCAGCTCTAGATGGTGGACAAATGGTGGTAATGCAGGTCTGACTCCCTCTGGTTTGGTCTCGCCTGGACACAGGGGCGCGCGGCCTCACCCGGACCTGGGACCCAGCATCACCTGGGCCCCGGGGCGCGTGGCCTCAACCGGACCCAGGTGCGCACAGCCTCACCCAGACCCGGGCTCCAGCCTCACCCTGACCCAGGGGCGCGCGGCCTCCCCCAGACTCAGGGGCGTGCGGCCTCACCTGGACCCGGGGGCGTGTGGCCTCACCTGGGCCCGGGATCCAACCTCACCCCAAATCTATACATTTATAAATATACTAGGGGCCTGGTGCATGAAATTCATACACTGGGGGGGGGGGATCCCTCAGCCCACCCTGCCCCCTCTCACAGTCTGGGAGCCCTCAGGGGATGTCCTACTGACAGCTCTGAGGGAGGCGACTGGGCTGATCAGGGGAAGGTGCCACCCCGATCACCCCACTGCTGCTGCCACTGCCGGCCACTGCAGCCGCCAAGGTGTTTTCATCAACACGGACTCCAGTTCCTTCACCACGAAAAAATGTCTGTGTCTGTTCCGGGCCTGCTCAAGCCGTGCCGCGGCAGCTCTAGCAGGCCCCCCGTCTGTGTCCCTGCCCACCAGCTCCTGTCTGTGCATGCCTCTGTCAGGAGCGGCCTCTGCCACCAAGGCAGCGTGATGTCAGCATTGGGCAGGCCTGCGCATGCCTTTGCTAGGGGAGGAATCCCCACCCCCATCCCCACCCACCAGTTCCTGTGCACGTGCAGACTGTTGCCCGGTCGTGACTGGGACACCATTAGGACCAATTAGCATATTACCTCTTTATATATATAGATAAGTGAGCAAATACATTGAGTGTTCCTCCCACAGAAATGGCAGTGTGCTGCATACACTGATCTCACTTTGTTTCTTTTTTAAAGAACTTAATGATATATCTTAGAGATCTTTCTCTGTATATACAGATCTGACTTATTATTTTAGTGACTGCCTGCTATTGAAGGTATGTTAATATTTTATAATTCTATTGAAATTATACCCAGCATTTATTTCATCACTCTCTATTAATGGACATTTAAGTTATATTCAATTTTTTTCTTGTATAAACTCTACCAGGGGCCCAGTGCATGAATTTGTGCACCTATAAAGGCACTATAGGCCACGAGGCTGCAGTGGGCACAGGGTGGGTCTTGGCCATCCTCTGCACCCCCACCTCCCCCTCCCACCATGGCCCCCAGTCCCCTGTCTGCCGGCAGCACCGCTTCCACTGCTGCCGTTCCCATTCATTGATGGCGCAGGCCCTGCTCGCACCTGCTGATGGCGCGGAGTGATTGGGGTTGGCACTGTCAGCAGGTGCAAGTGGTGGCTGCTGCCATGATCACTCCTCAGGACCAGGGGGAGGTGGAGAAGCTCTGAGGGGCAATTGGGGCCAGCAGCTGCCGCTCACACCCACTGACTGCACTGAGCAATCAGGGCCAGTGCCAGGCACCAGCAGCGGGTGCCAGTGGCAGCTCTGGCACCAGCAGCGGGTTCAAGCAGGGCTGGCGCTGGCAGCAGGTGCAAGTGCTGGGCGGGACTGTGGCACATGGGAGCAAAGAATTTTCAGTAACCACCAGAGGCTGGCCCTGATGACAATGACCAGTGCCCAGCCTTGGTCTGGCACCCCGCTCACCTGTTCCACCATCCCGCCGCAGCCGATGCCTGCCATATTCCATGCTCTGCTGCCTGCTGCCAATGCCTACCATGTTTCACGCATTCACCCTCATGGTCAGTGCTTATCAAAGCAACCGGTTGTTCAGTTGTTCCGCCATTTGGTCTATTTGCATATTAGCCTTTTATTACATAGGACTAGAGGCCCGGTGCACAAAATTTGTGGATTTGGGAGAAGGGGGGGGGGGAATCCCTTAGCCCGGCCTGTGCCCTCTCACAGTCCGGGAGCCCCGTGATCGATTGCCCCAAAGAGGTAGGCCCTTCCCACCTGGCAGGGCTCCACAATGAATCTCCCCCGCAGAGGGAGGCCCAGGCTTCCTGCTGCAGTGCCGCCAGCCGGTAGCTTAGGCCTCCCTCTTTGGGGTGATCGATCACACCCCATAGAGGGAGGCCCTGCCCACCCACCACAGCCTGCCAGTCCGTAGCCTGGGCCTCCCGCTTTGGGGCTATCATGGAGCCCCCCGATTTATCGATCGCCCCGCTGGTCAGTGGCCTTGGCCTCCCACTGCAGGGCGATCATGGGGTGATGGCTGAGCCCCTGACCAATTGCATCACACCCACCTTGGCTGGCCTTGTGCCAGTGGGTGTCATAGCATGGTTTTCCAGGAGGTCATCTGGACGGTCGTTCTGCCGTTTGGTCATTCAGTTGATTTGCATATTGTACTTTTATTATTATAGATTGTGATGAATAACCTTTAATATATACCATTTTACATAGTGTATATCTCTAGGAAAAATAACAGGATTGAGTCAAAGAATATACACAATTAAAGTTCTGATAGACACTGTCAATTTGTCTTCCACAAATGTTGTACTAACTAAACTTTTCCCAAACCTTGTCCACCCAGTTTCTGCATATTGTTTTTATCTTGGCCAATCAACTAGGTGAAAAATAGTATCTCCTGGGATTTTGCTTTGTGTTTCTCTTATTATGAGTGAGTTGAGCATTTTTTACATGTTTAAGAGAAGGATTGGTCTTAATCAGGGTGAACTCTAATATAAAAAGGGGTAGAATGTTAGCCAAGGTAAGACCAGAAGAGAATACATTTTCATGGGAGAAAGAGAACCTGGAAAAGTCCTGACCTGTCCCCACAAACAAGGCCCTCAACATCACCTCTCTATCCACACTACTGCTCTCTATGCTGGGCCCCAGCTCTCAGCAGATGCTGTAGGAATCTTGCCCATCAAACTGAGATAACTCCATACATCACCCGGTACCAAAATGTACCAAAGTGAGGCCATCATTTCCAAAATGCCTCATCCCTTCAATCCTCATCCCTGCTCTGACCTGATTCCCCTCTCTGTCTTTGCCCCTGAAATTTTTAAATTAACTCTGTCTGGCCCTGGCTAGTGTGGCTCAATTGGTTGGAGTGTAATCATGTATACCAAAAAGTGGCCAGCTGATTCCCAGTCAGGCAACTACCTAGGTTGTGGGCTTGATCCCAGGTTTGGGTGCATACAGGAGGCAACCAATCAATGATTCTCTCTCATCGATGTTTCTCTCTTTCTCTTTCTCAAATCAATGAAATAATTAAATTAATTCCATCAAATAGAAATATAATATGAGCTACATAGGTAATTTAAAATTTTCTAGGAACTACATTTTTAAAAAAGTAGAAACAATTTAATTACTTTTAATATTTTAATATATCATAATAAACCCAAAATATGATTTCAACATGCAATTAACATTAAAATTATTAATATTTTACATTCTTTTTGAATTCAGTCTTTGTAATCCAATGTGTATTTAAACTCATAGCACACCTAAAGCCACATTTTAATGGCCCAATAGTGGCATATGGCTAGACCTGTCTTGTTTAATAAAACTTTCTGCAATGTTAGATCTGTGTTCCCTAAATACCCTCTAACCTACTATACAGTCAGTCTTTCCCTAAAGCACTTTTCCTTCCTCCTCCAGGAAGAGGAAGCCCAGGCCCTCTCTGAAGGTCACTGTACCACCCTCAGGCATTTTCAGTGGAGGCCACTGATTGTTCTATACACCAGGACTTCCATGTGTGAAAGTATGTTTGTAGGATTAATTTCCAAAAGGAAAACTGCACAGTGAAACAGTATCTACACTGCTAACTTTGATAGATATTGTGAAATTGTTTTCTGGAGGTTCTACACCAATTCATACTCCCATGGGTGCATATGTCCACGTTTTTAACTGCTACATAATATTCTGAAGCACAGAGGATGTACATCATAGTGTAGAGGCCCTTTTGACACAGGCCATTAGGTTGTTTCCATTGTTGCATTACAAACAATGCTGCAATAATCATCCTTGTACGTGCTCCCTTGTGCCTCTATTTCTCTAAGACAATTAAATAAAACAAAGCAAAGGGAGCAGCTGTCGCACAAAGGCTCCAAGGTGGAACGGAGCGCAGAGTGCTGTGAAATGAAGGGAGATCTGATGCGCCTGGAGCACAGGAGAAGCTGGAGACCACAGGGCACGCATCGATGTGGGGGTGGGGGATGGGGGTGGGGGGCGGCTAGGGCAGCTCCCTAATAGGGCCATGGCCATTGGTAAGGATTTGCTTTTTGATTCTAAGATCAAGGTTATCTGCTTTGATTTTAAAATTTTTATTTATTCATTTATTTTTGAAAGAGAGAGAAACATCAATTTGTTGCTTCACTTATTTTTGCATTCATTAGTTGATTCTTGTATGTGCCCTGACCCCAGGGATCGAACTCGAATCCTTGGCATATCAAGACAATGTTCTAATCAACTGAGATACCTGGCAAGGGCCCTGATCTGCATTTTATAAGATCCCTCCATCTGCTTCATGGAAAATGGTTTTGAGGGAAAGTGGAAGCGGAGACCAAGCAATGATGACTGTAAGAAGGGGCACCAGAGGCCTGGCTGAAGTGAAAGGAAAATCCTCAGCAGATTGCACCAAATGGAAACTAAATGGAACAGGAAGTGCCCAGCTCCCAGGAGAGAATCTGTGGAGTGCAGTGAGGAGCACATGAATCTGCAGGGCAGATACAGCCTCTGCCCTTAAGGTGCTTACTCTCTAGCAAGGGATACAGAGATGAAGCAAATCATTTCTACTGGTGTGAAACAGCCCAGTGGAATAGAGAACAGAGCACAGGCTTTGACACCAGTTCATTCTACCTTATTTAAGAAACCTTCAGATTATTTTCAGGTTCTTTTTTTGCTTTTTTTTTGTTTGTTTTGTTTTTGAAGGAGTAGCCTACAAAAAAAAAAAAGTGATCCAAATTCCCTTATATATTTATCCTTTAATTATTGGCACTTTTATTTCTATAGGCTAGATTTTCAAAAATGGGATTGCTGGGTCAAAATGTATGTGCAAGTTTTATTTTAAGTGATTAGCCAACTGATTAACTTTTCAAGAACTATAGCAGACACACTCTGGTCAACAATGCTGACAACTGCCTGTTTTTCTAGCCAGAGGTGGATATTATCAATGTCATAAATCAATAAATTTACCAATTAATGTCAGTTTTATGGGTGTTTTAAAAGCTCACTACTATTGTAATTTTCATTTCCCTTGCCTAGTATAGTTTAACATTTTAATACATTTATCAGCTGAATGAAATTCACTTGTAAGTTGATTATTCATATCCTTTGCCCATTTTCTTTTTCTTTCTTTTTTTACTTTATTATCAATTGTAGGAGTCCTTTGTATTTTACAGGTATTTTCTTGTCTGTCCTATGTTACTTTGATACCACAGTTTTCTTTTTTTTTAATTAATTAATTAATTTATTTATTTTTTATTGAGGTATTATATGTGTACATATCTTACCATTTGCCCCCCCACCCCCCACCCATACATGCCCTCACCCCCCAGAGTTTTGCGTCCATTGTTTATGCTTATATGAATGCATACAAGTCCTTGGTTCAATTTCTTATCTCCCCCACCTCTCCCTAACTTTCCCCCTGTAATTTGAAAGTCTGTTTGATGCTTTACTGTCTCTGTATCTATCTTTTTGTTCATCAGTTTATAATGTTCTTTACTATCCATAAATCAGTGAGATCATGTGGTATTTTTCTTTCATTGACTGGCTTATTTCACTTAGCATAATGCTCTCCAATTCCATCCAGGTTGCTGCAAATGATGAGAATTCCTTCTTTTTTATGGCAGCATAGTATTCCATTGTGTAGATGTACCACAGTTTTCTGATCCAGTCATCTGCTGATGGGCACCTAGGCTGTTTCCAAATCTTAGCTGTTGTAAATTGTGCTGCTATGAACATAGTGGTGCATATATCCTTTCTGATTGGTGTTTCTAGTTTCTTCGGATATATTCCCAGGAGTGGGATTACTGGGTCAAATGGGAGTTCCATTTTCAGTTTTTTGAGGAAACTCCATACTGTTCTCCACAGTGGCTGCACCAGTTTGCATTCCCACCAGCAGTGCATGAGGGTTCCTTTTTCTCCGCATCCTCGCCAACACTTGTCGTTTGTTGATTTGTTGATGATAGCCATTCTGACAGGTGTGAGATGGTACCTCATTGTTGTTTTGATTTGCATCTCTCAGATAATAAGTGACTTTGAACATGTTTTCATGTGTCTCTTGGCCTTCTTTCTGTCTTCTTTTGAAAATATTCTACTTAGGTCTGTTGCCCATTTTTTTATTGGATCATTTATCTTCCTTTTATTAAGTTGCATAAGCTGCCTGTAGATGTTGGTGATTAAACCTTTATCAATGATAGCATTTGCAAATATGTTCTCCCATACAGTGGGCTTTCTTGTTGTTTTGTTGATGGTTTCTTTTGCTGTAAAAAAAGCTTTTTATTTTGGTGTAGTCCCATTTGTTAATTTTCTCTTTAGCTTCCATTGCCCTAGGGGCAGTGTCAGTGAAGAAGTTCATTCGGCATATGACTGAGATTTTGTTGCCTGTGGATTCCTGTAGTATTTTTATGGTTTCCTGTCTTATGTTTAAGTCCTGTATCCATTTTGAGTTTATTTTTGTGTATGGTGTAAGTTGGTGGTCTAGTTTCATTTTTTTGCATGTATCTGTCCAATTTTCCCAACACCATGTATTGAAGAGATTGTCTTGACTCCATTGTATGTTCATGCCTCCTTTGTCAAATATTAATTGAGCATAGTGGTTTGGGTCGATATCTGGATTCTCTGTTCTGTTCCATTGATCAATATGTCTGTTCTTGTGCCAGTACCAGGCTGTTTTGAGAACAGTGGCTTTGTAATACAGCTTGAAATCTGGTATTGAGATCCCACCTACTTTATTCTTCTTTCTTAGGATTGCTGTGGCTATTCGGGGTCTTTTTTTATTCCAGATGAATTTTTGGAGAGGTCTTTCTAGGTCTGTGAAATATGCTGTTGGTATTTTGATGGGGAGTGCATTGAATCTGTAGATTGCTTTGGGTAGTATGGACATTTTAATGATGTTGATTCTACCAATCCATGAACATGGTATGTTCTTCCATCTGTTTACGTCTTCCTCTATCTCTTTTTTCAGTGTCCTGTAGTTTTCTGCATATAGGTCTTTTACCTCCTTAGTTAAGTTTATTCCTAGGTATCTTAATTTTTTTGGTGCGATGGTAAATGGGATTGCTTTTTTAGTCTCTCTTTCTGTAAGTTCATTATTGGTGTATAGAAATGCCATAGATTTCTTGGCGTTAATTTTGTATCCCGCTACATTGCCGAATTCATTTATTAAGTCTATTAGTTTTTTGATGGAATCTTTTGGGTTTTTTATGTACAATATCATGTCATCTGCAAATAAGGACAGCTTCACTTCTTCTTTTCCAATTTGGATGCCTCTTATTTCTTCTTCTTGCCTAATTGCGATAGCTAATACTTCCAGTACTATGTCAAACAGGAGTGGTGAGAGTGGGCATCCCTGTCTTGTTCCTGTTCTTAGGGGAAATGGTTTTATTTTTATTTATTTATTTTTTTTTAATATTTTTATTGAGGTATTATATGTGTACATATCTTACTATTACCCCCCCCCACCCCACACCCACACATGCCCTCCCCCCCCAGAGTTTTGCGTCCATTGTTTATGCTTATATGCATGCATACAAGTCCTTCGTTTGATTTCATAACTCCCCCACCTTTCCCAAACTTTCCCCCTGTAATTTGAAAGTCTGTTTGATGCTTTACTGTCTCTGTATCTATCTTTTTGTTCACCACTTTATAATGTTCTTTACTATCTTAGGGGAAATGGTTTTAGTTTTTGCCCATTGAGTATGATGTTTGCTGTGGGTTTATCATATATGGCTTTTATTATGTTGAGGTATGCTCCTTCTATTCCCACCTTGTTGAGAGTTTTTATCAAGAAAGGGTGTTGGATTTTGTCAAATGCTTTTTCTGCATCTATTGATATGAGTATGTGATTTTTATCTCTCAATTTGTTTATGTGATGTATCACATTTATTGATTTGCGGATATTGTACCATCCTTGCATTCCTGGGATAAATTCTACTTGGTCATGATGTATGATCTTTCTGATGTATTGCTGGAGCCGATTTGCTAGGATTTTGTTGAGGATTTTGGCATCTATGTTCATGAGGGATATACCACAGTTTTCTAGGCAGAAGTTTCTGATTGTTATGTTGTTAAACTCATCGAATTTTTACTTTATGGTGGCTGGGTGTTCTGTCTGCTGTAGGTTAAAGCTCCCCCAAATTGAGACCATACGAATACTCTCCTATATTTCCTACTGTTAATCAGCTGGGATTTATATATTATAAAAAACCTTAATATGCAAATAGACCAAATGGTGGAACAACTGAACAACCAAACAACTGAACAACCAGTTGCTATGATGTGCATTGACCACCAGGGGTGCACGCGGAACATGGTTGGTGTCAGCTGTGATGGGATGGTGGAGCAGGTGAGTGGGGGCACCAGACCAAGGCGGGGCGCTGGGCGCTGTCATTGGGGTGAGCCTCTGGTGGTTACTGAAAATTCTTTGCTCCATGCACTGTGGTCCTGTCTGGCGCTTACACCTGCTTCCGGCTCCAGCCCCAATCCCTTGACGCCATCAGTGAGTGCGAATGGTGGCTGCAGGCTCTGATCCCTCTTCAGGGCTTCTCCACCTCCCCCTGCTCCTGAGGGGTGATCAGGGCCGGCAGCTGCTGTTTGCACCTGCTGCTGGCACCGGTCCCAATCGCTGTCAGTGGGTGCGAGCAGGGTTGGCGCTGTCAGCGTGTGGGAGCAGCGGTGGTGGGAGAGGGGCTGCTGGCAGACAGGGGACCGGGGGCCTTGCCGGGAGGGGTCAAGTGGGGTCACAGAGGATGGGCCAAGACCAGCCCCTCTGCCCACTGCAGCCTTGTGGCCCACAGTTCCTTTCAAGGTGCATGAATTTGTGCACTGGGCCCCTAATTGTTTTTTTTTATAATAATTATTATTATTATTTTTTAAATATATTTTATTGATTTTCCACAGAGAGGAAGGGAGAGGGATAGAGAGCTAGAAACATCGATGAGAGAGAAACATCGACCAGCTGCCTCCTGCACACCCCACACCGGGTATGTGCCCACAACCAATGTACATGCCCTTGACCGGAATCGAACCTGGGACCCTTCAGTCCGCAGACCGATGCTATATCCACTGAGCCAAACCGGTTTTGGCCCTAGTTTTTATATAATATGAAGAATCCTACCTAATAAAACAGTAATATGCAAATTGACCGCACCTTCGCTACGCCCAAGCCACACCCACCAGCAAAAGCCATGCTCACCAGCCAATCAGGGCGAGTATGCAAATTACCAAACAAAGATGGCTGTTAATTTGCATACACTGAGGGAGGGAGGAGTGAAGAATGAAGACAATTTAGAAGGAAGAGGGAGGAAAAGTGGAAAGCAAGGTGGCTGCCAGAGGGAAAGCCTGGGTGGGGCGGGGCGGGACGGATCAGGGCTGGGCGGGGCGAGGCTGGGTGAGACAGGATGGAGCGGGGCGGGCAGAAGCGGTGTGCAGGTGCAGGCGTGGCAGCCACAAAGGCGGTGGCAGTGGCAGTGCACTCCGCCGAAGCGGCTGCTTGCAGGATTCTTCCTGCAAATGGGCTACTAGTTAATAATAATAATGCATAACAATAACAACTAGCACTCTGTAAGTACTTCATGCACTTCAGAATTAGAGAGAAGAAAATTAAGGAGTAGAGAATTTAAGGAACCAGCCATGTTTACACAGCTAAGATGCAAAACTGGGATTTGAACCCAAGCAATCTCACTCAAGATCTTATCCTTCTACTTATCCAGATGAACAGCTAATTATGCCAACCCCATTTAATAAACATCCTTTCCCACATAATTAAAATACAAATTTCAGGTTACAAGTTCTCAAATATAGTTAGTATGTCTCTGAATTCTATTGTAGTTGTGTTGTGTTGCAACCATATTATTTTGGTTTTAGTAGTTTCATAGGATGTTTTGTTCACTCTCTGGTAAGGCAAGTGCTTCCTCACTATTCTTCTAAATTTATCAAATAAATGTTTACATATTTTTATTCTATACAAATATTTAAATCATTGCCTAATTTCTAAGAAAATGTGTCTTCATGTTTTGGTTTGTATTGCATTAAATGAGTCTATTAGTTTACTAAGAATTGATCTTTAAATCTATCCATAAATATGGTGTAATGCTCCATTTATCTAGGTTTTTCAATAAAATGTTACTTTATAAAAATATGTCTTGTACCTTTATCACTGAATTTGTTCTAAGTTATTTTATCACTACTATGAATGTGATTACCCCTTCCCCATATCTAATAGGTAATTGCTAATATAGAAGAAAGTTAATGATTTGAGTGTATATATCTTATATTTATTATTTGAGCTAAAATTTCTAAGTGTTCTAATTGTTTTTTTAATTGGAGTCTTTTGCATTTTCTGGATATCCAGACACACTACTGCCAAAAGTTTATCTTAATTTTCAATATTTATTCCACTTGTTAAATTTATGGAGGAGTCCTATTACATTAGTTAAAACTTTCAAAAAGTATTGAATGTAAAGATCCCAGCTTTGTCACTGATTTTAATAGCAGTTGCTTTAATGTTTCACTCAATCAGATGCTCCTATTAACTGTACTTCACAGTCTTTTACAGGCTTAGATAGTTTCCTTCTGTTCCTATAATACTTGGAATTTGTATTAGAAAACCTACTTTATCAAATTTTTTCACTTATTGCTATAATCACATAATTTTTACCTTAAATTTGATGATATTTTAAGTTACGTTGATGTTTTCCTAATGTTCTAAAACATTACAATTCTGAAATAAGCACTACATGATTACCCCTATGCTTTTCAAACCATTCCTAGACCAGGAAAAAGATAGAAAGCTCTTTAGTTCACTGTATATGTTGCCATGTCCTTAATATCAAAACCTGCTACAAAATATGTAACACAAAAATTATAGAACAATTTTACATATCCTACGTAATAAAAGAGTAATATGAAAATTTACTGCACCTTCGCTACACCCAAGCCATGCCCACCAGCCAATCAGGATGAGTATGCAAATTAACCCAGACAAGATGGCGGTTAATTTGCATCCATACCTGGGTCTGGGGAACCTCCTCGGCACCCAGGTCACTCCCAGCCGGCCATCAGGCAGAGGCTTTAGGCGTGGAAAGGGGCTGAGTCTGTGATCAGAGGTGCGGGTGGGAAACCCCTTCCCAAGCATAAAGCCTGGGGCGGACCCTGAGATTGGAGGTTCCAGGAAGGGGGTGAGGGGGATGACCCCTTCCCAAGCCTAAACCTGGACGGAAGCTTTAGGCTTGGGAAGGGGCCGAGCCTGTGATCGGGGGTGGGGGTGGGGGGGCGTGAACCCCTTCCCAAGCCTAAAGCCTGGAGTGGAGGCTTTAGGCTTAGGAAGGAGCCAAGCCTATTATCGGAGGTGCGGGGGGTGGGGAGGGACCCCTTCCCAAGCCTAAACTTGGGGCGGAGGCTTTAGGCTTGGGTAGGGGCTGAGCCTGTGATTGGAGGTTCCGGGGGGGGGGAACCCCTTCCCAAGCCTAAAGCCTGGGGCAGAGGCTTTAGGCTTGGGGAGGTGCTGGGGGAAACCCCTTCCAAAGCCTAAAGCCTGGGGTGGAGGCTTTAGGCTTAAGAAGGGGCAGAGTCTGAGATCGGAGGTTGGGGGGACCCCTTCCCAAGCCTAAACCTGGCCTTTGGCTTGGGAAGGGGCAGAGCTTGGGATCAAAGGGAAGGGGAAAAAAATCAATGGAAACATATCCTCAGGTGGAGATAAAAAGAAAAATAAAGAAATGTCATATTCTATGAAAGACACATCTTGAAAATGCCTAAAGAAAGTTGTCATTTTTTCATGGTGAAGGGACTGGGGTCCGTGTTGATGAAAATACCTGGGCGGCTGCAGTGACTGGCAGTGGCTGCAGCAGAGGGGTGATGGGGCAGGCACCTTCCCCTGATCAGCCCGGTTGCCTCAAGCAAAGGGAAGCCAGACTGTGGCTTAGGTCTGCTCCCAATGGAGACCGGGCCTAAGCCATCAATAGGACATCCCCTGATGGCTACCAGTATGTGAGGGGGCAGGCTGGGCTTAGGGACCCCTCCCCAGTGCACAAATTTTGTGCTCCGGGCTCCTAGTCCTATCTAATGAAAGAGTAATATGCAAATTGATTGTACCTCCGCTATACCACAAGCCATGCCCACCAGCCAATCAGGAGCGAGTATGCAAATTAACCCAACCAAGATGGCTGAGGCCACGGAGCGAGCAGGAGGCTTGGGTTTCCCCAGTAATGGAGGAAGCTAAGCTTTCCGCACACCCTGGCCGGCCTAGGCCTCTACTCAAGGCTACAAAGTTTCAATTATAGAAGATAAATAAATCCCAACAAAAATGGCGGCAGCCACGGAGCTGGAGAGAGCAGGAGGCTTTAGTTGCCTCCAGCGATGGAGGAAGCCAAGCTTTCCACACACCCTGGCTGGCCTAGGCCTCCACTCAAGGCTGCAAAGTTTCAATTATAGAAGATAAATAAATCCCAACAAAAATGGCTGTGGCCACGGAGCAAGCAGGAGGCTTGGCTCCACTCAAAGCTACAAAGTTTCAATTATACAAGATAAATAAATCCCAGATACCAGGGCCTCCTCTTGGGTCACTGGGGAGCATGTACGGCATGCAAACCACCACAGGCCCCTCTCCCAGGCTGCCCCATGCCCCAAGGGAACCCCCACCCTGATCCAGGACATCCTTCAGGGCAAACCAGTCGGCCGCCACCCATGCACCAGGCCTCCACCTATCTAGTAAAAGAGTAATGTGCAGATTGATCATCACTGCAACACACAAGATGGCTGCCCCCATGTGGACACAAGATGGCCACCACAAGATGGCCAGCAGGGGAGGACAGTTGGGAGGGACCAGGCCTGCAAGGGAGGGCAGTTTTGGGTGATTAGGCCAGCAGGGGAGGGCAGTTAGGGGTGACCAGGCCGGCAGAGGAGGGAAGTTCCCAGGCTTGCAGGGAAAGGCAGTTGGGGAGGGCCCAGACCTGCAGGGGTGGGCCTAAACCAGCAGTCAGACATTTCTCGAGTGGTCCCAGATTGGAGAGGGTGCAGGCTGGGCTGAGGGACACCACCCCCAGTGCACGAATTTCATGCACCGGGCCTCTAGTCCTATATAAAAAAGGCTAATATGCAAATTGTCCCTACAGGTGGGAGTTCGACCACTCAGGGGTTAGATCTGCTCTGACTGCCAGGGGCAGCACAGAACATGGCAGGTGTCGGCAACACAGCGCAGGCAGTGGGTGGCAGTGGAGGTGCTGCCAGCCCTGATGGGCCCCAATGAGAGCGGTACTATGGCAGGATACTGGAGTAGGTGAGCGGGCGGCACCAGGCCAAGATGGGTGGAAAGGGAGTCCCTGGCCTGTGGCGATGGTAGGCAGCCAGGGGAAGGGAGGCCCAGGTCGGCAGCCAGCAGCCACTAGGGACCCTACCCATGCACGTCAATTTTGTGCACTGGGCCTCTAGTGAAGATATAAACAATTCTCAAATATTAGCAAATTAAATCTAACTGTGTTACAAAATGATAGCAAATTATATGAAGTATAATTAGAAGACCTAAGATATTCAAGAACAACAACAAAAAGTATAAGTAAAAGAATTTCAAAAAATGGCTGGATATAAAAAATTAATAATATCAAAAAATGATAGCTTTCCTACACAGTAACAGTAGCCAGTTAGAATTGGAAATGGGGGGGAAAAAAACCTGTCCTGTTCATACCATAGGGTTTTTTTTAACCAAATATTTGAAAGAAAAATTATTTTTAGTGTTATCTGTGGATTTCTGAAACATACTCTTGAAAATGGAAAGTAAACATGGGTGGGCCCTGGGTGCTGTCTAATGATTAGTGTGTGCCAGACCACTTAGAGGCGGGGCAGTGGGTGCACTGCTGCCTCATCATCCAAACAAGTCCACCCCCCAAATTCCAAACAGCCCTTTAGTGTCCCTGAAATTTTCTGATTAAATTGCACTCCCCAAGAGAATTTCTGAATTAATTTCCTTTTGTATAGGCTGGTCTTTACATCAGGGCACAGCTGATGTTCACTAAATCAGCTAAACATTGTGTTGTCACTGTTAACTATTTTAAAAGAAACAAACAAACAAACAAACAAACAACACTTCAGATATAGCATGGATAGAAAGTTCCCTGGAAAGAAAAAACTGGGTTTTTTTACTTTTTGGAAGTTTCCTATTTCCAGGAAGGCATTTATCTGTTTAAGGGTTTAACAGATGTTTATTGCACGCCTGCACTGCACCTGTGCTGGGGAGAGCGTGGTAGCAGCACCACAGGTCAGGCCTGTGTGGAGCTTACAGACTAGTGGGCTGAGGACAGTGCTCCACAGAACTTGTGACAGACTTGCCACTTTCCTTTGGAACAACAAAAAGGAGACCAAGGGGTGAATAAGAAATAGTTATCTCCACTTCTAACAGAACAAATACAGTCTTTTTAAATGAAAAGACCAGATAATAGTATACTAGTATACTACAGTCAATTCTAATAGCCCCCATAGGAAAGTCCTTTTTCAGTTCAGTTCTGTGTCAGCTCCCCTCTACTGCATGAGTCACATGGTTTCTAAGCAGAAAGAGAAGCAGCACTTCCTCTTTGCCTTCTCTGGGCTGAGGTCAGCCTTGGGCCAAGGCCAGCATGAGTCAGCTTGTCCAGCCGGGACTCACCCCCCTGCCAGGAGACTGGCCTTGCTAAAAGTTTGACGCACACATGGAGTGTGGGTGCCCAAGGTCCAGGCACAGTGCGGGCACATCCATGTGGGCTCTGGGTTCGCAGGGTAATAAGGAGAACTATCTTGTGTGTTTTTCCCCCAAAAGAAATTTGTTAATCATAATGGGAGCTATCAAACTGTTCATAGATTTCTCATAATTCCATTTTGCAGAATTTATTTTGAGAAAATGACCTAAAAGAAAAAATGTCCAAAGATATTATCATAATAGTGTAATAAGTAGATAAATTCTTAGCATCCCAAATACTTCCAGTGGAGAACTGTAATGTAACTTGGACGAAACATTGCAGAGGTATTACAAATGAAAAGGGTCCTGGCTGGTTTGGCTCAGTGGTTGGAGTGTTGGCCTGCAGACCAAAGGGTCCAGGGTTTGATTCTTGGTCAAGGGCATGTACCTCCATTACAGGTTCCCCAGCCCCCATAGGAGTGTGGGTGTATGTGGGGGGCAATCAATTGATGTGTCCGTGTCCAATGTTTCTCTTTCTCTCTCCCTCTCATCTCTCTCTCTCACTCTCTCTACAAATTAATGGAAAAAAAATACTCTTGGATGAGGATTAAAAATAAAAAGTAAAGTAAAGAAAAGTATGTGTTAATTCATGGAATTAAGAACATAAGATGGAATTCACACATGGATTATAATTGTATGAAACAGTAGGATATCAAGGCAAGTGAGAAGAGAATTTAGAATATTGCTGTTGGTTTAGAATTTAGCCAGTATTTTCCCTAGAATTTTCTTTCTTTCTTTTTTTTTTCTTAAGAAACCCACTCAATATGTTAATAAGAATAAATGGCAACTGACATCAACATACACAACCTATTCAGGCCAGATTAAAAGCAAAGAGCAAAAGCAGTTGCTGGGATGCTGGGATTTGTTAGTCGGCTCACCTCCGACCTCTCCAGGTACTGAACAGAGACCAGGTTCTGAGGCCTGGCCACAAATGGTGCAGATGTTAGCTGCTCAGTCAGATCTATAAGCATGCATATCAGTTTCTCTGGATTTCTGGTTCTGCCCTCTGTCCCTCTTCAGTTTGACTAGTAAAGCTAATTATCTGACTATGGCAACCTTCCCTGAGGCTGACAGTGTGCTTAGAACACTACCATGTCTGTCTTCATGCCTTTCATGTTTTCACATGGGCTTCCTCCCAGCACCTTCAAGTGGAGCTGTCTCCTAACACTTACCTATTCCATTGCATTGAGCTAGCTTATGCCCAGATGCCCTCTTCTGACCAAAGTTCATCCCTTCATAGCTCAATGGCTTTTCATTTTTAAATATCTCTACTAAAAGATAAATATCCTTTAATGCTATACCATCTTAAGTCAGTATTTTGCAAGATTGTGTCTGGGTTTGTCATTCCTGGAGTAAGCAGGGGAAGGGAGGAGGCATAGGAATAACAGAAACAGCTACCTTTTATTAATACCTAGCCTGTGTCTAGCACTTTTTTCACATCAATATTCACAACAACTTGCAAGAAAACATTATGGTTTCCCTTTGTAGATCAGAGAGGTTAAACAACTTGTCCATGGCCATATAGCTGGTATGCTACAAAGTCAGACTTTAAGCCCAGGCCTATCTGACTTGAAAGCCAGGGCTCTTTCAACCACCCCACATTGTGTACCTTATGTAGTTTCAGAGAAAACACAGGGCTGGGAGTCAGAAGCCCAGTTGTGTGGCATTGTACACAGTTTTACTTCTCTAGGTTCTGGTTCCTCATCTGTAAAGTGAGGGAACTAGACTTAAAAAGCTGCCCACTAGGAAGAAATAGAAATGGCTTATTTCTATTTCTTCCTAGTGGGCAGCTTTTTAAGTCTAGTTATCCCCAAAGGCCTTCCTTTCCCATTTCACCCTCGGGACCAGTGACAGGACATCAAAGGTGCTCATGTGGCACGTTATCCATTCACTGGAGAGAAAAGGAGAAAGGGCCATGCGTGATCACCACAGTCACATTATCCCAGTTATGACCTGAAGAAACAAGCACAGGACCCCTTACTAGTACACATTTGGAAAGAGAATGCTTTCTGATAGACAGCTCTGAGCTGGCAATTTTAAGCTGTAATATAAATACCTTCCCATATGATGTGGGGAAAGTCCTGATGGAATGCTACTGACCATCACTGTGGGTGCACAACTAGAGATGAGGAGGTCTTCGCGGACCAGGCTCTGAATTTGCAGAAAGGGTTTAAAGGAGGAAATACACCAGGATATAGTTTTTGCACCCAGGACTGACTAAATAATGTCAATATAAGCTTTGCCATAGAAGAAAACATGCAGAATGCGCATGAGAGGGAAGCATTACAATTGCAACAAAACCCCCTGAACAGGTCAGGCCATGGGCACAATTGTTCTTTCCCCCAAGAACTATTACCAGGGGCAACCTTCCTGTATCCTCAATCACAGACCGATAATAACCCCTCTTAAAAACACAGACCACACTTTCCTAAGTTTTATTAAGCACACTAGACAAAACCCAATCTCCATCAAGCTGGAAGGCATTTAAAATTCAGTTCAACCCATCAATTACTGTCGCTGAACTCAAACCTTCCTCCACCTCTCATGAAGCCATGAACCCTTCAGAGTCTCTGCAGCACGCACTGGGCTGGCGTGGACCTTTAGCCTGGCTCGGATGGAGGGTCCAGGCCCATGTCATCTGCAGGAGCTGCCAGGTCCAGGAGAGGGCACGTGTCAACAAAGCTGACAGCAAGCAGTGGGGGCTGGACTACTCCCTCTGTTCTGTCCCAAGGGGCGTCCTCGGGCTCTGGCAGGACCCCGTGCCTGGGTGCTCGGGTGCCAAGTGGGGCGGGAGAAGCCGCGGGCACGGGCGCTCTCACCCGGGTCAATAATGAGTGTGCAGTGCTCTGAAAGTTCTCGGGACATTTGCCAAACTCAAAGCATTTCTAAACCAGACTGCAGGAGGAAGATCTGGTAAATTCTAAAAGCTCAAACAGTAGGCAAAGAGGGTGTGTACGTTTTTTTTTCTAGCTCCAAGGCACATTCTCAGGACTGATTGCTTCTCAGGATCTCGGTTAAGGTGAAACCGTGGGGGACAATCTGGACGTCTCTGTTGAGCTGCATGCTGGGCCACAGCATCCTGGGCCATGGACCGCAGCATGCTAGGCTTCGGACTGCTACATGCTGCTATTAATAGAAGAGATTTGAAGAGTTCTCTGATACAAACTACGCTGTTAGAATTGACATTTAAAATTCAAATCAAAGCATTGTTAAATCTTTCCTATCAGAATAGCCCATGTTATATATTGTTTCTTTCCAGAAAAATTACTAGTCCACTGGTGAACATGCCCATTTCAGAGGCTCTGGGACAGGGGGGCAGCATCGTTTGGGGGCTTTGTTTTGTTGTTAGGATCCCGGGTGATTGGTTCTGAAGTGCAGAAACCACTTCCCAGTCACTGAGGTCCAGGGCCAGCAGCTTTTGTGTTTTCTATTTTTGGTTCAGCTTCTCTGGGTTGTGGAGGTCAGTCAGCTTCTGCCTGAGCAGGGCCAACACAACTATTCTGAGTTGAGCTTAACTCTGAGCTTAGAAAGCCTTGGGGGTGGCTGTTCTTAAACATCCCACAAATACTTATTCAGTGCCTACACTGTGCCAGGCACTCCAATGGGTGCTTTGGCTAGAGCAGTGAGCAAAGGCCTCACAGTCTGTATGTCTCAGCAGGGGAAAAGAATGAATAACTATATATTACATCATGTATTATATAATGTCAGATAATGAAATATGAAGAAAATAAAGCTCTTATTCTAGAAAAGGTGGTGGCAGAATTATCTGAGAAGTGGTGATGTTGAGCAGAGACCTAAATGAAGGAAGAATGTCAGGGCAGAAAGCATTTGCGGCAGAAGGAGCCAGAGAGAAACCGTGCAATAGTCCAGGGACAGCTGTCACCTCACCAGTGAATAGACTTTTCTCACCCCTTTTCCACCTTTAATGTCTTTCTTTATGACTTTTATTTTCTGCTTTATTTCTGGATTGTTTAAAATGTTTTCTAAATCTATTGCTTTGACAAGCTCACATTTGAGTACTTGATATTATTTTAAAAAGATAATTTGAGAAAACAAAGTTGTTGTGCTGTATGGTGTTGACATCTACTAGACCTGGGTTAGTTAGCCTGTCTCCCTAAGTGGTTATTATAAAGGAGTTGATGACTGTAGATAGAGGATATGTACATTGCTGAAAAGCCTGTTAGAAATGTTATTTGAGGATTTTTGATGCAGTCTGGAGCTGGGCATATGAGATAGAAATGTAGCCCGAAGAGCTGCTTCATTCCCACTCCCTTCTACTCCCCACACAGACCCAAATGAACCAAGTTAGTACAATCAGGGAGCCTCCAAGATACAGCCATGGCCAGTCACCCAGTTTAACATGTAAAACAAAGTTAAGTTCCATTCTCCGGCATTCAAATCTATTTGTCAATCAAAAGTCAGTGAGCATCAGCATTGTTATGGGGAAAGAGAAATCAGAAAAAGTGAGACAAAAGGCAAGGGACAGATAAATAATTCAGGACTGACAATTCTCTGAGAGAAACAAGCATGGTTGACTTGCTTAGTTTTACATGGTTTGCTTGCCAGATGATGCTTAACCCTCACCCCAGCTCTGCACTCCCTGGGTGGGGGGGTCAGAGATGGGGTGAAGGTGTCTGTCTAGCACATTACTTAAAAGAAAACCACTGAAAGCTTAACGGTATTTGAAGTAGCATTGAAATGTTCCTCATTTCAAAATGGCTATATTAAATAAGTAATCTCAAAGTGGTTATATTCTATCACTGTGTAGAGGGGATAAATGGTGATGAAAAATAAATGCAGTCAAAATAAAATAACATAACATTGTGGACCCATTACCCCTAAAATTGAAAATGGGATGTATTGGGGTTGGGGTAAAAAAGAAAGGGAGAGGGAGAGAAAGATAGAAACATCAATGATGAGAGAATCATTGATCAGCTGCTTCCTGCATGCCCAACACTGGGAGTAAGAAGCACAAATTGGTAGTTACAGAACAGTCATAGAGATATAAAGTACAACATAGAGAATTATAGTCAACAATATTACAATAACTATGTACAAGGCCAGGTGGGTACAAGGCCGGGGTGATCATTTCATAAGTTATATAATGTCTAATCACTGGTGTACACTATATACAGAAACTAATATAATATTGTACAACTGTAATTGAAAAATAAAAAATTATTTTTAAAAAAAGTTTCTATCCCTCAGTGTTGTCATAAGGTTGTTTTTTTTTTTTAACTCAATGTATATAATATACCATTCAATTATCTTAGTGATTGGCACCTAGATAATTATGCTGATAAACTTTTTCAACAGATATTGTAGCTCAAAGAAAAGGAAAATCATCATATTGAAGTATAAATGTATAGACACATGAAAAGATGCTCAACATCAGTAATCATCAGGGAAAGGCAAATCAAAAGCACAATGAGATGTCACCTCACACCATCAGCATGGCTATCATCAAAGAGACAAGAAACAAGTGTTGGCAAGGATGTAGAGAAAAGAATGTGCAGAAAAGGAAAGCTATGGGAGAGGCTGAAAGCAGGGGCAGATCTGGTCAGAGCTTAGGGACTGTTGGCTGACAGATGGTGATCCCAAAACACCCTTTACAACAACCTGAGGGGCAGGAAAGGGGAATTCCATCTTGGATCCATGAGAGCAGATGGAAGCAGATCGGACAAACAAGAGCGATGGACTGTAGGGAGAAGTCAATGAAGTTTTGATCACACACCTTTTATCCGCCAGGTTTTTGACGCCTCCCACCCCTGCTCTAACGTATTATTTATAAGTTATCTCCATATACTGCATATTAAGTGAAAACCTTCACAGACTATAGAATTTAAAAAGATATCTATTGAAACAGAAGTTGTAACATTTTATTCTTCATCTTAAACAGTCTTTGTGTGTACCCCGCTTTGGAAAGAACAAGTGAACTGTTGGGAGGGAGGGGGTATGGAGTTGTTACTCCCTGCATAGAATTTCAAAAGGCAAAAACATCCGAACAAGTTTTCCTTAGCTGTTCTTCAAAAGAGAAAGAATCCTGTAACCACTTCAGTAAACAGGCAGGAATATTGCCCACCACTCTCTTTCGAGCTTCCAGCCCCTCTACCTGGCTTTTGGATTCCACTTTTCCTCAAAGGTTGCCATAGTTATACCTGATGCCACTGCCAGGAGGTTTTCTACAGTTAGGAAACTCAGACCCTATAATCTGGTAGTAATCATATCTGATCTGATACAGTTTGGATGATAACATTATTCAGGTGGTGGCTGTTTTCAATTTGGGGAGAAGAAAAGCACTTTGTTTGGACTATCTTTTGAGAAGAGGGACTGAACCTTGTAGAGCTCTCTGTATAGAGCTGTGGGTGCAATAGAGCACTGAGTTTCGTTTGGTTGGTTGGTTTTGGCTATAAATGAGACTAGAAAAATTATTTCCTCCTAAAACAGGTGTATTATCTGTAAATGTTACATAGCATATTTTTTAATGCAGGTTTTACATATAGCTCATTGTTCCTATTAGAGAACATCAAATTTGCTGTGGAATTTTAATATGTACTGTATGTTATTACTGTAGAGAGAAGCACAAATAAACCTATCGTTGGTCTGTAAGAACATCACCAAAGCAAACTATATGGGCAAAAGTATTTGTCCTGTTTACTCTAGTTCCTATACATGACTGTATTTTGCAGGCAGGGCCCCTCAGCTCCCAAATGTACAGGGCCTCCACAGAACTACCCAAACCACAAATTGTGTCTTGGTTTAATAAGCTTTCAATTGAGATAACTAGCTGGTTTCTGCCTCTAAATGCTGGCACTAGCTTTTAATGGCACCTGGCTATTCTTCTCTGCCAAGAACTTGGTAGACAGCCCTAGTTAGCTCAGAGATGCTTTATCTCCTAGTGCACCTTCAGGGAATGGCAGCAAGCCTGCTGCTTCTATCTGTTTAGCCAAGCCCAGGGGAGGTGAGCATGGTTCTCACTGACAAGAGGCAGTTCGTTTACTGGAGTTACAACAAACTACAAACCCCAGCCTGAGGGTTCGGAGGACACATTATTATATATCAAAAAAACTTAAGAAAAATTTGCCGAAACCGGTTTGGCTCAGTGGATAGAGCGTCGGCCTGTGGACTCAAGGGTCCCAGGTTCGATTCCGGTCAAGGGCATGTACCTTGGTTGCGGGCACATCCCCTGTGGGGGGTGTGCAGGAGGCAGCTGATCGATGTTTCTCTCTCATCGATGTTTCTAACTCTCTATCCCTCTCTCTTCCTCTCTGTGAAAAATCAATAAAATATATTTTAAAAAATTAAAAAAAACTTAAGAAAAATTAATTCTATAGATTGGTAGCAATTAAGGAAGTCATATTGCTGGAGTTTTAAAAAATAAAATTAGACCTTAGCTGGTTTGCTCAGTGGATAGAGTGTTGGCTCACAGATTAAAGGGTCTGAGTTCGATTCCTTGGTTGCAGGCTAGATCCTGGGGAGAATGTGAGAGGCAACTAATTGATGTTTCTCTGTCTCTCCCCATCCATTCCACTCTCTTCAAAAATCAATGAAAAAATATCCTCAGGTGAGGATTAAAAATGAATAAAAAATAAAGTTAGATCAGTTTTCCTGTTTCCTCAGTTTATTTTTACTTGGATTTGTCAAGGTATAGCAAGAACAGCTATCTAGGTTGACACCAGAGAACTTTCATGAACCCTACCCCACTTCATGGCATTGGCTGAGCTGTGCCTAATGTGAGGTGGGAGAAGTTTGAGAAAAGAAAAAAGCAGAAATCTCAATGCTTTTCTGAAAACTTATAAGAAGGTTACAACAGATTTTTGACTTTGTAATATACTGAGTGTTTTAAAGAACACCGTATTACAGCAGTCTCGGCTCTCTCTTTTTTTTAAAATATATTTTATTGATTTTTACAGAGAGGAAGGGAGAGGGATAGAGAGTTAGAAACAGCGATGAGAGAGAAACATTGGTCAGCCGCCTCTTGCACACCCCCTACTGGGGATGTGCCCGCAACCAAGGTACATGCCCTTGACCGGAATCGAACCTGGGACCCTTCAGTCTGCAGGCTGACGCTCTATCCACTGAGCCAAACCGGTCAGGGAAGTCTCGGCGCTCTTAGTCATAAAGATAAATATTATTTTCTCTATCTAGAGTTTTACACATTCATTTACAGTTAATTCTGTTATTTTACTTAAAGTGAACTTTCTATTATATTTTCCCCAATTATGTAAGTGAGCTGATTATGCAACTAACAGATTGGCAAATATGACAATTATTACAGGATCAACATTTTTTACAGGTAACTGCTCAGGTTGTTTGTGGAGTAACAAAGAGAATATGAAAAAATTTTTTTTCTGATCTGGTCTATTCAGGTTTATCATTCCTAGGCCTGATTTATAAATGCCTGAATCTTTCTCTTTTACAAATTAGCCTGGTCTGTAGTCCAGATGTGAAATAAAATTAGGTTTTTCTTTAAAATAACAAAGGTATAGAAGTGGAAAAATAGAAAATACTAGCTAAGTAACTGCAGCAAAATATCATTAATTTAAAATCCATCAATCAGGAATTTATGATAGCTCATAAAAGCATAAGATGCAATGTACCTTTGGCCTAATTGTGTAGAGTTTGCTAAGTAGAAAACATTTTTTTTTTTCAGAGAGAAGGCTAAAACTTCTAATGAGACTGCTTCTATTACCTTTTAGTAATTTTAGATATTTACAATACTGAATGATTTCTTAATTATAAATGATTCTTTCCCACAACTTAAGTCCTCCTGGAGCAATACTAAGTAAATCTTCCTTAACCTACTTATAAGATTTGCTGTCATGATGAAGATAGCCTTTCATTTATAAAATGAAAGCCTTTTCCTAAATCCAACTGCCCTTCTAGTTTTCTTTGAGTAAAGCAGCTTGTTGAATGTTCTGGTTTAAGTACATGATATCTAGAGGCAGCTTGTCTAGGTTCAAATCCCACTTCTACCAATTGGGCATGTTATTTATGGTCATGGTGCCTCCATTTCCTTATTTGTAAAAAATATGGGAAAAATCCATATATATAAAAAGCCAGGGGCTGTCATGACTGAAACAACCGAACAGATGACTGAACAGACTCTATGGGATGACCAGGCTGGCAGGGAGGTTAGTGAGGGGTGACCAAATGACTGAACAGCAGGCTGTGTGGGGCGACCAGGCCAGCAGGGCGGGCATGAGTGGCTACCAGGCCAGCGGGGGTTGGGATAGTTAGGGGCGACCAGGCTGGCAGGCAGAGGTGGTTAGGGGTGATCAGGGGTGGTTAGGAGTGATCAGGGGCAACCAGGCCAGCAGCAGGAGCAGTTAGGGGCGACCTGGCTGGAAGTGGGGGGCAGTTAGGGCGACCAGGCCAGCAGAGGGGGCAGTTGGAGGCAACCAGACTGGAAGGGGGCTGGGGGGAGGGCAGTTAGGGGCGACCAGGCCAGCAGGCAGAGGCGTTAGGGGTGATCAGAGTGGCAGGGGGCAGTTAGAGGCGACTGGACAGGCAGACAGGTGAGCGGTTAGGAATCAGCAGTCCAGGATTGTGATAGGGATGTCCGACTGCCAGTAGAACGGGCCTAAACCAGCAGTCGGACATCCCCTGAGGGTTCCCAATTGGAGAGGGTGCAGGCTGGGCTGAGAGGACCCTCCTCCCCCTCTCCATGAATTTTATGCACCAGGCCTCTAGTAATATATTAAAGATTAAAAAGCTGCAATGTACTCAGAACAGTGTCTGATCCCTTATAGTTAGCCCCTGTTGCCATGACACTATAATGCAGGTAGACTCAGTCATGCCCCAGGACGTCACTAAGATAAACTTTAGTGAAATGGTGAACATTTTAGAGCAGGCAGGTTTTCTAGCTTTCTCTTTTACAAGGTTCAAAGGCATAATTTCAAATGCAGTGCATCATAACCATTTTTCGATTTTTCAGTCTTCCTTTATTTTGGCCTCCAGCCACCCAAGCCCGCCTGGTTCTTCTGGTCAATTATGCATATGCTTTTTCCAAGCTACCGCCTCCCAGTCTCTAAAAATTGTCACCGTCTCTTTTCAGTTCATGCTAGGATTCATCTGTCCTTCAAGTCCTCCCTCAACTAGCCCTCCACTATGATAAGCCTTCGACTCTGGCACAGCTCTGCCAGGGAAGCCCTTGTTAATAAATTCCGCAGATCATTAGTCTTTTTGACTCGCCTGGTCTTGAATTCTCTCGGACTTTGAGCTCCAAACATGATTCCCAGTTAAAGACACAAGAACACGAGGATGGGGAAGCTGCGGGCCCCGAGGGTTGGTGAGAGCGACAAGAGGCCAGCTAAGGGTTTGAATAAGACAAGGACCAGGGAGAAGGGAGGGTAAAGACGCACACAAAAGGAGATTAAACTAGGGATCTGTGCGGTGCCGACAGCGAGAGCCGTGCGCGCTCCCGCGCGCGCACACAAGGTACAAGAGGGGCAGTCCCAGGTTTCGGACAGTGACCTGGCCCTGGTCCGGACACGGTCTCCAAGCTCTCCCCGATTTCCAGAGCGTCCCTGCTCCTGCTGCCTCGGGACTGTTAGCGCATCTCCCCGCCCCGCCGAGCTGCGGCGCGACTGGTGCTATCCCTTCCCCCACTCTCCCCGCCCCCGCGACCGCGGCCGCCGCTCTCCGCCCCCAGCGAATGCGGCTCCCAGTGTCCTCTCGATCGCCGATCGCCCGCGTGGCTGTCGGGTTTGGAACCCCAGCACCGACCCTCGCCCTCGACACCCGAAGCCGAGTAGCTGGCGCAGCCTTTGCCCCCGCATCAATCATTAACGGGCCAGCTCGCCTGCCGCAGCCCGAGGAGGGGGGAGGGTACGGAACTTGAGACCGGGGACAACTCTATCCCTGGAGGCGGCCCTGAAACACTAGCCCGGGCGGCCCCCCGCCCTCCCTCGGTGAGCCGGTCCTTCCCGTCCTCCCTCCAGCGCCTCGGCTTCCACATCCCCGCCTCCCGCGCCGGGGACAGCGGCGGCTGCGCCCGCACCACGCGATGCCCAGTCACCGGGGCAGCGCCGCCGCCGCCGCCGCCGCAGTCCGCCGCGCCGCTGCCGGGGCTGCCGCAGCGAAGGCGGCCGGGAGCCGAAAGCAGGGCGTCCGGTGAAGGGGTCGCCAAGCCACGCGCGCTCCTGCCGGTCGCCGACTGCTTACAAACTGACTGTTTTTATTTCTTTGCTTATTTTTAGGAACGGCTGCTTAGAGGCGCAGGTCTTCTCTTGAACCTGCAGCGACGCCCCGGGGCGAACACAAAGGCTCCGACGGCAGCCGGCGGGGACTGCCGAGTGCGCGGACGCGGGCGCCAGAGGTCGCCGGTTCCCGGGAGCCCGCGCCAGAGGTCGCCCGTTGGCGTCCTAGCCAAGCCCGGGGCACCATGCTGCGACGCCTACAGCCCCGGAGCGCGGGCACAAAAGGCCCAGGGGCCACGGCCGAGGCGACTTTGGAGGCCGCCTCGCGCCCCCGTCCCTCAGCCTCTGCGGACTCTCCGGCCTCCGCCAAGCCGCTGCTGCGCTGGGACGAGGTGCCCGACGACTTCGTGGAGTGCTTCATTCTGTCGGGCTACCGGCGGCTGCCCTGCACGGTGCAGGAGTGCCTGGCCTCGGTGCTGAAGCCCACGAACGAGACGCTCAACTTCTGGACGCACTTCATCCCCCTTCTGCTGTTCCTGAGCAAGTTCTGCCGCCTGTTCTTTCTGAGCGGCCGCGACGTGCCCTTCCACCACCCCTGGCTGCTGCCTCTGTGGTGCTACGCGTCGGGCGTGCTGCTGACCTTTGCCATGAGCTGCACGGCGCACGTGTTCAGCTGCCTGTCGCTGCGCCTGCGAGCCGCCTTCTTCTACCTGGACTACGCGTCCATCAGCTACTACGGCTTCGGCAGCACCGTGGCCTACTACTACTACCTGCTGCCGGGCCTCAGCTTGCTGGACGCCAGAGTGATGACCCCCTACGTGCAGCAGCGCCTGGGCTGGCACGTGGACTGCACACGCCTCATCGCCGCCTACCGTGCGCTCGTGCTGCCGGTGGCCTTCGTGCTGGCGGTGGCCTGCACCGTGGCCTGCTGCAAGAGCCGCACGGACTGGTGCTCTTACCCGTTCGCGTTGCGCACCTTCGTCTTCGTCATGCCGCTCAGCATGGCCTGCCCCATCATGCTTGAGAGCTGGCTCTTCGATCTACGAGGCGAGAACCCCACGCTCTTCGTGCACTTCTACCGACGCTACTTCTGGCTGGTGGTGGCCGCCTTCTTCAACGTGAGCAAGATCCCCGAGCGCATCCAGCCCGGCCTCTTTGACATCATAGGCCACAGTCACCAGCTCTTCCACATCTTCACGTTCCTCAGCATCTACGACCAGGTGCACTACGTCGAGGAGGGCCTGCGGCAATTCCTCAAGGAGCCCCCCGCCGCTCCCACCTTTTCGGGCACCGTGGGCTACATGCTGCTGCTGGTCGTCTGTCTGGGGCTGGTCATCAAGAAGTTCCTGAACAGCTCCGAATCCAGCAGTGAAAAGTGAGCCTCTGCCTTGCAGAAGGCTGCTGGTTTGCACCTGTTTGTACTTCCTGTTGTTACTGTTGGTTTGTTTTACCGTTTTGTTGTTTCCTTCTTTGCTCAAGAAGGGTGCTGCAGAGCCACAGGGGGAAAGCCCAGTATGATGGTGGTGGGGTCCAGTGCACTTGGGGCTTTGGATGAGGGAAGTGGGTCAAGCAGGAGGGAGAAGGCCACGGTTTTTTGCCCATGGACAACATTCAGGTGGTGTCTGTGACATCCAGGGAGTTTTTGAAGGCAGCAAATAAAATCCCAAATAAAACCCAAAACAGTTATATTTTCCAGTCGTCTTCTGTGCCAGCGGTAATAACAAGTAGCCCCTGTGAGGTCAGGTCTGCATTAGAGAGGGTAAGTAGACAAAATCCCCGGGCACTTCCATTTCAGTCTCAGGAGTGCTTGGATTTGTCAAAAGAATGGAGCTTTGTAGGAAACGGGCACAAAGACGTAAGTACAGGGCTTAACATACTAGAAAATGCATGGAATGTGAACAACACAAGTTAATTATTTCAAAATGTTTCTCAGATGTTATTTAAATAGTAATATATACAATAACTTTCATAAGCCTGTGATATGCACTGAATTTTGTGGCATAGTTACGAATTTTGCAGCCCTTCTGCATTGCATACACTTGAACTGGACATCAGGGCAAGCTGCTTGAGAGTTCTCAACTACTTTCTCAAACAGTGTTTTTCCTGAAGGCCTGTGTGCCATTATTCAAATGTGAATTATTCTACTATAGGGACTCTGATTAGACTACTGGTGAGGAGCTCAGTGGTCTGTGTAGATCCCAGATGCCCATTTACTGTAATGTATTCCACAAAACCTATCCTATTTTTGGTTTGTTTTGTTTTTAATCTGATTCTTTCCTTCTCTACTTATTTAAGTTACCACTGGAATAAATGTGCCTTTTGAAGCAATGCCCAAATGACTGGTCCTCAAATATAGGGGAGAGCAGTTGGGGTAAACTTTGTCTTACTGTACCACAAATCAGGGTTTAACATTCCACCCAGGGAGGAAGGAAGATGGAATTGGTTTCAAGTCTTTGGTAGCACCGGAAGTAGCTTACTAGGACATGCAGGGCATCTTGCTTTTCTACTAGGAGAAGGGGCCAACCCATTAATGTGGCTATAGTTCCTATTGCAGCTGATGGGGAAGGTCAGAGGACACTGTACTAGATTGATGCCATCTATCGTTGCTTACAATATAATACTCAGGAATAAATGAAGTAGTTATAGTGTGACAGGCAGGAGCATATTACTTAAATTGTAACTGAAATTTTTGAGTTAAATAGGATTACCTTTGCCTAGTTAAACACTGAAGTCTCATTTGGATGCAGAATATGGTAGTGAACGCCGGTCATCCTAAATCATGGAGAAATGAGTGAACACGCTCCTGAGATCCTTTCTAAAAACCACATTGGCCAGTGTTATTTAAGACATTTTCATAAACGCTAACTTGTATTTGAGATGGCATTCCTAGATTAACACAAACCACTGAGGTAGCTTATTTAAATACTCATCACACTTCCTGAGAAGTCCTTTTGTTTAGGAGCCAAATAAGTCATTGAATGGGAAGTGTTGACCTCATGGTATAATTTAGATCAAGCATATAAAGTAGATGAACATTCACCTCAGCACTGATAGGCTGATGCCCCTCAATATATTGCTGTTTTTGTTTGTGCTTTTGATCACTACTATATTTATAAACTGAGGAGGCTGGCACCGTTCTCTGGGGGAACCAGTATGCTGGCATGTTACTTTTCACATAGGAGTTAACTTTATATATGTCTATATTTAATTTAGAGCTTCTCAATGGGGATTGTGTCTCATCTTTGCAGGTTTGCTAATGGGTGACAGTGTCTCAACTTTTGCAACATGCAAGGAGATTTCTGTTAAGTTACAGAGGCTGAAAATTTGTGTCTACTACAGATGTCATTCCTAACCTGTAACTTAATTCAGTACATGCATTCAGGGACAGGATATTTCCACTTGCAAATTTATTTGCATGTCATTATTGTCTCTTCTAGAGCCTCAAAAGAAGCTAAAGACATAACTTGATGAGTATTTTCTAGCTTCCGTGTAAAATGGGATTTCCTTTTTCAGAAGGAACTTTAAAGAGACAGCCTTCTAAAAAGGCTTGAGTTTGAGAACAAGAAATAAATCTGGTATTTGTCATGTAAAATTTTTGTTTGTTGTAGCTCTGGGTCTGCAAACAGAATTCTCTTCTTGCCCTGTGTCTTTGTTCTTAAGAAGAAGCCAGTTAAGGATAAAATTACACCCACATCTTTTTCAAATGATTATGATTCCAGTTACCCTTCAAAAGTTTCCTTCCTCCACTTTCCCTTTCCCATACTACCTTAATTTTTATATACCACATATACCATTGACAACAGGACATCCTAGTTGAAAACATTGGTTTCACTTCATATTTGCAAACAAGTACCGCGAACACTACAAAGTTCAGGGATGTTTGTAAAACTATATATGTTATTTGCTAAATTATATCAGATTTCTGTCAAGGTAAATGATGAAATTTTAGAATCAGCAAATATTTACAAAGTCTCCAAATTTGCATGGGACTATTCAGGTATATTACATATTTCAGGGGTAATATGGCCATCAGAATAAAATAGCTTTAAAAATATTTTTCAAACTCTCCATTTTGCCACCTCCTTTAAAATTCAGTTTTATTTTCAGCTGTTTGAAATGTAGGACAAATGATAAATAAGAGTGCACTTCTTTATCTCTGTAAAACCTATTTTGAAAGCATAGAATTTTAAAGTATATTATATAATGCATTTTATTTTTACGTGTTTGTCATAATCTAGATGACATCTCAAGGAGCAGCATCATAGAGTCATGCCTGGGAAATGAGGATGTTTGACTTCAATGCTTATCACCTGTGGGGTTGGTCTCTGGGGCTGACAGGCTGATTCATTTGACTAAAGGGGGTCCCTTCTTCCCTGCCCTTGAAGCTGTACCCTCAGCCGAAGAAGATGGCCTTCCCTGAGAGAGGAAGTGAGTTCTTTGGTCATGTCATGACTGGCTTGTAAAAATAAATGTGCTCTTTTCCACCGGCTAGCCACTTTCTATAAATAGCCCTAGAAGAAAGTATGGGGCTTCAAAGCTGGTCAGAGTGGCCTTCATATGTCTCCATTCATAAATCCTGCCTGCAAGTGTTTGCAGTCAAAAACTGTTTAGCCTAAGTCAGTGGTCGGCAAACTGCAGCTCGAGAGCCACATGCGGCTCTTTGGCCCCGTGAATGTGGCTCTTCCACAAAATGCCACGTGCGGGCGCACACGTACAGTGCGATTGAAACTTCGTGGCCCATGCGCAGAAGTCGGTTTTCGGCTCTCAAAAGAAATTTTAATCATTGTACTGTTGATTATTTGGCTCTGTTGACTAATGAGTTTGCTGACCACTGACTAAGTCATTATGCTACTTCAGGGCAATCATTTCTAAGAAGGCAAAATTTGGGGATGGGGTGATTTTTATATTTTTTTCTGATTTGGTGCTTAATCTGAGGGCTAACAGCAATTAAAAAGTGGGATTTTTATCTTAAAATTTCTTCCCAACTTTAGTTAACCCATACAAAGCTATAGGAGAAGAGTTATGGTAGGAGTTATCTTCATTTCAAGGTTATACTGTTGGTTCAAGGTGACAGAATTGTTTTCAAACTGGCATTAGAATGTGGGGATGGTTTTGTGCTTGATTATGAGTGTTGGCTGGTTTTTCTGGCCAAGCACAAACACTAATTAGAGAATATACACTGAGTGGCCAGATTATTACGATCTCTAAACACATAATAATCTGGCTAATCAGTGTATATCCTATATAATAAAAGGCTAATATGCAAATTGTCCCCTTGACCAGGAGTTTGACCAGCAGGCAGGCCGGCCAACCGCCCATGTCCTCCCTCCTCCCCCCACCCACCCACCCAGGCTGGCCGGACCCCACCTATGCACAAATTCATGCACCGGGCCTCTAATATATACATACTGAGTGGCCAGATTATTATGCGCTCAGAGATCATAATAATCTGGCCACTCATTGTGTGTGTGTGTGTGTGTGTGTGTGTGTGTGTGTATTTAGAGTGAAGTAAGATATGGTTATCCTTGCATTTAGATGATAAAATCTTATACAAAATGTTATCAGCTATTAAATTTTTATCCTCTTGGATTATTCACCTGTTGAAGTCTGCCACAATTGACTTCTCTCTGTCAGTGTCTTTGAGTTGACTTTTATCCATTTGTACACGATCCCTTTAGTGATCTTTGAGCATCCACTGCATCTTAGACATTGGTGAGGATCCGTCACATTAATACAGCTGTTACCCTTTTGTCTGTGGGTGGAACAGGTAGGAGGACTAGAAAGGCCATGAGGCCAGGGACCAAACCCTGATCTTCGCAATAACCAGATGTCCCAAGCCATTGAGTTTGGTCCTTTTCTCCTTTCTATTAGCATAAGAGCAATGCTTAGAATCTTATTTTAATTAACATGCTAGTTACCACAATCAAGTTCTTTCTTTTTGATTCTGTCAGCTCCTAGGCCTTTGTGCATTTTATGGTTAAAAATAACTAGAAAATTTAATGTAAATCCAGGTGAAGGATATATGAAAATATCATCACTACTAGTTAACAAAGACTGATAACAATCACATTTGGAAGGTTTATAGTAGTCATAACATTATGAAGTAAGGTTCATCCAAAGTGCCTAATTGTGATATAATTAAGTGTCTGAATTTCATACATAACATAAGTTTAAAAATATGCAAGCTTAAATGCTTACATCTCCAAAGATTAATATTCTTTAGCCTTTTTCCTCGTTTTAGGTCTTTGGGTTGTAACCTATGAAACATGTCTTAGAAAAAATATCTGGAGGAAATTATAAAGAACAGATAGCAGATATAAAAATGATAGGAAGAAGGTGTGAGAAAGGGAGAACAAGAAAGATTAGACGTAATCAACCCAAATGGAATAGCAAGTTCAGCTATGGATAATTATTTTTTCTTTCTTTTTTAAAAAATATGTTTTATTTTTATTGATTTCAGAGAGGAAGGGAGAGGGAGAGAGAGGGATAGAAACATCAATGATGAGCCGAAACCGGTTTGGCTCAGTGGATAGAGCGTTGGCCTGTGGACTGAAAAGTCCCGGGTTCGATTCCGGTCAAGGGCATGTACCTTGGTTGCGGGCACATCCCCAGTAGGGGGTGTGCAGGAGGCAGCTGATCGATGTTTCTCTCTCATCGATGTTTCTAACTCTCTATCCCTCTCCCTTCCTCTCTGTAAAAAATCAATAAAATATTTTTTTAAAAAAGAAACATCAATGATGAGAGAGAATCATTGATCGGCTGCCTCCTGCATGCCCCCCATTGGGGACCGAGCCCGCAACCCAGGCATGTGCCCTTGCCTGGAATCGAACGTGGGACCCTTCAGTCCACAGGCCGACGCTCTATCCACTGAGCCAAACCAGCCAGGGCAGCTATGGACAATTTCACCTGAGTTTTAAATTTTGTCCCTAGAAAAGCATGCAAATCCCCCTGCTGTTAGCACTCAAATAGACAGGCAAGAAATTGATTTTGGCAGCCCAACCACATCCTATAGCTTCTGACCTGAGCACTAGTGCCCAGGCATATTTTGAATGGTACACTTGCCCCTGGCTTAATGACCTTAATTTGTTTCCATAAAATTAGGGCATAAGGGGAAAAAAGGCATTAGGGAATAGCACCAGCCAATTGTAAGTTACGTTTTGAATCATTTTCTTGAAAGGTTGCCAACTATTCTGTCATATATTGCCTAACAAAGAGCCAATGAGCCTGGCCAAGATGGAAAAGGAAGTATTCATTGGCTGAAGCTGAGAACTACTGTATTCCTTTGTGAAAAGCAATATGTCTTCCTATTGAAGATTTTATTTCTTCAGTGTTATGAATAACTATTTTTAAATATGAAAATTGGGGTCAGTTCTTCTGAGTCACTTTTCCAAAAAGCTAATATAAAATTTTGTTGTTAAAAAAGGACAAAATGTATTGCATTTCTGGTTTGCAGACTTCTAACTAGTTTGTAGGCTTTTTCATTTTAGAAGAGATTAATAAGAATCTGTGAGCAAGTTGCAGAATAAGAATGTGTCAGGGGCCAAGAATGTTCATTTGGCTGTTAATTATGACAGGAGGTGACTTTTGAAAGCTCTGAACACATACCTATACAACAAAATGCTCACTTATTTCCTATAAAACTCAATGGAAAACCAGCCTTTTTTGAGCTTTTGAAATTGTTCCCCAATAGATTGTACTTCTAAATGTAATGCATGAACTTTAACATTTTTTTGTTCTTGAACCATTTCTGGAAACTATTCCAAACATGACATTTCTTAAGGAAAATTTCTTGAATGTGTAAAAGTTGCAGGCCACCTTTCTCATGCCTTCCAACTCCACCTAAAATATGCAATAAGCACTCAAGTAGGAATGGAGGTGTCTTCAGTTGGCTATTTAACCAAGCTGTGGAGAGGGCCCTGCCCCTCAGGGCTCACCACATTGAGAACTGACACCATGTAAATAAATCTTTGCTTCCAGATGAAAAGAGTATGGGGACACATTAATTTCATTTTTTCTTTTAGTTCCATCTCTAGTTAGGAAGCATCATCTGTTTTTCATATGCTGGATGCAAAAAAAGAAAATAAAAAAATTTAGAGAAGTATTCTAATTTTATATTTTAAAAGTTTATAATAGTAATGTGTTTATAAAAAACAGGCCTTAGCGCATAGATGAGAATGGTGCCATTTGGAAAGTCTCATCTGTGTCCTGAGAGTTTAATTACCTGGAGCTCTTACCTTAATGATAAAGACCTAGTAGGTCTTTAAAAATGTAAATAATGTATATAGTTTAAAGACAAATTAAAAAAACCCATTTTGTAAAGGAGAAGAAAACTGTCAGATATGTTATAGGTGTGTAACAAGGCTAAATTTAAAAATATTTTAAAAATTCTTGACAGAAACGTCGTTAAATTCATTTTCTCAGCAATGCTTAGCAGAAGGTCTACTTTTCCTCCAGGCTGGTTTTCTGCTCTGGAGGCTTTGAGCAAAATTATTCTAAGCAGCTAAGTATCAAGGCAATAAAAGGATGAGACACAGATCACTTTGATGAGTTTACAACTATTGTGAATAACATAACCAGAAAAATGCACAACTTCGCACACCCGGCTCCTTATTTCTTAGAGTGAAAAGGAGAATAAAGCCCCATGCTGTCCCCACACAGACCAGGAAAGGGCTCTGCCCCAGGGTAGGGGGAGGGTTCCTTGGCTGCTCTTCTCTCTGCAGAAAGCATGCAGTTGCTCTGAACTCTCATTTCATCCTTTCCCAGACCATGCCACCACCTTGAGGCCTTCACTTTCCACAAACTCAGCCTTGAAGACAAAAGATTTCTAAGAGGATTCCATTTTGGCCTTTTCAAACCAGCTCAGAAGCAGACAGAAGATTTAACAGTGACCAAATATCCTTGTATGGGGTTAATTTTTTACTTTTATTTTTTAATTCATTTAATGCTGATAATGGAGGGAAAAGAGAATAAAGGATAATGCAGGCATAAAGGAAGAAAGAAACATTTTTTTTTCCATTAGTTGCTAGATTAATTCTTAGGCTACCCTGACTCCAGCCATCATACACATCCTAAACAGCTGTATCTAGTGAGCTAGAGGGACTTTCTCAGGATGTGTAAACTTCCACACAGGGACTCTGATGTGGTTTCAAAGTATTAGTGTATTCTGCCAAGCATTGCTTGTTCATAACTCCACATTACCTGCTAAGTTAAGAAAAAGAATCCATAAATTTGGTCAGTTCTGTGCATGTAGCTGAAAAAAAAATTGTGATTTATTTCTGTTCTGTAGTTTGCTATGGTTTTGGTTGTGTGAGACATTTGTCCATTACAGTCTTGAATATAAAATTCTGTATAACTATTTATTATTTTGGCTGAAAAACATATGTATGAAATAAGAATAAATTATTTGTACGCATAGTGTTTAGGACTGCATTTGTATGCCTCTGTGTATGTTTAGAAGATTATTCAAACAAATTATTCATAAATTAATAGTAAGTACATATACCACTAATAAACATGATAAAAAAACACCATTATCCCTTTTATAAAACTCAGCTAGCAGAAGTGAAGAGTGTAAGTTTGTCCTGAAGAACACCCTTAGTATATTATTTTCTACTTTTTAGTTAAATGAAATAGAAAATTCATGACTTACTCTGAAATCGTATCTTCTAAGAAAATACTTATAATGAAGATCTTCCTTAGATCTCCCTATTCTTCTTTCTGTTTTCTTTTTTTTTTTTTTTTTTTTGAGAGTGGAAAGGAGGGAGAGAGATATACAGAGAGAAACATATACAGAGGACCACATGTGAGAGAGAGACATTGATTTGTTGCCTCCCACATGTATCTGGACCAGGGCTGGGGATCGAGCCCACAACCAAGGCATGTGTCTCTGACTGGAATTGAACCCAGGACCCTTCAGTTCGTAGGCCGATGCTCTTTCCACTGAGCCAAACCATCCAGGGCTATTTTTCTATTTTTTTTAAGGGCACATGTGGTCCATGGACTTCTGTATGATATAGTCTGTCCCAGAACCCTGGTGATGTGTGTGAATTTGCAGTATCTCTGTCCCAAATAAGCCTAGCGAGGGAGATCTAATTTTAGTTCTTAAACTAAATTTAAGATTGCTAAATTTTAAAATCATGTTGACTTTTGTTTCAGGAAGGATTTTTTTGGTTATTAGGAACAGAAAATCTCCTCTCGATTGAGTATAAAAAGGTTTGTAGGAATACTCCGGTAAGTGACAGCATGACCACCCATGCCTCAGGAAGGACAGCAGCTGGAGATGCCAGCTGGGAACACCTTCCGCTGTTTGCCAGCCCTGTGATAGTTGTCCCCAGTTCACATTCCTGGGAGAGAGTATCTGATTGGCCTAGCTTAGGTGAAATAGACTCTTCAGGTGTCAGGTTATGAGCACTTGTGCTTTATAGCCCTTTCCAGAACCACATGGAGGGAAGAGATTAATTTCCCAAAGGAAGGGAGGATGGGCAGAGAACAACCACAGCTGTCTGCTTCATTACTCACCACTTGGCTGTCTGATACGCAGGCACACCTCTGTAATCCTAGCTCCTGAGAGGCTGAAGGTTGGGCCAGTGGGTACTATGCAAAGCACTTGTCCAAACTAAGTTTCTTACAATGTGGGGTTCCGGCCCAAGCTCTGGAGTAGTTGGTTACAGAAGGAGGGAGGGAAAAGTGTCAGCCGCCCAAAGTAACCACAATAGTAACCATAGTCCAGTGCCTGACTGGCTAGCCCACACCCTCCAATCCATATCTATTTTCCTTAATATAATACTACTATTACTTATGCAATCTAAGTGATCTTGCCCTCTTCCCAAAGTCAACTCCAAATCCTGACTTAGAACTGCAGCAAGCTCCCAGCACCCAGACTCTCCATGTGATGTGAATTCCTCTCATTCAGCCACCCCTCTCCCCCAACTCACTGTACAGTGGATTGCTGAGAGGCAAACTCCCACTCAGAGCAGCATATCACTTTTAATAGCACCCTTTGTGTCACCAATACATGGCAGCCATCACATCCTGTGGTCCAGGAGGACAAGCCCTCCATGAATTGGTGGTGAGACGAGCTCCTCAGGCTCTGTGTGCTAGGAGGACCTCTGCTACCTTGTTCCATTCCCATTCCCATTTTGGCCACTCAGTATCTTTTGAGCCTGTGTCAGTCACCTGCCTGTTTGCCTTAAGATCTATTTCCCAATCCTTTTCCTCATCTGCCCTGTAGGAGCTAATTTTAGGCTCCCTTACCCTCTGGGTTTTGTTAGCTCCTGCCAAGGAAAGCAATGTGGAAGATTAAATAAAAGGAGGAGGGCAGAACACTGGGATTTCCCCTCCTATACTCCCCAATCTTCCTGTGATGTTCCATTCTTTTTTCTGAGATCCTCAGCCCTGGCTGATGCTGTTAGTATAAGTCTAACCCTGGGGTAAGCCAGGATAAGAGTAAAGCCAGCTTAAGGAATGGGGCCGAATGAATAAATCACAAAGGCAGCCTTGATCAATCTGTGCCTGAAGCCTACTCACTTTTGGACTTTTTCTTATGCAGGGTGGTGAAATCCCTTTATTTTACCATACAGTTTAAGTTGTACCTATTTTTTTTTTTTGATTGGGAGCATCTTAACTGACACATATGGTTTGTAACCTTCCAGCCATATATAACAGGATTTGCACAGCCCCCATTCCGTCTTCACTCAGTTAGTCCTACTTTTTAGGATCTGCATATGAAATACCTAAATTTCATATATGAAATACCTAAATTTTTTAAATTAAATATATTGGGGTGACATTTGTTAACTTGAACATATAGGTTTCAGGTGTGGGTTTCTGTAGGTGCTGCAAGGGTTCAGAAAGCCCCAGTTCAGGACACCATTAATGCCAGGGTTCTTGTTCTAGAATTAGGAAGGGTTCAGCAATCTGGAGAAAGGCTGTGCATAGATTAAATAAGAGTCCAGAGATGAAAGATAATTTTGAAAGGCATTGGGGGTCAGAGGAGCCTAGCTGAAGGAGCTAAGTTATCTCTGTCTCAGGACCCCTTGCTTTTTATTAACACAAATTGTCCTAAGGCAAGTGGAGATAACACACTTCAAAGGGTAGGGTACAGAAGCATTGTCAGATTGGGGAATAGCCTACGGCTGTTGAGGTGTTTGGCCAACAGGAGGCACTAACATGTAGATTAAGATGCCCTGAGCTGTCTGGCAGCAAACAATCATCGTATTCAGTGTTGTTTTTTTTTAAAATTTCTTTATTGATTAAGGTATCACATATTTGTCCTCATCCCCCCATTCCCATCCCACACCCTTCCCCACACATGCCCCCACCCCCCTGTTGTCCCCAACCGCTGGTTAGGCGCATATGCTTGCACACAAGTCCTTTGGTTTATCTCTCCCCTTTATCCCCACCCTCCCCTACCCTCCCTCTGAGGCCCGACAGTCTGATCCATGCCTCCTTGTTTCTGGGTCTGTTCTTGTTCATCTGTCTATGTTGTTCATTATTTCCCCTAGATGAGTGAGATCATGTGCTATTAGAAATACACTTATAAGAACTGAAAATGAGACAAGCAATAATGGTTATGGTGACAGGCAAATGAATCAGTCTGTAGTGAGTTTCTTTCTGGGCCCACAGTTCTTTTGAGACCCAATTTCAATGTCCAACAGTTCCTTATGTGTACATGTCAGCACTGACATTTCAGTTCTGGATGGTGGACAAATGGTGGTCATGCAGGTCCGACTCTCTCTGGTTTGGTCCTGGGCAATCTGCAGTGATGCACAGCTGCTAACTGCTAGTATGGGAAGGCCACATCAGCGTCTTCCATCTCTGGACTGCTTCTCTTCTGTCTTCATGCCTGGAGTAGTCCTGTTGATTCCTTTCTGTTGCTGGAATCCACATGGTTTCAGAGTTGTTTTCTGAAAATATACAAACATATTCTCGACCAAAAGTTAATAAAGGAATATTTTCTATAAATTTGACTTGGGATCCTATTTCATTTTTTGCCCAAATGATTTTCCTCTGGCTTGTTTTGACACCTTGTGTGTTTTTCATGGGTGTCTTGCTTTTAGCCTTACAATTAATTTTCTAAAGTATTAATTTTCTAGATGTAATTTACTGTATTCAGGTTTGGGGGAAATACCTTTAGCCACTCCAACAGGAGATAACATATGTGACTCAGCCCTTGTTGAGTCCCCAAGTTCCATCAACCTTTTGATGAAACTCTTGCAGTTATGACATGCTGGAATTGGCTTCCGGAAGGTTTCTATGTTACAATATGAGTATGTTGTACTGTGTGCCCACCACCCAAAACCAGATCTTCTGCCTCCTTATATCCGGACCCTCTTCTCCCCCTATCCCTTTCCCTCTGGCAATCACCACACTGCTGTTTGTGTTCATGAGTTTCAGTTTTATATCTTACATCTGAATGAAATCATATAGTTCTTAGCATTCTCTGACTGACTTAATTCACTTAGCATAATGTTTTCAAGATCTATCCATGTTGTTGCAAATGACAATATATCATCCTTTCTTATGGCTGAGTAGTATTCCATTGTGTATATGTACCACATCTTCTTTATCCAGTCCTTTACTGTGGGTCACTTTGGTTGTTTTCATGTTTTGGCCACCATGAATAATGTTGCAATGAACATGGGGGTGCATATATCTTTGTGAGTACATGATTTCAAGTTTTTCCAGGAGAGTATATGATTTTGAGTTTTTCCAGTATATATTCTGGAGAGGGGTTGCTGGATCATATGGTAGCTTTATTCTTAATTTTTTGAGGAATCGCCAGACTGGTTTCCATAGTTGTTGTACCAGTCTACATTCCCACCAGCAGTAAATAAGTTTTCTCTTTTCTCTACAACCTCTCCAACTCTTGTTATTGCTTGTCTTATTGATAATGGCCACTCTAACAGGTATAAAGTGGTATCTCATTGTAGTTTTGATTTGCATTTCGCTAATTGCCAGTGAGGTTGAACATCTTTTCATATATCTATTGGCTGTTTGTATGCCTTCTTGGAAGAGGTACATTTTCAAGTCCTCTGCCCACTTTTTGATTGTTTTCTTTTTGGTTCGGTGTTGAGTTTTATGAGTTCTTTTTTTTTAATATTTTTATTGAGGTATTATATGTGTACATATCTTACTATTACCCCCCCACCCCACACCCACACATGCCCTCCCCCTCCCAGAGTTTTGCGTCCATTTTTTGTGCTTATATGCATGCATACAAGTCCTTCGTTTGATTTCATAACTCCCCCACCTTTCCCAAACTTTCCCCCTGTACTTTGAAAGTCTGTTTGATGCTTTACTGTCTCTGTATCTATCTTTTTGTTCACCACTTTATAATGTTCTTTACTATCCCTAAATGAGTGAGATCATGTGGTATTTTTCTTTCATTGACTGGCTTATTTCACTTAGCATAATGTTCTCCAATTCCATCCAGGTTGCTGCAAATGATGAGAATTCCTTCTTTTTTATGGCAGCATAGTATTCCATTGTAGATGTACCACAGTTTTCTGATCCAGTCATCTGCTGATGGGCACCTAGGCTGTTTCCAAATCTTAGCTATTATAAATTGTGCTGCTATGAACTTAGAGGTGCATATATCCTTTCTGATTGGTGTTTCTAGTTTCTTCGGATATATTCCCAGGAGTGGGATTACTGGGTCAAATGGGAGTTCCATTTTCAGTTTTTTGAGGAAACTCCATACTGTTCTCCACAGTGGCTGCACCAGTCTGCATTCCCACCAGCAGTGCACGAGGGTTCCTTTTTCTCCGCATCCTCGCCAACACTTGTTGTTTGTTGATTTGTTGATGATAGCCATTCTGACAGGTGTGAGATGGTACCTCATTGTTGTTTTGATTTGCATCTCTCGGATAATAAGTGACTTTGAACATGTTTTCATGTGTCTCTTGGCCTTCCTTCTGTCTTCTTTTGAAAAGATTCTGTTTAGGTCTGTTGCCCATTTTTTTATTGGATCATTTATCTTCCTCTTATTAAGTTGCATAAGCTGCCTGTAGATGTTGGAGATTAAACCTTTATCAGTGATAGCATTTGCAAATATGTTTTCCCATGTAGTGGGCTTTCTTGTTGTTTTGTTGATGGTTTCTTTTGCTGTAAAAAAGCTTTTTATTTTGATGTAGTCCCATTTGTTAATTTTCTCTTTAGCTTCCATTGCCCTAGGGGCAGTGTCAGTGAAGAAGTTCTTGTGGCATATGTCTGAGATTTTGTTGCCAGTGGATTCCTCTAGTATTTTTATGGTTTCCCGTCTTATGTTTAAGTCCTGTATCCATTTTGAGTTTATTTTTGTGTATGGTGTAAGTTGGTGATCTAGTTTCATTTTTTTGCATGTATCTGTCCAGTTTTCCCAACACCATTTATTGAAGAGACTGTCTTGACTCCATTGTATGTTCATGCCTCCTTTGTCAAATATTAATTGAGCATAGTGGTTTGGATCGATATCTGGGTTCTCTATTCTGTTCCATTGATCACTATGTCTGTTCTTGTGCCAGTACCAGGCTGTTTTGAGAACAGTGGCTTTGTAATACAGCTTGAAATCTGGTATTGAGATCCCACCTACTTTATTCTTCTTTCTGAGGATTGCTGAGGCTAGTCGGGGTCTTTTTTTATTCCAGATGAATTTTTGGAGAGTTCTTTCTAGGTCTGTGAAATATGCTGTTGGTATTTTGATGGGGAGTGCATTGAATCTGTAGATTGCTTTGGGTAGTATGGACATTTTAATGATGTTGATTCTACCAATCCAGGAACATGGTATGTTCTTCCATCTGTTTACGTCTTCCTCTATCTCTTTTTTCAGTGTCCTGTAGTTTTCTGCGTATAGGTCTTTTACCTCCTTAGTTAAGTTTATTCCTAGGTATCTTAATTTTTTTGGTGCGATGGTAAATGGGATTGCTTTTTTAGTCTCTCTTTCTGTAAGTGCATTATTGGTGTATAGAAAAGCCATAGATTTCTTGGCGTTAATTTTGTATCCCACTACATTGCCGAATTCATTTATTAAGTCTATTAGTTTTTTGATGGAATCTTTTGGGTTTTTTATGTACAATATCATGTCATCTGCAAATAAGGACAGCTTCACTTCTTCTTTTCCAATTTGGATGCCTCTTATTTCTTCTTCTTGCCTAATTGCGATAGCTAATACTTCCAGTACTATGTCAAACAGGAGTGGTGAGAGTGGGCATCCCTGTCTTGTTCCTGTTCTTAGGGGAAATGGTTTTAGTTTTTGCCCATTGAGTATGATGTTTGCTGTGGGTTTATCATAAATAGCTTTTATTATGTTGAGGTATGAGCCTTCTATTCCCACCTTGTTGAGAGTTTTTATCAAAAAAGGGTGTTGGATTTTGTCAAATGCTTTTTCTGCATCTATTGATATGACTATGTGATTTTTATCTCTCAATTTGTTTATGTGATGTATCACGTTTATTGATTTGCGGATATTGTACCATCCTTGCATTCCTGGAATAAATCCTACTTGGTCATGGTGTATGATCTTTCTGATGTACTGCTGGAGCCGATTTGCTAGAATTTTGTTGAGGATTTTGGCATCAATGTTCATGAGAGATATTGGCCTGTAATTCTCTTTCATTGTGTTGTCTTTATCTGGTTTTGGTATTAGGGTGATGCTGGCTTCATAGAAGGAGCCTGGAAGTGTTCCTTCCTCTTGAATTTTTTGGAATAGTCTGAGGAGGATAGGTTTTAGTTCTTCCTTGAAAGTTTGATAAAACTCCCCTGTGAAGCCATCTGGCCCCGGGCTTTTGTTTGCCGGTAGCTTTTTGATGACTGCTTCAATTTCTTCCATAGTTACTGGCCTGTTGAGCTGTTTAGAATCTTCCTGATTGAGTTTTGGAAGGTTGTATTTTTCTAGGAATATGTCGATTTCCTCTAAGTTGTCCAGTTTGTTGGAATAGAGTTGTTCGTAATATTTTGTAACAATCCTTTGTATTTCGTCGGGGTCTGTTGTTATTTCACCTCTTTCATTTCTGATTTTGTTTATTTGGGTCCTCTCTCTTTGCTTCTTGGTGAGCCTGGCTAGAGGTCCATCAATCTTGTTTATCCTTTCAAAGAACCAGCTCTTGGTTTTGTTGATCTTTTGTATTGTTTCTTTGGTCTCTATGTCGTTTATCTCCGCTCTGATCTTTATTATTTCTTTCCTTCTGCTTACACTGGGCTTATCTTGTTGCTCTCTCTCTAACTCTTTGAGTTGTTGGGTTAGGTAATTTATTACCATTGTTTCTTGTTTTTTTGAAGTAGGCTTGTAGAGCTATGAACTTCCCTCTCAGGACTGCTTTCATTGTGTCCCATAGATTTTGGATTGTTGTGTTTTCATTGTCGTTTGTTGCCATGATGTTTTTTATTTCTTCCTTGATGTCTTTGGTAACCCAGTCATTGTTTAATAGCATGCTGTTTAGTCTCCAAGTGTTTGATTTCTTTGGGTTGTTTTTATTGTAGTTGATTTCCAGTTTTATGCCACTGTGATCTGAGAAGATACTTGATATGATTTCTATCTTCTTGAATTTGGAGAGACTTTGCCTATGTCCTAACATATGGTCTATCTTTGAGAATGACCCATGTGCACTTGAGAAGAGTGTATATTCTGTGGCTTTGGGGTGAAATGTTCTGAAGATGTCGATTAATTCCATCTGTTCTAGTGAGTCATTTAGGATTGATGTTTCTTTGCTGATTTTTTGTTTAGAGGATTTGTCCAATGGTGATAGTGGGGTATTGAAGTCTCCTACTATGATTGTATTACTGTCAATCTCTCCTTTGATATCTTCCAGGAGTTTTTTAATGTATCTTGGTGCTCCTGTATGGGTGCATATATGTTTACCAGAGTTATTTCTTCTTGTTGGATTTCTCCCTTTAGTATTATGAAGTGGCCTTCATTATCTCTTGTTATGTCCTTCACTTTGAGATCTAATTTGTCAGATATAAGTATTGCAACCCCAGCTTTTTTTTCATTTCCATTCGCCTGGAAAACCTTTTTCCATCCCTTTACTCTCAGTCTGTATGCATCCTTTTTTTTTGAGGTGGGTTTCCTGTAGACAGCAGATATCTGGGTTTTGTTTTCTTATCCAGTCTGTTACCCTGTGTCTTTTGATTGGGGCATTCAATCCATTTACATTTAAAGTTATTATTGATAGGTACTTATTTGACGCCATTTTTATTCTATACCCCTGTGTTCCTTCTTTGTTTCCTATTTCTTTTTTCTTTCTTTCTTTCATTTTTTTTTTTTTTTACAGCAGACCCTTTAGCATTTCTTTCATTGCTGGTTTGGTGGTGATAAACTCCCTTAGTCCTTTTTTGTCTGTGAAGCTCCTGATTTCACCTTCAATTTTGATTGATAGCCTTGCTGGGTACAGTATTCTTGGATTTAGACCCTTCCTTTGCATGACTTGGTATATTTCATTCCATTCCCTTCTGACCTGATGAGTTTCTGTTAAGAAATCAGTTGCTAGTCTGATGGGGGTTCCTTTGTATGTAACTGTCTGTCTCTCTCTGGCCGCTTGTAAGATTCTTACTTTGTCGTTGGTGTTTGCCAACTTAACTATAATGTGCCTTGGCGTCGGTCTTTTGGGGTTCATTTTGCTTGGAACTCTGTGAGCTTCTTGGATTTGTGTGGGTTTTTTCTTCCCTATATCAGGGAAGTTTTCTGTTATTATTTCTTCAAACAGGTTTTCTATTCCTTGCTCAGTTTCCTTTCCTTCTGGCACCCCTATTATTTGGATGTTGTTTTGTTTTGTATTGTCCCGAAGTTCCCTTACGCTCTCCTCAATCTTTCTAATTTTTGTTTCTAGAAGCTGTTGTAATTGGGTATTTTTTTCCATCTTGTCTTCTAGCTCACTTATGCGGTCCTCCGCTTCATCTAGTCTACTTTTGATGCTTTCTATTGAGTTCTTTACAGCAGCGATGTCATTTTTCATTTCTTCTTGGTTCTTCTTCATTTCTTCTTGGTTCTTACTCATATTGTCGAATTTGTCTTCCATCCTTTTCAGCCACTTTATGACCATTTCTCTGAATTCTTTCTCTGATAGGTTGTTTGCCTCTAAATCGTTTACTTCCTTTTCTGGTGATGCCTGCTTCTCTTTCCTGTGGGGGCTGTTTCTTTGTCTCCTCATGGTCTCTCTTCTCCGGATGTCTGGTTATATAGATTTCTCTCTCTGGCGTTGATTTAAAGGTATAAAATACAACACAAGCAGGCACAACAGACAAGGCACTGAACAGAATTGTATTCACGATATTAATAACCTCCAATAAAGGTAACCACCAGAGAAAGACAAATTAGGGAATAGGGGTGGAAGCGGGAGAGTAAAAAGAAAGAACAACAACGAAAAAAAAAAACAAAAAACAAAGAGTGTGAATCTGAACTTGGGAAAAGAGCAGAAAGAAAGAAAAGAATAAGAAATAACAGAAAAGAAAAAGAAAAGAAAAAAAAAGTAAGAGAGACAAGAATGATACTAAGAGAGAAAAAGGGAACAAACTATATATATGGGGAGTAAACTCCACTAGAACAACCACTATCCCCAGCAAATTCCAGCAACACGAGCCTGGAGATTAATACAAACTGCAACAGCAGCTAATATCAAGTGAGGCAAGGGAAAACAAAAGTAAAAAACAAACAAAAACAAAGCAAACAAAAGAACCAACCAAACCAACAAAAAGAATAATCAAAACAATCTCATAAAAAAGCATAAAAATTCAATCTAATCAACATTCAAGCAAACAACAACAAAAGGCCCGAGAGAAAAATAATTTTTTTAAGGTAGCGTAGAGAGAGGTTTGTATGGATTTGGAGCAGGGGGTTGGGAATTAGATATATAAGTAGGGTGAAGTTTTATCAGGGAGTAAACTGAAAAAGTAGGGAAAATCTTAAGCCAGAAAGGGTTAAGATAAACTGGGGACCAAAAGGGGAAAGGTTAGGAGGAGAGTGATGGCATAATGTTAGCTTTGAGATAGGGTAAAGCGATTGTAAGGGAAAGATGCAAATCGAATGTAGGACACTAATCCAAAAATAAAAGAAAGAGAAAATCAAATGACATTAAAAAAAAAAAAAGTAAAATAATAGTAATAATAGTGCTGATTGAAAATAAAAATGTAATAATTAAAAAGGTGAAAATCGAGTGAGGAAAAAGAAAAAAATTAGTTTCTTAAGTAAAAGATGCAAAAAATGAAAATAAAAAATATGAGAATAAAAAATTTAAAAAATTGAAAAAAGAATTGAAAATTAAAAAATAGGAAGACTAAAATGTGCAGTAGCGGCTGTCACTCACTTCCTCTATTATTCTGTTTGGTACGCCTTTTTCCCAGTCTGGGCGGTATTTCAGTTCAGCTTCATTTCAGGGCTCCTCAGTGTTGGAAGCCAGTCCTGCTTTTTAAGCCAGCCGTGTCTTAATTTCTCGTATTTATTTTTGATTACACCAGAGACAATTAGCGTTTCAGCCCCTGGGTGGCAGTGTTTCTGAATTGACTTCCGGGTCTCTCTAGCTCTTTTTTTTTTTTTTTTTTTCCCCCTCTATGGCACTCACTACCAGTTTGTGGAGGTGTGCGCCTCAGAGCTGCCTCTCTGATGGTCACACGCAGCTCTGGTCCCCAGGTTCTGAAAAAACACCTTCCCCCTGCAGTCTTTCAGGGTTTCCACCTGGGTTTTTCTATGTATTGGGCTTAGCAATCAGAGTCGGAAAGAGCCCAGGTGTGCGGACCGTGGGTCTGTGCCCCAGACTAAGGAGCCTGCACTCCTTTGAAAATTCTTAGTCTGACCCTCCTCGTCAGATTAAAATGAGTTGCTTTCAAGAGGTCACTTCTGTTAACAGCTCAGAAGACCCCCCTCCTCATTCATGGATCAGGGCAGTTCCAACTGCCGCTGATTTTTCTAGGCACAGACCTCCCGGCTCCTGCCGGTCCTGCGGCTGCCGCACTTCCCTCACCCAGCGCTTCCCTCACCCACTGCAGGGATTAGAAACCGCAGCTTATTTCAGACAAAATCTGACCTTTCCGTGGTGCAGTGAAGAGTTTCTTTGAATCCGAATGTTTGCGCTGATAGGGGACCGGTGGTCTGGTGCTCCCAGCAGTTCAGTGTTTGCAGTTGTCGCAGAAAGTCAGGTTTCCACTAAAATCCTCCTTTCCTTGCAAGATGGCGAGGCGCCCGGCGAGCCCGCAGCTCCAGGAGGGGACCCAGCCCCTGTGGGTGCTGCGAGGTCAGAGGAACACTGCCCAGCACTCCCCCGCCTTCTCCTAGAGTTTAGCTGTCCCTTGGCTTGCCCACATACACTCCCTCTGCGAGCCTCTGCTGCTCCGACTCTCCGCCCCAGGAACAGACTCCAAACCCGACTCTATTCCGTCGCCATTTTTTTCGAGTCTATGAGTTCTTTATATATTTTGGAAATTAAACTTGTGTCAGTGCTACAGTTTGCAAATATCATCTGCTTCATTGTTTTGTTGTCAGTTTCTTTTGCTGTGCAAAAACTTTTTAGTTTCATATAGCCCCATTCATTTATTTTTGCTTTTATTTCCCTTGCTTTTAAGGTCAAGTTCATAAAATATTATCTACGACCGAGGTCCATAAGTTTGGTACCTATATTTTACTAGAGGCCTGGTGCATGAAATTTGTGCATGGGGGCAGGGTCCCCTCAGCCCAGCCTGCACCTTCTCCAGTCCAGGACCCCTCAGGATCCTGGGGATTGGGCCTAAACCGGCAGTCAGACATCCCTCTTACAATCCTGGACCACTGGCTCCTAATTGCTCACCTGCCTGCCTGCCTGGTCACCCCTAACTGCCCTCCCCCCACACTGGCTTGATTGCCCCTCACTGCCTCTGCATGTCGGCCTGAATGCCCCTAACTGCCCCCCACTGCTGGCCAGGTAGTCCCCAACTACCCCCTTCCTGCCGGACTGGTCACTCGTAACTGCCCCCTGCCAGCCTGATTGCCCCCAACTGTCCCCCCACTGGCCTAGTCACCCCTCACTGCCCCCCTTGCCAGCCTAATTGCCCCCAACTGCTTCCCCTGCCAGCCTGGTCACCCCTAACTGCCTCCCCCACTGGCCTGGTTGCCCAACTGCCCCCCCTGCTGGCCTTGTCACCCCATGTAGCCTGCTGTTCAGTCATTTGGTTGTTCTTCACTAACCCCCATGCTGGCCTGGTCGCCCCATGCAGCCTGCTGTTCAGTCATTTGGTCATCCCTCACTAACCTTCCTGCCGGCCTGGTTGTAGGCAGCCATCTTGTGAGGGTCTGAGGGTCAATTTTCATATCACCTTTTTATTATGTAGGAATTTATGTAACTTACTGTTTCAGGTCTTATATTTAGGTCTTTGATACATTTTGAATTAATTTTTGTACATGGTGACAAATTTCATTCATTTGCATGTGGCTTTCCAGTTTTCCCAGCACCATTTATTGAAGAAACTATCTCTACTCCATTGTGTGTTTCTGGCTCCTTTGTCGAAAATTATCTGAACATAGCTGGGCTATCTATTCTGTTTTTTTTTTTTTTCCAATTTTTTTTATTAAGGTATTATATGTGTACATATCTTACCATTGCCACCCACCACCCCACTCCCATATATGCCCTCACCCCCCAGAGTTTTGCATCCATTGGTTATGCTTATATGCATGCATACAAGTCCTTTGATTGATCTCTTATCTCCCCCACCTCTCCCTAACTTTCCCCCTGAAATTTGACAGTCTGTTTGATGCTTTACTGTCTCTGTATCTATCTTTTTGTTCAAGTTTATAATGTTCTTTATTATCCATAAATGAGTGAGATCATGTGGTATTTTTCTTTCATTGACTGGCTTATTTCACTTAGCATAATGTTCTCCAATTCCATCCAGGTTGCTGCAAATGATGAGAATTCCTTCTTTTTTATGGCAGCATAGTATTCCATTGTGTAGATGTACCACGGTTTTCTGATCCAGTCATCTGCTGACGGGCACCTAGGCTGTTTCCAAATCTTAGCTATGGTGAATTGTGCTGCTATGAACATAGGGGTGCATATATCCTTTCTGATTGGTGTTTCTAGTTTCTTCGGATATATTCCCAGGAGTGGGATTACTGGGTCAAATGGGAGTTCCATTTTCAGTTTTTTGAGGAAACTCCATACTGTTCTCCACAGTGGCTGCACCAGTCTGCATTCCCACCAGCAGTGCACGAGGGTTTCTTTTTCTCCACATCCTCTCCAGCACTTGTCGTTTGTTGATTTGTTGATGATAGCCATTCTGACAGGAGTGAGATGGTACCGCATTGTCGTTTTGATTTGCATCTCTCGGATAATTAGTGACATTGAGCATGTTTTCATGTGTCTCTTGGCCTTCCTTCTGTCTTCTTTTGAAAAGATTCTATTTAGGTCTGTTGCGCATTTTTTTATTGGATCATTTATCTTCCTTTTATTAAGTTGTATAAGCTGCCTGTAGATGTTGGAGATTAAACCTTTATCAGTGATGCCATTTGCAAATATTTTCTCCCATGCAGTAGGCCTTCTTGTTGTTTTGTTGATGGTTTCTTTTGCTGTGAAAAAGCTTTTTATTTTGATGTAGTCCCATTTGTTAATTTTCTCTTTAGCTTTCATTGCCCTAGGGGCAGTGTCAGTGAAGAAGTTCTTTTGGCATATGTCTGAGATTTTGCTGCCTGTGGATTGCTCTAGTATTTTTATGGTTTCCCGTCTTATGTTTAAGTCCTGTATCCATTTTGAGTTTATTTTTGTGTATGGCGTAAGTTGGTGATCAAGCTTCATTTTTTTGCATGTATCTGTCCAATTTTCCCAACACCATTTATTGAAGAGACTGTCTTGACTCCATTGTATGTTCATGCCTCCTTTGTCAAATCTTAATTGAGCATAGTGGTTTGGGTCAATATCTGGATTCTCTATTCTGTTCCATTGATCACTATGTCTGTTCTTGTGCCAGTACCAGGCTGTTTTGAGAACAGTGGCTTTATAATACAGCTTAAAATCTGGTATTGAGATCCCTCCTACTTTATTCTTCTTTCTCAGGATTGCTGTGGCTATTTGGAGTCTTTTTTTATTCCAGATGAATTTTTGGAGAGTTCTTTCAAGGTCTGTGAAATATGCCATTGGTATTTTAATGGGGAGTGCATTGAATCTATAGATTGCTTTGGGTAGTATGGACATTTTAATGATGTTGATTCTACCAATCCATGAACATGGTATGTTCTTACATCTGTTTATGTCTTCCTCTATCTCTTTTTTCAGTGTCCTGTAGTTTTCCGTGTATAGGTCTTTTACCTCCTTAGTTAAGTTTATTCCTAGGTATCTTAATTTTATTGGTGTGATGGTAAATGGGATTGCTTTTTTAGTCTCTCTTTCTGTAAGTTCACTATTGGTGTATAGAAAAGCCATAGATTTCTTGGCGTTAATTTTGTATCCTGCTACATTGCCAAATTCATTTATTAAGTCTATTAGTTTTTTGACGGAGTCTTTCGGATTTTTCATGTACAATATCATGTAATCTGCAAATAAGGACAGCTTCACTTCTTATTTTCCAATTTGGATGCCTTTTATTTCTTCTTCTTGTCTAATTGCAATGGCTAATATTTCCAGTACTATGTCAAACAGGAGTGGTGAGAGTGGGCATCCCTGTCTTGTTCCTGTTCTTAGGGGAAATGGTTTTAGATTTTGTCCATTGAGTATGATGTTTGCTGTGGGTTTATCATATATAGCTTTTATTATGTTGAGGTATGAACCTTCTATTCCCACCTTGTTGAGAGTTTTTATCAAGAAAGGGTGTTGGATTTTGTCAAATGCCTTTTCTGCATCAATTGATATGACTATGTGATTTTTATCTCTCAATTTGTTTATGTGATATATCACGTTTATTGATTTGCGGATATTGTACCTTCCTTGCATTCCTGGGATAAATCCTACTTGGTCATGGTGTATGATATTTCTGATGTACTGCTGGATTCGATTTGCTAGAATTTTGTTGAGGATTTTGGCATCTATGTTCATGAGGGATATTGGTCTGTAATTCTCTTTCATTGTGTTGTCTTTATCTGGTTTTGGTATTAGGGTGATGTTGGCTTCATAGAAGGAGCTTGGAAGTGTTCCTTCTTCTTGAATTTTTTGGCATAGTCTGAGGAGGATAGGTTTTAGTTCTTCCTTGAATGTTTGGTAAAACTCTCCTGTGAAGCCATCAGGCCCCGGGCTTTTGTTTGCCGGAAGCTTTTTGATGACTGCTTCAATTTCGTCCATAGTTATCGGCCTATTGAGCTCTTTAGCTTCTTCTTGATTGATTTTTGGAAGGTTATATTTTTCTAGGAATATGTCCATTTCCTCCAGGTTGTCCAGTTTGTTGGAATAGAGTTGTTCGTAGTATTTTGTAACAATCCTTTGTATCTCAGCGGGGTCTGTTGTTATTTCACCTCTTTCATATCTGATTGTGTTTATTTGGGTCCTCTCTCTTTGCTTCTTGGTGAGCCTGGCTAGAGGTCCATCAATCTTGTTTATCCTTTCAAAGAACCAGCTCTTGGTTTTGTTGATCTTTTGTATTGTTTCTTTGGTCTCTATGTCATTTATCTCAGCTCTGATCTTTGTTATTTCCTTCCTTCTGGTTACACTGGGCTTTTCTTGCTGCTCTTTTTCTAGCTCTTTGAGTTGTAGGGTTAAGTAATTTATTACCATTGTTTCTTGTTTTTTGCAATAAGCTTGTAGAGCTATGAACTTCCCTCTCAAGACTGGTTTCGTTGTGTCCCATAGATTTTGGATTGTTGTGTTTTCATTGTCATTTGTTGCCATGATGTTTTTTATTTCTTCCTTGATCTCTCTGGTGACCCAGTCCTTGTTTAATAGCATGCTGTTTAGTCTCCAAGTGTTTGATTTCTTTGGATTGTATTTATTGTAGTTGATTTCCAGTTTTATGCCACTGTGATCTGAGAAGACGCTTGATATAATTTCTATCTTCTTGAATTTGAAGAGACTTTGCCTGTGACCCAGCATATGGTCTATCTTTGAAAATGACCCATGTGCACTTGAGAAGAATGTATATTCTGTGGCTTTGGGGTGAAATGTTCTGAAGATGTCAATTAATTCCATCTGGTCTAGTGATTCATTTAGGATTGATGTTTCTTTGCTGAATTTTTCTTTAGAGGATTTGTCCAGTGGTGATAGTGGGGTATTAAAGTCTCCTACTATGATTGTATTGCTATTAATCTCTCCCTTGAAATCCTCCAGGAGTTTTTTTAATGTATTTAGGTGCTCCTATATTGGGAGCGTATATGTTTACCAGAATTATTTCTTCTTGTTGGATTTCTCCCTTTAGTATTATGAAGTGGCCTTCTTTACCTCTTGTTATGGCATTTACTTTGAGATCTATTTTGTCAGATATAAGTATTGCTACCACAGCTTTTTTTTCATTTCCATTTGCCTGAAAGATATTTTTCCATCCCTTCACTTTCAATCTGTGTGAGTCTCTTGTTCTGAGGTGGGTGTCTTGTAGACAGCATATATATGGGTCGTGTTATTTTTTATCCATTCAGCTACTCAATATCTTTTGATTGGAGCATTTAGTTCATTTACATTTAAAGTTATTACTGAAAGGTATTTGTTTGTAGTCATATCTATTTTTGTGTCTGCATTCCTTCTTACCTGTTTATTTCTTCTTTTTACAGTATTCCCTTTAGCAATTCTTGCATTGCTGGTTTGGTGGTGATAAACTCCTTGAGCCTTTTTTTGGTCTGCAAAGCTCCTGATTTCCCCTTCAATTTTGATTGATAGTCTTGCAGGATATAGTATTCTTGGATTCAGTCCTTTGCTTTGCAACACTTTGTATACCTCCTTCCGTTCACTTCTAGCTTGTTGTGTTTCTGTTGAGTAATCATTTGACAATCTGATGGCTGTTCCTTTGTAGGTAACTCTCTGTCTCTCTCTTGCCGCCTTTAAGATTCTCTCTTTATCATTTATATTTGCCATTGAAATTATGATATGTCTTGGTGTGGGTCTTTTGGGGTTGATCCTGCTTGGGACTCTCTGTACTTGCGTAACTTTTATCTTTCCCATATCCGGGAAGTTTTCTGTCATTATTTCTTCAAATAGATTTTCTAATCCCTGCTGCTCTTCTTGTCCTCTGGCAGCCCTATTATACGCATGTTACTTCGTTTCATGTTGTCCCAAAGCTCCCTTAGGCTTTCCTCCTGCTTTTTAATTTTTTTCTCCAATTGCTGTTCAGATTGAGCTTGTTTCTGTACCTGATCTTCTAACTCACTAATTCGGTCCTCTGCTTTTTGTAGTCTACTGTTGAAACTTTCCATGGTGTTTTTGATTGTAGCTATATCACTTTTCATTTCTTCCTGATTCTTGCATAAGTTGTTTATTTTCTTATCCATCCGATGTATAAATTCCACAACCATTACTCTAAACTCCTTTCCGGTCATGTTGCAAGCTTCAGTTTCACTGATTTCCTTTCTTGGCGACTCCACATTTTCTTTCCTCTGTGAGTTATTTCGTTTCCCCATTCTGGCTATCACCAGAAAGCTCAAGTTTCCGTTTGCGTGGACCTGGGCTGTGTGCTGTGGGGACTTCGCTCCACCCAAGTTTCACTGAAGTGCTCTGACACTAGGACGTGTGGCTGCCTTTGGTTGGTGGGAACCAGGCTTGCCCAGGGTCAGTGTCCCCAGTGTTCCGTGTGGTCTCGTGTGCACACTTAGAATCAGGGGCCCTGTCTGCACCACACTGTTGGTGTGTGCCGAAAATGAGATCCTTAGCATGTGCCAGGAGTCAGAGTTTCCCTGTGTCTGCACCAAGACTCAAGTGTCAGAGTCTCTGTTGCCTTGTGCGGTTTCTCGTTGGGAATCAGGGTCCCTGTGTGTGCATGCACCAACAATTGGGGTCACTGGCTCTTAGTGTGAATGCGCTGTGAGTCAGGGATCCCAGGCAGCTGTGTCCGGCGTGCCAAATTCCCTGAAGTGGAGCTGCCTCCTGTGTGTGCTCTCTCTACTGAGCCAAACCGGCTAGGGAGCACACTCTTAATTTCCTGAAGGTGAGCGGGCTCCGTGCACTCTACTGGAGTCCCGGAAGTGGGGCGGAGTCTGTCCTGCGTGCCAAATTCCCCAAAGGGGAAGCCCCTCTGTGCAAGCTCTAAGATTCCCCGAAGGGGGAGCTGTGACCCGCAAGCCAAATTCCCCCAAATTCCCCAAAGGGGAGTCCTCTGTGCGCACTGACAGATTTCCCCAACAGGGAGCTGCTTCTGTCCTGCACGCGCCAAATTCCCTAAGGGTGAGCGAGTCCCTGAGCAAAGCTCTGCAGCCTGGGCGAGGGGCGGGTCTATCAGTTAAAATGGCGCTGTCTGCGCGCCTGCGGGGAGGGGGATAGGCTCTTTGACTCACGGAATTCTGCCGGGAAGTCTGGATTCTTGTTGTTTGTTGGTCTGAAGCTGTGATAGCAGTTCTCTGTCCCCAGTGGCTGCAGGGTCCTGGTTTGTGTCAGAAGCCAGGATCCGAGTCTCAGGCAGCTCTGTTTCTCAAGATGGTGTGGTCTCCGCGTCCGCACCAGGCGCGGAGATGTGTCCGCTTTGTGCGCGGGGCTCCGGCGTCTAGGACTGCCCGGTTAGGCAGCCCCTTGGAAGATGTGCAGAATCTAACTGACCCTAGCTCACACACACACACACCACACACGTCTACACTCTCCTCTTTGGGTTCCTCACTCACACACTCTCTCTCCCTACCTTCCTGCCGGTCGCCATCTTTTTTCTACAATTCTCTATTCTGTTTTATTGATGTATGTGTCAGTTTCTCTGACAATATCATGCTGTTTTGATTACCATAGCTCTGTAGTATAATTTAAAGTCAGATAGCATGATACCTCCAGCCTCGTTCTTTTTTTCTCAGAATTGCTTTGGCTATTTGGGGTCTTTTGTGGTTTAAAAAATGACATTGAGGTTTTGATGGGGATTGCATTAAATCTGTGTATTGCTTTGAGTAATATGTCCATTTTAAGTATATTGGCTTTTCCAATCCATGAACACCAAATATTTTTCCATTTTGTTGTGTCTTTTTCAACCTGTTTTAATAATGCTTTGTAATTTTCAGTATATAGGTCTTTCACTTTCTTTGTTAAGTTTATTCCTAAGTATTTTATCTTTCTGGTTGCAATTGCAAAAGGAATTGTTTTTTCATTTTCTTTTCTGAAGTTTTATTCTTAGTATAAAGGAAAGCAATGGATTTTTGCACATTGATTTTGCATCCTGCAACTTGGTTGTATTTATTTATTGTTTCTAATAGTTTTTTTTTTTTTGGTGGAGTTTTTAGGGTTTTCTATATACAGAATCACGTCGTCCACAAAAAGTGACAGTTTGACTTCTTCCTTAGCTATTTGGGTGCCTTTTATTTCTTTCTCTTGCCTTATTGTTCTGCCTAGGACTTCCAGCATTATGCTGAATACAAGTGGTGAGAATGGACATGATTGTCTTCTGCCTGTCTTAGAGGAAAAGCTTTCAGTTTTTCACCATTGAGTATGATACTAGCTGAGGGTTTATCACAGATGACCCTTATTATGTTGAGGTACTTTCTTTCTATTTTAATGAGTGTTTTAGTCATAAATGGATGTTGTATCTTATAAAATGCTTTTTCTGCATCTATTGATAAGATCATATGATTTTTGTCATTTTTTAAATGTGGTGTATTACATTGATTGATTTGCTTATGTTGAACCATCCTTGTGACCCTGGAATGAACTCCACTAGGTCGTGATGTATTATTTTTGGGATGTATTATTGTATTCAATTTGCTAGTATTTTGTTTAGGATGTGTGCATCTGTATTTATCAAAGATACTAGTTTGTAGTTTTCTTTATTTGTGTCTTATTTGTCAGGTTTTGGTATCAGGATATGTTGACCTCATAGAATGTGTTAGGAAGTATTGCTTCTCCCACAATATTTTGGAAGAGTTTGAGAAGGATAGGTTCTTCTTTGGACATTTGGTAGAATTCACTGGTGAAGCCATCTGGTCCTGGACTTATGTTTTTGGTGAGGTTTGGATGGTTGTTTCAATTTCCTCACTGCTAATAAGTCTATTTAGATTTTCCAGTTCTTCATGATTTAGCCTAGGAAGGTAATATATTTCTAGGAATTTACCCATTTATTCTAGGTTATTGAATTTGGTGGCATATAGTTTTTCATAGTATTCTAGTACGATCCTTTGTATATCTGTGATGTCTGTGGTGACTTCTCCTCTCATTTCTGATTTTTTTTTCTTTTTTCCTTACTGAGTCTAGCCAGGGGTTTGTCAATTCTATTGCTCTTTTCAAAGAACCAGCTCATTATTTTATTGATTCTTTGTATAGACTTTTTGTTCTCTATTTCATTTAATTCTGCTGTAATGGTTATTATTTTCTTTCAACTTTGGGTTGCTTTTGTTCTTTTTCTATTCTATAAGATATGATGTCAGGTTGTTTACTTGGGATTTCTCTTGTTTCTTGAGATAGGCCTGTAATGATATAAACTTACCACTTATTACTACTTTAGCTGCATCCCAGAGGTTTTGATATGTTGTATTCTCATTTGTCTCTCTATATTTTTTATCTCATCTTTTATTTCTTCTTTGACCCAGTCATTTTATAGTAGTATGCTGTTTAATCTCCACATATTTATTAGATTTCTTTGCTTCCTTTTTGCAGTTGATTTCTAATTTCAAGGCATCCTGGTCAGAGAATATGCTTGGATAATTTCAATCTTGAATTTGTTGATGCTAGTTTTGTGACCCAGTATATGGTCTAGCCTTGAGAATGTTCCATGTGCACTGGAGAAGAATGTATAATCTGATGCTCTGGGATGAAAGGGTCTGTAAATGTCAATTATGTCCATTTGGCCTAGTGTTTAATTTAAGGCCAATATTTCTTTAAAAAAATATATTTTGTTGATTTTTCTCAGAGAGGAAGAGAGAGGGATAGAGAGTTAGAAACATCGATGATAGAGAAACATCGATCAGCTGCCTCCTGCACAATCCCCACTGGGGATGTGCCCGCAACCAAGGTACATGCCCTTGACCAGAACCGAACCTGGGACCCCTCAGTCCGCAGGCCGACGCTCTATCCACTGAGCCAAACTGGTTTCAGCTAAGGCCAATATTTCTTTACTGATTATCTGTTTGGTTGATCTGCCTAGAGCTGTCCATGGAGTATTAAGGTTCCCAACTATGATTGTGTTTTGACCTGTTTCTCCCTTTAGTTTTGTGAGTAGTTGTTTTTATATATTTCAGTGTTCCCTGGTTGGGTGCATATAAATGAAGTATTATGATTTCTTGATGTTGTGTTCCCTTTTTCATTATAAAGTGTCAATCTTTGTCTCCTATTATCTTTGTTGAAATCTATTTTGTCAGATGTAAGTTTGGCTACACCAGCTTTTCTGTGGATGTTATTTGCTTGGAGAATAATTTTCATCCTTTTACTTTGAATCTACCTTTGTCTTTTCAGCTTAGATGTGTCTCTTGTAGGCAGCATTTGGTTGGGTTTTGTTTTTTGATATACTCTGCTACTTGGTGCCTCTTTATTGGTGAATTCAGACCATTTACATTTATGGTAATTATTGAGTATGAGGATTTCCTATAGCCATTTTATCTTTCGTTTTCTAGTAGCTCTGTGCCTCCACTAGTTCTTTTCATTTTGTGTTTCTGTCTCTTGTTTTTGTGTGGTGGTATTCTATAATTCTTTCCTCGTTTTTTAAACTATATGTCCTGGTTTGGGGATTTTTGTGTGTAGTTACCATTAAGTTTATAAAAAATAAAGTTGCATATATACCATTGATTTTTTTTTTCTTTTAAGTGCATCTGATCTTCATTCTCCTTTGCCAGTCCAGACCTTTACCTCCTCCCCTTTTATGTTTTTGTTTTCCAAATTATCCCTTTTTGTGCTGTAAATTTTTTTTGGTGAACTTACTCATAGTGTTGTGACCTTATGTTATTTGTTTCAGGTAGAATATTTCCCTTGAGTATTTCCTGCAGTGGAGGTTTTTTGTTGAGAAAATTCCTCAGCTTTTGTATGTCTGAGAATGTCTTTATTTCTCCTTCATAGCCTATCTAATAAAAGAGTACTTTTCAAATTGACCGTCACTCCAACACACAAGATGGCTGCCCCCATGTGGACACAAGATGGCCACCACAAGATGGCCGAGAGGGGAGGGCAGTTGTGGGCGATCAGGCCAGTTGGTGAGGGCAGTTGGGAGGGACCAGGCCTGCAGGGGAAGTCAGTTAGGGGTGACTGGGCTGGCAGAGGAGGACAGTTGGGGTGGGGGGACCCAGGCCTGCAGGGGAGGACAATTGGGGGGGACCAGGCCTGCAGGGGAGGGCAGTTGGGGGGGGCCAGGTTGGCAGAGGAGGACAGTTGGGGTGGGGGGACCCAGGCCTGCAGGGGATGGCAGTTGGGGGCGACCAGGCCTGTAGGGCAGGATAGTTAGGGGTGACCAGGCTGGCAGGGAAGGGCAGTTAGGGGTGACCAGGTCGGCAGGGGAGGGCAGTTAGGGGCAATCGGCCCAGCAGGGGAGCAGTTAGGCGTCGATCAGGCTGGCAGGGGAATGGTTAGGGGGTGATTAGGCTGGCAGGCAGAAGCGGTTGGGGGCAATCAGGCAGGCAGGCAGGCAGGCGAGTGGTTGGGAGCCAGCAGTCCTGGACTGTGAGAGGGATGTCCCAGATTGGAGATGGTACAGGCTGGCTGAGGGAACACACACACACACACACACACACACACACACACACACACCCTGTGCACAAATTTTGTGCACCAGGCCTCTAGTTTAAAGGATAATATTACTGGATATTTTATTTGTGGCTGGTAATTTCTCTCTTTCAGATATTTGAATATTTGGTTTCACTCACTTCTGGCTTGTAGAGTTTCTGCTGAGAAGTTGGATGAAATTCTGAAGGGTTTTCAATTGTAGGTCATTTCCCTCTTTTTGATGGCTGCTTTGAGAATTTTTTCTGTGTCATTAATTATTGGCAACTTCAATACCAAGTGCCTAGGAGAGGGCCTCTTTATATTGAGGTATGTGTTTGATTTGCTTCTTGGAGTTGAGGATCTAGTTCTTTCCATAGATTTGGGAAATTCTCATCCACTATTTGTTTTACTAGATTTGTCATTCTCTGCTTCCTCTCTTCCTCCTACAGAATGCCTATAATTCTAATATTGCTTTCTGATGGAGTGACATAGTTCTCATAGAGCTCTTTCATTTTCCTTATGCTGAGGTCTCTCTCTTCTTCCTTCTGAGTAATTTATTTTTTATTTTTATTTTTTAAATAAGTCTTTATTGTTCAGATTATTACAAGTGTTCCTCTTTTTTCCCCCCATAGACCCCCTCCACCTGATTCCCCACCCCACCCCATGCCCTTACCCCCTGCCACATTCTTCATCCATAGGTGTAAGATTTTTGTCCAATCTCTTCTCGCACCCCTCACACTCCCTTCCCCCTGAGAATTGTCAGTCCACTCCCTTTCTATGTCCCTGATTCTATTATATTCATCAGTTCATTCTGTTCATCAGATTTTTTATTCACTTTATTTTTAGATTCACTTGTTGGTAGGTATGTATTTGATGTCTTTTGTTGTTCATAATTTTTATTTTTACCTTTTTCTTCTTCTTCCTCTTCTTAAAGAATACCCTTCAGCATTTCATGTAATCCTGGTTTGGTGGTGATGAACTCCTTTAGCTTTTTCTTGTCTGTGAAGCTCTTTATCTGCCCTTTAATTCTGAATGATAGCTTTGCTGGGTAGAGTAATCTTGGTTGTAGGTTCTTGCTGTTCATCACTTTGAATATTTCTTGCCACTCCCATCTGGCCTGCATAGTTTCTGTTGAGAAATCAGCTGATAGTCATATGGGCACTCCCTTGTAGGTAACTGACTTTTTCTATTGCTGCTTTCAAGATTCTCTCTTTGTCTTTTGCCCTTGGCATTTTAATTATGATGTGTCTTGGTGTGGTCCTCTTTGGATTCCTCTTGTTTGGGGTTCTCTGTGCTTCCTGTACTTGTAAAGTCTATGTCTTTCACCAGGTAGGGGAAGTTTTCTGTCATTATTTCTTCAAATAGGTTTTCAATATTTTGCTCTCTCTCTTCTTCTGGCACCCACAACATTTGGATGTTGGTATGCTTGAAGTTGTCCCAGAGGCTCCTTACATGATCTTCATATTTTGGGGTTCTTCTTTCTTTTTGCTCTTCTGGTTGGGTGTTTTTAGCTTCTTCGTATTTCAAATCTTTGACTTGATTCTTGGGATTCTCTAGTCTGCTGTTGGATCTTTGTATATTATTCTTTATTTCAGTCAGTGTATGCTTAATTTCTAATTGGTCCTTTTCATATCCTTGAGGGTCTCACTAAATTTCTTGGAGATTTGTAGGAGATTCTTGAGTAACATTATAACTGTGGTTTTGAACTCTATATCCAGTAGTTTGCTTCCTCCATTTCTTTCATTTGTGACATGTTTCTTTGTCTCCTCATTTTGGCTGCTTCCCTGAGTTGATAGAGTGGCTTTGTGTGCTAGGTGTCCTATAGGGCCCAGCGGCTCAGCTTCCCTAGTCACCTGAGGTGGACACTCTTGGTGCACCCCTTTGTGGGCTGTGTCCACAGTCTTGTTGTAGTTAAGCCTTGATTGTTGTTGGTATCGCTGGGCAGAATTGACCTCCAGACCAATTGGCTGTGAGGACCAGTTGTGTCTACAATGGGAGAACTGCTTTGCTGGAAACACCCTTATGGGGCAGGACTTGCTTCTTGGGGCTTTGGTGGTCACTGAGTCTGCTCCCTGAGTGTGTCTCTTATATATCTGAAGAGTTGTAATCTGGTGTGGTCTCACTTTGGCCACTGGGTGCACTGGCTCTTGGATCTCCAAGGAGGTGCAAAGTCAACCACTGCCTGAGGCCACCCAGCAGGAGCTACAGAGAGATCTTCAGATTCCTCCTCTTAGTTTTGGGTTTGGAGGTGCCCAGATGAGACACAGCTGTGAAGCAAAGCAGGCTGCTGATGAGCCTTAGGCCTTCTTTTGTAAGCTCTGTGGTTCTTTGACCCAGCTGCAGTTTGTTAGGTTAGGTTGCAAAAGGCCAGTCCATTCATATAAAAATGCCTCTGCTCATTGGGTTGGGTTTTAAATTGGGTGGGGCATGGTCTCAGGGAATCACAGACTGTGCAAACAGCAATGGTTGCCTGTTGGCCCTGCCTCGGATAGGTCCCTGGGTCTCTGTGTCCCGTGGCCCCGTGCAGGAACAATGAACGCTGTGAGCATCTCTGAGAGAAAGCCTCCCTCGTGTTCCGGCCTGATGCTAGACAATCCATTTTCTCCCCATATGAGTCTGGGTCCCCAGAGTCTGGCCCGGTACTGGAATTCAGAGCAGTCAGGAGTTTGTATCTCCCTCCTGATTTAAAAAGACCACAGCGTACCTAGTTGTCAGCCCATTTCTGCACGCGCCTCTGTACCTTCGCTCTTCCACACCTCTGCATCTCCTACCATTCTAGATGCACTTTTCTCTTTCCTACTTGTTGTAGAACTTGGAGTGCCTGTGGTGGTAGCAGGGACTACCCTTCCAGGGGAGTCTGATCCTCCAGTCCCTGAGACTCCTGTGAGACCTAACTGTCCCTCACTCACACTCACACATACCACACACATCCACACACTCCTCTCTCACTCCTTTACTCACTCACACTCTTCCTTACTGCCGTCCTGCTGGTCATCATGTTTCACAAAAAATCTGATTGGTCCTTTTTTAAAGTTTCAATATTTTGTGTAAAGTACTCCATTGTGTAGCTGGCAGCCAGAAGGCCCCAATTGGTCCAACAATCGGCTGATGGGCACTTAGGCTGTTTCCAAATGTTAGCTATTGTAAATTGTGCTGCTATGAACACAGGAGTGCATAAATTCTTTCTGATTGGTGTAAAGTACTCATTTTGTTCATTAATTTGCTTTCTGAGTGCACTGAATTGACTAATGATATTTTCTCGCATTTTGGTGAGTGTTTTCAGAACTGTAATCTTGAAATCTCTGTCATTTATATCACATAGTTCCATGTGTTCCAGCTTGCTTTCTGGGGATTTTTCATTTTCATCATCCTTGTTAATGTAGTTACTCACGGTATTTGCTATTCTTCTTTGCCGAGGCATGAATGCTTGTCTATATTAACGGCCCTCTACAGTAAGTCCTCAGATTATGTTAGAGATCCATTCCTAAGGCGTGATGTAACATGATTTTCACCGTAAGTTGGAACCCACCTACATAAGCACCTATGTCACTAACATGGAGCACATACACAGCAGTAATGAAGTGAAAGAGTAAAAAAAAATTAAAAGAAAGATAACAAATCCTGACCTTTACTTGTGGTAAATAAATAATAAAGTACATATGTACATATGTCGAAATGATGGAACTTTTTTTCTTATAAATAAATGAGAGATGGCGACGTAAACCAAGGACTGCCTGTATATAGCAGCTTTCTCTGAAGAAGTCTTTCATCTATTTTCCAGTAGATGGCGCTGAATCGCAAGATTTTTTTTCTCTGTGATCTCCCAGTCTTGACCTCTGTGGCTTCCATAAGATACTACAGTTGTGCTGCTTGGTGGTGGGGTTTGTTTTTCCTTCACCCTAATTGCAACCCCTGGCCTCAGTGGGATCCTGCTCCAAGCACCCATCCTGGGGAATCAACTCTTCTACTGCAATAGCTCTTTGTTTACAGATAATCAGCTCCTGGACACAATTCCAATGGCAATGAGAGGTGAGTTTCAGGGGTCAAAGCTGCAGCAGGGTTCTGTGGTTCCATTTCTTTGTCTGAAACACCACTACATGGCCCAATAGTGGAGAGCCGCATGGTAGAATCTTTTGGTCTATCAGGCATCTGCTGACTGAGACCTGTTTGTTCTCTCACCACTTGCCCTGATGGACTGTTCCTCTCTCTCCCCACCCCCCACAGGTCTCTGTTCCTCCCTGCTAAAGGAAGCAACTGCTATCACCTGAGTTGTGAGCTCCCGGCTGCAGGGCTGCATCTAAGGCCCACCTGTGCTTTCCTCCCTTCTCATCTCCCTGTTTATTCTAGGTTGCCCACTTTTAGATGTTTCAATGTGCAGGTTTCTCAGGCATGAGTCTATGTTGAGCAGGGATTTCTTTGTTGAATTATAGTTAGTTAACTTTTTGAAATTTCAGTTGGAGAGGACAAGGTGCACTTTCATGCCGACATTCCTCTGACATTGGCTTAACTCATTTTTAAAGCACAGATTTCTGTATTAGGACTCAGTGCTGCCCAGTGACCCTTCTGTTTTGCCTGAACTGCTTTCTTTCCTGTTCACTGCAGGTATTTCATATTTCTGATGTTCTCACTCCAACTCTCTCCTTACATCTCTGATCATACCACTTCCCATCTGTTTAGAAATCACACTCTGCCTATTGCCCATTGTTCTCCTGTATGCTCAACTACTTCTACTCAATAGGATTCTTCCTAAGATTTTAAAATGTACTACTAGTCTCTATCATTTTCTAAAAGGAGAAAGTTTCCTCTGCCCTCTATGCTACACACTCCCCTCTCTTCTTCACAGCCAAACTTTGCAAGAGTGGTACATACTGTCTTTGTTTTCATGGCTCCCACTCACTCTTTCACTCATTGCATTCTGTTTTCATTAATCTTACTAGAATGGTTCTTACAATATTGCTAACAACCTCCTTCTTGATTGACGGACATTTCTTAGATCCCCTTTTCCATTCCTTTCTCATGAAAGTCTTCCCTTAGTTTATTCCCTCCCACCTCTCATCCTACTCTCTCACAGTCTCCTTTGCTGCTGGTTCCTTTTCCCTTGCTCATGCCTGACATCAGTTTGCTCAAAGTGTGAGCACAGCCCATCATTTGTATATTAAGGACATGGTCATCTTGATGCTGCCACTTCCCATCAGCCCTCTGATTCCCAGCAGAGGCTTTGTAAATCTTGTTCCAGGAAACTCAATCTTGAGCCTATTCCTCCAATCCATCAAGTGGATTTGGAAGCCAACCAATGCCTGTTAATAAATCCCCTTCAGCCCCAAGTAGCTTGAATTGATTCTGTTGTGTGCAATTGAATCCCAACTGGTACAACAGGTAAGCAGGAAAAGATAGCTAGAAATAAAGCTATAGCACTTTATTCCCCAAATCACTCATTGGCAAGTGGTTTGCTGGGCTTTTGAAATTTGACCTTCGAATTTCCTTGGAAGACAAAGCAGATTCTGTATCAGGCAGCTTCTTCATAGAGTATGGATCTATTTCAAAGCAAAAATACAAACATTAGGAAGAAAGTTACTTAAGAAGTTTTTGAGGGCTGGAAAGATGGCGACCTGCAGGTAGGTAGGGAGGGTGAGCATGTGATCGAGTGAAGGAGTGACAGAGGTGTGTGTGGACCTGTGTGGGTGTGTGTGTGTGAATGAAATAGGGACAGTTAGACCCTGCAGTTCTTCCAGGGGGCATCCAATCCAGGCAGTCCTGGTTGGCAAAACCCCGCGGCCGCTGCAAACACTCCACGGAGGACACCAGTGGCACAGAGACCCCACCATCTTTAAGAATGGAACTGCTAGAGACTAGAATCTTAACCTTACCACCACCTAGTCTGGTCTCGGAAGCAAACCTGGTCACTACAGCCACTCTGGTAGAAGACCTGCCACCCCAGCAGCAGAAGCGCGAACCCTGAGACCTCCATCTCCAAAAGTGCGCCGCTGAAAGCAGTAAGTACAACCTCCCCCTCCCCAGCTCGGGAACTCAGGACTCACCGCGTCCCCAGCCCATAGGCACCAGGGCACTCCACTACCCAGGCAGTGCTTGGGAACCACTGAGAGCCCCTGAGGGGGTGATCCTGCACAGTCAAGGGTGCACGGCCCTACAGTAGAATCTCTGAACTGCCTCTTCCTAAATAACTGCCCAGGGACACCCCTGCGGTGCAACTTCAGTGCCAGGGGGCTTCAGAGCTTTGCGCCGGCAGGCGGGCACGCCACCAGTTCGCGCACACTCAAGGGCTGGCAAACTCACGGCCACAGCAAGGGAAGGCACCCTGAGCCCATATATCCACAGGGTTCTCTGGGGAGCTGCTCTGAGCCCCTGCTGGGAGTGATTCTGTACAGCCAAGGACGCGCTGCCCTACAGCAAAAATTCTGAACTCCTTTCTTCCCACATACACCCTAGCTGTTTAACTTCAGTGCCAGAGTCCCTCAAAGTGCGTCAGAGCTGTGCGCCTGCAAACACACCTCCACAGAAGGGAATTTACAACATACACCCTAGCTGTTTAACTTCAGTGCCAGAGTCCCTCAAAGTGCGTCAGAGCTGTGCGCCTGCAAACACACCTCCACAGAAGGGAATTTACAACAGGCAGGCACCCTGAGCCCATCTACACACAGGGTGCTAGTGGGAGCCACTGGGAGCTCTCCCAACAGATGGTTCCTGGGTGCCACTGTGAGTTCCCACTGGACACGCGCGATTTCAACTAAGGATGCAAGACAGCAAAAACTGGGACACTCCACTCCATAGCTGCTGACTTTTAGACACCACAGTTGTGCCTCTCAAGCTTCCAGGCCTACATCAAGAGAACCCAAGTAGCTCACTAGATTACCAAGCCCAGGAGAACTGAGAGATTATACCAGTAGCACCATCACCAAAAGATCCTGGGTAGCAAAGCAATTGGAACTACAATTAAAACATTCCAGGAAAACATGGGGAGACAGAAAGGAAATTCTCAAAGGAAGGAACAGGAAGAATCACCAGAAAGGGAGTTAAATGAACTTGAGGCTAGCAGCTTAACAGAGAAAGAATTCAGAGTATTCGTTATAAGGATGTTTAAACGGATGGATGACAAATACACACAACTCAATGAGAGCTATAAGGAGCTGAATGAAAATGTCACCAACATGAAAAGAAACCAAGAGGAGATGAAGAACGACATAGCTGCAATAAAGAACACAATGGAAGGCTTAAAAAGTAGACTAGAAGAGGCCGAGGACCACATCAGTGAATTAGAAGAAAAGGTAGGAAAAAACACAAAAACACAGCAGCAACTGGAAAGAAGACTTAAAAAGCAAGAGGAGAGCCTAAGGGAGCTTCAGGACAACACAAAACGAACCAACCTTCGAATAATAGGGATAAAAGAAGGAGAGGAAGAGAAGCAAGGAATAGAAAACCTGTTAGAAGAAATAATGACAGAAAACTTCCCTGATATTGGCAAGAAAAAAACTATCCAAGTCCAAGAAGTACACAGAGTCCCAAACAAGTTGAACCCCAAAAGACCGACACCAAGACACATCATAATTAAATTGACGAACACCAACGACAAAGCAAGAATCTTAAAGGCTGCCAGAGAGAAACAGAAAGTTACCTACAAGGGATCTCCTATCAGAATATCAACTGATTTCTCAACAGAAACACACCAGGCCAGAAGGGAATGGAATGAAATATACAAAGTGATGCAAAACAAGGGACTGAATCCAAGAATACTATACCCAGCAAGGCTATCATTCAAAATTGAAGGTGGAATCAGAAGCTTCACAGACAAAAAAGGGCTAAGAGAGTTCATCACTACCAAACCAGCAATGCAAGAAATGCTAAAGGGGATGCTGTAAAAAGAAGAAAGAGAAAGGCAAGAAGAAACACAAACACTAAGGAAAAATATGTCAACAAACAGGTACTTATCAATAATAACAGTAAACGTAAATGGATTAAATGCACCAATCAAAAGACATAGGGTAGCTGAATGGATAAGAAAACATGACCCATATATTTTCTGTCTACAAGAGACCCACCTTAGAGCAAAAGACTCACACAGACTGAGAGTGAAGGGATGGAAAAACATTTTTCAGGCAAATGGAAAGGAGAAAAAAGCTGGGGTTGCGATACTTATATCAGATAAAATAGACCTCAAAGTAAAGGCTTTAATAAGAGATAAGGAAGGCCACTACATAATACTAAAGGGAGCAATTCAGCAAGAAGATATAACTCTGGTAAATGTATATGCACCCAACGCAGGAGCACCCAAATACATAAAAAATCTGCTGGAAGATATCAAGGGAGAGATCGACATCAATACAATCATAGTAGGGGACTTTAATACACCACTGACATCAATGGATAAGTCCTCTGGACAAAAAATCAGCAAAGAAACAGCAATTCTAAATGACACACTAGATCAGATGGACCTAATTGACATCTTCTGAGTATTTCACCCCAAAACCATGGAATATACGTTCTTCTCAAGTGCACATGGGACATTCTCAAAAATAGACCACATATTGGGTAACAAGCAAAGTCTCCCCAAATTCAAAAAGATTGAAATCATATCAAGCATTTTCTCAGACCACAATGGCATAATATTAGAAATAAACTACAATAAAAACATTCCAAAAAATTCAAACACTTGGAAACTGAATAGCATGCTACTAAACAATGATTGGGTTATCAATGAGATCAAAGAAGAAATTAAAAACATTCTGGAGACTAATGACAATAAAAACCCAACATTGCAAATCCTATGGGACACAATGAAAGCAGTCCTGAGAGGCAAATGTATAGCTCTACAGGCCTACCTCAAAAAACAAGAAAAAATGGTAATAGATCATCTATCTCAACAACTCAAAGAATTAGAAAGGGAGCAACAAGAAAAGCCCACAGTTAGCAGAAGAAAGGAAATAATAAAGATCAGAGCAGAAATGAATGACATAGAGACCAAAAAAACAATACACAAGATCAACAAAACCAAGAGCTGGTTCTTTGAAAGGATAAAAAAGATAGATGAACCTCTAGCCAGGCTCACCAAGAAGCAAAGAGAGAGGACCCAAATAAACAAAATCAGAAATGAAAGAGGTGAAATAACAGACCCCACAGAAATACAAAGGATTGTCAAAAAATACTATGAACCACTCTACTCCAACAAACTAGACAACCTGGAGGAAATGAACACATTCCTAGAAAAACACAACCTTCGAAAACTTACTCAGGAAGAGACTGAAAATCTCAATAGGCTGATAACTATGGAAGAAATTGAAGCAGTTATCAAAAAGCTTCCAGCAAACAAAAGCCCAAGGCCAGACGGCTTCACAGGGGAGTTTTATAAAACATTCAAGGAAGAGCTAAAACATATCCTCCTCAGACTATTCCAGAAAATTCAAGAGGAAGGAACACTTCCAAGCTCCTTCTATGGAGCCAGCATCACCCTAATACCAAAACCAGGTAAAGATAACACAATGAAGGAGAATTACAGGCCAATATCCCTTATGAACATAGATGCCAAAATCCTCAATAAAATTCTAGCAAATCGAATCCAGCAATACATCAGAAAGGTCATACACCATGACCAAGTAGGATTTATCCCTGGGATGCAATGATGGTACAATATTCGCAAATCAATAAACGTGATACATCACATAAACAAATTGAGAGTTAAAACCATATAGTCATATCAATTGATGCAGAAAAAGCATTTGACAAAATCCAACACCCTTTCTTGATAAAAACTCTCAGCAACTTGGGAATAGAAGGATCATACCTCAACATAATAAAAGCCATATATGACAAACCTACAGCCAACATCATACTCAATGGGCAAAAACTAAAACCATTTCCCCTAAGAACAGGAACAAGACAGGGATGCCCACTCTCACCACTCCTGTTCAACATAGTGTTGGAAATACTAGCTATTGCAATCAGACAAGAAGAAGAAATAAAAGGCATCCAAATTGGAAAAGAAGAAGTAAAACTGTCCTTATTTGCAGATGACATGATACTGTACATAGAAAACCCTAAAGACTCCATCAAAAAATTACTAGACTTAATAAATGAATTCAGCATGGTAGCAGGATACAAAATAAATGCTAAGAAATCTATGGCATTTCTATACACCAATAATGAACTTACAGAAAGAGAGACTAAAAAAGCAATCCCATTTACCATCACACCAAAAAAAATTAAGATACCTAGGAATAAACTTAACTAAGGAGGTAAAAGACCTATACGCGGAAAACTATACAACACTGAAAAAAGAGATAGAGGACGACATAAACAGATGGAAGAACATACCATGTTCATGGATTGATAGAATCAACATCATCAAAATGTCCATACTACCCAAAGCAATCTATAATTTCAATGCACTTCCCATTAAAATACCAACAGCATACTTCACAGACCTAGAACGAACTTTCCAAAAATTCATCTGGAATAGAAAAAGACCTCGAATAGCCACAGCAATCCTGAGAAAGAAGAACAAAGTAGGTGGGATCTCCATGCCAGATTTCAAGCTGTATTACATAGCCACTGTTCTCAAAACTGCCTCGTATTGGCACAAGAACAGACATGTAGATCAATGGAATAGAATAGAGAACCCAGAAATCGATCCAAATCACTATGCTCAATTAATATTTGACAAAGGAGGCATGAACATACAATGGAGTCAAGACAGTCTCTTCAACAAATGGTGTTGGGAAAATTGGACAGATACATGCAAAAAAATGAAACTAGATCACCAACTTACACCATACAAAAAAATAAACTCAAAATGGATACAGGACTTAAACATAAGACAGGAAACCATAAAAATACTAGAGGAATCTACAGGCAGAAAAATCTCTGACATATGCCAAAAGAACTTCTTCGCTGATACTGCTCCTAGGGCAATGGAAGCTAAAGAGAAAATAAACAAATGGGATTACAACAAAATAAAAAGCTTTTTCACAGCAAGGGAAACCATCAATAAAAAAACAAGAAAGCCCACTACATGGGAGAACATATTTGCCAATGATATCAATGATAAGGGTTTAATCTCCAACATTTACAGGGAACTCATGCAGCTTAACAAAAAGAAGATAAACAACCCAATCAAAAAATGGGCAACTGATCTGAATAGACACTTTTCGAAAGAAGACAGAAGGAAGGCCAAGAGACATATGAAAACCTGCTCTAAATCACTAATCATTAGAGAGATGCAAATCAAAACAACAATGTGGTACCATCTCATACCTGTCAGAATGGCCATTATCAACAAGTCAACAAATGACAAGTGCTGGAGAGGATGTGGAGAAAAAGGAACCCTCGTGCACTGCTGGTGGGAATGCAGACTGGTGCAGCCACTGTGGAGAAAAGTATGGAGTTTCCTTAAAAAACTAAAAATAGAACTCCCATTTGACCCAGTGATCCCACTTCTTGGAATATATCCCAAGAAACTGGAAACATCAATCAGAAAGGATATATGCACCCCTATGTTCATAGCAGCACAATTCACCATAGCTAAGATTTGGAAACAGCCTAAGTGCCCATCAGCAGATGAGTGGATTAAAAAACTGTGGTACATCTACACAATGGAATACTACGCTGCGGTAAAAAAGAAGGAGCGCTTACCATTTGCAACAATATGGATGGAGATGGAGAACATTATGCTTAGTGAAATAAGCCAGGCAGAGAAAGATAAATATCACATGATCTCACTCATTTGTGGAATATAATGAACAACATAAACTGATGGGGGAAAAATAGATCCAGAAACAAAGAAACATCAATCAGAACATCAAACCTCAGGGAAGGAATTGTGAGGTAACCAGAAACCCAAGAATGCCTGAGATCGCCTTTCTAGCCACGCTACAATCATCAGATGTACAGTAATTTTACCCGGGACAAGAGGGTAAGTATTTTGATCTTATGCTCCTGACCCTTCATGGGTAAGACCCCTTACGTGGGCTGATCCCCTGACTAATGTAGTTACCAATAATACCAAACACCCTGGACATCCAGGAGGTCCATGGGTGGGGCAAGAAAGTATAAATACACAGGGGTCTCCACCCAGCTTCCCTTATGTAGGACACGAAATCAAAACAATGCCCCTTTGTGTGTACAATTAAAGAGAGGTTTCTGGCTTGTGTGGACACCAAAGAAAGGGTGTCACTACTATCACTACGTGCCCCCGGTAGAGGTGCAGAAAATGTAACTAAGACCTTGTATATATAAAAAGAAATGGACAGGGGAGAAAACCAAGATGGCGGCATAAGGTAAACACCTAATTGTTGCCTACCACAACAATTTTGAAACTACAACTGGAAAACAGAGTGCACACCATCCAGAACCACCGGAAAGCTGGCAGAGTGGAAAACCCACAACTAGAGGAAAAACAGAGAGGGGGACGCTGAGCCTCAGGAGCTGTGGAGGTGCGGAGATCCGTGAGCGCAGAAAGGGCAGGCGGCTGAATACACGGCAGGCTTGCTTGCAGCGCGCGGAGAGGGAGGGCAGCAGACGCTGCGTGGCTAGCTTTCTCGTTTGGGAGAAAAACAAAACCTCCCGATTGCACTGAAATCCAGCTGCAGTCGGGGAGAAACTGGTCTGTTTGGCAGCGGATGAGGCTCGAAAGCTGCCTTCTCTCAGAGGCGCGTAGCCATTGATTAGGGCACGGAGAAACCGACCCTCTTAGGGCGGCGCAGACGGAAACCAAGTTTGTCTGCGCCATTCTGAGACTCTGCCCCATCCAAGCTGAGCACAGCCCTCCCAGTGACTGGATTTCTCCTTCGGGAGAAAAACAAAACCTCAGGTCTGCACTGAAATCCAGCCCCAGCTGGGGAGAAACTGGTCTGTTAGGCAGCAGGAGAGGCTCGAAAGCTGCCTTCTCTCAGATGCGCGCAGCCATTAATTCGGGCACGGAGAAACCACTCCTTTTAGGGCGGAGCAGACGGGAAACCAAAGCTTGTCTGCGCCACCCTGAGACTCCGCCCCATCCAAGCTGAGCACAGAAGCTCTCCCAGTGGAGACACTGCTGATCCTCACAGCCAACTGGCTTGGAGATCAACTCCCGCCAGTGATACCAACAATCCCAACCACTCTGAACTCCAGTTTCTGGGGACACGCGGGGGACCCAGACACCTATGGGACTCTCGGCCTGTCGGAGAGTGAGAGTGACTTTTCTGTCGGTGTGGACGACACCAGACTTCAACCACTCTCATAAGGGACACATTCAAGAGGCAGACTCACTGAGCACCAAAGCCCTACTGTGTCTCCAGCACAGCAATTATTCCGTTATATACACAGCAGGCCCTCACAACCAATTGGACCGGAGGTCAATTCCTCCCAGTGTACCAACAGCAATCAGGGCCTTTAACTACACCAAGACTTTCCACTCAGCCCACAAAGGGGAGTACCAAGAGCGACCACCTAGGGTGATTGGGGAAGCTGAGCTACGGGCCCTATAGGTCACCGACCACACAAAGCCACTCCATCAACACAGGGAGGCAGCCAAAATGTGGAGACATCGAAGTATGTCACAAGTAGGAGACATAGATGAAAGCAAACTAATGGACGACACAGTGTTCAGAACCATATTTATAAGGTTACTCAAGAATCTTCTAAAAACCGCTGAGAAACTTGAAGAGACCTTCAAGGACCTTAATGAGAATACCAAAAAAATGGAAAAGGACCAGTCAGAAATTATGCATACACTGTCTGAAATAAAGAATATACAGAGTAGACCACCACACCCGAAGAGTGAAACCAAAGATCTGGAATATGAGGAAGAAAGAAACACCCAACCAGAGAGGCGGAAAGAAAGAAGAATCCAAAAGTGTGAGGATAGCATAAGGAGCCTCCGGGATGGCTTTAAGCGTACCAATATCCGAATTTTTGGGGTGCCAAAAGAGAGAGAGCAAGATACTGAAAACCTATTTGAAGAAATAATGACAGAAAACTTCCCCAACCTGGTGAAAGAAATGGACTTACAAGTTCAGGAAGCGCACAGAACCCCAAACAAGAGGAATCCAAAGAGGACCACACCAAGACACATCATAATTAAAATGCCAAGGGCCAAAGACAAAGAGAGAATCTTACAAGCAGCAAGAGAAAAACAGTTAGTTACCTACAAGGGAGCACCCATACGACTGTCAGCTGATTACTCAACAGAAACTATGCAGGCCAGATGGGAATGGCAAGAAATATTCAAAGTGATGAATAGCAAGAACCTACAACCAAGACTACTCTACCCAGCAAAGTTATCATTCAGAATTGAAGGGCAGATAAACAGCTTCACAGATAAGAAAAAGCTAAAGGAGTTCATCACCACCAAACCAGTATTATATGAAATGCTGAAAGGTATTCTTTAAAAAGAGGAAAAAGAAGAAAAAAGTAAAGATAAAAATTATGAACAACAAATATCTATCAACAAGTGATTCTAAAAATAAAGTGAATTCAAAATCTGAGGAACAGAATAAACTGGTGAACATAATAGAATCAGAGGTATAGAATGGGAGTGGATTGAAAATTCTCAGGGGGAAAGGGGTGTCTGTGTGGGGGGTATGGGAAGAGACTGGACAAAAATCATACACCTATGGATAAGGACAACGGGGGGGGGGGGAATCGGGTGATGGGGAGATATGGTGGGGAAAAAGGAGAAACAATTGTAATAATCTGAACAATAAAGATTTATTAAAAAAAAAAAGAAATGGACAGCCAGTTTGAAAGGGAATTGCCATGGACTAGAACAAAGAATATCCTTACATGATATTATTCTACACTATCATTAAAATTTATTCCCAGATTTGGATCACCCCCAGTACTTATAATAGTTCCTCGCACCCTTGGGGATAAAAATAAATAAATAAATAAATAAATAAATAAATAAATAAAGTCATCTGTTTGGTGCTTAAAGACAAACTTAACACATCTCTTGATTCTTTAGAATTACTACAGCATAATATACAATTATCCCAAGCAAACGTACAAACTAATTCTTTGAATGTCTGGCAGCAATTTAAAAAGGACATGTAAGGATTTAACCCTTTTCATTGTGTAGAGGGCCTCCTGGGAGGGCACCTGAGCATTCTATATTGGTCCCTCTTACCCTTTAGGCCAAGAGAGACCCTCTTCTTACAATTCAATTGCTCACAGCTGTTGCATGAGCTCTCTGTTCATGTCGAGGTTGAAGTCGCGTGATGACTGGTGCCATGGATCTGTCTCTCACCCAGTGGGGAGAACTGAGCCCTCCCTGGAGAAGAAACCTGGGTTCCAAAAGATATGTGATCAGTGCTGGGGCCCCGCCAGCAGGCTAGGGGATCCCAAGGCAGGTGCTGGGCATGGAGGCCACGGGGGCATAGGCTACCAAGGAGACAAAACTGAACCTCATGTCACCCTGCTTGGCCCCTGAGGATGGCTGGTTAGCCAGAGACGGGTAAGATTCCTCAAGGAAGGAACAACCTAAGACAGGCACAGTCACAGAGGGGCCATCAGGAGAGAATTTGGGGATCAACAGAGGTGGGGCACAGACCCTCACCCCCCCAACATTGCAGGGGCCTGAATCCTAGCCCCTTCTGAGGGAGGTCTCCTGCCCCATGGCTGCTTTGTGCTTCCCATGCCCAGCTCAGATCAGGACCCAGGTGACCGACAGAGACTTGGCCGACAGCAGCTGCCCTCTCACTCCAACAAGAATTGTTTGAGTTGTCTTGTACCCATGGTGTGGGAAGTGGATTTAAGATATCTAAATCCAGCCTACCACCAGGAATGCTCAGGACCTACTCAAGAAGGCAAACAATCCCTTCCACCAATATTTACAGGGTAAAACAAGATTATTGTTAGAGTAATAAATTTGACAGTAAAATAGTAGTCAAGTTTTCAGGCAAATTTAAATTGGCTAGTTGAAACAAGCGAATATTCTAGAAAAATTAATTGTACTGGACAAAAAGGTGTTCCTAAAGTGTCAACTAAAATTTTTATTGGTACTTCATCTCATTGTGCACCATATAATGAACCTAAAACAGTAATATTATAGTGCAAAAAAATAAAATTTAAAAGCCATCAAGACTACATTATAAAATTTTCAAAAGCCTCCTAACATTTAAATCAAAAAAGGAGGGGATAGTAGAGGAATATCATGTAAGGAAAAATATCCTGTAAGTAAATTACATCTAGAAAATTAATACTTTAGAAAATTAATTGTAAGGCTAAAAGCAAGACACCCATGAAAAACACACAAGGTGACAAAACAAGCCAGAGGAAAATCATTTGTGCAAAAATTGAAAAAGGATCCCCAGTCAAATTTATAGAAAATGTTCCTTTATTAACTTTTGGTTGAGAATATGTTTGTATATTTTCAGAAAACAACTCTGAAACCATGTGGATTCCAGCAAGAGAGGAATCGACAGGACTACTCCAGCCATGAAGACAGAAGAGAAGTAGTCCAGAGATGGAAGACGCTGATGTGGCCTTCCCATACTAGCAGTTAGCAGCTGTGTATCACTGCAGATTGCCCAGGACCAAACCAGAGAGAGTCGGACCTGCATTACCACCATTTGTCCACCATCCAGAACTGAAATGTCAGTGCTGACATGTACACATAAGGAGCTGTTGGACATTGAAATTGGGTCTCAAAAGAACTGTTGGCCCAGAAAGAAACTCACTACACACTGATTCATTTGCCTGTCACCATAACCAGTATTGCTTGTCTCATTTTCAGTTCTTATAAGTGTATTTCTAATAGCACATGATCTCACTCATCTAGGGGAAATAATGAACAACATAGACTGATGAACAAGAACAGACCCAGAAACAAGGAGCCATGGATCAGACTGTCAGGCCTCAGGGGGAGGGGAGGGAAGGGTCGGGGTAAAGGGGGAGATCAACCAAAGGACTTGTGTGCAGGCATTAGAGCCTAACCGGCGGTTAAAAACAACAGGAGGGTGGGGGCATGCGTGTGGAGGGGCGTGGGATGGGAATGGTGGGACGAGGACAGATATGTGATACCTTAATCAGTAAAGAAATTTAAAAAAAAAGAAGTTTTTTTCCCCTTAATGTCCACTTAAAATAGATGAAGGGAGATACAACATGAATACTTAGGATATATGTCTAGTGAAACAATAGTGGCATTCCCATGTATCAGTATAGTTTATCTAATTTTCACATAGAAATTCAGCTCCTAATAATAAAAATCCATTAAAGAGCATACAGAATTATAATATTAGATAGGAATTCTCTGAGTCTCTGATCTAAACATGTAATTGGGGCCTCCATTTTAGTAGGAAGCAATCAGAAGTGAGCCAGAATTTCAGCAGCTACTTGGCTTCCTCTTTCCCTGGGCAGAGGTCCTTACCCCTGTCATGCAACCCCCTGCTTCTTATAGGAGTGCCCTAAACTTTCTATTAAGAAGAACCCTGTGCTGAACAATTGGGACTGCTCTCCCTGGGTGTGAGGGACATGTGGTCCAAGATAGGCCTGCAAGTGCAGATCTCTGGATTCTGAACTTTCCAAGACTTGCCTGATATGTCTTCATGCAATTCTGTGAGCTACCAAATGGCCTTAAATAAATTTCTTCCTTTTTTTCTTATTATTCACCCCCCCCCTTAAGTTAACCAGAGGTTCCCATTTCCTGCCACTGAAGAGTAGAGACAGAGACTTCTAGTTTCTACTCTGCCATGTAAGGAGTATAGAAGTTGTCACTTCATCCTAACAACAATTAAAAAGCTGAACAAACTGAAAATCAACAACTCTTCTTAGGTCCATAATAGCAGTGAGGTCGCAGGGCAAATCACTATTCTCAAAATTGGAAACACAAACAGGTAGACACAGAGAATTACAATTTACCACATTAGGAACCCACAAACAGAAACCTGTGTAGGAATCAGTACCGAGTTCCTTTTATATGGCTCATCATTTTTGGCTTTCAACTAAAAAAATTACAAGGTTACTAAAAGGCAAAGCATTAGAATCAGACTTAGACAAGGCAAGATGTTGAAATTATCAAACTGGGAATTTAAAACAACTGTGCTAAGGGCTCTAATGGAAAAAGTAGACAACCTGAAAGAACAGATGGATAATTTTAAGCAAAGAGATGGAAATTCTAAGAAAGAATAAAATGAATGCTAGAAAAAAAATATTCTAAGGAAAGAATCTGTGAGTTTAAGATATATCCATAGAAACTTCTAAAACTGAAAAGAAAAGAAAAGAAAAGAAAAGAAAAGAAAAAAGAGACGGGGATAGGTGATGAATAGAATATCTAAGAACTGTGGAACAACAAAAGGTGTAGCATATGCATAATGGGAATACTAGAGAAAAAAAGAGAGAAAGGAACAGAATACATTGACTCACTCAAAATTTGCAATGCAAAAGGAAAGGAAATTCTACATGTAAATCTGATATGACATCTAAATCATTTATAAATCATTTCTTTTCTCCTGTCTCAGAAAATCACTATCAGTTTCTGATTTTCAATTTTTTCTCAAGAGCTAAAATAATTGCTTAAAGAAGGTGGAAATTTAAAAAATCTGATTACATATGTAATTTATAAGTACTTCCTAAAATCATAGGGTTAATAAAAGAGATCTCATATCCTGTCTACTCACATAACTTCCATCCTTCCTACCTGGAACCTACATGACTGTAAAAATGTATGTGATAAATTGAGAGTTAGGGAGAAGGTATGTGAACATTTATCAGCCCAAAATGTAATTTCCTAAGAGCTACATTATCAATACAAGATGACTTGAATAGGTGTTTACTTCACCATTTTTAAAAAATAATGTTTTTATTGATTTCAGAGAGAGGAAGGGAGAGGGAGAGAGAAATAGAAACATCAGTGATGGGAGAGAACATAGATCAGCTGCCTCCTGCAGGCCCCCGACTGGGTATCCAACCACAGCCGGGGCTCTCCTTGTTCATAGGTCCACACTCAACCACTGAACCACACAGGCCAGGCTTCATTTTTTATTTTTTTCCCTAAATTTTAATTCTGGTGTTTTCTTTTTCTCACTTTTCACTCCTAGAGAAAGGGTCAAATGTAAAAGATGGCGGATTAAAATCCTGCCAGAAACCTCTAATTTTCCTGGTGTTACATACGCCTTACCAAATATAAAGTTTGTTACTTTATAGAAGCCGATTTATCACAGAAACACACAAGGGATTCAGGGCTAGTAGTGAAAATCAAAGTGTTTCCCTCCAATTTTATTGTTACAGGTGGAATCTGGCTCACATGAATTTAAAGGGGAGAGTTACAAAGAAAGATTGGGGTAGTTACTTGGCACCACTATGGCAATTCTGTCTGTGTTCCCATCCTACTGAGTCACTTTAGCCCCTGGGACAGAGGGAGAGCGCTGCACTGGGTGGGAAGGGATGGTGTGCGTCACTCCTTTCCTCCTAATGAGCTTTTCCCTTGCCTTCTGTGCATCACCAAATGAAGCTCGCCACATGCATACCTTCCCCCTCCCCTCGTCCATGCGGTCCAGTCCCATAAATAGTCGTGACACGGTATCTGTCAACTGCAGTGTCGCTTGGCTCCCCCCACAGGTAACAATCCTGCTTCAGAAATCCCAAAGAGGACACAAGTGCCCCCCTGCAAACGCGGAAGGCCGCCCAGGCGTTGGCAGCGTCTTAGGGGCCAGCAGATTTTGCCTCTAGTGCTCTGTCCCAGGGCGCTGGAGGGCTGCGCAGCCAGGGGAAAGCTGGCCCTAAGTTGGGGGTAGGGAGTGGGGAGCCTGCCCTTTGGGAAAGTAGTGTCAAAAGAGCTGTAGACACACATGTCCCGGACTCACGCCGAGATGATTCCCAAGCGGTAGAAGTCTCTGAGAAGCCTCCTTCAGAACCCGTTAGAGCCAAGGGGAAACTCCGAGTGGGTGTGGCTCCGGTTTGACCCGCACAGGAATTCGGGCACGCGGGCACGGCTGGGCAGGTGCAGCTGAAGGCAGAGGCCTGAAAGAGCCGCGCCCGCATCCCTGCCTCCCCCGACCCACCACACATACATATTCACCATGGCTTCACCCTGATTTCTCTCTCCCCCCTCGTTTGCCCCCCTTTTCTCCCCCGCCTCCCCTGGCGCGCTGACCGGCTTTCTCCAGTCCACCTAACCTCTGCAGCTGCAGACCTCTGCAAAGTTCCAATTTCGGCGCCACTGTTTCAGTATTGTCGAAGTTACTTGACCCCTTTGGACCTCCATGTCTTCATCTGTAAAAGGGGGGCTAAGAAATATTCCCTACTTCATAGTAGTGTGAAGATTCAATGAATGAATGTAAAGTTACTAGTATCTCGCCCAGTGCCTGGCACATGGATAACTGTTCCGTGCATTTTAGGGAGTGTTATATTAGCTCAAACTCCTAAGAACCCATAACACAGTCAATTTATGGGGATGCTGGGGGCATGTGTACATGCTGGAAAAAAAAATTGGAATGGAATTCACTTTCTTTCTACATCAGTGCTGTCAAGTAGAAGAAATATAATGCAAACCATACATGTAATTTTCCAGTACCCACTTAAAAGGATTAAAAAGTCAGATGAAATTAATTTCGGTGATATATTTCTTTTAACCCACTCTATCCAAAATACTGTCTTTTCAATATGTGGCACTAGCCACATTTCAAGACTCCCAATCTCCCATGTGCTGGATAGCACGGCTCAGGTTCCTTGTCCCTTCTCAGCTGAAATGTCACCACCACCTCTGATTATCTAAGTAGTTGGCCCTGCCCCCCACACCTACACACACACACACACACACACACACACACACACACACACACATTCACTATGGCTTCACCCTGATTTATTTCCAACACATCACCTATCTCCATGTGAAATTCCTGGTTTCCTTTCTCTCTCCCCATTAGAATCTAAGCTCTGAGACTGCAGAGTTGGATCCTCAGCATCCAGCACACTGCCCAGCATATTGCAGGTGTTCATTTAATACTTGTTGAATGTAAGTATTAATAACTTACAAATAAATAAGGGACTGGATATGGTAGACCTACTTCCTCTACAGGCAGAACTACCCACATTTAATTAAGATTTTTCAACATTGTGGAAATAATAATACTACATGTGAAGAATTTAAAGGATTCACAATATCTATATATATATAATGGAGAAATATGCAAATTTATCCAGGACACTGTCATGTCACGACCATTCACAGAGTGGGTGTGACTGAAGGGCCTCCAGCCGCTCTCCAGGTCTCAGCGAGGTTTCGTCCTGCCCAGGCAGGCCCGCAGCCGAACCCCAAGCCGACCCGGGTTTACTGAACTTCACTGGAGCTGCTCCCCACACTCCCACCGCCTACCCCAGGACCTCGCTGCCTGCAGCAGGTCACCCCGCAGCGTCCTGACAGGCAGGCGGCCTAGGAGAGCCGAGCCGAGTGGGGTGGCGCTTCAGGGAGCCGCCGAGGGGCGGCGCCGCTGGAGCCAAGGTCCAGGGGTCTGAGGAGAGCTGAAGGAACAGGGAGCTTCAGCGGTGGCCGGCCAGGAGCAGCAGCGGGAGCGGGCGGGGGTGTGTTAGGGTTAGGGTTAGGGTTAGGGCTGTGGGAGGGGTTTGGATTCCCCCGCAGGCACACGGACGGACGAGCACCGCGGCTTCCGCGAAGCAGCGAAGCAGCTGGCCCGGAGGCGGGCGCCCAAGGGGCGCAGAGCAGCGCCGAGGCGGGTGCACCAGAGGGGCTTGGGCCGGGCGGGGGCTGGCGGGCGGGGATCTGCCTCGCCCTGGAGAGCGGAGAGCGAGGTTCTGCATTAGCCTCAAGATGCGGGTCGGCCTGGCAGGAAACAAGAGGGGATGACTGTGGGCGTGCAAGGATGCCCCGGCGGAGGGGCGCGGACCCGCAGCCCTGTGTGTGTGTGTGTGTGTGTGGGGGGGGGGGGGGGGTTTGAGGGACAGCACCACCTCAGTGGAGGGGCGCCGCACTGCTGGGCACCCCACTGGGCGGTTTGGAGACGCTCCCGGTGCTAACCGGGCCTCACCAAGGCCTGCGCACTTGAGAGGCCCCGACTCCTGCTCCAGCCTGCCCCACTGTGGTGCTCAGCCTACCACCTGTTCGCCAGAAGGGGGCAGTAAAGAATGGGGGTGGAGGGGGACGGGGGAGAGGAAAGAATGTGGAGCATCCATGATGAAGAGGTGCTTGAGAATGAGGTTCAGAAGCCTGAGGGAGGTTTATTCTGTTTGCCCTGCAGTTGTGCGGGCTCCCTGAGCGCTGAGTCCAGGTCCACAGCCAACTGGAATTGGCCTCATTTTCCTGGTCTGTAAAATGGATGAAACGTGTCCCAGTGCCTTCACTGAGCTTTGATGGCCAATTGAGATACTATATAAAGAAAATGAGGGAAGAAGTGAGAAAAAAAAGGAAGGGCGAACAACACAAAAGAAAGACTGGAAGGAACCTGTAAATCCATTGTCACTTAAATAGGGAATATAGTCAATAGTGTTGTAATGATGGTATGATGCCAGGTGGGTACTAGAAATATCGGGGAACACTTTGTAAAGTATATAATTGTCTAACCACTATTCTGTAACTAATATAAAACCTGAAACCAATACAAAATAATGTTGAATGTAAAGAAATGAAAATAGGAGTGAAATTTTTATAAATTTCAAAGTTTAAATAAAGGCTGTAAAGGAAGGAAGGGGGAGAATAAAAATAGTGTTTTTCACTTTACCACTTTATTGTCTTTTCAGTACATGAAAAAGACAGTTGTCTTTATATGGTACTTTTATACTTTTCTAAGTCATTATCTCATTCGATGTTCAGGGCAACTTAAAGACAAGATAATTATTCCCTCCACTATTCAATGAAAGGAAATCTTGGTGTCCCAATGATTCAATCATCAAGCCCTTATTAGAAAGCAGGGTTAGTGAAATTTTCTGTGAAGGGTCATATCTATACTAATAAAAGCCTTGGGGGTGATCAGGCCAGCAGGGGAGCGGTTAGGGGGCGATCAGGCTGGCAGGCAGAAGCAGTTAGGGGCAATCAGGCAGGCAGGCAAGCGAGCAGTTAGGAGCCAGTGGTCCCGGATTGTGAGAGAGATGTCCAACTGTGGGATTGGGCCTAAACTGGCAGTTGGACATCCCCCAAACGATCTGAGATTGGAGAGGGTGCAAGCTGGGCTGAGGAACAACCCCCCCACCCCCATGCACAAATTTCATACACTGGGCCACTAGTTCATCTATAATAATAAAAGCATAATATGCTAATTAGACCAGACGTGCTTCTGGGCATCCTTCTGGAAAACCTTCTGGACAAAGCCGGGGTTATGAGGGAAGCCTGGGTCCCGGGTGTCTGCTGGTGGCTGGAGGGAAGCCTGGGTTCTGGGTGCCAGAGGGGAAGCAAGGCCTACTCTTGCACGAATTTCATGCATTGGGCCTCTAGTAGGGATATAAAAACAGGCTTCTATAAATTTGGCCATTAATGAGGCAATGACAAGTGACTCATTATGCATAAGTTTATAGACTGACTCACCCAACTGTGATGAAATAAGTATCACATAGCCATTCAATAGCCATTTATTTACTTTACTAGAGGCCCAGTGCATGGATTCATGCACCAGTGGGGTTCCTCAGCCTGGCCTGTGCCCTCTCACAATCTGGAATCCCTCGGGGGATATCGGATACCCAATCTTGGCCTGATCTCCACAGGCCCAATCCAGACAGGAGAGAGCCCCATCCTGTGCATTGAGCGTCTGTCCCCTGGTGGTCAGTGTGCGTAGCGACCAGTCGACCAGTTGTTCAGTCGTTCGGTTGTTTGGCTGTTTAGGCTTTTATATATATAGATGGATGATCTGAAATGTATGCTAACTCAAAGATTTAAAACTAAAAAAAATAGATTTTAAAAGAAAGATTAATATATAAAAATATTAAACTGAGACCAAATGGTGAAGAGTCAGTTAACTAAAGATGTGTTAACCTCCACTAAAAAGAATGTAGATAGCCCTGCCAGCATTGCTCAGTGGTTAAAGTGTCAGCGTATGTACCTCTCTCACATTGAAGTTTCTCTTTCTCCTCTGTCTCCCTTTCTCCCCTTCCCTCTCCCTTGCCACTTTCTCTAAAAAAATATATCCTCAGGTGAGGATTTAAAAGAAAAAGAGAGTAGATGGCCTAGCATAAAAGTGTGTATATACACTGAGCGCCAGATTATTATGATCTCTGAATGCATAATAATCTGGCACTCAGTGTATATCCTGTATAATAAAAAGCTAATATGCAAATTGTCCCCTCGACCAGGAGTTCGTCCAGCAGGCAGGCCAGTCAACTGCCCATGTCCCCTCCCCCTGGCCAGGCTGGCCAGACCCCACCCATGCACGAATTCATGCACTGGACCTCTAATATATATACACTGAGTGGCCAGATTATTATACACTCAGAGATCATAATAATCTGGCCACTCAGTGTATATGCTCTGTCAAGACAATTTAACAATAGAATTTTCTTGATATAGTTTTATCAACATTTGGGCTATGGTTCAATAACAATAATTAAAATTTATTCTGAGTGGGCTACACAATTAAGGCAATAAATGTTTTTCTGGTACCAATTCTAATGGACTCACTAACTATTATGAATGGTTAGCAAAATGGTGATTTCCAAACCTGGCTGCATAGTAGAATTACTTGGGGAGCTTTACAATATAGCTGATTCTTACCTCAGAGACTAATTCAGGCACTCTGTCAGGGTTCTGGAAACTATTGGTAGAAAAGCTCTCTTGCTGTTTCCAATAGTCAGCCAGCTCTGGGACCCTATGCAGCAGTATTGTTCCAGTGTCACCAGGACACAAAGAGGCTCAATTTTCAAGGGCGTCTCATCTGCCTGGGTCCCTTCCAAAGCGCTATATATAATTTTAAATTTGTAATTTTGTGTTCTCTTCCTTAAAATAGCACTTCCCCAAACTTTAAACCTTTATCTGCTTCTGGCCATAAATTATCCTGTAGTCAGAAATTACAGCCACAGAGCAAATTTGCTGGCCCTTTACCTAGTTTTGTGCAGCTTACGATGAAGAATGGTTTTTATATTTTTTAAAGGTTGGAAAAAAAAAAGAAAACAAAAATACTTTACAACATGTGAAAATTATATGAAATTTAATCTCTACAGGTAAAGTTACATTGGTTCACAGCCATGATAATACATTTATAAATTGTCTGTGACTGCCACAATATCAGAGTTGAGTAGGCCTGCAAAGCTTAAAATATTTACTATCTGACTCTTTAGAGAAAAAGTTGGCCAACTCTGACCTACCATCAAATGATAAATAATATCATAGACACAACAGAAAGTTAATTTGAAAGGGTTACTTTCTTTTAAACAATTGTAGAGGTGAGACATTGATTTTATGAAAACATACAGGTGATTAAATTCAGATGTAAATATCAAAGACTCTTTAGAATCATAGCATGTTATTTAAAACTAGAGGCCCAGAGCACAAAATTCAGGCACTCAGGGTGTGAGGGTCCCTCACCCTGGCCTTTGTCTTTGCAGTCCGGGAGCCCTCGGGGGATGTCTGACTGCTCACTTAGGAGCAGGCCTAAGCCAGCAGTGGGACATCCTTAGCACTGCCAAGGAGGCAGGAGAGGCTCCCGCCACTGCCGCTGTGCTCACCAGCAGTGAGGCTGGCTCAGGGCTTCTGGTTGAATGGTGCTCCCCATGTGGGAGCGCACTGACCACAAGGGGGCAGTCCTGCATTGAGCATCTGCCCCATGGTGGTCAGTGCACGTCATAGCGACCAGTTGTTCAGCCATTTGGTCGATTTGCATATTAGCCTTTTATTATATAGGATCACTTAGATTGAGCTTTCTTGGTCTATAGATTAGAATAAATGATTAGTAACACCGTGGGTCTGTGATGTGATTCAGGATAGGATTATTGCCAGTAAAACACCTTCCCAGGTAGAACAGGAAAACTCTTGGAGGATACTTGGAAAAGATTCACCTTTAAGCACTAAATGATGTGTGCTCTGAGTTGTGGAAAAGTATAGTAGAATGTTGCTAAGATTATACTTCAAAGTTTAGTTCTGAGGTGGGCTACTAAACCAATTAACTCAACACTTTCAAGAAAGCTAAAAACATTTGAACCATAATGTTTAGATGAATTGGGCAAGAACTGTGACAGATCATTGAATTCTGGCAGCAAAGCAGATAAAAAATATTGATTTATCTGCCCATCTTCATGAAGTATGACAGAAACGTATGCAGAGCTGTGACGGTCACTCTGAGGTTCAGAGATGGAGAAGGAAAGCCTAGGTAAGGATACTGTCACAGCTGCCTGAGTTGGTGTGTATGGTAACTGGGCAGCTTCCAAAGATGTAGCAGATTTCTCAGTTAGGCAAACAGCAGGTGGAAAATTAGACCAAAGATCAAGTCAATTGGAAAGATTAGTCATCAAAGATGTTATTAGGTTGGAGGTCAGTTATAAAGGCAGAAGCTTTCTTATTAGTCAGCTGACATGACAGAATTTATGACTGTACAAAAGAAAACAAGAGACCTTCCTTACCTCACTCAGACCTGGCACTGAAGATCTTTTTTCAGCTGCTGATAGAATCCTGGCTGTGTCTTTTAGACAGAGCCCAATCATCTGTGTTCTAAAGACCACCCTGTGAACAATACCCCAAGCCGAGTTAACTTTTCCATTTTCATGACAAGAGAAGGGTCTTGAGAGTTGGGAGGCAAGAGAATTGTTGAGTCAACCTTATCAATGAATGATTCACCAGGCAGACATAGGGAAAGAGGAAGAAAAGCAACACTTTGGAGCATCTAGTATGTGTTAGATATTTTGTATAAGTAACTTCATTGAATAAAAATGCTGTGGTATGACCCTAACCGGTTTGGTTCAGTGGATGGAGCATCAACCTGCATCCCCTCGGTATTATTATCATTGATTCCACTAACCTTTGAGGAAACAGAGGGTAAGTTTCATGCTTGCTATCATCCTGCCAGTAAGTATAGAGTTGAAATATGAACACAGGTCTGTCTGTCTGCTTAGTGGTGTGTCTTTGCCCTTCCAATTTATCCTGCTTCAGGCAGGCTCTCAGAGTAGAGAAAGCAACAGGCAGAAAAACACAGCATCATAAATATGTTTTTCCACTTTCTTCTCCTTTTTTTAAATCTTTATTGTTGAAACTATTACATATGTCTCCCATTTCCCCCCATTGACCTCTTCCAGTCCGGCCCCACCCCCCTAATCCCAGGCCTTTCCGACCCTATTGTCTGTGTCCATACGAGGTCTTTGGTTGATAATCAACCAACCACTCACCCTCCCATGCCTTCTCTCTGAGATTCCACACTCTGTTCCATGCTTCCATGTCTCTGGATCCACTCCATTCATCAGTTTATTTTGTTAATTAGATTCTACATATGAGTGAGATCATGTGATACTTGTCTTTCTCCGACTGGCTTATTTCATTTCGCATGATACTTTCCAGGTCCCTCCATTCTGTCTCAAAGGGTAAGGGATTCTTCTTTTTTTACAGCTGCATAGTATTCCATGGTATAAATGTACCACAGCTTTTTTTTTTTTTAAATATACTCCATCGACTTTTCACAGAGAGGGAGAGGTACAGAGAACCAGAAACATCAATGGGAGAGAAACATCAATCAGCGGCCTCCTGCACACTTCCCACCAGGGATGTGCCCGCAACCAAGTTACATGCCCCTGACCAGAATCGAACCTGGGACCCTTCAGTCCGAAGGCCGATGCTCTATCCACTGAGCCAAACTGGTTAGGGCTGTACCACAGCTTTTTTATCCACTCATCTACTAATGGGCACTTCCAGATCTTAGTGATTATAAATTGTGCTGCTATGAACATGGGGGTGCATACATTCTTTCTGATTGGTGTTTCGGGTCTCTTAGGATATATTTCTAGAGGTAGGATCACTGGATCAAATGGAAGATTCATATTTAATTTTTTGAGGAAACTCCATACTGTTTTTCATAAAAGCTGCACCAGTCTGCATTCCCACCAGCAGTGTACTAGGGTTCCCTTTTTTTCACATCCTTGCCAGCACTTGTCATTTGTTGATTTGTTGATGGTAGCCATTCTGAGAGGTGTGAGATGGTACCTCATTGTTGTTTTAATTTGCATTTCTCTGATGATTAATGACTTTGAGCATTCTTTCATGTCTCTTGGCCATTTGTATGTTCACTTTGGAGAAGTGTTTATTTAGTTCCTTTGCCCATTTTTTAATTGGATTGTTTGTCTTCCTATTGTTAAGTTGTATGAGTTCCTGATATATTTTGGAGATTAACCTTTTATTGGATGTATCATTGCCAAATACGTTCTCCCATAAGGGGGCACCCTTCTCATATTGTTGATGGTTTCTTTTTGCTGTGCAGAAGCTTTTCATTTCAATGTAGTCCCATTTGTTTATTTTCTCCTTAGTTTCCTTTGCTCTAGGAGATGTATCCATAAATATATTGCTACAAGAGATGTCTGAGATTTTGCTGCCTATGTTTTCTTCTAGGATTTTTATGATTTCCTGACTTCTATTTAAGTCTTTTATCCATTTGAGTTTATTCTTGTGTATGGTGTGGGTTGGTGGACGAACACGGTAAGTTCTTCCATCTGTTTATATCTTCCTCTATCTCTTTTTTCAGCATCCTGTAGTTTTCCAAGTACAGGTCTTTTATCTCCTTAGTTAACCATTCCTAAGTATCTTATATTTTTGTTGCAATGTTAAATGGGATTCTCTTTCTGATAATTCATTATTGGTGAATAAAAAAGCCACCAATTTTTTTGGGTGTTGAATTTTTAAAATATATATTTTTATTGATTTCAGAGAGAGAGAGAGAGAGAGAGAGAGAGAGAGAGAGAGAGAGAGAGAAACATCATTGATGAGAGGAAATCATTGATTTGTTGCCTCCAGTCTGCCCCCCACTGGGAGTCGAACCCACAACCCCAGCATGTGCCCTTGACTGGAATTGAACCTGGGACCCTTTAGTCCTCAGGTCAACGCTTCATCCACTGAGCCAAACCAGCTAGGGCTGGGTGTTGATTTTTGTATCCTGCTACATTGACAAATTCATTTATTAAATCTAGTATTTTTTTTTTTTTGGTGGAATCTTTAGGGTTTTCTATGTACAGTATCATGTCATCTGCAAATAATGGGAGTTTTACTTCCTCCTTTTCAATTTGAATGCCTTTTACTTCTTCTTGTCTGATCACTGTTGCTAGGACTTCCAGTACTATGTTGAATAAGAGTAGTGAAAGTGTACATCCCTGTCTTGTTCCCATTCTTAGGGGAAATGGTTTGGTAAGCCCATCATTTTTTCCCCATTTTTTTATTAACGTATTATATGTGTACATATCTTACCATTGCCTCCCCCCACCCCACTCCGATACAGGCCCTCACTCCCCAGAGTTTTGTGTCCATTGGTTATGCTTATATGCATGCATACAATTCCTTTGGTTGATCTCTTATCTCCCCCACTCTCCATAAATTCCTGCTGTAATTTGACATTCTGTTTGATGCTTTACTGTCTCTGTATCTATCTTTTTGTTCAACAGTTTATAATTTTTTTTATTATCCATAAATGAGTGAGATCATGTGGTATTTTTCTTTCATTGACTGGCTTATTTCACTTAGCATAATGTTCTCCAATTCCATCCAGGTTACTGGAAATGGTAAGAATTCCTTCTTTTTTATGGCAGCATAGTATTCCATTGTGTAGATGTACCATAGTTTTCTGATCCAGTCATCTGCTGACGGGCACCTAGGCTGTTTCTAAATCTTAGCTATTGTAAATTGTGCTGCTATGAACATAGGGATGCATATATCTTTTCTTATTGGTGTTTCCAATTTCTTAGGATATATTCCTAGGAGTGGGATTACTGGGTCAAATAGGAGTTCCATTTTCAGTTTTTTGAGGAAACTCCATACTGTTCTCCACAGTGGCTGCACCAGTCTACATTCCCACCAGCAATGCATGAGTGTTCCTTTTTCTCCACATCCTCGCCAACACTTGTCGTTTGTTGATTTGCTGATGATAGCCATTCTGACAGGTGTGAGATGATACCACATTGTCATTTTGATTTGCATCTCTCGGATAATTAGTGACTTTGAGCATGTTTTCATGTGTCTCTTGGCCTTCCTTCTGTCTTCTTTTGAAAAGATTCTATTGAGGTCCGTTGCCCATTTTTTTATTGGATCATTTATCTTCCCTTTATTAAGTTGTATAAGCTGCCTGTAGATGTTGGTGATTAAACCTTTATCAGTGATAGCATTTGCAAATATGTTCTCCCATACAGTGGGATTTCTAGTTGTTTTGTTGATAGTTTCTTTTGCTGTAAAAAAGCTTTTTATTTTGATGTAGTTCCATTTGTTAATTTTCTCTTTAGCTTCCATTGCCCTAGGGGCAGTATCGGTGAAGAAGTTCTTTTGGCATAAGTCTGAGATTTTGCTGTCTGTGGATTCCTCTAGTATTTTTATGGTTTCCCCTCTTATGTTTAAGTCCTGTATCCATTTTGAGTTTATTTTTGTGTATGGTGTAAGTTGGTGATCTAGTTTCATTTTTTTTTTGCATGTATCTTTCCAATTTTCCCAACACCATTTATTGAAGAGACTATCTTGACTCCATTGTATGTTCATGCCTCCTTTGTCAAATATTAATTGAGCATAGTGGTTTGGGTCGATATCTGGATTCTCTATTCTATTCCATTGATCTATATGTCTGTTCTTGTGCCAGTACCATGCTGTTTTGAGAATAGTGGCTTTGTAATACAGCTTGAAATCTGGTATTGAGATCCCTCCTACTTTATTCTTCTTTCTCAGGATTGCTGTGGCTATTCGGGGTCGTTTTTTTATTCCAGATGAACTTTTGGAGAGTTCTTTCTAGGTCTGAAATATGCCGTTGGTATTTTAATGGGGAGTGCATTGCATCTATAGATTGCTTTGGGTAGTATGGACATTTTAATGATGTTGATTCTACCAATCCATGAACATGGTATGTTCTTCCATCTGTTTATGTCTTCCTCTATCTCTTTTTTCAGTGTCCTGTAGTTTTCTACATATAGGTCTTTTACCTCCTTAGTTAAGTTTATTCCTAGATATCTTTATTTTTTTGGTGCGATGGTAAATGGGATTGCTTTTTTAGTCTCTCTTTCTGTAATTTCACTATTGGTGTATGGAAAGGCCATAGATTTCTTGGCATTAATTTTGTATCCTGCTACATTGCCAAATTTATTTATTAAGTCAATTAGTTTTTTGATGGAGTCTTTCAGGTTTTTTATGTACAATATCATGTAATCTGCAAATAAGGACAGCTTCACTTCTTCTTTTCCAATTTGGATGCCTCTTATTTCTTCTTCTTGTCTAATTGCAATAGCTAATACTTCCAGTACTATGTCAAATAGGAGTGGTGAGAGTGGGCTTCCCTGTCTTGTTCCTGTTCTTAGGGGAAATGGTTTCAGTTTTTGCCCATTGAGTGTAATGTTTGCTGTGGGTTTATCACATATAGCTTTTATTATGTTGAGGTATGATCCTTCTATTCCCAGGTTGCTGAGAGTTTTTATCAAGAAAGGGTGTTGGATTTTGTCAAATGCTTTTTCTGCATCAATTGATATGAGTATGTGATTTTTATCTCTCAGTTTGTTTCTGTGATGTATCACGTTTATTGATTTGCGGATATTGTGCCATCCTTGCATTCCTGGGATAAATCATACTTGGTCATGGTGTATGATATTTCTGATGTACTGCTGGATTCCATTTGCTAGAATTTTGTTGAGGATTTTGGCATCTATGTTCATGAGGGATATTGACCGGTAATTCTCTTTCATTGTGTTGTCTTTATCTGGTTTTGGTATTAGGGTGATGCTGGCTTCATAGAAGGAGCTTGGAAGTGTTCCTTCCTCTTGAATTTTTTGGCATAGTCTGAGGAGGATAGGTTTTAGTTCTTCCTTGAATGTTTGGCAAAACTCTCCTGTGAAGCCATCTGGCCCCGGGCTTTTGTTTGCAGGAAGCTTTTTGATGACTGCTTCAATTTCTTCCATAGTTACTGGCTTATTGAGCTGTTAGATTCTTCCAGATTGAGTTTTGGAAGGTTATATTTTTCTAGGAATATGTCCATTTCCTCCAGGTTGTCCAATTTGTTGGAATAGAGTTGTTCATAGTATTTTGAAACAATCCTTTGTATTTTGGCGAGGTCTGTTGTTATTTCACCTCTTTCATTTCCGATTTTGTTTGGGTCCTCTCTCTTTGCTTCTTGGTGAGCCTGGCTAGAAGTTCATCAATCTTGTTTATCCTTTCAAAGAGCCAGCTCTTGGTTTTGTTGATCTTTTGTATTGTTTCTTTGGTGTCTATGTCATTTATCTCTGCTCTGATCTTTATTATTTCCTTCCTTCTGCTTACACTGGGCTTTTCTTGTTGCTCTCTTTCTAACTCTTTGAGTTGTAGGGTTAGGCAATTTATTACCATTGTTTCTTGTTTTTTGCAGTAGGCTTGTAAAGCTATGAACTTCCCTCTCAGGACTGTTTTCGCTGTGTCCCATAGATTTTGGATTGTTGTGTATTCATTGTCATTTGTTGCCATGATGTTTTGTATTTCTTCCTTGATCTCTCTGGTAACCGAGTCATTGTTTAATAGCATGCTGTTTAACCTCCATGTGTGTTTGATTTCTTTGGATTGTTTTTATTGTAGTTGATTTCCAGTTTTATGCCACTGTGATCTGAGAAGATGCTTGATATGATTTCAATCTTCTTGAATTTGGAGAGAATTTGCCTATGTCCCAGCATATGGTCTATCTTTGAAAATGACCCATGTGCACTTGAGAAGAATGTATATTCTGTGGCTTTGGGGTGAAATGTTCTGAAGATGTCAATTAATTCCATCTGGTCTAGTGAGTCATTTAGGATTGATGTTTCTTTGCTGATTTTTTGTTTAGAGGATTTGTCCAGTGGTGATAGTGGGGTATTGAAGTCTCCTACTATGATTGTATTGCTGTCAATCTCTCCTTTGATATCCTCCAGGAGTTTTTTTTTTTAATGTATTTGAGTGCTCCTGTATTGGGTGCGTATATGTTTACCAGAGTTATTTCTTCTTGTTGGATTGCTCCCTTTAGTATTATGAAGTGGCCTGCCTTATCTCTTGTTAGGTCCTTCACTTTGAGATCTAGTTTGTCAGATATAAGTATTGCTACCCCAGCTTTTTTTTTCAATTCCATTTACCTGGAAAACCTTTTTCCATCCCTTCACCCTCAGTCTGTGTGCATCTTTTTTTTCTGAGGTGGGTTTCTTGTAGACAGCAGATGTATGGGTCTTGTTTTCTTATCCAATCTGTTACCCTATGTCTTTTGATTGGGACATTTAATCCATTTACATTTAAAGTTATTATTGATAGGTACTTATTTGTCGCCATTTTTATTCTATACCCCTGTGTTCCTTCTTTGTTTCCTATTTCTTTTTTCTTTCTTTCTTTCTTTTTTCTTTTTTTTTTTTTTTTTTTTACAGCAGACCCTTTAGCATTTCTTGCATTGCTGGTTTTGTGGTAATAAATTCCCTTAGTCTTTTTTTGTCTGTGAAGCTCCTGATTTCACCTTCAATTTTGATTGATATCCTTGCTGGGTACAGTATTCTTGGACTGAGACCCTTCCTTTGCATGACTTTGTATATTTCATTCCATTCCCTTCTGGCCTGATGAGTTTCTGTTGAGAAATCAGTTGCTAGTCTGATGGGGGTTCCTTTGTATGTAACTTTCTGTCTCTCTCTGTGACCGCTTTTAAGATTCTTACTTTGTCGTTGGTATTTGCCAATTTAATTATAATGTGCCTTGGTGTCGGTCTTTTGGGCTTCATTTTGCTTGGGACTTTGTGAGCTTCTTGGATTTGTGTGGGTTTTTTCTTCCCTATATCAGGAATGTTTTTTGTCATTATTTCTTCAAACAGGTTTTCTATTCCTTGCTCAGTTTCCTTTCCTCCTGGAACCCCTATTATTTGGATGTTGTTTTGTTTTGTGTTGTCCCAAAGTTCCCTTAGGCTCTCCTCCTGCTTTTTAATTTTTTTTTTCTAGAAGCTGCTCTACTTGGGTATTTTTTTCCATCTTGTCTCCTAGCTCACTGATGCGGTCCTCTGCTTCTTCTAGTCTACTCTTGATGCTTTCTATTGAGTTCTTTACAGCAGCGATGCCATTTTTCATTTCTTCTTGGTTCTTCTTCATTTCCTCTTGGTTCTTACTCATATTGTTGAATTTGTCTTCCATTCTTTTCAGCCACCCTCTGATCATTTCTCTGAATTCTTTCTCTGATAGGTTGCTGGTCTCTAAATCGTTTACTTCTTTTTCTGGTGATGCCTGCTTTTCTTTCATATGCGGGCTGTTTCTTTGTCTCCCCATGGTCTCTCTTCTCCGGATGTCTGGTTATGTAGTTCTCTCTCTCCTTTCTGTGGTGGAGTGAAGAGCTCCTTTGAGTCTATGCGTTCACGCCACCTAGGACTGGTGTTCTGGAGCTCACAGCTGTTCAGCGGTCACTGTAGTTGTTGATTTTCAGGCCTCCGACAAGATCTACTTTCCCTTGCAAGATGGCGAGGTTTCCCGTCCGAGCCTGTACCTCCGGGAAGGGACCCAGCCGCAGCTGCAGTGGGGGCTGCCCGGTCAGGGGAACCCCGTCCAGCAGTCCCCCACCTTCTCCTGGAGTTCAGCTGTCCTTTAGCTTGAGAACAAACACTCCCAGTGCGACCTTCAGCTGTTCTTTGTTTCTGCTCTGGGGCAAGGCTTAGAACACATCTGTCTATTCTGCCGCCATTTTCTCCTCTCAGCCAATCATTTTTTACTAGCATGCCATTCAGCCTCCAAATGTTTCAATTTTTTTGATTATTTTTATTGTAGTTGATTTCTAATATTATGCCATTGTGGTTTAAGAAGATGCTTGATATGATTTCAATCTTCTTGAATTTGGAGAGACTTTGCTTGTGACCCAATATGTGGTCTATCTTTGAAAATGTCCCATGTGCACTTGAGAAAAAATGTATATTCCATAGTTTTGGGGTAAAATGTTCTGAAGATGTCAATTAATTCCATCTGATCCAGTGAGTCATTTATGATTGCTGTTTCTTTGCTGATTTTTTTTTTTGTCTAGAGTATTTATTCAGTGATGTCAGTGGGGTATTAAAGTCCCCTATTATACTTGTATTATTGTCGATCTCTCCCTTAATTTCTTCCAGAAGTTTTTCTTTTTTTTTTATGTACTTGTGTACTTGGGTGCCCCTGTATTGGGTGCATATATGTTTACCAGAGTCATATCTTCTTGTTGTATTGCTCCCTTTAGTATTATGAAGTGGCCCTCCTTATGTCTTGTTATAACCTTCACTTTGAGGTCTACTTTATCAGATATCAGTATTGCTACCCCAGCTTTTTTTCATTTCTATTTGCCTGAAAAATATTTTTCCATCCCTTCACTCTCGGTCTGTGTGCATCTCTTGTTCTGCGGTGGGTCTCTGTAGACAGCATATATATGGGTCATGTTTTCCATTCAGCCACTCGATATCTTTTGATTTCGAGTATTCAGTCCATTTACTTTCAAAGTTATTATTGAAAGGTACTTGTTTGTAGACATTTTTATTTTTTGTGCCTGTGTTCCTTCTTCCCTTTTTCTTTCTTCTTTCTTTCTTTCTTTCTTCCTTCCTTCCTTCCTTCCTTCCTTCCTTCCTTCCTTCCTTCCTTCCTTCCTTCCTTCCTTCCTTCCTTTCTTTCTTCCTTTCTTCTTTCTTTCTTTCTTTCTTTTTCTTTCTTTCTTTCTTTCTTTCTTTCTTTCTTTCTTTCTTTCTTTCTTTCTTTCTTTCTTTTTTTTTTCACCAATCCCTTTAGCATTTCTTGCATTGCTGGCTTGGTAGTGATAAACTCCCTTAGCCTTTTTTTTTTTTTTTTTTTGGTCTGTGAAGCTCCTTATTTCCCCTTCAATTTTGAATGATAGCCTTGCTGGATAGAGTATTCTTGGATTCAGTCCCCTGCCCTGCATTACTTAATATACTTCCTTCCATTCCTTTCTGGCCTGATGTTTTTCTGTTGAGAAATCATTTGATAATCTAATTGGAGATCCCTTGTAGGTAACTCTCTGTCTCTCTGTTGCAGACTTTAACCTTTGCACTCGGATGTCGAGTGTGACTCCACACGGTTAGCATTGGTAGCAGCTCGAGAAAAAAGCAAGCAAGTGCAAAGGGTTAAGATTCTCTCTTTGTCATTAACATTTGCCATTGTAATTATGATGTGTCTTGGTGTGGGTCTTTTCGGGTTCATCCTGTTTGGGGATCTTTGTGCTTGTGTGACTTTCTTCTTTTCCACATCAGGGAAGTTTTCTGACATTATTTCTTCAAGTAGGTTTTCTAATCCTTGCTCTTCTTCTTGTAGTTCTGGCACCCTTATTATATTTATGTTGCTTCATTTCATGTGGTCCCAAAGCTCCCTTAGGCTCTCATCCTGCCTTTCCTTTTTTTTTTTCTCTCCAATTGCCATTCAGATTGGGTATTTTTTGCTGCCCTGTCTTCTAATTCACTAATTCGGTCATTCGCTTCTTCTAGTATACTGTTGAAACCTTCCATAGTGTCTTTTATTGTAGCTATATCACTCTTTATTTACAGGTCTGAATAAGGCCTCAGTGACTGAATTGAAAGAGGGGCCAGTCTGCCCCACTATTCTGGGAACAAGACTGATAAAAACTCCAGGTTGCCAGCCAACCCCATTGGTCTTCATACAAGGATATCTGATCAGCCAAGACCAGAGAAATATTTTGGGCCACTCATGGAGGAGTGGCTCTGGGTCAGGAAAAAAACACCCATTGTATTCCCTGAAAACAAAACAACACCAACCCCACCTAAAACCCCACCTAAAGAAATAGATGCTTGAATGATTAAGACTGACAGCTATCAGACAAGCAAAGAGGGTAGATTGGCCCTGGGTGCTTGCAGCCGAGGCCTGTAGAGACAGACACAGCAGAGGATCTGTAGATCACTTGAAGCTTTAAGCAGGCTCTATAAGCCAAAAGATACTGCCTGACAGTGGTGAGCACCTAAGTACCTTTAAAAAAAGCCCAAAGTTAGCAGACAAAATAGAAGAGTGGGATCCTAAACCAGCTTCCATAGGGGATTAAAACTCAGCTGAAGTGAATGACACTTCACTTTTTTCTTTTTTATTATTTTAAAATTTTAATTTTTTTTTGTTATTTTTATTTATATACTACGGGCCCAGTGCTAAATTTGTGCACCTTGAAAGGAACTGTGGGTCACAATACTTCAGTGGGCACAAGGGTGGGTCTTGGCCCATCCTCTGCACCCCCATCCGACCCCTCCCACCACAGCCCCTGGTCCCTTATCTCCTGGCAGCCCCACTCTTGCCATTGCCACTCCAACACACTGATGGCTCCAGCCCCATTTGCACCCACTGATGGTGTGAAGCAATTGGGGCCAGCGCCGGCAGCAGGTGCAAGAGGTGATTGCTGTCCCTGATCACCCCTCAGGAGCAGAGGGAGATAGAGAAGCCCTGAGGGGCAATTGGGGCCAGTCGCCACTGCTCACTCTCACTGATGGTGCCAAGTGATCGGGGCCAGCGCCAAGTGCCAGCAGCGGGTGCAAGCGGTGGCTCTGGCACCGGCAGCAGGTGCAAGCGGGGCCAGCACCAGCAGCAGGTGTGAGTGCCAGGCGGCACTGCAGCACACGGGAGCAAAGAATTTTCAGTAACCACAAGAGGCTCACCCTGATGATAGCGACTGGCACCCTGTCTTGGCCTGGTGCCCCCACTCACCTGCTCCACTATCTCACTGTGGCCAATGCCTGCCATGTTCTGTGCTCTGCCATCTGCTGTCAATGCCTGCCATGTTCCATGCGTGCCCCCTGCTGGTCAGTGCACATCATAGCGACCGGTTGTTCAGTTGTTGGGTTGTTCCACCATTTGCATATTAGGGTTTTATATAGAGATATTTTAATTTTTAATTTTGTATTTTATGTTATTTTACTTTTAACTTTTTTGCACCTTTTTCTTCCTTATTTATCTTTTTTGCCTCCCATTTTTCTTCTCCTTCCCCCGTTTTAGTTTTTCTCTTTCCTTTCTTTTTTCCCCTTTTTAAAAATGGATCTTTTTTAAGTTGATTTTTAAAAATTTTTATTATTCAGTTTATTACAGATATCGCACTTTCCCCCCACATAGTTCTCCTCCACCTGGTTCCCACCCCACCCCAGGCCCTCGCCACGCCACTGTCCGTGTCCATAGGTATTGTATATATGCATATAATATCTTTGTCCAATCTCTTCCCACAGCCCCCGAAACCCCTTTTCTCCTGAGAATTGTCAGTCTGCTCCATTTCCATGTCCCTGATTCTATTACATTCACCAATTAATTCTGTTCATCAGGTTTTTTATTCATTTGATTTTTAGATTCACTTGTTGATAGATATGTATTTATTGTCATTTTGTTGTTCATAATTTTTTTTATCTTTACCTTCTTCTTCTTCTTCCTCTTCTTAAAGAATACCCTCAGCATTTCCTATAATACTGGTTTGGTGGTGATGAACTCCTTTTTTCTTTTTATTGCTTGTGAAGCTCTATATCTTCCCTTTAATTCTAAATGATAGCTTTGCTGGGTAGAGTAATCTTGATTGTAGGTTCTTGCTATTCATCACTTTGAGTATTTCTTGCCACTGCCTTCTGGCCTGCATAGTTTCTATTGAGAAATCAGCTGACAGTTGTATGTGTACTCCCTTGTAGGTAACTAACTGTTTTCTATTGCTGCTTTTAAAATTTTCTCTTCTTTTGCCTTTGGCATTTTTAAAAAATATATATTTTATTGATTTTTTACAGAGAGGAAGAGAGAGGGATAGAGAGTTAGAAACATCAATGAGAGAGAAACATCGATCAGCTGCCTCTTGCACACCCCCCACTGGGGACGTGCCCGCAACCAAGGTACGTGCCCTTGACCGGAATCGAACCCGGGACCCTTGAGTCCGCAGGCCAATGCTCTATCCACTGAGCCAAACCGGTTTCGGCTGCCTTTGGCATTTTAATTATGATGTGTCTTGGTGTGGTCCTCTTTGGATTCCTCTTGTTTGGGGTTCTCTGTGCTTCCTGTACTTGTGAGTCTATTTCTTTCACCAGGTAGGGGAAGTTTTTGGTCATTATTTCTTCAAATAGGTTTTCAATATCTTGCTCTTTCTTTTCTTCTGGCACTCCCAACATTTGGATGTTGGTACGCTTAAAGTTGTCCCAGAGGCTCCTTACACTATCTTCATATTTTTGGGTTCTTTTTTCTTTTTGCTCTTCTGGTTGGGTGTTTTTTGCTTCCTCATATTTCAAATCTTTGACTTGATTCTTGGAATCCTCTAGTCTACTGTTGAATCTCTGTATATTATTCTTTATTTCAGTCAGTGTGTGCTTAATTTCTGACTGGTTCTTTTCCATTTTTTTTTTTTTGAATTCTCACTAAAATACTTGAAGTTCTCACTAAGTTCCTCAAAGGTTTCTGAAAGATTCTAGAGTAACCTTATTACTGTGGTTTTAAACTCTATATCCAGTAGTTGCTTTCTTCCATTTCCTTCATTTGTGACATGTTTCTTTGTCTCCACATTTTGGCTGCTTCCCTGTGTTTCTTTCTATGTATTGGGTAGCTGCTAAGTCTCCTTGAGTTGATAGAGTGGCCTTGTGTAGTAGGTGTCCTACAGGGCCCAGTGGCTCAGCCTCCCCAATCACCTGAGGTGGGCACTCTTGGTGTACCCCTTTATGGGTTGTGTGCACAGTCTTGTTGTAGTTGAGCCTTGATTGCTGTTGGTATCACTGGGAGAAATTGACCTCCAGGCCAATTGGCTGTGAGTACCAGCTGTGTATTCATTGGAAGAGTTTCTGTGCAGGAGACACCCTTATGGGACAGGACTTGCTTCAGTGGGGCTTTGGTGCTCACCAAGTCTGCCCCTTGAGTGTGTCACTTATGGATGTGAAGAGTTGTAATCTGGTATGGTCTCACACTGATCACTGGGTACACTGGCTCTTGGATCTCCAAGGAGGTGCAAAGTCAGCCACCGCTTGGAGCCATCCAGCAGGAGCTACAGACAGATTTGCAGATTTCTCCTCTTTGTAACAGGTTTGAAAGTTTTCAGATGAGGCCCAGCTGTGAAGCAAGGCAGGCTGATGCTGGTGTGGCCTTGGGCATTCTTTGATAGCTTTGGGGACCCCTGACCCAGCCGCAGCTTGTTTGAAAGGTTTTAGGCTGAGAAAGGACAGGCCATTCATATGCAAAAGCTGCTGCACACAGCTTTGGTGGGGTTGTAAATTGGGTAGGGCGGGGTCTCAGGGAATCTCCAGAGTGGAGCAAACAGCAATGGCTGCCAGTCATCCCTGCACCAGGGAGGTCCAAGCACAGGAACAATGACCATTGTGAGCACCTCCATCTGGAAGAAAGCCACCCCTACATTCCTGCCCTGTTGCCAGACAGTCCAGTTTCTCCCTGTATGTGTCTGGGTCCCCCCAACTCTTACCCATCACTGGAGCTCAGAGCAAGTGGGAGCTTGTATCTCCTTCCCAATTAAAAAAGTGGCACACCTGGGTGCCAACCCATTCAGCGACTCCACACCTCCTACCAGTCTCAATGTACTTTGTTCTTTACTTCTCTAGTTGTAGTACTTCCACTCAGTCAGCTTTCCCACGGTTCTGGATGATAGTTTTTCTGTATTTTAGTTGTAATTTTGATGTGGTTGTAGAAGGCAGCAAGTACAGGTATTTACCTATGTCGCCATCTTGGTTCTTTCCTCAAAAACAGATTTTCTTTATCTGTTTTATTGATGTGTTATTATTCTAGTTACTGATGATTTATTCATACATCTAACTGTCTCTTCACTGCTCCTACTCAATTTCCCTTTCTCTTTTCTTTTTCTTCACTACTCATTTTTTTCTCTCTTCTCTTGCTCTTTTCTTCTTCTAATTTTTAAAATTTGTTTCACTTCCTTAATTTAGGCCTGTCTGCTCTCTCCTCTATTCTCTTTTTCAAAAATATTTTTTATTATATTATTATTTCTTCTTGTTTTCTCATTTCTTTCCTCTATCCTCTATTATAAACCATGGTCTGTCCCCTATACATCCAATTCCTTAACCTTAATTTCTTTATTAAGCTCTGCATCTATAGACTCCCCGCCCCTACCCATTTATCTCGGTGTTTTTTGTTTGGGCTTTTTGGTTTATTTGTTTGTTTTGTTGTGTTTTCTTCCCATAGTCTTTCTTTTTTATTTTTCTTGCTATCATTCTTGTTCTCTTTTCTCTTTCCTATTTCTATTTTTTTTTCTGGTGGTCACTTTTATTGGGGTTATAGGTGTCTTATGTACATTCGTGTTCTATTCCTTCAGTATCATGTCTTGTCATGCTGTATTCTATGCTGTTCAGTCAGTGCCTCCACAATGGTTGGCACAACATGGTAGGGAGAAAGCCACATAATCAGACACTCTGAAAGGAGGCTCTATCCATGAACAGTACAATAAATTTCAAGACACAACTACATCAGAGAGCCCAAATTATCTCAAGTAGGGAGCCTCCCTAGTACACCCAGCCAAGGAGACCAGAGAGATTGAATCACTGGGTCCCACAAAACTACTATAAAAGACCAATACAAAAATTCTGGGTGGCATAGCAGTTTGATCTAATTTAAGCATGTCAAACTTGCAGCCCATGGGCCACATGAAGCCCATAATGAATATTTTTGCAGCCCAGCCAATATAACAGTATGCAATAAACATTTTAATAAAAACTTTATAACTTAATTTTTACAATATCCTATTATACATAATTATTAATAATAAACTACAATGTTTGCTAATGACTGATTACTATAATCACATTGCATTCATTTCCCCTATGTGCCTTATGTGCAGGTGCACCATTTCTATCCACTAATACTAGCAGTGAGTACTAGTATTTTAGCAGCCGGTTGCCACATCATTTGTCTTGGACTGACTTGTTTGGTGTGTGCAACTGGAAATATTTTTCTTTCAGAGAACAAGAAAAATAGGTTTATTGGCATTATGCTTATTAATTTGTGCAGTTATTCAGTGTCTGGTAAGTTATTGTTCAAGAAAAAATATTAATTATTTAAATATTCTATTATTTTATGTGAAGGATAACTCATTTATTTCAGCTCTTTGTATTTAGCATGTCTCTATTGAAATAAATCTATGATCTATGAAATTTGAAGCTTTCGTTTTTTTGCAGCCCACATAAACTTAAACCTTGTTTATTTGGCTTGTGTTAGCCTTTGAGTTTGACATGCTTGATCTAATACATAGAAACAATTACAAATAAAATATAGTGAAAATGGGGAGACAAAGAAACAATCTCTCAAATGAAAGAAAAGGAGGAATCACCAGAAAAGGAAGTAAATGAAATGGAGGTAAGCAATTTGTCAGAGAAACAATTCACAGTAATGGTTATAAAGATTCTCAAACATCTGGCTGAGAATTACAAGCAGCTCAATGAGCATCACAAACATGGATGCGAATCAAGAGGAAATGAAGAATTACATAGCTTCAATAAAGAACACAATGGAAGGTTTCAACAGTAGACTAGAAGAAGCTGGGGACTGAATCAGCGAGTTAGAAGACAAAACAGAAAAAAAACACACATAAGCAGAGCAGGAAAAATACAAAAGAAACGCAAGAGTAGAGTCTAAGGGAGCTCTGAGACAACATGAAATGAAACAACATCCGCATAATAGGAGTGCCAAAAGGAGAGGAAGCTGAGCAAGGAATAGAAAACATGCTTGAAGAAATAATGACAGAAAAGTTCCCTGACTTGGGAAAGAAAAATGTCACACAAGTCCAAGCAGCACAGAGAGTCCCAAACAAGAACAACCAAAAAAGACTGACACCAAGACACATGGTAATTAAAATGGCAAATGTTAATGACAAAGTAAGAATCTTAAAGGCTGCCAGAGAGAGACAGAAAGTTACCTACAAGGCCAACAGACTATCAACTGATTTCTCAACAGAAACACATCAGGCCAGAAGTGAATGGAATGAATTATAAAAATAATGCAAAGCAAGGGACTGAATCTAAGAATATTCTATCCAGGAAAGCTATCGTTCAAAATTGAAGGTGAAATCAGGAGCTTCACAGCCCAAAAAACAAAACAAAAAAAATGCTAAGGGAATTCATTACTACTAAACCAGCATTACAAGAAATGCTAAGGGGAATGCTGTAAAAAGAAGAAACAGAAAGGGAAGAAGGAACACAGGCATCTATACATATAAATGGCTAATATGCAAAGTGTCCCCTCAGGGGTTTGACTGGGACACTGAAAGTTTGATCACTCACTGTGACATGTGCTGACCACCAGGGGGTGGTGTGGAATGAAGGAAGGCCCCAGCTGGCAGACAGAAGGAAGGCCCCAGCTGGCAGCTGAAAGGCCCCAATCAGCCCTGATTGCTGGCCAGGCCTAGGGGACCTACCCATGCATGAATTTCATGCACCGGGCCTCTAGTAAAGAATAAAAATGGCAACAAATAAGTATCTATCAATAATAAGTGTAAATGAAAATGGATTAAATGCTCCAATAAAAAGACATAGGGAGGCTGAAGATAAGAAAACATGACCCATATATATGCAGTCTACAAGAGTCCCACCTCAGAATGAAGGAATCACACACACTGAAAGTGAAGGGATGGCAAAAAATTTTTTTCAGACAAATAGAAATGAAAACAAAAAGCTGGGTAGCAATACTTATATTCAACAAAATAGACCTCAAAGTGAAGACCATAACAAGAGATAAGGAAGGCCACTTTATGATACTAAAGAGATCATTTCAACAAGAGGATATAACTCTGGTAAACATATATGCGTCCAATATAGAAGCACCCAAATACATAAAAAATACTTCTGGAAGATATCAAGGGAGATATAGACTGCAACACAATTATAGTAGGGGACTTTAATACCCCATTGACATCACTGGATAAATCTTCTAGACAAAAAAATCACCAAAGAAACAACAATCCTAAATGACTCAATAGATCAGATGGAACTAATTTACATCTTCAGAACATTTCACAGCAAAGCTTGGAATATACATTCTTCACAAGTGCACATGGGACATTTTCAAAAATAGTCAACATATTAGGACAGATGTTATGTGTCTCCAAATTCAAGAAGATTGAAATCATGTCAAGCATCTTCTCAGATCACAATGGCATAAAAATAGAAATCAACTATAATAAAAACAATAAAGAATAATCAAACACATGAAGGCTAAATAGCATGATATTAAACAATGAATGGGTTACTTAAGAAGTGAAAAAAGAAATAAAATACACCCTGGAAACAAATGACAATGAAAACACAACAATCCAAAATCTATGGGAAACAGTGAAAGCAATACTGAGAGAAAAGTTCATAACAATACAGACCTACCTCAAAAAACAAGACAAATTGGTAAAAGTTTATCTAACATTACAACTTAAAGAAATAGAGAGCAAGAAGAAAAGCCCAGAGTAAATAGAAGGAAGGAAATAATAAAGATCAGAGCAGAAATCAATGACAGAGAGACCAAACAAACAAACAACAACAACAACAAAAAAAACCACCCAAAAGACCAATAGAACCAAGAGCTGGTTTTTTGAAAGGATAAACAAGATTGATGAACCTCTAGCCAGACTCACCAAGAAACAGAGAGGACCCAAATAAACAAAATCAGAAATGGAAGAGGTGAATAACAACTGACCCCACAGAAATACAAAGGATTGTAAAAAAAAAAAAAAAAAAAAAAAGTACAAACAACTCTAATCTAACAAACTGGACAACCTATATGAAATGGATATATCCCTAGGAAAAAAAAATCTTCCAAAACTCAATCAGGAAGAATCAGAACACCTGGATAGGCCAATAACTACTGATGAAATTGAAAACAGTAATAAAAAGACTTCCAGCAAACAAAAGCATCACAGGGGAGTTTTACCATTCAAAGAGGAACTAACACCTATACTCCTCAGACTATTCCAAAAAACTTAAGAAGAAGGAATACTTCCAAGCTCTTTCAATGAAGCCAGTATTACCCTAATCCTGAAACCAGATGAAGACACTACAAAGAAAGAGAATTACAGGCCAATATCCCTGATGAACATAGATGCTAAAACCCTCAACAAAATATTAGTAAATCCCATCCAGCAATATATGAAAAAGATCATACACTATGACCACGTGGGATTTATTCTGGGGATGCAAGGCTGGTACAATATCAACAAATCAATGAACATTGTACATCACATAAACAAATTGAAAGACAAAAATTACATAGTCATATCAATTGATGCAAAAAAAGCATTTGACAATATCCAACACCCTTTTTTGATAAAATCTCTCAAATTGGGAATAGAGGGATCATACATCAACATAATAAAAGCCTTGTATGACAAATCTACAGCCAACATCATACTCAATGAGCAAAAACTAAAACCATTTCCCCTAAGAACAGGAACAAGAGAGGGATGCCCACTCTCACCACTCCCATTTGACTTAGTCCTGGAACTGCTAGCCATAGCAATCAGACAAGAAGAAATAAAAGGCATCTAAATTGGAAAAGAAGTAAAACTGTCATTATTTGCAGATGACATGATATTGTACATAGAAAACCCTAAAGACTCCATAAAAAACTACTAGACTTAATAAATGAATTTGGCAATGTAGCAGGATACAAAATTAATACCCAGAAATCTATGGCATTTTTATATACCAATAATGAACTCACAGAAAGAGAAACTACAAAAACATTCTCATTCACCATTGCAACAAACAAAAACAAAAATAAGATACATAGGAGCCCTAACCGGTTTGGCTCAGTGGATAGAGCGTCGGCCTGTAGACTGCAAGGTCCCAGGTTCAATTCCGGTCAAGGGCATGTACCTTGGTTGCGGGCACATTCCCAGTGGGAGGTGTGCAGGAGGCAGCTGATCGATATTTCTCTCTCATTAATGTTTCTAACTCTCTCCCTTCCTCTCTGTAAAAAAATCAATAAAATATATTTTAAAAAGATACATAGGAATAAACTTAACCAAGGAGGTAAAAGATCTGTACTCACAAAACTACAGGTCATTGAAAAAAGAGAGAGAGGAAGATATAAACAATGGAAGAATATACCATTTTCATGGATTGTTAGAATCAACATCATTAAAATGTCCATACTACCCAAAGCAATCTATAGGTTCAATGCAATCCCCATTAAAATATCAATGTCATATTTCACTGACCTAGAAAAATCTCTCCAAAAATTCATCTGGAATAAAAAAGTCTAGCTGCAGCAATCCTGAGAAAGAACAAACTTGGAGGGACCCCAATACCAGATATCAAGTTATATTATAAAGCCACTCTTCTCAGAACTGCCTGGTACTGGCACAAGAACAGACATATAGACCAATGGGTCAGAAAAGAGCACCCAGAAATCGACACAACTCATTTTGATCAATTAATATTTGACAAAGGAGGTAAGAGAACACAATGGAGCAGAGACAATCTCTTCAATAATGGTGTTGGGAAAACTGGACAGATACACGCAAAAATATGAAACTAGACTGCCAGCTTACACCATACACATAAATAAACTCAAAGTGGATAAAAGACATAAACATAAGATGGGAAATCATAAAAATCTTGGAAGAATCCATAGGCAGCAAAATCTCAGACATCTCTCATAGCAATATGTTTACTGATACATCTCCTAGGTCCTAGGACCTAAGACAATGGAAACTAAGGGAAAAATAAACAAATGGGAGTACGTCAAAATAAAAAACTTCTGCACAGCAAAAGAAACCATCAACAAAACAACAACAGAGCCCACTGCATGGGAGAACATATTTTTCAATTTTACATCCGATAAGGGATTAAACTGCAAAATTTATAGGGAACTCATACAACTTAACTGAAGGAAGATAAACAAACCAATCAAAAATTGGAGAAAGAACCTAAATAGATACTTTTTGAAAGTGGACATACAGAAGGACAAGAGGCATATGAAAAAATGCTTCAAGTCACTAATCATTTGAGGGATGCAAATCAAAATGACAATGAGGTACCATCTCACACCTGTCAGAATGGCTATCATCAACAAATCAACAAATAAGTGCTTGAGAGAAGAAAAAGGAACCCTCGTACACTGCTGGTGGGAATGCAGACTGGTGCAACCACTGTGGAAAACAATATGGAGTTTCCTCAAAAAATTAAAAATGGATCTCCTATTTGATCTATTAATCCCACTTCTAGAAATATATCCTAAGAAATCAGAAATGCCAATCAGAAAGAATATATGCACCCCTGTGTTCATAGCAACACAATTTACAACAGCTAAGATTTGGAAACAGCCTAAGTGCCCATCAGGATATGATTGGATTAGAAAACTGTCATACATCTACACAATGGAATACTATTCTGCTATAGCAAAGAAAGAACTCTTACCATTTGCAATAGCATCGATGGACCTAGAGGGCATTATGCTAAGCAAAAGCGAAATAAGGCATTTGTAGAAAGATAAGTATGACATGATCTCACTCATTTGTGAAATATAATGAACAACATAAACTGAGGAACAAAAATAGATCCAGAGACATAGAAGCATTCAACAGATCATTAAAGCTCAGATGGAAGTCAGGGGATAGGGATAGGGTCATAAAAGATCAACCAAAGGACTTGTATGCATGCATATAAGCACAACATACAATATGGGGGTGAAGGCCTTTGCTGTGGGCAGGAGCAGGCTGGGAGAGGTGAATGGGGGGGGGGCGCGGGAAAGACATATGTAATACTTTCAAAAATAAAGAATTAAAAAATTAAATTTAAAAAACAACAACAACAAAGTAGCCCTCCTTCTTTGAGATCCTTGTATTTTGGAAAGTCACCTGGATACCTCAGAGTCTAGGGGCCAAGTGGGCAGTAACAGCAAGGGCCATTGGTCATGGGAGGCCATGAGCACGGAACAAAAGAGACTGGCTTCCAGAGGAGCCTCCATGATGGGCCAATAAAAATCCTGGTGGAGTCCAGGAATATCCTGCAGAAACTCAGAGCTGCTCTTGCCCCTGCAGGGTAGATGTGTGGAATGCGACTGTGGGAGCCCGCGGTCAGAGACATGCCTTGCCAAGTACTGAACCTACAGAGCAAAACTTCTGAAACCTGTCAGGGCTCATACTGGTGGGTGCCTCAAAGGCCTGCCGGCTGGGGCAGGGATCCAACCAGGAGTAACCAAACATCCTTTCTGAGGGTGGCAAACAGTCAGAATGACCAAGGAGGCAGTGAGAGCAGGCGGCATCCATCTTTCAGCACAGGGCTAGCAGCTACACTGCAGCTGCACAAGGGCCAGTGCTGTGTGAGCCCCGCTCACAGGGTTGCAGTGCTGCTGTCTCCACCACCAGCCCCTCAGGTCGCAGCCCAGCCCTTGTGCCCCACAGTGAATGGCACTGGCACCTTGGTGCCTAGGCGACTGAGAATTTTTGTGGGGTTGCCTGAAAAATAAAAAAAGCAACACAAAAAAACCTCCTCAAGGATTTGAAACAGTCCTATAGGGAGATCCAACACATCTGGCTCATCTGGAGAAATGCACATAAAGGCTGGTTTTCCTAGAAGTTTGCTCAGAGGACATAGATCTCAAAATGAACGTGGGAAATCGTGACTCCCAGACGGACCAGCCCCAGACATTCAGTTTCCCATGAATGATTGGACAGCCAATGAGGCTTCTCTAATACTTCTAAATCAGTCTTTTTGCCTGCAAAATTGAAAAAGCCAGCCAGAAAATTAGGCAGCATGAATGGAAGGCATATTTAATTGGTCTCTGGAAGCTTCAAATAGAGGACTTAGACAAGTGGATCAACCTATGGTGTCTTTTAGGTGTCAACCCAAACCTTTGAGATATTAAAAACGCCTGACCTCATTTTAAAAGGGGAAGGTCATTCAGAATTGCACTTGTCAAGGACAAATACAAATTGTAAATATCTCCAAAACAAAATTTGTATCTACCTATTCTCTGTGTCTCTCTGTGTGTTTACAAATGTGTGCTATAAATGTGAGATAATTTTCTACCTGAGAATGGTATCATTAAAATTTTCAGGAATGTAGAAACTGGCTTTTATTCCTTTTAAGTTCACACAATCTAAGATGAATGCTCCATAAAAAAGTGTATTTTAGTTTTTTTATTTAAGTAGAAAAGACATGTCTTTTCAGTTATTGATATTAAATATGATATTCATATTTTATGAGGGTTTTACAAAAATAAGTTCATGGTAATAATTGACTTGGATGTCTGTGAAATATGTTTCTAGAGGTTATAAAATGTATTCACAGATTTTCCAAAGTAAAGAATGCTAATTGCTTGGGGGCTCTCCCTCCAGGGAGCATGACCATGCTATTTCTTTTCTCCCTGTCCTTCCTTCATAGGCATGTATCCCTTAACCTCTAACAAATCCCATGAGACTTGCAACCAGGGTAGCAATGGACAGTGGCAGCCTGTCCTGAGATAATCCTCCAAACCTGTTTCCAAGGCCCCCTTTTCTCTAACTTCCCAGGAGAAGGCTCTCCTGTTGCTTCTTCTATGCCCTTCCTTATTTCAGTGCCCTAAGTGTGTCCTTGCTGTGGTCAATAAATTCTTGCTTGCTTATCTAAAAAGAAAAGAAAGCTAATTGCTTACTTCTTAAGTTTTATTACAAATTGAGGTTTTATTTATTTACTAGAGGCCTGGTACACGAAATTCATGCAGGGAGGGGAGTCCTTCAGCCTGGCCTGCACCCTCTCGCAATCCAGGACCTTTCAGGGGATATCCAACTGCTGGTTTAGGCTCGATCCTGCAGGGATCCCTGCAGATCAGGCCTAAACTGGCAGTCGGAAATCCCTCTTGCAATCCGGGAGCACTGGTTCCTAAATGTTCACCTGCCTGCATGATCACCCCTAACCACTCTGCCTGCCTGCCTGATTGCCCTAACCACTTGCCTGCCTGCCTTATTGCCCCTAACTACTTGCCTGCCTGCCTGATTGCCCCTAACAACTCTCCTGCCTCCCTGATTGTCCCTAACTACTCGCTTGCCTGCCTGATCACCTCTAACCACTCACCTGCCTTACTGATTGCCCCTAACCACCTCTGCCTGCCTGCCTCATTGCTCCTAACCACTCACCTGCTTGATGGATCACCCCTAACCACATGCCTGCCTGCCTGATCACCCCTAACCACCTCTGCCTGCCTATCTCATCGCCCCTAACCACTCGCCTGCCTGCCTGATCAACCCTAACTGCCTCTGCCTGCCTATTCGCCCCTAACCACTTGCCTGCCTGCCTGATTGTCCCTAACCACTGCTGCCTGGCTGACTGATTGCCCATAACCACCTCTGTCTGCCTTCCTGATCGCCCCAACTACACGCTTGCCTACCTCATCGCCCCTAACCACTCGCCTGCCTGCCTGATTGCCCTGGTTTCTGGTAGTTCTGGTCATTCCAACATTTTGGTTGCTGGGCTTTTATTATATAGGATTTTTAAAATATTATTTTATTTATCAAACTGATAAGTCAACTTGAATATTAAATTGATTGGTGAACATGAACATATAGGCTTCAGGTGTGGGTTTCTATGTTACAAGATCTATATATTGCACCATGTGCCCACCACCCACTGTATGGGGATGTTTGCAATGGTAGCAGAGGCTGCTTGGTTAGGTGAGCCCAGTCAGCCTGCCCTGAAGGTCCTTCAAGATCTAACTGTCCCTCACTCATGTATACACACACACCCCACACTCCCCTTTCACTCTCTCACTCACGCTCTCTCTATCACTGCCACCCTCTTCCTGTCTCTGTAGTTGGTTCTGGAGTGTTATTAACCCATTTGTAGATGGAGTCTCCTCTCCAGGTGTCTGGTTATGTGGCTCGCTATCTACCACATTGGCCAAACAGGACACGACACAAAGTGAACATGTACTCAGGACACTAATAACCACAATATAAGTGACTACCAGAGAAAAGAGAATTAGGGGAGAGAAAGGAGAGCACAACTGATATTGAAGAGAGAAAAAAAATGGTATGAGAGAAAAGAAAAAGAAGAAAAAGAAAAACATATATAAACTGAGTGGCCAGATTATTATGATCTCTGAATGCATAATAATCTGGCCACTCAGTGTGTGTGTGTGTGTGTGTGTGTGTGCGCGTGTGCGTGTGTGTGTGTGTGTGTGTGTGTGTGTGTATATATATATATATATATATATATATATATATATATATATATATATATATATATATATATATATATATTAGAGGCCTGGTGCATGAATTTAGTGCATGGGTGGGGTCCAGCCAGCCTGGCCAGGGGGAGGGGACATGGGCAGTTGGCCGGCCTGCCTGCTGGTTGAACTCCTGGTCGAGGGGACAATTTGCATATTAGCCTTTTATTATATAGGATATACACTGAGTGGCCAGATTATTATGCATTCAGAGATCATAATAATCTGGCCACTCAGTGTATATGTGGGGAGAAAACACGAGAGAACAGACAGATAAACCAAAACATACAAACACCAAATACCTAGTAAAGAGGGTGGGGCAGAATCTTAGAGGCTGAGTTTATATACAGAAAGTAAGGTTAAAGAATTAGAGTAGTACGGGGAGGACCTCAGTTTAGTATAGAGGAAGTAGAAATAGGATGAGTAGATAAGAAGAAAGAGAAAGAGAAGAAAAAAATAACATTAAAAAAAGGATAAAATAAAAATAATTAGAATGAAAAAATAATGTGAAAAGAAATTAAAAAATAAACAAACAAAAAAGGAAAATAAAGAAAAGATAACTAATAATAAAATAAAATAAAAATGAAAAAGTGAAGTGTTCCTTTCTGCTGATTTTTAATTCCCCATGAGGGCTGGTTTAAGATCCCACTCTTCTGTACTGTCTACCATTTCTCAGTTTCCTGTTGCTGGGACTGAATTGGGTCTCTTTAGGCCAGTCCCTGAGGATTCTCAGGGACTATTCAGATTTTTTTTTTGTATCCTTTGTACCACTCTGGGTGTGGCTGTATTGGTTGCCTGGAGACTGCAGGGAGGGGCTATTTCTTCAGGAGAAAATGGCTGCCTAGATTCAGCACATTGGGTATGATTCAGTGCCAGACTCGCGGCCACTTCTCACTGACCCTCCCCTCTCCCCAGACTCCACAAGTCCGCACCTCCACCTGCACCTCAGCCATGGGTAGTGTTTGTATTTGAAAGGTCCTATGAACTAGGTTTAGCAAATAAAAGCAAAGATCAAAAAGAGGGGAAAGAGCTGCACACGGAGTCCCTCTCCCCCCAGCAGTCTCTCATGACTGTGGACTTAGATCTAGAGTCCCTGCCACCAACAGTCCTGAGTACCTCCTTTCCACAGTCAGACTCTACACATGTCCACAGGGACACGGCCTCGGTGCTGTGGCTTCCTTCTGACACACTGGGCTCAGAGGTCTTGCAGTTCTCTCCAGCCCAGATCCCTGATTTTACCGTTCTCCAGGCATCCTCTGCCCTTCCCAGCTGCAAATTGTCTCACCAGCTGAGTCTACTTCACCAATTCAGGGTGGATGTTATTCGATTTACTTGCTCGTTCTATCTGCTCCTGGACTAGGCTCAGGACACGATGTCTATTCTGCCGCTATGTTGTCTCCTCTCTCTTTGCTAGGTTTTGGTATCAGGATATGTTGGCCTCAGAATGTGTTAGGAAGTATTGCCTCTCCCACAATATTTTGGAAGAGTTTGAGAAGGATAGATTCTTCTTTGAACATTTGGTAGAATTCACTGGTGAAGCCATCTGGTCCTGCACTTATGTTTTTTGGGAGATTTTGATGGTTGTTTCAACTTCCTCACTGCTAAGCAGTCTATTTAGATTTTCCAGTTCTTCATGATTTATAGGAAGGTTATTCATTTCTTCTAGGTAATTGAATTTAGTGGCATATAGTCTTTCATAGTATTCTAGTATGATCCATTGTATATCTGTGATGTCTGTGGTGACTTCTCTCATTTCTGATTTTGTTTATATGGGTCTTTTCTCTTCTTTCCTTACTGAGTCTAGCCAGGGGTTTATCAATTCTATTAATCTTTTCAAAGAACCAGCTTGTTGTTTTATTGATCTTTTGTACAGTCTTTTTGTTCTCTATTTTATTTAATTCTGCTTTAATTTTTATTATTTCCTTTCTTCTGATGACTTTCTGGGTTTTTGTTCGTCTTTTTCTAGTCTTTAAGATGTGATGTTAGGTTGTCTACTTGGGATTTCTCTTGTTTCTTGAGATAGGCCTGTAATGATATAAACTTCCCTCTTATTACCACTTCAGCTACATTTGATATGTTGTATTGTCATTCTCAATTGTCTCTATATATCTTTTGATCTCACTTTTATTTCTTTTTTGACCTAGTCATTTTGTAGTAGTATGTTGTTTAATCTCCATGTATTTCTTTGCTTCCTTTTTGCAGTTGATTTCTAATTTCAAGGCATCATGGTCAGAGAATATGCTTGGTATAATTTCAATCTTCTTGATTTTTTTGATGCCAGTTTTGTGACCCAATATATGGAATATCCTTGAGAATGTTCCATGTGCACTGGAGAAGAATGTATAATCTGATGCTCTGGGATGAAAGGGTCTGTAAATGTCAATTATGTCCATTTGGCCTAGTGTTTAATTTAAGGCAAATATTTCTTTACTGATTATCTGTTTGGTTGATCTGCCTAGAGCTGTCCATGGAGTATTAAGGTTCCCAACTATGATTGTGTTTTGACCTGTTTCTCCCTTTAGTTTTGTGAGTAGTTGTTTTATATATTTCAGTACTCCCTGGTTGGGTGCATATAAATGAAGTATTATGATTTCTTGATGTTGTGTTCCCTTTTTCATTATAAAGTGTCCATCTTTGTCTCCTATTATCTTTAAATCTATTTTGTCAAACATATGTATGGCTACACCAGCTTTTCTGTGGATGTTATTTGCTTGGAGAATAATTTCCACCCTTTTATATTGAATCTACCTTTGTCTTTGCAGCTTAGATGTGTCTCTTGAAGGCAGCACATGGTTGGGTTTTGTTTTTTTTGATCCACTGTGCCTCTATACTAGTGAATCCAGACCATTTATATTTAAGGTAATTATTAATGTATGACGATTTCCTACAGTCATTTTATCTTTCATTTTTTGGTAGTTCTGTGACTCCATTGGTTCTTTTCCTTTATATTTCTGTCTGTTGTTTTTGTTTGGTGGTATTCCACACATCTTTCCTCTGTTTATGCTCTTTTAAGCTATATTTCCTGATTAGGGGATTTTTGTTGAGATTACCATTAAGTTTATAAAAAATTAAATTGCATATGTACTGTAGTTTTTTAAAATTCATTTTATTGTTTTTATTCTTTCACTTTTATTTATTTTTCTAAAATTTATCTTTATTGTTGAAAGTGTTACAGATGTCCCTTTGTTTGGTTTATCCCCATTGACCCATTGTACCCTGCACTCACCCCTTAGAGGCCTTCACCACTCTATTGTCTGTGTCCATGTGTGACATATATATGCATACACTTATAAGTTCCCAGGTGATTCACTCACCATCAACTCCCTCCCCCTGCCACTTCCCATTCCCTCTGAAATTCGTCAGCCTGTTTCATGCTTCTATGTCACTGGATCTATTTCTTCATCAGTTTATTTTGATCTTTAGATTCCATATATGAACGTGATCATGTGATACTTATCTTTCCCTGACTGGCTTACTTCCCTTAGCATAATTCTCTCCAGGTCCATCAATGCTGTTGCAAATAGTAAGATTTCTATCTTTTTTTACAGCTGCATAGTATTCCATTGTGTAAATGTATTACAGCCTTTTTATCCACTCATCTGCTAATGGGCACTTGGCTGTTTCTAAATCTAAGCTAATGTAAATTGTGCTTCTATGAACATAGGGGTGCATATATCCTTTCTGATTGGTGTTTCTGGTTTCTTAGTATATATGCCTAAATGTGGGATCACTGGGTCAAATGGCAGTTCTGTTGTTAATTTTTTGAGGAAACTCCACACTGTTTTTCATAGTGGCTGCACCAGTCTGCATTGCCACCAGCAGTGTACTAGGGTTTCCTTTTCTCCACATCCTCTCCAGCACTTATGGTTTGTTGATTTGTTGATGATAGCCATCTGACAGGTATGAGGTGATACCTCATTGTCATTTTAATTTGCATCTCTCGGATGATTAGTGACTGAACAATTTTTCATATGGAGAAGTGTCTATTTAAGGTCCTTTGTCCATTTTTAATTGAATTGTTTATCTACCTTTTGTTAAGTTGTATGTGTTCCTTATATATTTGGAAATTAACCCCTTATCTATTGTATCACTGGCAAATATTTTCTCCCATGCAGTGCGCTATCTTGTTATTTTGTTGATGGTTTCATTTGCTGTGCAGAAGCTTTTTATTATAATGTAGTCTCATTTGCTTATTTTCTCCTTAGTTTCCTTTGCCCTAGGAGATGTATCAGTAAACAATTGCTATGAGAGATGTCTGAGATTTTGCTGCCTATGGTTTCTTCTAAGATTTTTATGGTTTCATGACATATTTAAGTATTTTATCCCTTTTGAGTTTATTCTTGTGTATGGTGTAAGTTGGTGATCTAGTTTCATTTTTTTGCATGTACTTGTTCAATTTTCCCAACACCATTTATTGGAGAGACTGTCTTGACTCCATTGTATGCTTTTGCCTCCATTGTCAAATATTAATTGAGCATAATGGCTTAGGTCTGTGGTCGGCAAACTGCCGCTCGCAAGCCATATGAGGCTCTTTGGCCCCTTGAGTGTGGCTCTTCCACAAAATACCATGGACTGGGTGAGTCTATTTTGAAGAAGTGGCATTAGTAGAAGTTTAAGTTTAAAAAATTTGGCTCTCAAAAGAAATTTCAATCGTTGTACTGTTGATATTTGGCTCTGTTGACTAATGAGTTTGCTGACCACTGGCTTAGGTCGATTCTGGGGTCTCTATTACGTTTTATTGATCTATATACCTGTTCTTGTGCCAGTATCAGATTGTTTTGATTACAGTGGCTTTGTTGTATAACTTGATTTCTGGTAATGTGATTCCTTCAACTGTGTTTTTCTTTCTCAGGATTACTGTGGCTTTTTGGTGTCTTTTTTGGTTCCATAAATTTTTTTGAAAAATATTTTTATTTATTTAAGAGAGGAAGGGAGAGGAAGAGATAGAAACATCAATGATGAGAGAGAATAACTGATTGCCTGCCTTCTGCATGCCCCACACTGGGGATTGAGCCAGAAACCCAGCATGTGCCCTGACCAGAAAGCAAACCATGACCTCCTGGTTTATAGGTTGACACTCAACCACTAAGCTATGCTGGCTGGGCTGTTCAATATAATTTTTTGCAATTCTTGTTCTACATCTGTGAACTATGTTATTGGTATTTTAATAGGGATTGTATTGAAACTATAGATTGCTTTGGGTAGTAAGCAATGGTGTTTTTAATGGTGTTTATTCTACCAATCCATGAGCATCGTATATTCTTCTACTTGTTTATATCTTCCTTTATATCTTTTTTCAATGTCTTGGAGTTTTTCAAGTGCTGATCTTTTACCTTCTTGATTAAATTTATTCCTAAGTTTCTTAATTTTTTTCTTGAAATCGTAAGTGGAAATTATTTTTTTTGTTTCTTTTTCTGAGAGTTCATTATTGGTGTATAAAAATGTCATTGATTTCTGGGTGTTAATTTTGTATCCTGCTACATGTCCGAGTTCATTTATTAAATCTATTAGTTTTTTTTTTTTATGGAGATTTTAGGGTTTTCTATGTACAATAGCATGCCATCTGCAAATAATAGCAGTTTTATTTTCTCCTTTCCAATTTGGATGACTTTATTTTTTCTTTTTGTCTGATCACTAGGGCTAGGACTTCCAGTGTTATGTTGAATAAAAGTGGTGAAAGTGGACATCCCTGTCTTATTCCTGTTCTTAGGGTAAATGATTTTAATTTTTGCCCATTGAGTATGATGTTGGCTGTAGGTTTGTCATATATGGACTTATTATGTTGAGTTATGGTCCCTTTATTCCCACTTTACTGAGAGTTTTTAATTAAAAAAAAGTGTTAGATTTTGTCCAATGTTTTTTTCCGCACCAATTTGCTATGATGATGTGATTTTTGTCTTCCAATTTGTTTATGTGATGTATTACATTTATTGATTTGTGAATACTGTACCAGCCTTGCATCCCTGGAATATGGCATATGATCTTTTTTAATGTATTGCTGGGTCTGATTTGTTGAGGATTTTAGCATCCATGTTCAGCAGGAATATTTGCCTGTAATTATCTTTGTTTGTAGTGTCTTTATCTGGTTTTGGAATTAGAATAACGCTGGTATCATAAAAAGAGCTTAAAAATGTTCCTTCTTCTTGATTTTTTTTTGAATACTTTGAGGAGGATGGGTGTTAGTTCTTCTTTGAATATTTGGTAAAAATCCCTTGTGAAGCCATCCAGACCAGGGCTTTTGTTTGCTGGGAGTTGTTTTTATTACTGCTTCTATTTCCTCAGTAGTTATCATCCTATTCAGGTTTTCTCATTAATTCTCATTGAGCTTTGGAAGATTGTTATTTTCTAGGAATATGACCATTTCTTCCAGGTTATCCAGTTTGTTGGAATATAGTCATTCGTAGTATTTTTTTTTTATGATCCTTTGATTTCTGTTGGGTCAATTGTTACTTCACCTCTTTTGTTTTTTAGTTTGTTTATTTGGGTCCTCTCTCTTTGTTTCTTGATTTTTACTAGAGTTTCATCAATCTTGTTTATCTTTTCAAAGAACCAGCTCTTGGTTTTATTGATCTTTTGTGTTGATTTTTTTAGTCTTTATGTTATTTATTTCCACTCTGATATTTATTATTTCATTCCTTCTACTTTAAGATTTTCTGGTTGTTGTCTTTCTAATTCTTTAAGTTGTAGAGTTAAATCATTATTAGAGTCCTTCCTTCCTTCCTTCTTTCCTTCCTTCCTTCCTTCCTTCCTTCCTACCTTCTTTTTTTTTTTTTTAACGTAGGCTTATAATGCTATGAACCTCCCTCTGAGGACTGCTTTCACTGTGTCTCATAGATTTTGGGTTGTTGTGTGTTCATTTTCACTTGTTTCCAGGATGGTTTTTATTCTTCCTTAATCTCTTTGGTAACCCATTCATTGTTTAATAACATGCTCTTTCTCCTAAACGTGTTTAAATGTTTTTGAGTGTTTTTATTGTAGTTAATTTCTAATTTCATGCCGTGGTGATCTGAGAAAATCATTGACATGATTTCAATCTTCGTGAACATGTCTAAACTTATTTTGTGTCTTAAAATGTTGTCTATCTTTGAGAATGTTCCATGTGCACTTCAGAAGAATGTATATTCTCTAGCTTTGGGGCAAAATCCTATCTAATAAAAGAGTAATATGCAAATTGACCATACATCCGCTACACCCATAAGCCACACCCACCAACCATGTCCACCAGCCAATCAGGAGCAAGTATGCAAATCAACCCAACCAAGATGGCTGTGGCCACAGAGAGAGCAGGAGGGAGGCTTGGGTTTCCCCGGCAATGGACGAAGCCAAGCTTTTCTCCTGCCATTGTTGGTCCAGGACTCCACTCAATGCTACAAAGTTTCAACGATAGAAGATAAATAAATCCTAACAAAAATGTCGGCAGCCATGGAGCTAGAGAGAGCAGGAGGCTAGGGTTGCCCCAGGTGATGGAGGAAGCCAAGCTTTCTGCACACCCTGGCCTGGCTTGGCCTCTGCTTAAGGCTACAAAGTTTTAATTATAGAAGGTAAATAAATTCCAACAAAAATGGCTGCTGCCATGGAGCTAGCAGAAGGCTTGGCTCCACTCCAGGCTACAAAGTTTCAATTGTAGAAGATAAATAAATCCCAGATACCAGAGCCTCTGCTTGAGTTGCCAGGGGGCATGGCCGGCCTTCAAACCACCACAGGCCCCTTGCCCAGGCCACCCCACGCCCCAAGGGAATCCCTACCCTGATCTGGGACACCGTTCAGGGCAAACCAGCTGGCCCCCACCCATGCACCAGGCCTCTGTCCTATCTAATAAAAGAGTAATATGCAGATTGACTGCATCACTCCAACATACAAGATGGCTGCCCCCATGTGGTCAAAGATCCTGCCCCCATGTGGACACAAGATGGCGGCCACAAGATGGACAGCAGGGGAGGGCAGTTGGGAGGGACCAGGCATGCAAGGGAGAGCAGTTGTGGGTGACCAGGCCAACAGGGGAGGGCAGCTGGGAGGGACCAGGCCTGCAAGGGAGGGCAGTTGGGGGCGATCAAGCCTGCAGGGGAGGGAAGTTAGGGGTGACCAAGCCTGCAGGGGAGGGCAGTTAGGGGCAAACAGGCTGGCAGGGGAGCAGTTAGGCATCAATCAGGCTGGCAGGGGAGTGGTTAGGGGGTGATCAGGCTGGCAGGCAGAAGCGGTTAGGGGCAATCAGGCAGGTAGTCAGGCAAACAGTTGGGAGCCAGCAGTCCTGGATTGTGAGAGGGATGTCTGACTGCCCGTTTAGTAGGATCGGGCCTAAACGGGCAGTCAGACATACCTTGAGGGGTCCCAAATTGGAGAGGGTGCAGGCTGGGCTGAGGGACACCCTCCACCCCCCGTGCACGAATTTCGTGCACCAGGCCTCTAGTGTACTATAAATGTCAATTAATTGCATCTGATCTAGTGTGTCATTTCGGATCACTGTTTCCTTGTTGATTTTTTTGTCTGGAAGACCTATCCAGTGATGTTAGTGGGGTGTTAAGGTCCCCTACTATGAATGTATTGCTGTCTATCTCTCAAATTTTCCAGAAATTTTTTTTTATATATAATTGGATGCTTCTGTATTGGATGCATGTTAGTTGACCAGAGTTATATCCTCTACTTTATTGATCCCTTTAGTATTATGAAGTGGCCTTCATTATATCTTGTTATGGCCTTCACTTTGAAGTCTATTTTGTCAGACATGGTATTGGTACCTCAGCTTTTTTTCATTTCTATTTGCCTGGAAATTTTTTTCCATCCCTCTACTCTCATTCTGTGTGAGTCCTTTGTTCTTGGGTGGGTCTCTTGTAGACAGCATATATATGCATCATGTTTTCTTATCTATTCAGCTACCCTCTGTCTGTTGATTGGAACATTTAAACCATTTACATTTGAGTTTATTATTGATAGGTACTTACGTATTGCCATACTTATTCTTTATGCCTGTGTTCTTCTCTTGCTCTCTATTTCTTTTTCTTACAAGAGTCCCTTTAGCATTTCTTAAAGTGCTGGTTTGGTGGTAATAAACTCTTTTAGCCGCCCCTTCCCCCCCGCCATCCCTGCCATGAAGCTCTTCATTTCACATTCGATTTTGAATGATAGTCTTCCTGAATAAAGTAATCTTGGGTTCCATCACTTGATTTTCATTACTTTGTATACTTCATGCCATTCCCTTCTGGCATGAAGTGTTTCTATTGAGAAGCCAGCTAACAATCTAAAAGGTAACTACCTTATAGGTAACTTACTGTCTCTCTTGTAGCCTTTAAGAATCCTTCTTTGGCCCAGCTGGTGTGACTCAGTGGTTGAGCATCGACCTATGAACCAGGAGGTCAAGGTTCAATTCCCAGTCAGGGCACATACCTGGGTTGTGGGCTCAATCCCTGGTAGTGGGGCATACAGGAGGCAGCCTATCAATGACTCTATCTCAACATTGATGTTTCTATTTCTCCCTCCCTCTTTCTTCCTCTCTGAAATCAATAAAAATTAAAAGAATCTTTTTTCTTTTAATGTTTGCCATTTTCATTATTATGTGTCTAGGTGTGGGTCTTTTGAGAGTCATCTTGATTGAGACTCTCTTTGTCTCTAGAAATTGAGTGACTTTTTCCTCCACCATATTAGGGAAATTTCCTGCCATTATTTCTTCAAACAGGCTCTCTATTCCTTTCTCTGGTTCTAGTCCCTCTGCTACCCCCATAATACAAATGTTGTTATGTTTCATGCTATTGCAATGATGCCTTAGACTGTCCTGCTTCTTAATTTTTTTTTCCATTTGGTGCTCTGTATGGGAGTTTTTTTTTTCCTACCTTATCTTCTTCTTTTATATATATATATACTTCTTTATTGTTGAAAGTATTAAATATGTCTCCCCTTTTTCCCCATTAACACCGCTAGCCTGTCCCCGCCTCCCCACCCCAGGCCTTTAACACCCTATTGCCTGTGTCCATGGGTTATGCATATATGTATATAAGGTTTTTGGATGATTACTTCCCATCCACCCACCCTCCTCCACCTCCCCTCTGAGATTCTTCAGTCTGTTCCATGCTTCCATGCCTCTGGATCCACTTTGTTCATCAGTTTATTTTGTTACTTAGATTCCATATATGAGTGTGATCACGTGAAACTCTGCTGACTTATTTCACTTAGCATGATACTTTCCAGGTCCAGCCATGCTGTCTCAAAGGGTAAGATTTTCTTTTTTTACTGCTGCATAGTATTCTATGGTATAAATTTACCACAGTTTTTATCCACTCATCTACTGATGGGCACTTGGGCTCTTTCCAGATCTTTGCTATTGTAAATTGTGCTGCTATGAACATAGGGGTGCATACATTAATTCTGATTGGTGCTTCAGGTTTCTTAGGATATATTCCTAGGAGTGGGATCACTGGCAGTTCCATATTTAATTTTTTTGAGAAATCTCCATATCGTTTTCCATAATGGTTGCACCAGTATGCATTCCCACCAGCAATGAACTAGGGTTCCCTTTTCTCCACATTCACGACAGCACTTGTCATTTGTTGATTTGTTGCTGATAGCCATTCTAACACATATAAGGTGATACTTCACTGTCATTTTAATTTGCACCTCTCTGATGATTAGTGACTTTGAGCATTTTTTCATATGCCTCTTGGCCATCTTTACGTCCTCTTTGGAGAAGTGTCTATTTAGGTCCTTTGCCCATTTTTTAATTGGATTATTTGTTTTCCTTTTGTTAAGTTGTATGAGTGCCTGATATATTCTGGATATTAACCCTTTATCAGATGTATCAAATATGTTCTCCCACACAGTGGGCTCTCTTTTTGTTTTGTAGATAGTTTCTTTTACTGTACAGAAGCTTTTAATTTTGATGTAGTCCCATTTGTTTATTTTCTTAGTTTCCTTTGACTTAAGAGATATATCTGTAAACAGATTGCTAGGAGAGATGTCTGAGATTTTGCTGCCTATGATTTCTTCTCGGATTTTATGGTTTCATGACTTACATTTAAGTCTTTTATCCATTTGAATTTATTATTGTGTATGGTGTAAGTTGGTTGGTGTAAGTTAGTTTCATTTTTTTGCATGTATCTGTCCAATTTTCCTAACACCATTTATTGAAGAGACTATCTTGACTCCATTTTATGTTCTTGCCTCCTTTGTCAAGTATTAATTGAGCATAGTGTCTTGGGTTGATTTATGGGTTCTCTGTGTTTCATTGATCTATATGCCTGTTCTTATAATAGTACCAGGCTGTTTTGCCCTAACCGGTTTGGCTCAGTGGATAGAGCGTCAGCCTGCAGACTGAAAGGTCCCAGGTTCGATTCCGGTCAAGGGCATGTACCTTGGTTGCGGGCACATCCCCGGTAGGGGGTGTGCAGGAGGCAGCTGTTTTGATTATGGTAGCTTTGTAGTATAACTTGAAATCTGGTATTGTGATTCCTCCAACTTTGTATTTCTTTCTCAAAATTGCTGCAGCTATTTGGGGTCTTTTTGATTCCATATAATTTTTTGGAGTATTTGTCTTAGCTCTGTGAAATATGCTGTTGGTATTTTAATAGGGATTGCATTGAATCTGTAGATTGCCTTGGATGGTATGGACATTTTAGTGATGTTGGTTCTACCAATCTGTGAACACAATATATTCTTCCACTTGTTTATATCTTCTTCTATCTCTTTTCCCAATGTCCTGCAGCTTTCAGAGTATAGGTCTTTTACCTCCTTGGTTAATTTTATTCCTGAATATCTGAATTTTTTTTTATTGCAATGGTAAATGCGATTGTTTGTTTAGTTTCCCTTTCTGAGAACTCATTGGTGTATAAAAAAGCCATTGATTTCTGGGTGTTGTTTTTGTATCCTGCTACATTGCAAACTCATTTATTAAATCTAGTTGTTTTTTGATGGAGTCTTTAGGTTTTTTTTTTTAAATGTACAATCTCATGTCATCTGCGAATAATGAGAATTATACTTCCTCCTTTCCAACTTTGATGCCTTTTATTTCTTCTTGTCTGATCACTGTGGCTATGACATCCAGTATTATGTTGAACTAGAGGCCCGGTGCACGAAATTTGTGCATGGAGGGGGGTTGTCCCTCAGCCCAGCCTGTACCCTCTCCAATCTGGGACGTCTCGAGGGATGTCCGACTGCCCGTTTAAGCTGGATCCCAGAAACGGGCAGTCGGACATCCCTCTCACAATCCAGGACTGCTGGCTGGCTCCCAACTGCTTGCCTGCCTGCCTTGCTGATTGCCCCTAACCGCTTCTGCCTGTCAGCCTGATCACCCCCTAACCACTCTGCTGCCAGCCTGTTTGCCCCCAACTTCCCTCCTCTGCCAGCCTGGTCACCCCTAACTGCCCTCCCCTGCAGGGTTGATCACCTCCAACTGCCCTCCCTTGCAGGCCTGGTCCTTCTCAACTGCCCTCCCTTCCAGGCCGGGTGCCTCCCAACTGCCCTCTCCTGCTGGCCATCTTGTGGTGGCCATCTTGTGTCCACATGGGGGCAGGATCTTTACCACATGGGGGCAGCTATATTGTGTGTTGCAGTGATGATCAATCTGCATATTACTCTTTTATTAGATAGGATAGAGGCCTGGTACAGGGGTGGGGGCCAGCTGGTTTTCCCTGAAGGATGTCCCTGATCAGGGTGGGGTTCCCTTGGGGCGTGGGGCGGCCTGAATGAGGGGCCTGTGGTGGTTTGCAGGCCAGCCACGCCCCCTGGCAACCCAAGCAGAGGCCCTGGTAACTGGAATTTATTCTCCTTCTACAATTGAAACTTTGCAGCCTGCAGCGGAGCCAAGCCTGGGGCTCCCTCCCGAGGCCGGCAGCCAAAACTGTTGGGGTTATAATGAAAACTTTGTAGCCTTAAGTGGGTGGGCCCGGCCAGGGTGTGCAGAAAGCTTTGCTTCCCCTGTTGCCGGCGGCAACCCTGTCCTGCTCTTTCAAGCTCCATCTTGCCGCCGTTTATTTGAATTTGTTTACTTTCTACAATTGAAACTTTGTAGCTTGAGTGGAGGCTTAGGCCTGGCAAGGGTAGGCGGAAAGCTTGGCTTCCTCTGTTACCTAGGAAACCTTGCTCTCTGTGGCTGTAGCCATCTTGGTTTGGGTTAATTTGCATACTTGCTCTGATTGGATGGTGGGCGTGGCTTGTGGGTGTGGCTTGTGGGTGTGTCGGAGGTATGGCCAATTTGCATATTTGTGTATTATTAGGTAGGATAAGAGTGATGAGAGCAGACATCCCTGTCTTGTTCTTATTCTTAGGGTAAATGCTTTTAATTTTTGCCCATTGAGTATGATGTTCTCTGTAAATTTGTCATATATGGCCTTTATCATGTTGAGATATGCTCCTTCTATTCCCACTTTGCTGAGAGTTTTTATCAAAAATGGGTGTTGGATTTTGTCAAATGCTTTCTGCGTCTAGTGATATGATCATGTGGTTTTTGTCTTTCAACTTGTTTATGTGATGTATGATGTTTATTGATTTGTGAATATTGTAACTGCCTTGCATCCCTGGAATAAATCCCACTTGGTCATAGTGTATGATCTTTTAATATATTGCTGGATCTGATTTGCTAATATTTTGTTGAGGATTTTAGCATCTGTGTTCATCAGGGATATTGGCCTGTAATTCTCTTTCTTTATAGTGTCTTTATCTGGTTTTAGAATTAGGATAATGCTGGTCTCAGTAAAAGAGCTTGGAAGTGTTCCTTCCTCTTGGATTTTTTGGAATAGTTTGAAGAGTATAGGTTATATTTCTTATTTGAATGTTTGGTAAAACTCCCCTGTGAAGCCAGGGCTTTCCCCCCACCCCCTGCTTCTATTTCATCAGTTGTTATTGGCCTATTTGGGTTTTCTGATTTTTCCTGATTCAGTTTTGGGAGATTGTATTTTTCTAGTTATTTGTACATTTCATACACATTGTCCAACTTGTTAGCATATAGTTGTTCATATTATTTTCTTACAATCCTTTTTATTTCTGTGGTGTCAATGGTTACTTCTCCACTTTCATTTTTGATTTTATTTTCTTGAGTCCTCAGTCTTTGTTTCTCTTTCTTTCTTTCTTTCTTTCTTTCTTTCTTTCTTTCTTTCTTTCTTTCTTTCTTTCTTTCTTTCTTTTTTTCTTTTCTTTTCTTTTTTTTTTTTGAAAGATCCTTTTATTGGGGTGGACACTGAGTATGCACCAGTCCATGATAAAATGACTTAAGAGAATGATCCGAAAGGGTTGACCTCTTCCTGTGGTGTACTCTCAGAGCAGTCTCCAGGTATGAAATACATCCAGGTGGAACTGGCATCAAGGCCAAGTCTTTAAGGCCAGACCAGGGGAAGCAGGAAGAAGGGCCCACCTCTGTCACCCAGCTACAGCAGGGCTTATCTCTAGACACTCAAAGACACTCTCTGGTTCTCCAGAGAAGGACTGGGGAGCAGGAGGAGAGGATCTGGGGTGGGGTGGGGTAATGAATAACAATGTTGTTTTTCAAGAAGCATCTACCAACATCACACTACTGGGTCTGACATCCCCTTTAACCATTGCTCAGTACATTTTACAGCATAAATAAAGACTCAAGGAAAATAAATACATCGGCTTCTATGAGGTTGAAAAGCTGTGGATATATGAACCAGTGGGGAGGGTGGGCAGGATGTTTACTCATAGCAGGTGGGTGAGGAGCAGACAAGACTGGAGGCACCTATGAGGGAGCATCAGTCTTAAGTGTCCTCATGCATGTCTGGGCTGTCTGTCCGTGTGACCTTGCAGGGAGGTGCTGAGCTCTCGCCCTTGAGGTCCACTTGCTCCTGGTCTCTCTTCTTGGCAGCATTCTTTTTGTCCCATTGCTGATGTAGGTAGCGCAAAAGGATGTTTGTTTTTTCTGTCACAATGATCTGTTCAGATGGGTACTTGTGCATGGACAGGTAGACTGAAGGGCGTCGATTGGAGGCTTTACACACTGAGTTGGCAGGAAATGGACTAAAATTGCTTTTGTTGTAGACTGGCAGTTCTTTCAAAAAATCTGCCATCTTCTCCTTCCTCTGTCGCCACCTCAGCTACTGCCTCAGCCGCCACCGCAGCCACCTTCTTAGCTGCCACCACACAGTAACTTCCAGCCATGCTACAGCCTCTTCAGTCTTTGTTTCTTGATGAGTCTGGCTAATGGTTCATCAATTTTGTTTATCATTTCAAAGAACCAGCTCTTGGTTTCATTGATTTTTGAGTGTGTGTGTGTGTGTATATATGTGTGTGTGTGTGTGTGTATATATATATATATATATATATATATATATATATATATATGTTATTTATTTCTGCTGTAATTTTTATTATTTTCTTTCTTCTATTTACTCTTGGCTTTCTGTTGCTCTCTTTCTAGTTGTTTAAGTTTAGGGTTAAATAGTTTATTGCTTATTTTTCTTTCTTTTTTTTTTTTTTTTTTAGGTATTCCTGTATTGCTCTGAACTTTCCTCTCAGGACTGCTTCTGCTATGTCCCAGAGATTTTGGGTTATTGTGTGTTCATTTTCATTTGTTTCCAGGAAGTTTTTAAAATTTTTATTTCTTTCTTTCTTGATCTCATTGGTAACCCATCTTAATAATAAAAGCCCAGGATTGTAATGACCGCTCACGACCAAACGCTGACCATCCGGAAGTCAGCACAGGTTGCCCAGCTGCAGCCTGGTGACCCAGCACTGACTGCCCAGGTGGCTGAGACCCAGAAAGTGAGTCAGGGTCTGATCTGCAGCCTCAGTGGAAGCTGTTGATCAGTGAACTTACCTCTCTCTTTCTCTCCCTCTTTCTTTCTGATCTTAGCCAGCAGCCAGGCTTTTCTTTCTCAGCTGTTAAGCCCCGCTGCTTTGATCAGGCCCACAGATAGGCGTGGAGATGCTGACTGGCATAGGAACTGACCAATGAGAACCAAATCTGGGTGCTATGGGGAATCAATGGCTGTCTAGGAGGTGGAGCTTCTGATGCTGACTGGCATAGGAACTGACCAATTAGAACCAAATCTGGGTGCTGTGGGGAACCAATGGCTGCCTAGGAGGCAGATCTTTTGATGCTGGCATAGGAACCGACCAATCAGAACCAAATTGGCCAGCACAGGAGGACAGTTGGGGGCGACATCAGGCCTTCAGGGGAGGACCATTGGGGGCAAGGTCATGCTGGAAGGGGAGGGCAGTTGGGGACAACTAGGCCAGCAGGGGAGGGCAAGTAGGGGCAATCAGGCTCACAGAGGAGGGCAGTTAGAGGTAATCAGGCTGGCAGGCAGAGGCAATTAGGGGCAATCAGGCAGGCAGGCAGGTGAGCAGTTGGGAGCCAGTGTTCCCAGATTGTGAGAGAGATGTCTGACTGCTGGTTTAAAATGGCAGTTGGACATCCTGAAAGGGGTCCCCAATTGGAGAGGGTGCAGACTGAGCTGTGGGAATCCCCCATCCGTGCATGAATTTTGTGTACCAGGCCTCTAGTTCGTCTATAATAATAAAAGCATAATATGCTAATAGATCATATGTCTTTCCGGATGTCCTTCCAGATGACTTTCTGGACGAAGCTGCAGTGGCAGGGGCCAAGGCAGAGGGAGCTGCTGGGATGGGTGGGGGCCAACACAGAGGTGGCAGAGGCCCCTGGCTGCTGTGGCAGGCCAGGGCTGAGGCAGAGGCGGTTGCCGTGGCAGGTGGGGGCCAAGGTAGAGGCAGCTGCTGTGGCAGCATGGGCCAAAGCAGCTGCTGCGGGAACGGAGGCTGAGCCCCTTGCATGAATTTTGTGCATTGGACCTCTAGTTGTTTAATAACATGCTAATAGCCTCCATGTGTTTGAATGTTTTTGGGTGTTTTACTGTAGTTCATTCCACTGTAGTCTGAGAAGATGCTTGATATGATTTTAATCTTCTTGAACTTGTAGAGACTTGTTTTGTGTCCTAACATATGGTCTATCTTTGTGAATGACCAATGTGCACTTGATAAGAATGTATATTCTACTGCTTTGGGGAGAAATGTTCTATAAATGTTAATTAAATCCATCTGGTCCAGTGTGTCCTTTAGAGTCACTGTTTCCTTATTAAATTTTTTTGTCTGGAAGATCTATCCAGTGAAGTCAGAGGGGTGTTGAAGGCCCCTACTATGACTGTATTATTGTCAATCTCTCTGTTAAAGCCCTCTAGATGTGTTTTTTATATATTTAGGTCCTCCTATATTGGGTGCATATATGTTTAACAGGGATATAGCCTCGTGTCGGATGGATCCCTTTAGTATTATGTAGTGACCTTTGCTGTCTCTTGTGATGGCCTTCATTTTGAAGTCTATTTTTTCAGATATGAGTATTGCTACTCCAGCTTTTTCTTTTCTATTTGCATGGAAAATATTTTTGCCATCCCTTCACTCTCATCTGTGTGTGTTTTTTTGTTCTGAGGCAGGTTTCTTGTAGATAGCATATAGTTAGGTCATGTATTTGTATCCATTCAGCTACCCTATGACTTTTGATTGGAGCATTTAATCCAATTACATTCAGGATTATCATTGTTAAGCACTTATTTATTGCCATGTAATTATGTATGGCTAGGTTTCTTTCTCTGTTTCTTCTTCTCATTACAGCAGTCCTTTTCACATTTCTTGTAATGCTGGCTTGGTGGTGATGTACTACTTCAGGCGTCTTTTTTTGTCTGGGAAGCTCTTTATTTGACCATCTATTTTGAATGATAGCCTTGCTGGATATAGTAATCTTGGTCTCAGATCCTTGCTTTCCATTACCTTGAGTACTTCATGCCATTCTCTTATGGACTCTAAAGTTTCTGATGAGAAATCAGATGTTAGCCTTATTGGAGGTTTGATTAGCCTTTATAGGTAACAATTTGGTTTTCTCTTGCTGCCTTTAAGATTCTCTCCTTGTCTTTAATTTTTGGCATTTCAATTATGATGTGTGTGGACGTGGGCCTGTTTGGGTTTTTCTTGCTTGGGATTCTTTGTGTCTCCTGAACTTGTTTGACTTTTTCCTCTACTAGGAAAGGTATTTAAATATTATTATGTTTCACATTGTCTCATAAATCCCTTAAGCTTTCCTACTTTTTTTAATGTTTTTTATTGGGGGGGGGGGCTGTTCTCTGATTGAGTGATTTTTTTCTACCCTGTCTTCTAATTCACTGATTCGATCCTCAGCTTCCCCTAATCTGCTGTGTATTACTTCCAATGTATTCATTATTTGTGTTATGTCACTCTTTATTTCTGTTTTCATAGTTACTATGTCTTTTTTCATGCTTTTGAGTATCTTTACCATCGTTACTCTGAACTCTGTTTCAGATAAATTTCTTATCGCTGCTTCATTTATCTCTTCTTCTGGAGAATTCTCTTGTTTTTTCATTTGGGGGTTGTTTCTTTGTCTCATCATTTTGGCTGCCTATTTGGATTTGTGACTATGTATTAGGTAGATCCTCTACACCTCTCAATCTCTAGTTCAGGACAGTGTCAAACGCTGTTCCTGACTAATTTGATCAGGCAAAGACTCAAATACTCCAGAGATCACCTCTGCCTACAGACTGATAGGAATCTGACTTGAATTGCCTCAGGCAATCATCCTCAGGTATGGTGAGAGTTTTTTTTCAACAGGGTGGGGCAGTTGCTTCTTCTAGGAGGGCAAAGTATTTTCCAGTAGGGTGGGTCAACTCTCTTCCCTCCAGGCAAGGGAAGTATCTGTGTGGGAAAGATGTCCTCTGCTGTGTATGTGAGGGAATAACTCATCTCAGGAAATTGGGGGTGTCTGCCTTCTGAGCTCTAACCCCTGAGTCCCTAAACCTGGCTTCTGCTCACACAGCTCCAGTCCACTCTGCCCTCCCTCTGCCAGAGCACAAGGTGGGTTGCTCCACAGGGAGTTTTCTGTATTGGCGCTTTAAGAGGGTGCTTGAATTTTCAGCTGTTGCTCCCTGGCAGGCAGCAACCCCGCTGCTTTTCACAGGCAGATTTTATGTGGGTTTCCTTCTCAGTTCTGGTGCTCTCTGCTGGGGGGCCATTTTGGGAATTAGATCCCAGCAGTCTCAGTGGCAACCCCCCACAGCTGAGCTATCTCTCCAGAACTTGAGTTGCTGTCTGGGGCACCCGGCCAGCCCTGTCACAACTCTGCCCCTCCTAGCAGTCTCTAAGAGGTCTCCACCTTCAGTCCTCAGGTATCAGGATTCTCTTTTGTTGATTATTCAGGAAATTTTTCTGTATTTTATTTGTAATTCCAGTTTGTTCCTAGGAGCGTGTCCATGCAGCAACCACTTACTTTGCCACCATTTTAATCTCTCTAGCTAACCTCCTGTTTTTTAACAGCCACATGTAGGCGTGAGACCAGCCTGTTGGATGTCTTCACCCCTCCTACAGTCTGGATGTAGATTCTTCTTTATATCCTTAGGAATAGGACTTCTGTTCAGTTAATCTTCAGGTGGTTCATAAGGTGGGTTGTTCTGTAATTTAGTTGTAATTTTGAAGTGGTCCTGGGAGGCAGTGAGCACAGTATTTGTTTATTCTGCCATCTTGACCAGAACCACACAGAAGAAACATTTCCCCAGTATTATCTTCAGTAGAAAAGTTCTGAAAGAGCTCTCTGAACATTCCTGAGTTACATGACCCATCTGGGTGCTGGAGGACCAATGAATGGAATCAGTGATCTCAGATGGATAAAAAACATATGTCCATCCACTACAACTGCCATCTCCATGTGCACTGAGCATTATGTGCATTACGACAGGCTCCATTGGATTGGCATGCAATATTAGTTAGGAACTTGAACATTCCAGTTAGCCCAGGTTCAAATCCCAGTGTTTTATTTATGTTTTGCAGGTTTTGGATTAGTAGTTAACCTCTAGAAATGTCAGAATCCTCATCTGTTAAATGGTGATAATTGTTCTTACTTCACAGAGTTTTTGAGAGAATTAAATGAAATATTACTGTAAAGCACTTATCACAGTTCCTGGTATGTAACAAGTGCTCAAGAACAATTAGGGATGATGATAATGACTCATTCTGGAGTACCTTTATTGGACAAATTTTTATTCCAAATCAGCAAAAAGCAGTTGACTACTTTGTCCAGAATGGACAGATGAGTACAGCTGGTTTCTGTTAATGGATATTACATTGCCCCTTACTTTATACATAAAGACCCACTTGGGACTGTTTTTCTCAGCAAGTGAATCTAAGGATACAGGCTAACTGAACTTTGTAGATCCCTGTCATGGGCATTAATCATACTGCTCCAGCCCATTGTATTCTCAGTAGCCTTTTAATATTTGGGGGCATTCCTACAGTTGAATTATTCCCCACAAAGTGTTGAATTCCTAGCCTGCCTTGCATCAGAGATGCAGCCATGTGACACAGACATTCCAAATCATATATACTTGCATATGAAACTTTGATTCAAGAGGTCAGCATGAGGAATGGGGTTCTGTGATGAGGTTTTGTTCCAAAGGTGGCAACAGAGCTGCCTGGCTTTTGGTGCAGGAGTGTTGCAGGCTGAACTTCCTAGGTCAGAAATGAATCCGATGTGCTCATAGCAGTCACAATTGCAGCAAGTTGGAATACTTGTATTTAGTGCTTAGTCTTGGTGGCAGCAATAGCAACAGATTTCTCACTGGGCCATTTCTAAAGTGAAAGTTTGGCCATCCTATCTAATAAAAGAGTAATATGCAAATTGACTATGTCTCTGCTATACCCACAAGTCACGCCTACCAGCCAATCAGGAGTGAGTATGCAAATTAACCCAACCAAGATGGGTTATTACTGCTGCGGCCACGGAGAGAGTAGGAGGCTTGGGTTTACCCAGCAATGGAGGAAGCCAAGCTTTCTGCACACCCTGGCCTGCCTTGGCCTCTGCTTAAGGCTACAAAGTTTCAATTATAGAAGATAAATAAATCCCAACAAAAATGGCTGCGGCCATAGAGTGAGCAGGAGGCTTGGCTCTGTTGAAGGCTACAAAGTTTCAATTATAGAAGATAAATAAATCCCAGATACCAGGGCCTTTGCCTGGGTCGCCGGGGCCGTGGCCAGCCTGAAAACCACCACAGGCCCCTTGCCCAGGCTGCCCCATGACCCAAGGGAACCCCTACCCTGATCCGGGACACCCTTCAGGGCAAACCAGCTGGCTCCACCCATGCACCAGGCCTCTATTCTATTTAATCCTATCTAGTAAAAGAATAATATGCAAATTGACCATCACTCCAACACACAAGATGGCTGCCCCCATGTGGTCAAAATGACTGCCCCCATGTGGACACAGATGGCCACCACAATATGGCCAGCAGGGAAGGGCAGTTGGGAGGGACCAGGCCTGCAAGGGAGGGCAGTTGGAGGCGATCAAGCCTGCAGGGGAGGGCAGTTAGGGGTGACCAGGCCTGCAGGGGAGGGCAGTTAGGGGCAAACAGGCTGGCAGGGGAGCAGTTAGGCATCAATCAGGCTGGCAGGGGAGTGGTTAGGAGGTGATCAGGCTGGCAGGCAGAAGTGGTTAGGGGCAATCAGGAAGGCAGGCAGGCGAGCAGTTGGGAGCCAGAAGTCCCGGATTGTGAGAGGGATGTCTGACAGCCAGTTTAGGCCCGATCCTACATACTGGGATTGGGCCTAAATGGGCAGTTGGACATCCCTCGAGGGGTCCCAGATTGGAGATGGTGCAGGGCTGAGGGACCCCACCCCTTGTGCATGAGTTTTGTGCACCGGTCCTCTAGTTGTTCTAGAAAAATTAACCTTGAAACAGTTTCTTTAATTCTTTTAATGGTAATGTGAACTACCTTCTATTTTTAAATGTCTCTTTTACTGCTTGAACTAGCCTGAGTGGACTCAGTTGTTTTTCTAAGAAGTTGAACCGGTACAATTCCTCTCCAATGTTTCATTCTTGGGAGAAAGTGGGGGAGGTCTACTCCTAATGTATGTTCACAGACATAAAAAAAAAAAAAGTATGAAACTGTTAAATCTAAAAATTCTCCTTCACAAGAGTATCTACTTATGGATTTATGCACAAGAATTCAAAGATTATGGGGAGTTCCTAAATGTTGATAGTATCTAAAAAGTTGAATTCAGTCCCTCAAAAAATTAAAAATGAATCTGTCTATGACCCAGCAATTCCACTTCTGGGGATTTATCTGAAGAAACCCAAAACTCTAATTTGAAAGAATATATGCACTCCTATGTTCATTACACTGTTATTTATAATCACTAAGATATGAAAGCAACCCAAGTGCCCATCAATAGATGACTGGATAAAAACAAACAAACCTGTGATACATATATAGAATGGAATATTACTCAGCCAAAAAAAGGATGAAATCTTACCATTTGCAACAGCACATGGATAGACCTAGAGGGTATTAATCTAAGTGAAATCAGTTAGAGAAAGACAAATACCATATGATTTCACTGATGTGTGGAACCCAAAGAACAAAATAAATGAACAAACAAAATTGAAACAGACATAGACACAGAATACCAATATCTTTGCCTCTGGTGGTTGCCAGAGGAAAGGGGAATTGGAGGATTGGGTCATATATACTTTGGATCACAAGGATCATTCCACCTACCACACTACTTTTCTTTGGAGAATCCACACACAGGGTTTTTGTCCTCTCTACCTCACCCTTTTCCTACTGCCTGAACTACTCCCGGCCACATATCAATTCTACTTGGCTAAAGCCCAAAAATTGGTCTCACAGAAGTGGACTTTAAACATACTTTCAGAGTCCACTTGGGTCTGTCTCAATTTTAACACATTAAGCTCCTCAACACATTTAAGGTTTATAATTTTGTTCAGAACTGTAGTTCCAAGTCAAATGTATGTTTGTAAGACCAAATAATATGGGTTTTAGTAAACTTTTAATATCACATGGTGACATCAATGTCTTTCTATGTGTCTCAAGAACAGGACCATCAGTGTTGGAACCCTAACGCTTTAGTGAGGATATGGACACAGTCGTGGCTTATTTGGTTGGAGTGTTGTCCTGTACCCCAAAAGGTGGCAGGCTGTATTCCCCATCAGGGCACATACCCAGGTTGTGGGTTTGATGTTTCTTTCTCTCTTTCCCTTCTCTCTCTAAAGTAAAAATTTTAAAATCTTTTAAAAACAAAGAAATACTGTTGCATATTTATGCTCAAATGGTTTTCTATCCATTTACGCATGTTTAATATTTTGTCTTTTAATTTTAAGCTTTGAAAACTTAGCTTACTCCTAAGAATGAAGTATTTTCTGACTATGACCATTTCAAATCATTACCAGAAAGTGAATTGAGCAATATTTTTATTTTATAATTTAAAATATGACTTTTTAATAAAATATATAAAACACTAATGCCATTGGATAGCATATTCTTGAAATGAGTGCAAAATAAACAATCATTTATTTTGCTCTTTGCTGTTTTAAAGCAATTTTTATTGGGTTGAGGAAGTATATTTTAGGATGTGAAATAGTTTGCCAAATTCTGTAATCCCCTTTTTTGAAATGTCATACAGGGTGTGGTGCCTTTAGAAAAAAAAATAAAAGTTGCAGTTCTTGCTGTTCCTTTCCTTCTCTATTTCAAAAATAGTAAAATAATGTAAACTCCACAGGGACATTCTGGTTCCTACTATTAGTTGCTGGGTGTCTCCACTATTAAATGTCAAGTCATTTCCTGCAGCTAGTTTTTACTTATTCCTTGCCAGGAGTGTTTATGTTCTTAATACTGTATCTCATTATTAGAAATGGAGTCTTGATAAGTACTAACATAATGCTTATTTTTATTTATTTATTTATTTTTTGCTTAGAAAGGTGAACAACCCAAATAAAGCATCTAGATTCAGCCATATCCCTCTTGTGGTGGCATCAGTGTTGAAAATATCAATAAACCCATTCTCTTTTTCTTTTTCTTTTATTAGTCCCTAGTTATCAGGAAGCACTTATCTCATACACCAGTAAAACAGAAAAGAGTTAAAATCTGATAGAATCCCTCTTCTATTTCCCCCTTTCTTGCCTTAGATGTGGGCTGATTGAAGGAGACAGAAATAAAGAAGGAACCTCAGGTTTTCCAGCAGGCGCGAATACTTTTTTTAAAAAAGTAGCTAGGGAAAAACATCACCCCACCCTGTGATCATCTGTGGATTACTGAGCCAGGTCGCGCTTGGGCACCAATGGGCGGCGGTGGGCGAAGGAGGGGTTCCCTTTTCATCTCCCCACAGGCCTGCAGGCGGGATGAGATAGGGATGCGGGTCCCAGGTGCGGGGGAGGAGACGCTCGCCCGCCCCACCTAGGGAGGAGGTGGCTGAGGCATGGGAGCCGCCCCTTCTGCCTCAGAGAACAAACGGGACATTCAGCAGCGGCCAGTGGCTGTCAGCAACTCCTTGGGGAAAGGAATCGTCGAGTCAGGCTGCTCCGTAGTCGCCGTTAAAAGCTTCCGGACCCCTCCAACCGCGCATACCTGGGCTACCCCCCGGCCGCGCGCGTGCGTCAGAGCGCGCACAGTGTCTCCAGAGCGCGCACAGAGTGTCTCCAGAGCGCGCACAGAGTGTCTCCAGAGCGCGCACAGAGTGTCTCCAGAGCGCGCCGGGTGCGAGCCAGGGGCGTAGCCGGCGTGCTCAGCGCGGGCGGCCGGAGCGTCTCCACCGGCCATGAGCGGCGCGGGCACCTGGGTTGTGCTCGGCCTGCTGCTGGCGGCCCAGCAGTCGGGTCAGCAGCACCCGGAGAGGTAACGCGCCCCGCCCTCTCCCTCTTTCCTCCCTCGCTCGGTCCCAGCAGCATCGGGCGCAGCTCTCAGTTTGCTCAGGGCGCCCAGGGACCCAGCCTTGGGCTGGCCCCAGGCCCCGGGCCCGGGTCCGGCCGCGGGGCTCCCTGGCCGCCGCTGGCCCGGCCACCACGTAGCGAGGGCGTCATCTGACCAGCGTCTTCCCTCCTGCACGGAAGCGTTAGGACCCAAATCTGTGGGTTTAGGCTTACTTCTGTTTTTCCCTGGAGAGAAAGACGTAATTAAGCCTAGGGGGAAACTTGAGTTGCATGGTGCCCAGCTGCCCTGCGAGCCGCTCCGGCTCCCTGAAACTTAACCTCTGAGCGGCTCCAGCACCTGGGCCGAGGGACTCACTCATGGCCAACTTTGTCACCTTCTCCACCAGCCTACCTTTTCAATGGGGGGGTCTGCCAATGCCCAACGATTTTCAGAAAAGGGGATGGGAAACTTTTATATTAACCAGTTGCTTGTCTATCTCTAAACCATGCACATCACTTGGCCTAGTTTTCATCTTCTCTCTCTCACTGCCCCTAGTTAAATTTCCCATTTACCATTTTCCTATAACATTTTACCACTGCGTAGAGAACTTGATTTCATATGGATAGATGGATGGACGGACGGATGGATGGATAGATGGATGGATAGATGGATGGATAATAGAACTATCGAGCTTGTGTTATGATGGAGACAGGTGGCAGCTGGACGGAATGTTTTATCGGGCTATATTCTGAGAGCTAGCAAGCTCTTGAATCCCTTATATGGTGCAGGCATTTATTAATCCATATTAACTTCATCCATATTACTAAACTATACATTCTGAAGTTGACATATTTCAAATTGTTTCCCTTTTATTTCACAGACCTGTTTTTACATGTGGTGGTGTTCTTACTGGAGAGTCTGGATTTATTGGCAGCGAAGGTTTTCCTGGAGTGTACCCTCCAAATAGCAAATGCACTTGGAAAATCACAGTAAGCATATTTAAAAAGGGTATTCTCCTCGAAGTGGGTATTATTAACAATGGAAGACTGCTGCTTTTTTCCTCGGAGATCAAGATTTGGGTTAGGTACAAATGCCTGATAGTGAAATGTTGGATTTATCTCAGCTATTTTGGAGATTTTTATTAATAAAACTAGTGGTGTCCTGCATTAACAACTGGAAAGGGCACAAGATAAAGCTTGAAGGAATAAATGCTTAAAGCAGATGTGTTTCTGAAAACCCAGCCTGATTCAATATAGTTTCATGGCTTAAAAATTAAGGCTATTTTGTCAAATGTCTGTGGTAATGATTGTTAGAAGTTATTTTGTTGCCTGTGCCTTGCATAAATGTCTCCCAGTGGGGAGTAGAGATCAAAGGTAGTGCTCTCCCCTGACTACTTTATACCATTGCCGAAAAAGGGGGATGGGGCAGAAAATGGAAAAAATTCCCAGTTAATGCTCCTGACTTGAAACCACTACTGAAGACAACTGAAGAATGATTTCACTTATATGTGGAATCTAAAGAACAATATAAACGAACAAACAAAACAGAAACAGACTCATGGATACAGAAAACAGGCTGATGATTGCCAGAAGGAAAGGGTATTGGGGGACTGGGTGAAAATGTGAAGGTTTAAGAAGTGCAAATTGGTAGTTATAGAAGTCATGGAATATAAAGTACAGCATAGGGAATATAGTCAGTAATATTGTGCTATGTATGGTGGCAGGTGGATCTGGAAATATTAGGGGAACATTTTGTAAAGTATATGGTTGTCTAACATCTATGTTGTACATCTGAAATGAATCCTATATAATAAAGAGGTAATATGCAAATTGACCATCACTCCAATACACAAGATGGCCACCCCCATGTGGACACAGATGGCCACCAAAAGATGGCCAGCAGGGAAGGGCAGTTGTGGGTGACCAGGCCTGCAGGGGAGGGCAGTTGGGGGGACCAGGCCTGCAGGGGAGGGCAGTTAGGGGCGACCAGGCCTGCAGGGGAGGGCAGTTGGGGGGGACCAGGCCTGCAGGGGAGGGCAGTTGGGGGCAACCAGCCCTGCAGGGGAGGGCAATTAGGGGTGACCCAGCTGGCAGGGGAGGGCAGTTAGGGGTGACCAGGGTGGCAAGAGAGGGAAGTTAGGGGTGACCAGGCCAGCAGGGTAGGGCAGTTGGGGGTGACCAAGCCAGCAGGGGAGGGTAGTTAGGGGCAAGCGGGCCAGCAGGGGAGCAGTTAGGCATCAATCAGACTGTCAGGGGAGTGGTTAGGGGGTGATCAGTCTGGCAGGCAGAAGCAGTTAGGGGCAATCAGGCATAGGGAATATAGGCAAGCAAGTGGTTGGGAGCCAGCATTCCTGGATTGTGAGAGGGATGTCCAGACTAAATGGGCTGTCAGACATCCCTCGAGGGGTCCCAGATTGGAGAGGGTGCAGGCTGGGCTGAGGGACACAACCCCCCCAGCCCGTGCACGAATTTTGTGCACCAGGCCTCTAGTACAAAATAATATTGAATATAAAATAAATAGATAAATTAGCAAAAAAATGAGAATAATAACCTGGGGGATTAAATACCAAAGGCTAATAAAATGTTCATGCTGGTTAGTAATGACATCGATTATGCTGAGTCAAGATAAGACATCAGATTTAGAGCCATCCAGCTTTTATAAAGTGTCTGGATTTAGAATCGGCTACATTGAGTCATCTTCCCAGTTAGCATAGTAGTGACTGTTTTCTTCTTCGTTCTTTGGTTGTTGGGAAGTTGTTTGGTAATTGAACACATTGGTTCACTGAGACCTTCATTCATTCAGATTGTGCCACTCACAGATTACGGTTTTTAAAAGTAGCTACCTCTTATTGAGCACTTACTGTGTGCCAGTCATTGTGCAATGTAATTAACAAGAATAATCTCACTGAATGCTGCTAATCACTCTTAAGAAAGTAACATTATTATCCCCACTTTTATAGATAGGGAAACTGAGGCCTAGAACATGATATAAAATGACTTGATCAAATATTTGGTGAGTCCAACTTTATGTAAAGTGAAGCCTGTTTTGCATTGAGGCATTCCTACCAGGAAGGTCATTTGATAGCCATAATATAAGCCATGGCTCTTAGATGCATTGGTGTCCTCCTATCCAATGCCAACTGTCTGATGAACTGGCACAGATTTCATTATGTTATTGTAGCACATGGGGCCAGAAGAGCTTAAATCATAGAAAATAGCTTTGAAACATTGATATTAGCATAAATGTGAAATAAAGCTCTGAAACAACATAAAAATAACCTGTCTTTTAAATAATAATTGTGTTCCAATTGGAATTAAATGGCTGTAAGGTAAAATTGATTCAATAAATTTAATGACTGAGAGGCATCATGTATCTAAAATGGAAGAATTCATGGCTGACCATTCTTTTGGGGTATTAGGGGACATAATTGGTGTGACTTTGATTGTGGCTTGGGGGATGGGGTGAAAATTTTCTTTGGTAAAGAAGTGGTGTCTTCAGGAGAGGCCTGCCGCTCATTCCTTTATGTGGGGGCAGAGGAAGTGTAATGGATACTCCATTTGGATGCCGTGTAAGGCATGTGGGCTTAGCAATCAGATGTCCCTAGACTCAAATTCTCATTCTATCACTTATCATTTGTGTGAACAGGATTTATCTCCTCTAAATCTCAAGACTGTTGTGAAATAAAATGAGATAGTACATGTACTAGTAAAGCGCTTCGTCTCAGTACCTGGGATATAATAAGTGCTCAATAAATGTTAATCATCGCTATTTGAGGTGTTTATTTTTTCCAAAATTTTTTTATTGATTAAGGTATTACATGTGTCCATATCTCCCCATTGCCCTCCTACCCCACTCCCATACATGCCCTCACTCCACTCCCCAGTGTCTTGCGTCCATTGGTTATACTTATATGCATGCATACAAGTCCTGTGGTTGATCTCTTACCACCCCCTCTTCCGACTGTAATTTGACAGTCTGTATGATGCTTCTCTGCCTCTTTATCTATCTTTTTGTTCATCAGGTTATAATGTTCTTTATTATCCATAAATGAGTGAGATCATGTGGTATTTTTCTTTCACCGACTGGCTTATTTCACTTAACATAATGCTCTCCAGTTCCATCCATGCTGCTGCAAATGGTAAGAATTCCTTCTTTTTTAAAGCAGCATAGTATTCCATTGTGTAGATGTTCCACAGTTTTCTAATCCACTCATCTGCTGATGGGCACTTAAGCTGTTTCCAAATCTTAGCTATGGTAAATTGTGCTGCTATGAACATAGGGGTGCATATATCCTTTCTGATTCGTGTTTCTGGTTTCTTGGTATATATTCCTAGAAGTGGGATCACTGGGTCAAATGGGAGTTCCATTTTCAGTTTTTTGAGGAAACTCCATACTGTTCTCCACAGTGGTTGCACCAGTCTGCATTCCCACCAGCAGTGCATGAGGATTCCTTTTTCTCCTCATCCTCGCCAGCACTTGTCGTTTGTTGATTTGTTGATTATAGCCATTCTGACAGGTGTGAGATGGTACCTCATTGTCGTTTTGATTTGCATCTCTCAGTGATTAGTGACTTTGAGCATGTTTTCATATGCCTCTTGGCGTTCCTTATGTCCTCTTTCGAAAAGTATCTATTTAGGTCTGTTGCCCATTTTTTGATTGGATTGTTTATCTTCCTTTTGTTAAGTTGTATGAGTTCCCTATAAATATTGGAGATTAAACCCTTATCGGAGATAACATTGGCAAATATGTTTTCCCATGCAGTGGGATTTCTTGTTGTTTTGTTGATGGTTTCTTTAGCTGTGCAGGAGCTTTTTATTTTGATGTAGTCCCATTTGTTTATTTTCTGTTTAGTTTCTATTGCGCTAGGAGCAGTATCAGTGAAGAAATTGCTTTGGCATATGTCTGATATTTTGATGCCTGTGCATTCCTCTAGTATTTTTATGGTTTCACGTCTTACTTTTAAGTCCTTTATCCATTTTGAGTTTCTATTTGTGTATGGTGTAAGTTGGTGATCTAGTTTCATTTTTTTGCATGTATCTGTCCAATTTTCCCAACATCATTTATTGAAGAGACTGTCTTGACTGCATTGTATGCTCTGGCCTCCTTTATCAAATATTAATTGAGCATAGTGGTTTGAGTCAATTTCTGGGCTCTCTATTCTATTACATTGGTCTGTACGTCTGTTCTTATGCCAGTACCAGGCAGTTTTGAGAACAGTGGCTTTGGAATACAGCTTGATATCTGGTATTGAGTTCCCACCTACGTTGCTCTTCTTTTCTCAGGATTGCTGCAGCTATTCGAGGTCTTTTTTTTTAAAAAAATTTTATTCCAGATGAATTTTTGGAGAGTTCATTCTAGGTCTGTGAAATATGCCATTGGTATTTTAATGGGGAGTGCATTGAATCTATAGATTGCTTTGGACATTTTAATGACGTTGATTCTACCAATCCATGAACACGGTATGCTTTTCCATGTATTTATGTCTTTCTCTCTCTCTTTTTTTAATGTCCTGTAGTTTTCTGAGTAGAGGTCTTTTACCTCCTTAGTTAAGTTTATTCCTAGGTATCTTAATTTCTTTGGTGCGATGGTAAATGGGATTGTTTTCTTAGTCTCTCTTTCTGTAAGTTCACTGTTGGTGTATAGAAATGCCATAGATTTCTTGGCGTTAATTTTGTATCCTGCTACATTGCCAAATTCATTTATTAAGGCTAATAGTTTTTTGATGTAGTCTTTAGGGTTTTCTATGTACAGTATCATGTCATCTGCGAATAATGACAATTTTACTTCTTCTTTTCCAATTTGGACGCCTTTTATTTCTTCTTTTTCTCTAATTGCTGTGGCTAGCACTTCCAGTACTATGTTGAACAGGAGTGGTGAAAGTGGGCATCCCTGTCTTGTTCCTGTTCTTAGGGGAAATGGTTTTAGTTTTTGCCTATTGAGTATGATTTGGCTGTAGGTTTGTCATATAAGGCTTTTATTATGTTGAGATATGATCCTTCTATTCCCACTTCGCTGAGCATTTTTATCAAGAAAGGGTGTTGGATTTTGTCAAATGCTTTTTCTGCATCAATTGATGTGATTATGTGATTTTTGTCTCCCACTTTGTTTATGTGATGTAATACCATTTATTGATTTGTGGATATTGTACCAGCGTTGCATTCCTGGAATAAATCCCACTTGGTCATGGTGTATGATCTTTCTAATGTAATGCTGGATCCGATTTGCTAGATTTTTGTTGAGGATTTTAGCATCTATGTTCATCAGGGATATTGGCCTGTAATTCTCTTTCTTTGTGGTGTCTTTATCTGGTTTTGGGATCAGGGTAATGCTGGCTTCATAGAAAGAGTTTGGAAGTGTTCCTTCCTCTTGAATTTTTTTGAATAGTCTGAGAAGGATTGGTTTTAGTTCTTTGAATGTTTGGTAAAACTCCCCTGTGAAGCCACCTGGTCCAGGGCTTTTGTTTCCTGGAAGCTTTTTGATGACTGCTTCAATTTCATCAGTAGTTATTGGCCTGTTCAGGTTTTTTGAATCTTCCTGATTGAGTTTTGGAAACGTATTTTTCTAGAAATGTGTCCATTTTTTCGAGGTTGTTCACTTTGTTGGAGTAGAGTTCATAGTATTTTTTTTACAATCTTTTGTATATCTTTGGGGTCAGTTGTTACATCACCTCTTTCATTCTGATTTTGTTTATTTGGGCCCTCTCTTTGTTTTTTGGAGAGTCTGGTTAGAAGTTTATCAGTCTAGTTTATCATTTCAAAGAACCAGCTCTTGGTTTCATTGATCTTATGTATTGTTTTTTGGTCTCTATGTCATTTATTTCTGCTCTGATCTTTATTATCTCCTTCCTTCTAGTTACTGTGGACTTTTCTTCTTGCTGTCTTTCTCGTTCTTTAAGTTGCAAGGTTGGATAAGTTATTACCATTTTTTCTTGTTTTTTGAGGTAGGCCTGTAGAGTTATGAACTTCCCTTTCAGGACTGCTTTCATTGTGTTCCATAGATTTTGGATTGTTGTGTTTTCATTGTCATTTGTTTCCAGGATGCTTTTAGTTTCTTCTTTGATCTCTTTGGTTACCCAATCATTGTATAATAGCATGCTATTTAGCCGCCAAGTGTTTGATTTTTTTTCATTGTTTTTATTGTAGTTGATTTCTAATTTTATGCCAGTATGGTCTGAGAAGATGCTTGTTATGATTTCTGTCTTCTTGAATTTGAGGAGACTTTGCCTGTCTCCTAATATGTGGTCTTATCTTTGTAAATGTTCCGAATGCACTGGAGAAGAATGTATATTCTGTAGCTTTGGGGTAAAATGTTCTGAAGATGTCAATTAAGTCCATCTGATCTAGTGAGTCATTTAGGATTGCTGTTTCTTTGCTGATTTTTTGTTTAGATGATTTATCCTGTGGTGTCAGTGGGGTATTAAAGTTCCCTACTTTGACTGTATTGCTATCAATCTCTCCCTTGATATCTTCCAGTAGTTGTTTTATGTATTTGGGTGCTCCTGTATTGGGTGCATATATGTTTTCAAGAGTTATATCTTCTTGTTGAATTGCCCCCTTTAGTATTATTTAGTGGCCTTACTTATCTCTTGTTATGGCCTTTACTTTGAGGTCTATTTTATCAGATATAAGGATTGAACCCCAGCTTTTTTCTCATTTCCATTTGCCTGAAAAATGTTTTTCCATCCCTTCACTCTCAGTCTGTGTGCATCCTTTGTTCTGAGGTGGGGCTCTTGCACACATCAAATATATGGGTCATGTTTTCTTATCCATTCAGCTACCCTATGTCTTTTGATTGGTGCATTTAATCCATTTACATTTAATGTTATTATTGATAAGTAGTTTTTTGTTGGCATATTTATCCTTAATGTTTGTGTTTCTTCTTGCCTTTCTGTTTCTTTTTCTTTTTTTTTTTTAAATATATTTTATTGATTTTTTACAGAGAGGAAGGGAGAGGGATAGAGAGTCAGAAATATCGATGAGAGAGATGAGAGAGAAACACCGATCAGCTGCCTCCTGCACACCTCCCACTGGGGATGTGCCCGCAACCAAGGTACATGCCCTTGTCTGGAATCGAACCTGGGACCTTTCCGTCCGCAGGCCGATGCTCTATCCACTGATCAAAACGGTCAGGGCTCTGTTTCTTCTTTTTACAGCAGTCCCTTTAGCATTTCTTGCATTGCTAGCTTGGTAGTGATAAAGTCTCTTAGCCCTTTTTTGTCTGTGAAGCTCCTGATTCCACCTTAAATTTTGAATTATAGCCTTGCTGGGTATAGTATTCTTGAGTTCAGGCCCTTGTTTTGCATCACTTTGCATATTTCATTCAATTCCCTTCTGGCCTGGAGTGCTTCTGTTGAGAAATAGGTTGATATTTTAATAGGAGATCCCTTGTAGGTAACTTTCTGTCTCTTTCTGGCAGCCTTTAAGAGTTTTACTTTGTTGTTGGTGTTTGACATTGTAATTATGAGTTGTCTTGGTGTGGGTCTTTTCAGGTTCATCTTGTTTGGGACTCTATGTGCTTCTTGGACTTGCATAGTTTTTTTCTTGTCAATATCAGGGAAGTTTTCTGTCATTATTTCTTCAAACACGTTTTCTATTCCTTGCTTCTCTTCCTCTCCTTCTGGTACCCCTATTATGCGAATGTTGTTTCATTTTGTTTTGTCCTGAAGCTCCCTTAGGCTCTCTTGCTTTTTAAGTCTTCTTTCCAGTTGCTGCTGTATTTGTGTGTTTTTTCCTACCTTGTTTTCTAATTCGCTGATGCGGTCTTCAGTCTCTTCTAGTCTACTGTTTAAGCCTTCCACTGTGTTCTTTATTGCAGGTATGTCATTCTTCATCTCCTCTTGGTTCCTTTTCATGTTGGTGACATTCTTATTCAGCTCCTTATAGTTCTCATTGAGTTGTGTGTATTTGTCATTGAGTTGTGTCTATTTGTCATCCAGCCGTTTAAACATCCTTATAACAATTACTCCGAATTCTTTCTCTGATATGTTCTAGCCTCAATTTCATTTAACTACCTTTCTGGTGATTCCTCTTTTTCTTTCCTTTGGGGATTACTTTTTTTGTCTCTCCATTTTTTGCTGTAACGTTTTAATTGTAGATCCGATTGCTCTGCTACCCAAGTTCTTTTGGGGATGGTGCTACTGTTGTGATCTCTCAGGTTTCCTGGGCTTGGTAATCTAGTGTAGCTCCCTACTTGAGCTATTTGGGTTCTCTTGATGTAGGCCTGTGAACTGGAAAGGCGCAACTGTGGTGTCTAGAAGTCAGCAGCCATGGAGGGGTGTGTCCCAATTTTTGCTCTCTTGCTCCCTTGATTGAAATTACGTGTGCCCAGCAGGGACTCACAGTGGCACCCAGGAACTGTCTGTTGGGGTGATGGGGCTCAGGGGGCCTGCACTCTGGAAAGACGTGACTGTGGTGTCCAGAGTTCTGTAGTTGTGGGCAGGGCAGACTCAGCTTTTGCTCCTGCACCTATGGTGGATAGGCATGCACTCCCAGTGGCAGCTCCCAGGGGCACCTGTGGTACGTTTGTCAGTGAGGCACACTGAAGCACTCTGAAGGGCCCTGGCACTGAAGCCACGTAATTGAGGCATCTGTGGGTAGGTATCCAGGATGAGTGAATTCAGAATTTCTACTACCGGGGTAGGGGGGGAAGGAGGGAGTATGTCCCTGTTTGTCCAAGGTCACACCAAGCGAGAGCTTGCAGCATCTCCAACAAGTGCCCCGTGGATACATGGGCTCAGTGTGCCTGCCCTTTGGAAATGTGTGATTGTGGTGGTGTGTTTGCTGGCGCAGAGCTCTGGCACACTCTGAGGGGCCCTGGCACTGAGGTTGAGCAGCTGGGGTGATTGTGGGCAGTTATTCAGGAACTAGAGGCCCTGTGCACGAAATTTGTGCATGGAGGGGTGTTGTCCCTCAGCCCAGCCTGTACCCTCTCCAATCTGGGACATGCTTCTCACAATCCAGGACTGCTGGCTCCCAACTGCTTGCCTGCCTGCCTTCCTGATTGCCCCTAACCACTTCTGCCTGCCAGCCTGATCACCCCCTAACCACTCCGCTGCCAGCCTGTTTGCCCCCAACTTTCCTCCTCTGCCAGCCTGGTCACCCCTAACTGCCCTCTCCTGCAGGGTTGATCACCTCCAACTGCCCTCCCTTGCAGGCCTGGTCCCTCTCAACTGCCCTCCCTTGCAGGCCTGGTCCTTCTCAACTGCCCTCCCTTCCAGGCCGGGTGCCTCCCAACTGCCCTCTCCTGCTGGCCATCTTGTGGTGGCCATCTTGTGTCCACATGGGGGCAGGATCTTTACCACATGGGGGCAGCTATATTGTGTGTTGCAGTGATGATCAATCTGCATATTACTCTTTTATTAGATAGGATAGAGGCCTGGTACAGGGGTGGGGGCCAGCTGGTTTTCCCTGAAGGGTGTCCCTGATCAGGGTGGGGTTCCCTTGGGGCATGGGGCAGCCTGAGCGAGGGGCCTGTGGTGGTTTGCAGGCCGGCCACACTCCCTGGCAACCCAAGCAGAGGCCCTGGTATCTGGAATTTATTTTCCTTCTACAATTGAAACTTTGTAGCCTGGAGTGGAGCCAAGCCTGGGGCTCCCTCCGTGGCTGGCAGCCATTTCTGTTGGGGTTATAATTGAAACTTTGTAGCCTTAAGCGTGTGATCCCAGCCAGGGTGTGCAGAAAGCTTTGCTTCCCCTGTTGCCAGGGACAACCCTGGCCTGCTCTCTCAAGCTCTGTTCTGCCGCCATTTCTTTTTGAATTTGTTTACCTTCTATAATTGAAACTTTGTAGCTTGAGTGGAGGCTTAGGCCTGGCAAGGGCAGGCGGAAAGCTTGGCTTCCTCTGTTACCTAGGAAACCTTCCTCTCTGTGGCTGTAGCCATCTTGGTTGGGTTAATTTGCATACTTGCTCTGATTGGATGGTGGGCGTGGCTTGTGGGTGTGTCGGAGGTATGGTCAATTTGCATATATGTCTATTATTAGGTAGGATAGGGAATTCAGAATTCCTACTGTGGCGCAGTGCACCCTTGTCTGTGCAGAATCACACCCAGCAGGGGCTCACAGCCTCTCCCCAGAGTGCCTTGTGGATAGATGGGCTCAGGGGTCCTGCTCGTTGGAAATGCGCGACTATGGCAGTCCCTTTGTCAGTGCAGAACTTGACACACTCTGAAGGGCCCTGGCGTTGAAGCTGAACAGCTGGAGTGTCTGTGGGCAGTTATTCTGGAAGAGGGAATTGAGAATTTCTACTGCAGGGCAGTGCACCTTTGTCTGTACAAAATCATACCCAGCAGAGGCCCCCAGTAGCTCCCAGGTGCTGCCTATGGAGTGGTGTGCCCTAGATACCTGTGTGCTGGAAACACAGGAATGTGGTGTCCAGAGTTCTGCCACTGGGGAGGGGGAAGATGCACTTATTGCTGCTGGAGTGGTGCACCTTTGGAGGTAGAGGTCCCAGGGTCCACGGGTCTGCAGTTGGGGCAGCAGGATTTTGGCTGGAGTGGCTAATGGGTTGCGAGCAGTTCCAAGGCCTGTCTGGGTGGTGGTGCTGATGAGTTCCTAGAAAAGGCCATTCTCTCCTTCAAGATGGTGTGGGCTCCGTGCCCAACTGCCACAGTCTGGGAGTGCCCACAGCCGTGGCAGTCTCTCCCTATCCAAGAGAGCCTTGTCTGCCAGCCCCTACTGCTCCTGCGGGAATTTAACTGTCCCTCACTCACTCACACACTCACCACACACATCCATACACTCTCCTTTCATCCCCTCATTCACTGACTTCCTCTTCCTTACTTCCATCCTGCAAGCCGCCATCTTATATCTCGCTATTTGAGTTTTTATTATCCTAATTATTGCTAGTATTAAGTTGTCCTATCTCCTGCCACCCCCTTGCCACATTTGCCAAGCTGGGCTTGGCATCAGCTCAAAGCAATGCAGACTTTTAGTGAGAAATCTACATTGTCATCTGTATCTAGGAAGACCTTATATCGGTGATTGGGTTCTCCTGTAATCTTACTGGATCAATTCTGTGTGAATTAGAGCTGAGTAGACTTCCAGTAACAGAGACCTAAAATAACAATGGCTCAAACAGAGTTTTGGTTCTCTCTCATGTAAAGGAATCTGTAGGTAGGCAACCAGAAGTGGTGTGGCAGTTTCTCAATCATTAGGCATGCAGTATCTTTCTTTCTTCCTGTTCCACATGCCACTGCATTGTCCAAGATAACTTCTCAGCTTCCAGCCTTCATGTTCATGTTCCAGCCAACTAAAAGGAAGAGAAGAAGGGCATATATCCTCCCTCTAAGGGCATTGTGCATAATTACATGCAACTTGCTGCGCACATTTAATTGGCTGGTTCTTAGTTACATGGTCACATGTAGTAGCAAGGGAGCTGAGAAACTCAAGTCTTTTGTCACTGTGGAAAGAAAAGAAAACAGCAGATGACAGGCAGTCTCTGTGAATGTATTTATTTGTGGTGTGAAACTGAGAAACAAAATGCCAGCCTTTTTTGGGGAAAGTAGAATCTCTAGAAAGCATAGTTAATGCAGAAGAAATGACTGTGCAATTTGCTTTTCTGGTTAAAAGCTTTATAGTTTTAATTCTTAGCCAGTTGAGTTTATTCTCTGTCAGGGGTTGCCTCTTTTATGTTTGTATGAGAGTAGCTACCAAGAACTTCCAGAGGAGCCCAGCACTCTTCTCTCTGTTTTAATTATAGCCTCAGCAGAATGTTCACAAAAGCCCTAGGTGCTCGCAAGGTTTCAATGTGACAATATCTTTATTTCTTTGTATTTCACAGGGAATAGCACTAATTTGTTTGTAAGAATCTTCAGGGTCCTCTGGTTTGTCAGAGTAGCAGAAGAGCGTTCTCAGCTCCTGTAGATCTTAGGGCAGATGAAAGGAGAACTGTGGTAGAGCTAAAGCTGGTAACCCTGAGATCTTTCATTCATTCAACAAATGTGTGGTGTGTGCTGGGTTCTGCTGGGGTTATGGCAGTGAACAAGGCCTCCTGGCTCCTTGCCATCATGCAGCTAGTTTGGGGAGACAGGCAATTGATGTTTAAAAAACCAATTAAACAAGAAAATCAAGTATTGATAAACGCAGTACAAAAATAGAATTGCTATTACTTCACAGCCATTAGGATGGCTACTATGAAAAAAAAAAAAACAAACACCACAGAAAATAATAAGTGTTGGCAAAGATGTGGAGAAATTAGAACCCATGTGCAATTGTAAAAAGGTACAACTGTGGAAACAGTATGGCAATTTCTCTAGAAATTAAACATAGAACTGCCATATTATTTAGTAATTTCACTTCTGGGTATATTCCCACAGGAAGGGAAAGCAGGGCCTGGAACAGTTTATGTCCATGTTCATAACACCATTATTCACAATAGGTAAAAGGTGGAAGCAATCCAAGTATTTGTCCACAGATGAATGGATAAACAAAATATGGTACAGACATACAAAGAACATTATTCAGCCTTAAAAGTAAGGAAATTCTGACAAATGCTATAACATGGATGAAGACATTATGCTAAGTTAAATAAGCTAATCACAAAACAATAAATATTGCAGGATTCCACTTATATTGAGCACCTAGAGTAGTCAGTCATAGAGACAGAAAGTAGAAGGATGGTTGCCAGGGGTTGAGGGAGGGAGAATGGGAGTTATTATTTGATGGGGACAGAGTTTCAGTTTAGGAAGATAAAACAGTTCTGGAAAAGGATGTTGGTTATGGTTGTACAGTACACTTAAAAATGGTTAAAATGGTAAGTTTTATGTTATGTAAATTTTATAACAATAAAATATCTTAAAAATAAAATAAAATAGCCCAGTTAATTGTACATTGACCCATAAACCAGGAAGACACGATTTGTTTCCCGTTGAGGGCACATGCCTGGCTCAATCCCCAGTAGGGGGCCTTCAGGAGGCAGCCGACCAATGGTTTTCTCTCATTAATGTTTCTATCTTTCTCTTCCTCTCCCTCTCTTTGAACAAAATAGAAACATTTCCTATATCATCTATATATATAAAGAGCCAGAGTCGTAACATCCACAATGACCGGAGCCTTGATCATTCTCCAGGCTGCGTGTGCAGCAGGCAAGTGGGCTGAACTGCTGACCTCTCAGAGAGAGAGAGAGTGGTGGGGCTGATCAGCAGTGGCAGCGGCTGCTGACAAGGCCGGGAGAGAGAAGCAGGGTATGATCACCCTGCTTCTCTCTCCTGCCTTCTCCCTTACCAGCAGCCAAGCCTCTCTATCTCTCTCCCAGAGGTCAGCAGTTCAGCCACTTGCCAGCAGCCTGGGGCGGCTGCTGATCAGCCCCACCTCTATGATCAGGCCTGGAGATAGGCTCGGATATGCTGACTGGCATGGAAACTGACCAATCAGAACCAAATCTGGGTGAATTGCAAGGAGCTAATGGCTGCCTAGGAGGCGGGGCTTCTGATGCTGACTGGCATTGAAACCGACCAATCAGAACCAAATCTGGGTGAATTGCGAAGAGCCAATGGCTGCCTAGGAGGCGGAGCTTTTGATGCTGACTGGCATAGAAACCGACTAATAGAACCAAATCTGGGTGAACTGTAAAGGCAGAACCTAAGGTGGGGGCTGAGGAGGGGTTTTAAGGGCAACAACTGTTTGGTTAAGGTGTAAGAAAGCGGTTCAATTTTTTAATGACCAGTTTGGCAGTATAGTGCATATGGCTGGCTATCAGTCCAGATATAGGGATTATGTATTTTTGTCTGCCAAGATCATCTCCTCCTGCTGAAAAAGGCTCCCCCCCCCCATTTAAGCAATCCTATATCATCTATCTATATTAATAAAAGGGTAATATGCTAATTAACCAGATTGACTGGCCATCTTCCAGATGTCTGACTTCCTTCTGGACAAAGCCATGGTGGTGGGGGCTGAGGCAGAGGCAGTTAGGGGCAATCAGGCCGCAGGGAGGGAAGTTGGGGATGAGATCAGGCCTGCAGGGGAGGGCAGTTGGGGGCGAGATCAGGCTGGTAGAGGAGGGCAGTTAGGGGCATTCAGACAGGCAGGCAGAGGGAGTTAGGGGTGATCAGGCAGTTAGGCAGAGAGGTTAGGAGCGATCAGGCAGGCAAGGGGGCAAGGTCGAGGGGATCAGGCTGGCAGGCAGAGGGGTTAGTGGTGATCAGACAGGCAGGCAGAGAGGTTAGGGGCGATCAGGCAGGCAGGCAGGTGAGTGGTTAGGAGCCACTTGTCCCAGATTGTGAGATGAAACAGTTTTGGAAAAGGATGTTGGCGATGGTTGCACAGTACACTTATGGTTGATGGTTGATCAGACCCTGCTTCTCTGTCCCTTGCCAGCAGCCAAGCCTCTCTCTCTCCCAGAGGTCAGCAGTTCGGCCATTTGCCAGCAGCCTGGGGAGGCTGCTGATCAGCCCTGCCTCTACCATCAGGCCTGGAGATAGGCCCAGAGATGCAGACTGGCATGGAAACTGACCAATCAGAACCTAATCTGGGTGAATTGCAAAGAGCCAATGGCTACCTAGGAGGCGGAGCTTTTGATACTGACTGGCATAGAAACCAACCAGTCAGAACCAAATCTGGGTGAATTGCGAGGAGCCAGTGGCTGCCTAGGAGGTGGGGCTTTCTTGCTCCTAATAACTCGCCTGCCTGCCTGCATGATTGCCCCTAACTGCTCCCCTGCCATCCTGATTGACCCCCCAACTGCCCTCCCCTGCTGGCTTGATTGCCCCCAACTGCCCTCCCCTGTCAGCCTGATTGCCTCCAACTGTCCTCCCCTGCCGGCCCAATGGCCCCAAACTTCTCTCCCCTGCTGGCCCGATGGCCCCCACTGCCTTCCCCTGCTAGCCTGATCGCCTCCAACTGCCCTCCCCTGCTGGCCTGATCGCCCCCAACTGCCCTCGCCTGCAGGCCTGGTCACCCCCAACTGCCTGATTGGCCCTAGATTGGAGAGGGTGCAGGCTGGGCTGAGTGAACCCTCCCCCACCCCCCTGTGCACGAATATCATGCACTGGGCCTCTAGTGATTTCATAAGACTGTCCACGGTGCTTCCAAACACTCCCAGCTTTTCTTTGAGCCCCATCCCCTCAACCAGGCTCTTCCCACTATAGTACCAACTGAGTGTGCCCCTAACTTTTGAAATAGGTGTATTTAAAAGCAGAGAAAGGATTGTCAGTTAAAAATTGCAGATGCTTTCTGTCTTTAGAGTTGGAATTTAATTAATCTGTGTCCTTAATTCATCTTTGGAGCCCCAAATCACCAGAATAGTCCCCTGTAGTTATACCAATTAAGTAGTGAGTTTATTCATTTATTCACAACAGAGACACTCCATGATAGAGCTTATAGAGTTTATAGTTTCTGGAGCCAGACTGTCTGGGTTCAATTACCAGCTCTACTCATATGGTGGTGAATCTCCAAAGATGACACCCCAATAACTCCACTACCTGGTATTCATGCCCCCCCCCTTTTTTATTACCAAACATTGAATCTGGGATGGCCCTGTGAAACACAGGATGGGGCAGAAGTGACAGTACATGATTTATGGGGTTGGCGCATAAGAAATTTTAAAGCTTTTACCTTTGTCTTTTAAAACATGCACTCTGGGGGAAGCTACCTGCCATGTAAGGACTACCATGCTCTGAAGAAGCCTAATCTAGCCACATAGAGAGACTTTGTGGAGAGAGACAGAGATGTCCAGGCAGCCTCCAGCTGTTCCCCTCTTCCCAGATGAGGGGCCAGACACGTGAGAGGAGAAACCATCTTGGAGGACCAGTCCAGTTAAGCCCAGATGACAAATGATGGTAATTACATGAGAGAATTCAAGCAAGAACCAGTCAGCTGAGACCACTGAACCCACAGAACCATAAGAAGTAAGAGTACATTATTGTTTAAAGCCATTACATTTGGGGGTGGTTTGTTATGCAGCAATAGATATCAGAACAATTACTTACTAGCTGTATGATCTTGAACTTGTTAGTTAACCTCTCTGTGGTCCAGTTTCCTCAATTATAAAATGTGGATAATAATTTTGGACATTAAATTAATTATTGCATGTGCGGTATTAAGAACATTGCCTGGGATATGGTAAATACTCAAAAAATAGTAAGTATTATTAATTCATGAAATATTTATTGAATACTATATTTATTATGTGTCAGGCCCTGTTTTATATTCTAGGAATATAACAGTGAAGGTCCTTGCACTACTGGTATTTACGTTTTAGAGGTGAAGAGAAACAATAAAATAGATCACAAAGGGGTAGGTTGGGAATAAGTACCATTAAGACAATAAAACAAGGTTATATAATAGAGATTGACACTGTTGATGCCACATTTGAGATGGAACATGGATGATGCAAATATCTCCCCACTAATAGCTGTCAGAGCAGTTGTCCTGCATGCAGATGACTTTATACATGGGTTAAGCAATCTCCCCGAGGCTTCTTATCCATTATTTGTAGAGTATGAGATACCTTCGGGATGTTTATGAATGGAAAGGTCTTGTTCATGGATTAAGGTTAGTGCCTGTGGAGAAGGTAGTGGATTTTGTTTTCACCCTTGCCTTTATATGTTTGATTTGTTTGGGTTTTGACTTTTGAAATGTGCTTTGGGGATGTGGAAACGGGAGAAGCTAAAGGGTCTGCTTTTGTGACAAGTGTTGCCTTGGATCCCAGGGTGATGCAGAGATGGGAGGAAGCTGTTTTCATCATCCTCACAACTCTCTGCAACATTGGGAGGACAGAACCTTAGGAGAATCAGGAAGTTGCACCCTTGAGCAGGTAGAGGCTTCCTCTTCTTGGGCCCATTCAAGGAACTTGGAGGGCACCCCCCCATCAGTAGAAACATTTCATTTATTCATTCATCTGTTGATGGACACTGGGTTGCTTCTACCTTTTGGCTGTTTTGAATAATACTGCTATGAATATGGGTGTACGAGTGTCTGTTTGAATCTCTGCTTTCAATTTTTTTGAGTTTGTAGCTAGGAGTGGAATTGCTGGATCACATGGTAACTCTATGTTTAGCGTTTTGAGGAACCACCAACCTGTTTTCTAGGTGAACGCTATCCTTGAGGAGCCAGACTGCTTCATAGGCCTGCGTAGATATTCCTCGGAGATGCTCCACAACAACTAGGATTTTAGGGGGGTTTCGGCAGAGGCATCAAGCCTAAAAGACCGTGATTTATTGTTCTTTAGTGATTACAACTAAGCATGTGTTGTCTGGGGTTACATAAGCCAGGTAGCTCCTCCAAGAGATGTACAATATACTTTGTATCATTATAGTTGTGAGTTAGAGTTGTGTTCTTTTTTAATAATATGTTTATATTGATTTCAGAGAGAGGAAGGGATAGAAACATCAATGAAGAGAGTGAATCATTGATTGGCTGCCTCCTTCATGTCCCTATTGAGGGGGGGGGGGCGGGTCGAGCCCAAAATCTGGGCACTGGAATCAAACTATAGCTTCCTGGTTCATGGGTCGATGCTCAACCACTGAGCCACACTGACCAGGGCATGAGTTAGTTTTAATGAATCTGTTTTATTATTCCCCATACATCTTATAGATATAGTTATTTATCTCTATAAATCCTAGCTATGCAGATACAGAGTGGGGCAAAAGTAGGTTTATAGTTGTTCGTATGGAAAAGAATATAACCCTAATATATAAAAACCCAGGGTCTGTAAATACCGAAGGCTCCACTGAACACCAAGGCTGCATGCACAGCAGGCTCCGGTGGGCGGGGACTGGCGAGCTGGCTGAAATGCTGACCTCTCGGGGATAGAGGCGGGGCTGATCAGTGGCTGCCATGGCTGCTGGCGAGGCAGAGAGAGAGAGAGAGAGAGAGAGAGAGAGAGAGAGAGAGAGAGATTTTGAGAGAAGCAGGGTCTGAGATCTGAGAGCAGGCTGACAGCTCTGTGTGTGAGGAAGTTTGCGGGGGGTAAAGCTATTGAGCAACAAACCCCACAAAAACCAACAAAAATGAACTAAATAAAAATAGGATGCTAAAACACAATAAGATAACACTCTTGGACATTAATGACGATATAAAAATAAATTAATAGAAATGCTGGAAGGTAAACTTGAAGAAGACACTCAGAAATTAGGAGAAGAGACAAAATATTGAGAGCAAAGATGAAAGAAATTAGAGGATATATCCAGGAAGTCTCCCTCCGACTAAGAGAACAGAGAATATGGAAAAAATAATACTCAGTACAGTCAGTACAAAAGGACAAACACCAAGGTGCATCTTTGTTCAAAACACGACAAGCTTCAGGGAAATCACATGGAAAAGGAAAAGAACATCAGGCTGTTGGAAGCTAGGAGGCTGTGGGACAGTGCTTTTGAAAATATGATGGCAGTTATTTTAAAGCTACAGTTCTGTATTCTGCCAAACTTGCAGACAAATGTAAGCACAGAATAATACCATTTTTCGATATGCAAGATCTTAAACATTTTATCTCTGTGCATCCTTTGTAATAAAACTACAAAAGGATGAGCTCCAGCAAAATGAGGGAATAAACCAATAAGAAAAAAGATAAAGGAGCCCTGGGGCGTTCCTGAGTTGGTGGTGAAGCAAATCCCAGCCCACCAGTTGTGCAGCAGCCTTGAGAGTAGCCAGAGAGGACAGCTCCAGAATGGAAGTGATGGGGTGCCGATGCCTTTTCACTGCTGAGAGGGGTTTTAGTGGTAGATATATAGAAAACTGAGAAACTTGAAGAGCAAAGGAACAGCCCTAGGAAAAACAAACAATGTACAAAAATGTAAGAACTTAGCTCAGTGGAGAGTACTATGTATGAGTCATAGTGATGGAAATCCTGAATATTGATAGAACAGAATGTTGATGGGGGGATGCTTATAGTAAGCAAGATATAAAATTTTAACGAGATAAATCAAGAAGTAGCAGCACAAGCATGTTATTAAGTAACAAGGAGGTCAATTTCAGCCAAAACAGTTGAAAGAATAAAGCTGGTTGCCTCTGAGAAGCGAGTATCTGGGAATTGGGAGGAGGGACAGAGCAGTTTTTTCTATTACAGCCCGGTAGTGCTATTTTAGGTTATCAACTATGGACAATAATTTTTAAAAAAATGTATTTTATTGATTTCTTACAGAGAGGAAAGGAGAGGGAGAGAGAGTTAGAAACATGGATGAGAGAGAAACATAGATCAGCTGCCTGCTGCACACCACCTACTGGGGATGTGCCCGCAACCAAGGTACATGCCCTTGACCGGAATCGAACCTGGGACCTTTCAGTCCGCAGGCCGACGCTCTATCCACTGAGCCAAACCAAAGGTTAGGGATAGACATTAATTTTTTGATGTAAGAATTAGGTTTAAAAACAATTGTAGGTCTCTTGTATCGACCTAATGCTACCATGTAAGCCTGTTTTTGAGGACATTGGCTGCTCACATTTGCATTTGTTCTGTTTTAAATGTGTTTATTAGCCTCCTGTGACTTCTCTCATCCCGGAAGGGAAGGGCTTTTTGTCTAATTCCTAAAAAATATGATTTTGTGTTTCTGATCCATCACAGATTTCCCAGATGAAATTACAGATTACGAAAGTGTTTTCTTGAAAATGTCATTTCAGATTTTTTTCTTAGGTCATTGCATAAACATCAGCTCTATCCTATGAGAGCTTTCTAAATATCATATCACGTGTCATTAAGAAGAAGACATGGGTGCTGTGTGGCAAATCAGCCCAGCTAGCTAGCAAAAAGTCCCCGTGGCTTTGGAGCCTGTTGCCTTTGAGCCGTGCTGTCAGCCTGCTCGGGTACCTCCTTTTCTAAGAATCACCACAATCTTGTGCAGCCTGTGCTCTATTAACTTATGTTGACCACGTCTCGAGAATTGAAAGAACATCCAAAAATGACTTAAGTACTTTGTTCCGTTTTTGGAAGATGAGAAGAAATTGGCCAACTTTAATTTCTATGATCTATCTGCAGTTTTCAATCATGAAACACAAGTAAGAAAGGGAAATGAATATATTTACTTTAAAAAATTATAATCCTGTATATGCAGACTGAGAGAATATAACAAAGCCAAGTACTTGGGATAGGCGTCTGTATAAATGTTGGTGCCCTCTTTCACAGTTCAGTGTGGCCCTGACCTGTCCAGGGGTACCGTAGTGGTGCTAGATGTTCTCATCACACTTTTGCATGGGCCATCAAATTTATAGCATGTGTCTTGGTGGCCACATACCACTTTGATTCATGTGGAACTTATAAGCACCAAAACGAATGAAGCTCTCTCTGCAGTTGTGTGTCACAGAGCTGCTGAGTAAGGATAAATGTCACTATCTACTTGCTAATCAGGGCAATTAACACAGAGTGCAAAACCAACACCCCCTGAATATCAGTGGCTACATGTCAATGATGATTTCTTGCTCTCGTCCCAGTCCAGTGCAGTGGGTGGCTGTCCCAGGCCCCTCTCCCTGGAGCAGGACCCCTGTGTAGCTCTGTTGTCTCCTGGGACTGCCTTCTTCCCTCTACTGAGTTCATGGAGGGAAGAAGGGACTGCACAGGACAGTCAGTGGCAAGGCCTGGAAGTGGGCGTATCACTTTTCCCTACAGTCTGCTTACTAGGACTTAGTCACACAGCCCCAACCTAACTGAAAGGGAGGCTGGGTAATGGCAACTTCCTGTGTGCCAGGGAAAGAGGAAACAGCATTGCCCTATCCTCAGTCTCTGCCCTAGTCAGGCCATGGTAAACATGGGGGAAGGGAAGGGGATAGAAGTCAGGAGACCTGGGCTCTGCCACTGACTTACCAGGTGGCTTTAGGGAAGTCATTAAACCCCGTTGCACTGTTTCTTCCTTCCCTTAGGTGCTCATGCTGCTTGCCTTGTGCCTCAGAGTTTACGTTGTTATAGAAATGTATATGCTAGTAATAAGAGTTGTGGCCTGCACTTGTTTTTTAAATATGGATACTAGTGATTTATTCAATAACTACTTCCAGACTCTGTAATAGCTAGACATTGGACTAGCTATGGTCAAGCTCTGGTCTTGGGAGCTTCCATTTTGGTGGAGACACGGTGATAAATAATCTGTGGAGAAATAGCATGGTCATGTGGCTTAATGCAGCAGAAGGGCTCAGGATAGGCTCCTTTGGAAAGGTGACATTTGAGCCGAGACCTGAGTGATGAGGTAGAAGCAGACAGATGAATGTGAGGGAGTAGAGTGTGCCAAACAAAGGGACCAGACTGTGCAAAGGCCCTGAGGCGGAAAACCAGCTTGGGGGTTTCTTGATCAGCCAAGTTGTATGATATATAGAAGGATCAAGTTTGAGAGATCGTCAAGGGCCCAGTCATGCAGGGCCTAACTCTCTCTGTGCCCTACTTTCCTCGCTTGCAAACTAAAACTGAGCTAATAATACCACCGTCATAAGGTTGCTTATAAAGGGTAAATGAAATAATATGTGTAAAGCGCTTATAAAAATACCTGGCACCTGATATACACTACCCAAGTGTGTAACTGTGAGGATTTTATGCTAGGTGCAATGGGAGAGTTTTGGAGAGATTTCAGCAGGCCCTGCAACCCAATCTCCTCTATGCCTCTGGGCGAGGCTTGAGATGGTTGGAGGTTTCCTCCTTCCTTCCAGATATCCAGGGTACAGAGGGAAATTTTGGGGGAGAGGGTGCCTGCATTTTAGAACATGCTTACTTTCCCAAACAGCTCTTTGTAGAAGAGGAAAACCTTAGATTAAAACAATGGCTTTGAAAATAATCAGATAAGTGGTAGAAACATATTTTTGCTCAAATTAGTAAATGATGTATTAGGGAGAAGAGACTGTAGACCCAAAAGATCATTATCATTTCTGCAGAAACCTTCATACCTAAGAAGCTGGCCTCATATTATCCTGAAAACACAAACCATCAGCCTAAAGTGCAGCTCCCAGTTCATACTCGGGCAGCAACTCCGGCATTGGCATCAAGAGACTTGGCATGTTAGCCTGTGACATCCCAGGGGCTCTGGGGTGAGCTGAGATCACTTTGGCTCACACAGGACTGGGCTGTTGATAAAACCCAAACAAAACAAATGAACATAGAATTGTTTTTCTAGCTAATGAATGCCCTAGTCCATATAATCTCACAAAACAGTAGCTTTGTCTAATTTCCACAAAAGAGCTTCTTAATTGAGTTTCTGCATTAAGTTTTAGCATTGGCAGGTGATTTGAAATGTAAAGTTTCTTGAAATATTTGTATCTTCCATCTCCTAAGGAGTGGTCTGGGAGCTCTGCTGCCTGCAGGATCAAGCCGTATTGGAACCACAGGGGGTGGAGCCACCAAGAGCTGCCTCATTCAGGGTTTGCACAATCCATGTAGCTCCTGATGGATTCCTGAATTTAACAAATCTTTTATTTTTATTTTTTAAATTTTTTTCTTTATTGATTAAGGTATTACATATATGTCCTTATTGCCCCATTGTCCCCCCCACCCCCCTCACTCATGCCTTCACCCCCCTGTTGTCTGTGTCCACTGGTTAGGCTTATATGCATGCATACAAGTCCTTTGGTTGATCTCTCCCCCTTATGCCCACACTCCCTGGCCTTCCCTCTGAGGTTTGACGGCCTGATCGATGCTTCTCTGTCTCTGGATCTGTTTTTGTTCATCAGTTTATGTTGTTCACTAGGGACCCAGTGCACAAATTCATGTATCTTTAAAGGAACTGTGGGCCATGAAGCTGCAGTGGGCACAGGGGCAGGTCTCGGCCCATCCTCTGTGCCCCAGCTCAGCCCCTCCCTCCGCCCCCTTCCACCGCCGTCCCATCGCCACCGCTCCCATGCACTGATGGCCCCAACCCCACTCACAGGGGCTGATGGCGCAGAGCAATTGGGGCCAGCGCCAGCAATGGGTGTGAGCAGTGGCTGCTGCTCCAATCACCCCTCAGGAGCAGGGGAAGATGGAGAAGCCCTCAGGGGTGATGGGGCCGGCAGCCACTGCTCACACCTGCTGATGGTGCCGGCAGCAGGTGCGAGCAGCGTCTCCGGCGCCTGCTGCTGATGTGAGCGGGGCCGGCACCGGCAGTGGGTGTAAGTGGTGGCTCTGGCACCGGCAGTGGGTTTGAGCAAGGCCACCAGCAGCGGGTGCCAAGAGGCAGCAACTGGCCCTGATCGCCCCTCAGAAGCAGGGGGAGGTGGAGAACCCCTAAGGGGTGATCGGGGCCGGCAGCTGCCGCTCACACCTGCTGATGGTGCCGAGTGATCGGGGCAGGCGCTGGGCGCTGGCAGTGTGTGCAGGCAGTGGCTCCAACAGCGGGTAAGAGCAGAGCCAGCACCGGCAGCAGGTGCAAACACCAGGTGGGACCATGGTGTGCAGGAGCAAAGAATTTTCAGTAACCACCAGAGCCTTGCCCCAATGACAGCAACTGGCGCCCCACCTTGGTCTGGTGCTCCCGCTCACCTCCACCATCCAGTTGTGGCCAACCCCTGCCATGTTCTGCGCTCTGCCACCTGCTGTCCACACCAGCCATGTTCCGCACGTGTCCCCTGGTGGTCAGCACACATCATAGCGACCTGTTGTTCAGTTGTTCCCCAATTTGGTCTATTTGCATATTAGGGCTTTATATATCCTCCTATCTAATAAAAGAGTAATATGCAAATTAACCATCACCCCGCCCCCGTCCCATCTGTTGGCAAGATGGCTGCCCCCATGTGGTCAAAGATGGCTGCCCCATGTGGACACAAGATGGCCACCACAAGATGGCCAGCAGGGGAGGGCAGTTGGGAGGGATCAGGCCAGCAGGGGAGGGCAGTTGTGGGTAATCAGGGCAGCAGGGGAGGGCAGTTGGGAGGGACCAGGCCTACAAGGGAGGGCAATTGGGGGCGATCAAGCCTGCAGGGGAGGGCATTTGGGGGGGGGACCCAGGCCTGCACGGGAGAGCAGTTAGGGGTGACCAGACCTGTAGGGGAGGGCATTTAGGGGTGACCAGGCCTGCAGGGGAGGTCAGTTAGGGGCAATCAGGCTGGCAGAGGAGTGGTTAGGCGGTGATCAGGCTGGCAGGCAGAAGCGGTTAGGGACAATCAGGAAGGCAGACAGGTGAGCATTTGGGAGCCAGCAGTCCTGGATTGTGAGAGGGTGCAGGCTGGGCTGAGGAACACTCCCCCCGCAGCCCCCTCCCGTGCATGAATTTTGTGCACTGGCCTCTAGTATAGATTATATTCCACTAGAGGTCCGGTACATGAAATTCGTGCATGGGTGGAGGGTCCCTCAGCGTGGCCTGTACCGTATCCAATCCAGGACCCCTCAGGGAATGTCCAACTGCTGGTTTAGGCCCCAAACTATAGGGCCTAACCCGGCAATTGGACATCCCTCTTGCAATCCGGGACTGCTGGCTCCTAAACTGCTCTCCTGCCTGCCTGACTGACTGCCCCTAACTGCCTCTGCTTGCCAGCCTGATCAACCCCTAACTGGTCTCCTGTCGGCCTGGTTCCCCCCTAACTACCTCCCTGTTGGCCTTGTCCCCGCTAACCACCCCATAAGTGCCACCCTGCCGGCCTGGTCGCCCATAACTGTCTGGAAGGAAGTTGGACATCCGGAAGATGTCGGTCAACCCTGCCTAATTAGCATATTACCCTTTTATCAGTATAGGTAAATGAGGGAGATAATGTGATATCTATCTTTCTCTGACTGGCTTATTTTGCTTAGCATAATGCTCTTCAGTTCCATCCATGCTGTTGCAAATGGTAAGAACTCCTTCTTTTTTACCACAGCTTAGTATTCCATTGTGTAGATGTACCACAGTTTTTTAATCCACTCTTCTGCTGATGGGCACTTAGGCTGTTTCCAAACCTTAGCTATTGTATATTGTGTCACTATGAACATAGGGGTGCAAATATCCTTTCTAATTGGTGTTTCTAGTTTCTTAGGATATATTCCTACAAGTGGGATTACTGGGTCAAATGGGAGTTCCATTTTTAGTTTTTTGAGGAAACTCCATACTGTTCTCCACAGTGGCTGCACCAGTCTGCATTCCCACCAACAGTGAAGGAGGGTTCCTTTTTCTCTGCATCCTCATCAGCACTTATCCTCTGTTGATTTGTTGATGATAGCCATTCTGACAGGTGTCAGATGGTACTGCATTGTCGTTTTGATTTGCATCTCTCGGATGATTAGTGACTTAGAACATGTTTTCATATGTCGCTTGGCCTTCCTTATATCTTCATTCAAAAAGTATCTATTTAGGTCATTTGCCCATTTTTTGATTGGGTTGTTTACCTTCCATTTGTTAAGTTGTATGAGTTCCCTGTAAATGTTGGAGATTAAGCCCTTATCGGTGATAACATTGGCAAATGCAAATATGTTTTCCCATGCAGTGGGCTTTCTTGTTGTTTTGTTGATGGTTTCTTTTGTTGCTCAAAAGCTTTTTTTTTTAAATTTCTTTATTGATTAAGGTATCACATATTTGTCCTCATCCCCCCATTCCCATCCCACACCCCTCCCCACACATGCCCCCACCCCCCTGTTGTCCTTAACCGCTGGTTAGGCTCATATGCTTGCACACAAGTCCTTTGGTTCATCTCTCCCCTTTACCCCTACCCTCCCCCCGAGGCCCGACAGTCTGATCCATGCCTCCTTGTTTCTGGGTCTGTTCTTGTTCATCCGACTATGTTGTTCATTATTTCCCCTAGATGAGTGAGGTCATGTGCTATTAGAAATGCATTTATAAGAACCGAAAATGAGACAAGCAATAATGGTTATGGTGACAGGCAAATGAATCAGTCTGTAGTGAGTTTCTTTCTGGGCAAACATTTCTTTTGAGACCCAATTTCAATGTCCAACAGTTCCTTATGTGTACATGTCAGCACTGACATTACAGTTCTGGATGGTGGACAAATGGTGGTAATGCAGGTCCGACACTCTCTGGTTTGGTCCTGGGCAACTTGCAGTGATGCACAGCTGCTAACTGCTAGTATGGGAAGGCCACATCAGCGTCTTCCATCTCTGGACTGCTTCTCTTCTGTCTTCATGGCTGGAGTAGTCCTGTCGATTCCTCTCTGGAATCCACATGGTCTCGGAGTTGTTTTCTGAAAATATACAAACATATTCTCAATCAAAAGTTAATAAAGGAATATTTTCTATAAATTTGACTTGGGATCCTATTTCATTTTTTGCCCAAATGATTTTCCTCTGGCTTGTTTTGACACCTTGTGTGTTTTTCATGGGTGACTTGCTTTTAGCCTTACAATTAATTTTCTAAAGTATTAATTTTCTAGATGTAATTTACTTACAGGATATTTTTCCTTATATGGTATTCTTCTACTACCCCCTCATTTATTGATTTAAATGTTAGGAGGCTTTTGAAAATTTTATAATGTAGTCTTGTTGGCTTTTAAATTTTATTTTATTTTATTATTATTTTTTTAATTTCTTTATTGATTAAGGTGTCACATATTTGTCCTCATCCCCCCATTCCCATCCCACACCCCTCCCCATGCATGCCCCAACCCCCTGTTGAACTTAACCGTTGGATAGGCTCATATGCATGCATACAAGTCCTTTGGTTGAACTCTCCCCCCTCCCCTCACCCTCCCCTATCCTCCCTCTGAGGCCCGATAGTCCGATCGATGCCTCCTTGTTTCTGGTTCTGTTCTTGTTCCTCAGTCTATGTTGTTCATCATTTCCCCTAGATGAGCGAGATCATATGTCACTAGATTTATACTTATAAGAACTGAATGTGAGACGAGCAATAATAGTTATGCTGACAGGCAAATGAATCAGTCTGTAGTGAGTTTCTTTCTGGACCAACAGTTCTTTTGAGACCCAATTTCAATGTCCACCAGTTCCTTATGTGTACATGTCAGCACTGACCCCTCAGCTCTGGATGGTGGACAAATGGTGGTAACGGAGGTCCGACTCCCTCTGGTTTGGTTTCGGCCTGGACCCAGGGGCACGGCTTCACCCTGACTAAGGGGCACGTGGCCTCACCCAGACCCAAGGGGCGCGTGGCCTCACCCGGGCCTGGGACCCAGCCTCACCTGGATGGATCCAGGGGCACACGGCCTCACCCGGACCCAGGATCCGGCTTCACCCGTACCCAGGGGCGCAAGGCCTCACTCGGACCCAGGGGCACATGGCCTCACCCGGGCCCAGGGACCCAGCCTCATCCGGGTCCAGTGGCGCGTGGTCTCACCCGGACCCAGGGGCGCGTGGTCTCACCCGGGCCCAGGGACCCAGCCACACCCGGGTCCAGGGGCGCATGGCCTCTCCCAGACGCCTCACCCGGACCCAGGGGCGCGTGGCCTCTCCCAGACCCAGGGGCGTGTGGCCTCACCCGGACCTAGGCGCGCGAGGCCTCACCCGGATCCAGGGACACATGGCCTCACCCGGACCCGGGGGCGCATGGCCTCTCCCAGACCCAGGGGCACGTGGCCTCACCCGGGCCTAGGTGCGCGAGGCCTCACCCGGATCCAGGGACACATGGCCTCACCCGGACCCGGGGGCGCATGGCCTCTCCCAGACCCAGGGGCACGTGGCCTCACCCGGGCCTAGGCGCGCGAGGCCTCACCCGGATCCAGGGACACATGGCCTCACCCGGACCCGGGGGCGCGTGGCCTCTCCCAGACCCAGGGGCACGTGGCCTCACCCGGGCCTAGGCGCTCGAGGCCTCACCCGGATCCAGGGACACATGGCCTCACCCGGACCCGGGGGCGCGTGGCCTCTCCCAGACCCAGGAGCACGTGGCCTCACCCGGACCTAGGCGCGCGAGGCCTCACCCAGATCCAGGGACACATGGCCTCACCCGGACCCGGGGGCGCGTGGCCTCTCCCAGACCCAGGGGCACGTGGCCTCACCCGGGCCTAGGCGCTCGAGGCCTCACCCGGATCCAGGGACACATGGCCTCACCCGGACCCAGGGGCGCGTGGCCTCTCCCAGACCCAGGGGCACGTGGCCTCACCCGGGCCTAGGCGCGCGAGGCCTCACCCGGATCCAGGGACACATGGCCTCACCCGGACCCAGGGGCGCGTGGCCTCTCCCAGACCCAGGGGCACGTGGCCTCACCCGGGCCTAGGTGCGCGAGGCCTCAACTGGATCTAGGGACACATGTCCTCACACGGACCCAGGGGCGCGTGGCCTCTCCCAGACGCAGGGGCGCGTGGCCTCACCTGGGCACAGGACCCGGCGTCATCCGGGTCCAGGGGCACATGGCCTCACCCGGACCTGGCATCCAGCTTCACCTGGACCCAGGGGCACATGGCCTCACCCGGACCCGGCATCCGGCTTCACTTGGACCCAGGGGCACGTGGCCTCACCCAGACCCAGGGACGTGAGGCCTCACCTAGACCCAGAGGTGTGTGACCACACCCGAGCCCAGAGGCGCGCAACCTCGCCCGCACCCGGGTCCCAGCGGGGTTTCGTCTTCTTGATCCCAATTCCTGTTGGTCAGTTCCCTCTCAGCAATTCCTTCGGTCATTTTCCCAGAGCTCCAGGATGACCGCTGCAGAACTCATTGGGTGGCGGCTCGGCGAAGCTCCAGTGTGCCTGGTGCACGGTGGCGGGCTGGTCTGGTGTCGCTGTGTCGGCCCTTGGGTCTGCAGCGGTGGCCGGTCGTCGAGCATGCGCACCTGGCCGCTTCCGGGGCATTGAGATTCTTGAAGGACTCGGAGGTTAGCAAGCGTGGAGTCTCCCACCCCATGTCTCCCAGGGGCTCGTCTGTCCGTGCTCGGCAGCAAGTGGAGCCGTCCCCTCAGCCGGAGACCGCCGGGGGAACTGCGCCGAGCACGTTCCAGGCCGCCATTGTGTCGCCTGAGCCGTAGTTCTTAAAGTGTGGTCTTTGGGTCACCGGCATCAGCATCATCCCGCATACCCCTCTTTTATTCTAGTTGTAGAGCATCCACTCAGCCAGCCCTCTGGTGGTTCTGGATGGTGTCTACTCTGCTCTCCTGTCGTAGTCTCAAAGTTGTGGTAGGCAACAATCAGGCTTCCGCCCTATGCCTCCATCTTGGTCCTCCTTTGTATAGTTAAGTCTTGATTGTTGTTGGTGTCACTGGGAGGGCCCTCTTTGTCTATAAAGGAAGAGTTGCTGTGCAGGAGACACGTTTATGGGCCGGATCTTGGTGCAGCAAGGCTTTGGCGCTCACTGAATCTGCCTGTTGAATGTGTCCCTTATGCGCGTGGTTGAAATCTGGTGTCATCTCCACAGACCACTAGATGCCCTCGTTTCTGGGTCTCCAATGGGGTGTAGATCAGCTACTGCCTTAGGCACTCAGCAGGGATTACAGCAAAAACTGTAGTTTCCTCCTCCTGTCTGAGTGGCCCTGGAGCAGTCCGACTAGAACCACAGTTCATCTGGTCAAGCTGCCAGAGGGCAGGCCACCCACATGCACAAGCCGTTGCTTGGAGCGCAGGTGCGCCTGCATGACTTGCGGGGCGGGTCTTCAAAACGTGCGGGGCGGGTCCCAGGGCGGGGCGGGTCCCAGGGCGGGGCGGGGTCTCAGGGCGGGGCGGGGTCTCAGGGCGGGGCGGGGTCTCAGGGCGCCAACAGGCCATGGCGCGGCGAACTGCAATGGCTGCGAGTCTGCTCCTTCTGCCTTCCACGTTTCTAAGCCCCCTCGTTCCACACTCCAGCGCAACAAACACTGATTGTTGGGCGCACCTCCGCAAGAGTCCCGCCTCTCCCCGCAGGCGTCTGGGTCTCCCGCGCGTCCCCAGAAGCTGGATTTCAGGGTGATGGGGAGCTAATCTCCCCTAGGTTTGGAACAAAAGCCCCCTTCCCCCGCCACCAGCCCGACCCACGCGCCTCCGCACCTCATCCCCTCTGATTTCGCTGGTTTCCTCTTCCCTCTTAGCTGTAAATCTACCATTCAGCCATCTCTCCTGTAGTTCTGGGTGGCAGACGCTCTGTCCTCCAGTCGTGCCCCTGAAATTGCTGTGTGCGGCGCAGTTCGCAGTTCCTTTGTTTAACTTTGCCGCCTTCTTGGTTCTTCTCTGTCAAAATGGCTAAAGGACTTGAATGTAAGATGGGAAATCCTAAGAATCCTCCAAATCGGTGTTGGCGGCCTCGGGGCCCCGAGGATCTCTCTGGGCAGCTCGGCCAGGTCGGTGGCGCGGATGAGCCCCTCCTGCAGAAAGATGGTCTCTTCCTTCACCGAGAGCCGCTGTGCCGAGTCCGCGGCCGCCGCCACAGCAGCTGCCGCGGCGCCCACGAGCCCATGGCCCCGGCTGCGGTGCTGACTGAGAGGAGCAGCCGCCCGGTCTGGGGAGATGCGAGCAGCAGTCGCCACCCTCACCAGTCCATGTTTCAGTTGTATTTCCGAAACTGCCATGCGAGGCAACAGATCAGCCTTTCACCTCCGCCGCCATCTTTCTCTGGCTTTTAAATTTTAATTTTTTGCACTATAATATTACTGTTTTAGGTTTATTACATGGTGCACAATTTTATCATGAGATGAAGTGCCAATAAAAATTTTAGTTGACACTTGAGGAACACCTTTTTGTCCAGTACAATTAATTTTTCTAGAATATTCGCTTGTTTCAACTAGCCAATTTAAATTTGCCTGAAAACTTGACTACTATTTTACTGTCAAATTTATTACTCTAACAATAATCTTGTTTTACCCTGTAAATATTGGTGGAAGGGATTGTTTGCCTTCTTGAGTAGGTCCTGAGCATTCCTGGTGGTAGGCTGGATTTAGATATCTTAAATCCACTTCCCACACCATGGGTACAAGACAACTCAAACAATTCTTGTTGGAGTGAGAGGGCAGCTGCTGTCGGCCAAGTCTCTGTCGGTCACCTGGGTCCTGATCTGAGCTGGGCATGGGAAGCACGAAGCAGCCATGGGGCAGGAGACCTCCCTCAGAAGGGGCTAGGATTCAGGCCCCTGCAATGTTGGGGGGGTGAGGGTCTGTGCCCCACCTCTGTTGATCCCCAAATTCTCTCCTGATGGCCCCTCTGCAACTGTGCCTGTCTTAGGTTGTTCTTTCCTTGAGGAATCTTACCCGTCTCTGGCTAACCAGCCATCCTCAGGGGCCAAGCAGGGTGACGTGAGGTTCAGTTTTGTCTCCTTGGTAGCCTATGCCCCCGTGGCTTCCATGCCCAGCACCTGCCTTGGGATCCCCTCCCCTGCTGGCGGGGCCCCAGCACTGATCACATATCTTGTGGATCCTGGGTTTCTTCTCCAGGGAGGGCTCATTTCGCCCCACTGGGTGAGACAGATCCATGGCACCAGTCATCACGAGATTTCAACCTTGACATGAATAGAGAGCTCAGGCAACAGCTGTGAGCAATTGAGTTGTGAGAAGAGTGTCTCTCTTGGTCTAAAGGGTAAGAGGGACCAATATAGAATGCTCAGGTGCCTTCCCAGGAGGCCCTCTACACAATGAAAAGGATTAAATCCTTACATGTCCTTTTTAAATTGCTGGCAGACATTCAAAGAATTAGTTTGTAAGTTTGCTTGGGATAATTGTATTTTATGCTGTTGTAATTCTAAAGTATCAAGAGATGTGTTAAGTTTGTCTCCAAGCACTAAACAGATGATTTTTTTTTTTATCCCCAAGGGTGCGAGGAACTATTGTAAGTACTGGGGGTGATCCAAATCTGAGAAAAATTTTAATGACAGTGTAGAATAATACCATGTAAGGATATTCTTTATTCTAGTCCATGGCAATTCCCTTTCAAAATGGCTGTTTATTTCTTTTTATATAGACAAGGTCTTAGTTACATTTTCTGCACCTCTACTGGGGGCACGTAGTGATAGTAGTGATACCCTTTCTTTGGTGTCCAAACAAGCCAGAAACCTCTCTTTAATTGTACACAGAAAGGCGGATTGTTTTGATTTTGTGTCATACAAAAGGGAAGCTGGGTGGAGACCCCTGTGTATTTATACTTTCTTGCCCCACCCATGGACCTCCTGGATGACCAAGGTGTTTGGTATTATTGATAACTACATTAGTCAGGGGATCAGCCCACGTAAGGGGTCTTACCCATGAAGGGTCAGGAGCATAAGACCAAAATACTTACCCTCTTGTCCCCGGTAAAATTACCGTACATCTGATGATTGCTAGCGTGGCTAGAAAGGCGTTCTCAGGCATTCTTGGGTTTCTGGTTACCTCACAATTCCTTCCCTGAGGTTTGATGTTCTGATTGATGTTTCTCTGTTTCTGGATCTATTTTTCCCCCATCAGTTTATGTTGTTCATTATATTCCACAAATGAGTGAGATCATGGGATGTTGATCTTTCTCTGCCTGGCTTATTTCACTAAGCATAATGTTCTCCATCTCCATCCATATTGTTGCAAATGGTAAGAGCTCCTTCTTTTTTACCACAGCATAGTATTCCATTGTGTAGATGTACCATAGTTTTTTAATCCACTCATATGCTGATGGGCACATAGGCTGTTTCTAAATCTTAGCTATGGTGAATTGTGCTGCTACGAACATAGGGGTGCATATATCCTTTCTGATTGATGTTTCCAGTTTCTTGGGATATATTTCAAGAAGTGGGATCACTGGGTCAAATGGGAGTTCTATTTTTAGTTTTTTAAGGAAACTCCATACTGGTCTCCACAGTGGCTGCACCAGTCTGCATTCCCACCAGCAGTGCACAAGGGTTCCTTTTTCTCCACATCCACGCCAGCACTTGTCATTTGTTGACTTGTTGATAATGGCCATTCTGACAGGTGTGAGATGGTACCACATTGTTGTTTTGATTTGCTTCTCTCTAATGATTAGTGATTTAGAGCAAGTTTTCATATGTCTCTTGGCCTTCCTTCTGTCTTCTTTCGAAAAGTGTCTATTCAGATCAGTTGCCCATTTTTTGATTGGGTTGTTTATCTTCTTTTTGTTAAGCTGCATGAGTTCCCTGTAAGTGTTGGAGATTAAACCCTTATCCTTGACATCATTGGCAAATATGTTCTCCCATGTAGTGGGCTTTCTTGTTGTTTTATTGATGGTTTCCCTTGCTGTGCAAAAGCTTTTTATTTTGATGTAGTCCCACTTGTTTATTTTCTCTTTAGCTTCCATTGCCCTAAGAGCAGTATCAGCGAAGAAGTTCTTTTGGCATATGTCAGAGATTTTTCTGCCTGTAGATTCCTCTAGTATTTTTATGGTTTCCTGTCTTATGTTTAAGTCCTTGATCCATTTTGAGTTACTTTTTGTGTATGGTGTAAGTTGGTGGTCTAGTTTCATTTTTTTGCATGTATCTGTCCAATTTTCCCAACACCATTTGTTGAAGAGACTGTCTTGACTCCATTGTATGTTCATGCCTCCTTTGTCAAATATTAATTGAGCATAGTGATTTGGATTGATTTCTGGGTTCTCTATTCTATTTCATTGATCTATATGTCTGTTCTTGTGCCAATACCAGGTAGTTTTGAGAACAGTGGCTTTGTAATATATCTTGAAATCTGGTATTGAGATCCCTCCTACTTTGTTCTTCTTTCTCAGGATTGCTGTGGCTATTCGGGGTCTTTTTTTATTCCAGATGAATTTTTGGAAATTTCGTTTTAGGTCTGTGAAGTATGCCATTGGTATTTTAATGGGAAGTGCATTGAAATTATAGATTGCTTTGGGTGGTATGGACATTTTGATGATCATGATTCTACCAATCCATGAAAACGGTATTTTTTTTCCATCTGTTTATGTGTTCCTCTATCTCTTTTTTCAGTGTTGTATAGTTTTCCGCGTATAGGTCTTTTACCTCCTTAGTTATGTTTATTCCTAGGTATCTTAATTATTTTGGTGTGATGGTTAATGGGATTGCTTTTTTAGTCTCTCTTTCTGTAAGTTCATTATTGGTGTATAAAAATGCCATAGATTTCTTAGCATTTATTTTGTATCCTGCTACTCTGCCGAATTCTTTTATTAAGTCTAATAATTTTTTGATGGAGTCTTTAGGGTTTTCTATGTACAATATCATGTCATCTGCAAATAAGGAGAGTTTTACTTCTTCTTTTCCAATTTGGATGCCTTTTATTTCTTCTTCTTGTCTGATTGCAATGGCTTGTATTTCCAACACTATGTTGAACAGGAGTGGTGAGAGTGGGCATCCCTGTCTTGTTCCCGTTCTTAGGGGAAATGGTTTTAATTTTTTCCCATTGCGTACGATGTTGGCTGTGGGTTTGTCTTATATGGCTTTTATTATGTTGAGGAATGATCCTTCTATTCCCAGCTTGCTGAGAGTTTTTATCAAAAAAGGGTGTTAGATTTTGTCAAATGCTTTTTCTGTATCAATTGATATGACTATATGGTTTTTATCTCTTAATTTGTTTATGTGATGTATCACGTTTATTGATTTGAGAAAATTGTACCATCCTTGCATCCCAGGGATAAATCCTACTTGGTCGTGGTGTATGATCTTTCTGATGTACTGCTGGATTCGATTTGCTAGAATTTTGTTGAGGATTTTGGCATCTATGTTCATGAGTGATATTGGCCTGTAATTCTCTTTCATTGTGTTGTCTTATCTGGTTTTGGTATTTGGGTGATGCTGGCTTCATAGAAGGAGCTTGGAAGTGTTCCTTCTTCTTGAATTTTCTGGAATAGTCTGAGGAGGATAGGTTTTAGCTCTTCCTTGAATGTTTTGTTAAACTCCCCTGTGAAGCCGTCTGCCCCGGGCTTTTGTTTGCTGGAAGCTTTTTGATTACTGCTTCAATTTCTTCCATAGTTATCAGCCTATTGAGATTTTTAGAATCTTCCTGAGTAAGTTTTGGAAGGTTGTGTTTTTCTAGCAATGTGTCCATTTCCTTCAGGTTGTCTAGTTTGTTGGAATAGAGTTGTTCATAGTATTTTTTGACAATCCTTTGTATTTCTGTGGGGTCTGTTGTTATTTCACCTCTTTCATTTCTAATTTTGTTTATTTAGGTGCTCTCTCTTTGCTTCTTGGTGAGCCTGTCTAGAGGTTCATCCCTCTTGTTTATCCTTTCAAAGAACCAGCTCTTGGTTTTGTTGATCTTGTGTATTGTTTTTTTGGTCTCTATGTCATTCATTTCTGCTCTTATCTTTATTATTTCCTTTCTTCTGCTCACTGTGGGCTTTTCTTGTTGCTCTCTGTCTAATTCTTTGAGTTGTTGAGTTAGATGATCTATTACCATTTTTTCTTGTTTTTAGAGGTAGGCCTGTAGAGCTATACACTTCCCTCTCAGGACTGCTTTCATTGTGTCCCATAGGATTTGTAATGTTGTGTTTTTATTGTCATTAGTCTCCAGGATGTTTTTAATTTCTTCTTAAAATTGATAACCCAATCATTGTTTAGTAGCATGCTATTCAGTTTCCAAGTGTTTGAATTTTTTGGAATGTTTTTATTGTAGTTTATTTCTAATATTATGCCATTGTGGTCTGAGAAAATGCTTGATAGGATTTCAATCCTTTTGAATTTGAGGAGACTTTGCTTGTTACCCAATATGTGGTCTATTTTTGAGAATGTCCCATGTGCACTTGAGAAGAACGTATATTCCGTGGCTTTGGGGTGAAATGCTCTGAAGATGTCAATTATGTCCATCTGATCTAGTGTGTCATTTAGAATTGCTGTTTCTTTGCCGATTTTTTTGTCTAGAGGATTTATCCAGTGATGTCAGTGGTGTATTAATGTCCCCTACTATGATTGTATTGTTGTCGATCTCTCCCTTGATATCTTCCAGGAGATTTTTTATGTATTTGGGTGCTCCTGCATTGGGTGCATATATGTTTACCAGAGTTTTATCTTCTTGTTGAATTGCCCCCTTTAGTATTATGTAGTGGCCTTCCTTATCTCTTATTATGGCCTTTACTTTGAGGTCTATTTTATCTGATATAAGTATCACAACCCCAGCTTTTTTCTCATTTCCATTTGCCAGAAAAATGTTTTTCCATCCCTTCACTCTCAGTCTGTGTGAATTCTTTGCTCTAATGTGGGTCTCTTGTAGACAGCAAATATATGGGTCATGTTTTCTTATCCATTCAGCTACCGTATGTCTTTTGATTGGTGCATTTAATCCATTTACATTTAATATTATTATTGATAAGTACCAGTTTGTTGTCATATTTTTTCTTAGTGTTTGTTTTTCTTCTTGCCTCTCTCTTTCTTCTTTTTACAGCAGTCCCTTTAGCATTTCTTGCATTGCTGGCTTGGTATTGATGAAGTCTCTTAGCCCTTATTTATCTGTGAAGCTTCTGATTCCACCTTCAATTTTGAATGATAGCCTTGCTGGGTATAGTATTCTTGGATTCAGTCTCTTGTTTTGCATCACTTTGTATATTTCATTCCATTCCCTTCTGGCCTGGTGTGTTTCTGTTGAGAAATCAGTTGATATTCTAATAGGAGATTCCTTGTATGTTACTTTCTGTCTCTCTCTTGCAGCCTTTAAAATTCTTACTTTGTCGTTGGTGTTCGTCAATTTAATTATGATGTGTCTTGTTGTCGGTCTTTTGGTGTTAAATTTGTTTGGGACTCTGTGTACTTCTTGGACTTGGATAGTTTTTCTCTTGCCAATATCAGGGAAGTTTTCTGTCATTATTTCTTCAAACAGGTTTTCTATTCCTTGCTTCTCTTCCTCTCCTTCTTTTATCCCTATTATTCAAATGTTGTTTCCTTTCGTGTAGTCACATAGCTCCCTTAGGCTCTCTTCTTGCTTTTTAAGTCTTCTTTCCAGTTGCCGCTGTATTTGTGTGTTTTTTCCTACCTTGTCTTCTAATTCGCTGATGCGGTCCTCAACCTCTTCTACTCTACTCTTTAGGCCTTCCATTGTGTTCTTTATTTCAGCTATGTCATTCTTCATCTCCTCTTGGTTTCTTTTCATGTTGGTGACATTCTCATTCAGCTCCTTATGGTTCTCATTGAGTTGTGTGTATTTGTCATCCATCCGCTTAAACATCTTTATAACGAATACTCTGAATTCTTTCTCTGTTAGGCTGCTAGCCTCAAGTTCATTTAACTCCCTTTCTGGTGATTCTTCTTTTTCTTTCTTTTGGGGATTTCCTTTTTGTCTCCCCATGTTTTCCTGTAATGTTTTAATTGTAGATTCAGTTGTTTTGCTGCCCAGGTTCTTTTGGGGATGGTACTACTGGCGTAATCTCTCAGTTCTCCTGGGTTTGTTAATCTAGTGTAGCTCCTACTCGAGCTATTTGGGTTCTCTTGATATAGGCATGTGAGCTTGAGAGGCACAACTGCAGCGTCTAGATGTCAGCAGCTGTGGGTGGGAGTGTCTCAATTTTTGCTGTCTTGCACCCTTAATTGTAATCACACCTGCCCAGCAGGGACTCACAGTGGCTCCCAGGTACCGTCTGTTGGGGTGTTGGGGCTCAGGGGATTTGGTCTTTGAAAGGCGTGGCTGTGGTGCCCTGAGATCTGCAGTCGTGGGGTGAGCAGACCCAGCTTTTTCTGTTGCACCTGTGGTGGATAGGTGCTTACTCCCAGCAGTGTTTTACAGGAGCACCCTTGGTACTTTTGCAAGTGAGGCACACTGAAGGGCTCTGAAGGGCCCTGGCAGTGTAGCCAGGTAATTGGGGTGCCTGTGGGCAGGTATCCATGGTAGGTGAATTCAAAGCTTCTACTGCTGGAGGGGCGTGCGCCCCCTGCTTGTTCAAGATCACACCCAAGGAAAGCTCACAGTGGCTCCCAAGAGTGCCCTGTGGTTTGTTGGGCTCAGTGTGTTAGTATCTGTGGAGGCGCGCTCTCTGGTCGCAGAGCTCTGATGCACTCCGAGGGGTCCTGGCACTACGGTTGAGTAGCTGGGGTTAATGTGGGAAACCCTCCAGGAAGAGGTAATTCAGAATTTCCACTAAGGGGCCCCGTGCCTCAGTCTGCGCAGAATCACACCATTGGTTGCAAACCCTGAGCAAAGTGACCTGGGGCTGAGAACGTGCAAGTGCGTGCACAGCTGGGGTTAATGTTTGCAACCCTCCAGGAAGAAGGAATTTCCACTGCGGGGCCGGGGGGGGGGGCAGGGGGCCGTCTGCATAGAATCTCACCCTCGGGTGCAAACCCGGAGTGAAGTGTCCTGGGGATGAGACCACACGAGTGTGTGTTCGTGCGCGCGCGCGGGAGGGAACCAGGGGTTCTGCTGTTAGGGAGGGGGAGTTGCACTTACAGCTGCGGAAAGCTGTGTCTTTGGAGGTGAGGTCCCAGGTTCCGCGAGTCTGCCACTGGGGAAGCAGGATATTGGCTGGAGTGGGTGCTGGGTCGCAGGGCAGTTCCAAGGCCTGTCTTGTTGGTGGTGTTGATGAGTTTCTACTTAAGGCCGTTCTCCGCTCAAGATGGCCTGGGCTCCCTCTGTGCTAGGGTCCCGTCGTCCTGGGAGTGCCCGCAGCGGTGGTAGTTTCTCTTTGTCAAGGAGAGGCTTTCTGCTAGCCCCTGCTGCTGATTTAACTTTCCCTCACTCACTCTCACACACCCCACGCACAACCACACACTCTCCTTTTATACCCTCACTCACTCACTTCCTCTCTCTCCACTCTGTCCTGCCAGCCACCATCTTCCCGTCCTCATGAATTCACTTTTTAAAAAATCTTTGATTCTTGAATTTCTTCCTGGCTTTCACTAAAATCCCACAGTGCTGGAGACTGTGGGCATTTGCATACCCAGGTGGTAGTCAGGCAGTGTTTTTCAGTGGGCAGCAAAGCTTCTTCTATTGTTTTTCAATGAAGTTAACTGAGCCCTCTTGGACCAGGGTCATGTTGTATGCATTCTGAGTCATATTGGTTCTGCCACCGACATCCTCTGTGCCTTATCCTTGGTTTCTTTTTTTGAGGGTTCTTATGAGGATTAGAGGTAATATATGCAAAGCACCGTGCATCAGTTTTCAATCAAGGTGGTAGAAATCACCTGGGGTCTTACAGAATCCGCGGAAGTAGAAGTAGTTGCCACATGAAGAAGACCAGGAATGGGGTCAGCTGGATACAATGCCCAGATCTCTCTGTGTCCACTGGGCCAGTCCAGCTGCACTCTCACTCGCTTTGGGGTAACCTTACAGCATATCAGATCCAGGCCTCCATTCTGGTGAGGCTGTAGAGTGAGGCTGCGGTAGAGAGAGGAAGAGCTGTTCAAAGCTTTTTATTTTGATGTAGTCTCATTTGTTTATTTTCTCTTTAATTTCCAATGCCCTATTAGCTGTACCACTGAAGAAATTGCTTTGGCATATGTCTGAGATTTTGCTGCCTGTGCATTCCTCTAGTATTTTTATGGTTTCCCGTCTTATGTTTAAGCCCTTTATCCATTTTGAGTTTATTTTTGTGTATGGTGTAAGTTGGTGGTCTAGTTTCATTTTTTTGCATGTATCTGTCCAATTTTCCCAGCACCATTTATTGAAGAGGCTGTCTTGACTCCATTGTATGTTCATGTCTCCTTTGTCAAATATTAATTGGGCATAGTGGTTTGAGTCGATTTCTGGGCTCTCTATTCTATTCTATTGATCTCTGTTTCTGTTCTTGTGCCAGTACCAGGCAGTTTTGAGAACAGTGGCTTTGTAATACAGTTTGATATCTGGTATTGAGATCCCTCCTACGTTGCTCTTCTTTTCTCAGGATTGCTGCAGCTATTCGAGGTCTTTTTATTTATTTATTCCAGATGAATTTTTGGAGAGTTCATTCTAGGTCTGTGAAATATGCCATTGGTATTTTAATAGGGAGTGCATTGAATCTATAGATTGCTTTGGGTAGTATGGACATTTGATGTCTATTTTGTCATATATAAGTATTGCTACCCCAGCGTATTTTTCATTTCCATTTGACTGAATGATACCTTTCCATCCCTTCACTTTGAGTCTGTGTGAGTCCCTTGTTCTGTGGTGGATCTCTTGTAGACCACATATATATGGGTCATATATATATATATATATATATATATATATATATATATATATATATATATTATCCATTCAGTCACTCAATGTGTTTTGATTGGAGCATTTAGTCTATTTACATTTAAGGTTATAAGTTATTATTGAAAGGTACTTGTTTATAGCCATTTTTATTTTTTGTTCCTGTGTTCCTTCTTCCTTTTTTATTTCTTCTTTTTACACCAGTCCCTTTAGCATTTCTTGCATTGCTGGCTTGGTAGTGATAAATTCCTTTAGCCTTTTTTTTTTTTTTTTGTCTGTGAAGCTCCTTATTTCCCCTTCAATTTTGAATGATAGCCTTGCTGGATAGAGTGTTCTTGGATTCAGTCTCTTACTTTGTATCACTTTGTAAATTTCCTTCCATTCCTTTCTGGCCTGTTGTGTTTCTGTTGAGAAATCATTTGATAATCTAATGGGAGATTTCTTGTATGTAACTTTCTGTCTCTCTCTTGCAGTCTTTAAGATTCTCTCTTTGTCCTAAACATTTGCCATTGTAATTATGATGTGTCTTGGTGTGGGTCTTTTCAGGTTCATCTTGTTTGGGACTTTTTATGCTTGTGTGACTTTTTTCTTCCCCACATCAGGGAAGTTTTCTGACATTATTTCTTCAAATAGGTTTTCTAACCCTTTGTCCTCTTCCTGTTGTTCTGGCACCCCTATTATTCATATGTTGCTTCATTTCATGTGGTCCCAAAGTTCCCGTAGGCTCTACTCCTGTCTTTTAATTTTTTTCTCCAATTGTAGTTCACTTTGCGTGTGTTTTGCTTCCCTGTCTTCTAATTCACTAATTCGGACCTCTGCTTCTCCTAGTCTACTATTGAAACTTTCCATGGTGTTTTTTTATTGCAGCTATATCACTTTTTATTTATTTTTTGATTCTTGTATAAATTGTTGATTTTTTCATCCATCCAGTTTATGAACTGTATGACCCTTATTCTGATTATTTTTCTGACATATTACATGCCCTGTTTTACTCAGCTGTTTTTCTGGCAATTCCTCCTTTGCTTTCCTTTGGTTGTTTCTTTGTCTACCCATTTTTGTTCTCACCAAACAAAATTGGTTTCGAGTCGTGCAGGGGCTGCTCTTTGCATGGCAGTGGCCCCTTGGGTAGCTGCTGCTCCTTGGGTGGTCGCAGCAACGACTGCTTATCTGTTGCCAGCAGCTCCTCTGGTTGGCAATGTTCGTAGCAGTGGTGGCTCCTCTGGCTGTTGGGAGGAGGCTGCTCATGCAGCTGCTGCTCCTCGGATGGGGGACACGCTGTACACGGGACTGCTGCTCCTTGGATGGGGGCTGGCTGCGTGCAGCCGCTGCTCCTCAGACGGGATTGGGCTGCTTGCACGGCTGCTGCTCCTCGGACTGGGGTGGGCTGTTCATGCGGCTGCTGCTCCACCGATGCGGGCGGGTTGCTCACAGTGCTGCTGCTCCTTTGGGGTGGGCTGCTCGCACATCTGCTGCTCCTCGGACAGGGGTGGGCTGTTCGCGGGCCTGCTGTGCCTTGGACAGGGACAGGCTGCTTGTGAGGCTGCTGTTCCTCAGACAGGGGGCCACTTGCACAGCTGCTGCTTATCGAACGGGGGTGGGCTGCTCACACAGCTGCTGCTCCTCAGATGGGGATGTGCTGCTCACATGACTGTTCTCCTTAGATGGTTGTGGGTTGTGTGTAGCTGCTGCTCCTCAGACAGGGGCGGGCTGCTCGTGCAGCTGCTGCTCCTCGGGTGGGTGTGGGAATGCTCGCACAACTGCAGCTCCTTGGATGGGTGCAGGCTGTGTGTGGCTGCTGCTCCTTGGACAGGGGCGGGCTGTTCTGGGCTGCCGCTCCTCGGTCACTGGGTGGACTGCTTGTGCAGCTACTGCTTCTTGGACTGGGGTGGGCTGGGTGCATGGCTGCTGCTCCTCAGATGAGGGGGCAGGCCACTCACGGGGCTGCTGCTCCTTGGACAGGAGTGGGTTGCTCACTTGTCTGCTGTTCATGTGGTTGCAGTGCCCTGGGCTAAAGTGTTGGGCTGGTCAGAGGTGAGTGTGCTTCGTAACTCACAGGAGTCTGTGCTCGGGGGAGCTGGAGTCTTGGTGATTGTGGGACTACAGCCGAGGTAGCAGGTCCCTGGCAGGGGTGGCTGTAGAGTCCTGATGTTATCTGAGGGCACCCTGGGTGGAGGTGAGAGTGGGCTCCCAGTCACCACTCCCCTTCAAAATAGCAAGACCAATGAGGAAGAGCTGGCTGCTCCATGACTGCAAGCGTAGCAGAGGCTGCCTAGTTAGGTGAGCCTGGTTAGCCTGCCCCTGAAGGTACTGCGGAATCAAACTGTGCCTCAGTCATACGCACACCCCACACAACCATACACTCCTCTTTTGCTCCTCACTCACTCATGCTCTCTCCCTCACTGCTGCCTTCTTCCTGCTTCTGTAGTTGGGCCTGGAGTATTATTGACCTGCTCATGGATGAAGTCTTCCATCTTTGTGGGTTAATTTGCATACTCACTCCTGATTGGCTGTGGGTGTAGCGGAGGTATGGTCAGTTTACATGTTTGTCTATTATTAGGTAAGACTCGAGTCCCAGTGTGCATGAAATCATGCATGAGTAGCTCGCTTCCACTTGCCTCAGCTGGCCACCCCACCCATCTCCACTCATAGCTCAAACCCTGCCCTCCGGCACTTGTAGCTCTCTGCTGCTAATAGCTCTGTCTTGAGAAGCTCATGCCCCGCCCCGCCTGCTGCCAGGCCTTTTATGATATCCTATATAATAAAAGGGTAATATGCAAATCAGCCAACCAGCAGAACAACCGGTTGCTATGACGCGCATTGACCACCAGGGGCCAGGCACTCAATACAGGAGCTTCCCCCTGGTGGTCAGTGTACTCCCACAGGGGGAGCACCTCTCAGCCAGAAGCCCTGAGCCAGGCTCATGGCTGGCAAGCACAGCAGTGGTGGCGGGAGCCTCTCCAGGTGGCAGTGCTAAGGATGGCCCACTGCTTAGGTCCGAGGGCTCCCAGACTGCAGGATGGCGCAGGCCGGGCTGAGGGAACCCCCCCTCCCGAGTGCACAAATTTCATGCACCAGGCCTTTAGTAGATGGATATACAAACTTTGCCTCCCCAAGGGGTCCCAAAATGGGAAAAGTCTTTCTCCCTCTTGAAAAAAAATCAATCCTAAAATCTTTTGAGTCTCTTTGTCTCCAGGTTTATAAAGGCTATAGCTATTTGTCTCTTCATGACCCTTTCTAATTGGAACCTTTCTTAATTTATTACCCCTGTGCTTTCCTAATTGGTCATTCTTCTGCTGAGTATCAGTTTTCTGCTGAGTATCAGTTTTAAAGCCCAAAGCCTATGTGGTGCCCCCCTCTTCCTCTCCCCTTATCTTATGACATTTCTCTATCCTCTGAAAGTATGTTTCCCTCTTCCTGATATCTTGCAACATTTCTCTATCCTCTGTGAATGTATGCTTTCCTCTTGTAACATTTCTCTATCCTCCGCAAAAGCATCCTGGTGTCTTGGAGCTCTCTCCTTCCCTTCACATATGCATTCCTCTCCCATGGACTCCCTTTTTCCCTAAAATTGCGGTCCTGACTCTATAATTCCTTTCAGTTGCTTCTGGAACAAGGACAAAAAGAACCTACTTTATCTGAAAGTTTTGTTTTATGAAAGACTAACAATATGTTGACAAAATGTTATCAACAGTCAATTCTGGAAGTTGGTGTCTAGCTGTTTGTTATATTGCTCTATGTATCTCTGTATATTTCTGTATTTTCATAATATTCCTAACAAAGAAAAATCAAGGATATATACTGTAGATTCTTCAAGTGGAAGGGGCAGCTTCAGAGAATATGTTTTCCAAATTCCTTTAGGATGACAGTACAGGGACTCAGCAAAGTTCATAGCCCACGGCACTGGGCAGTCTTGGTTCCTCACACAGTGTGAATGGCAGCCACCCTGTGACAGTGAGCATGCTCACGGCAGTGTGCCTCTCACTTGCCTTCATTGCAAAATGGCATTTGTGTCTGGTTACAGTAACTGATACAGATCGCCTCTGCATGCTTCCTTCTGAAGAGTTTTTGCCTGGCTTATTGGGATCATCATGTGTTCAAAATTGCAATGATGTGATCCAGTTTCTGTTGTGAACATATTGTGCTCATTCTGAGAGAAGCTTCAATGTTTCATTGTAGTGGGACCAAATAAAGAACTTTTGGGAAGGCATGATTTACCCCAGTGGGGATGAGTATCCAAGGCCTGTATCCATGCCAGCAGCCAGACTAAAGGAATGAATCAACAGAATATTTTTAGTGTCAAATAATTGAGAACTTAGCAATGAAACAAGACTATGCTGCACTATTCCCCTCCTTGTTGCAGTCGTCTAAACATCTCCGGAAAGTCTTCCTCACTTCTTGTACATTTTAGCTCCTGGCTCAGTCACTGTCTTCAACATTTTTCCTTGTCTAATTCATAGTAATTTCAATGTCTACGTGGGTGATCCCTTTGAATCTTTAACCTCCTCTCCTCCAATGAGCTTTTCCTCTATCATTCCTTAGGCACCCACTTCCATTGTCATTATCCTTCCTCCACCACAATCTAGGTTGTTACTGTCCTGATTTCTGTCCTTACCCAGCTTGAATTCCATGGTCCATTTTGTAGTCACCCTCCTGCCTACATCCTCAGCTAGGAGAGCCTTCTCTTCTTTCATAGTCCTTCCAAACACCACTCCCTCCTGGCCCCCAACTTATTACTGCTTAAATCCATCTCTCTGCCTGCTCTGTACCCCACCCAGGGAGCTGACTATGGCATGGCAGCCTGCTATATTTCCCTAGTCCCGTGGTCAGCAAACTGCGGCTTGCAAGCCACATGCAGCTCTTTGGCCCCTTGAGTGTGGCTCTTCCACAAAATACCACGGCCTGGGCGAGTCTATTTTGAAGAAGTGGCGTTAGAAGAAGTTTAAGTTTAAAAAATTTGGCTCTCAAAAGAAATTTCAATCGTTGTACTGTTGATATTTGGCTCTGTTGACTAATGATTTTGCCGACCACTGCCCTAGTCCAATTACACACCTTTTCCTCTGTTCTCAAACTCCCAAAGCTGCCTTCACATCCACTCTTGCTGCTGGGGCCTTGTTTTCCATTTCACTACCAAAAGAACAGCAATCAGAAGAAAAGTTTTATATGCTTTCACAGCCTCACCTACTAACCTGCATGTGCCCACCTTCCCTCTGCTCATTGGGTGAACTGTGCCTTAGATCACATCTCCCCATGCTTGCTCAACGACATTTCTCCAGCAAATCTCCCTCCCTCCTATTCATCAGTTTTGCCTTCTCTACAGAATTCCCATTGGATGCAAATATGCCTTAATATAGTCCCTTGTAAAATCCTGTCTTTACCTCACATCCTCTTCCAGTAACCCCCATATTACTCTGTTTATCTTTTGTCTTTATTTATTATCACCAATTCCTCTCCATTTTCTCTTTGATCCTTCTCTTACAGCCTTTGACCTTATTGAAAGGTTTGGTGTGGGCCTGGGTCGTGTACCTATGAGATGAGGCCATAATGTATCAAAAAAGATTTCATTCTAGGCACCTGGGTGCAGGTGGGCTGAGACTGAGAAAGGCATCAGCGAAGAGAACAGGGAGAGATAGGTTTTTATTAATCCTTGCTGGCTGTAAGCTGCTCTGCAGACGTAAGGGTCAGGTCCGTCCTTGGTTCCTCCCATGCCAGGTGTCTTCTGGTTATCTGAGCTATGCTGTGCTCAAGGCTGCAAGCTTTCTGCAAGGTATCTGCTAAGCACAGTAAGTTTTTCTCTGCCCCATTTTATTCTCTTTAACCCTTTCATTCCCATCTTAAAAGTTATATATAAAGGAAAAGAAAGGGGATGGGGTTGCCATTCCTCTACTTCATGCCTGGGAGGGCTGTTGTGGATGCCTAATGAGTAAATTCAGATTATTTCCTGGGATATAGGCCTGTAGGGTCCCTTTACCTGGGTAAGGACAAATTGTCTTACTGTCTTAATGAGGACTTGTAATCTTGTTTGTATAAATTTGGTAACTATTCTGAAAATGCAGGGCCTGAAGAGGAGGAGAAGGAGAAATAGTGTTAGGGGCCCGTAAGGGGGTAAAAGCCAGGCTAATTTTCGCAGAACTGCTTGTAGGCTGGGCCATATGGGCTGCTCTATGCTGTCCTGACTGACCTCCTTGAGCCATTGAGCATTCTGTAGAATACGTTGTGTTTTTCCCCTCTATTTGACCTGTAGAGTTTAGATAAAAACAACAGGGGATGTTAGCAATTAAATAAACTTCCATCTTTGGCTAAGAGATCATCTAGGGCTAGTAGGAGGACCATTGTAGGGATATAAGAGATCTGCAAGATTTAGAAACACTGTGAAGATAAACAAACAGATGTGATCTGGAGAGAAATCCTGTAAATTGCCCTGGAGCCAGAGGTCTGTAATGAGTTAAAAAATATTTTGCACTGTTCGGATGGGAGAGTCTGAGCCAGGTGGGGGAATGTTGTCACTAACAATCTGCAGGAGAGTGAAAGTCATAATTTATTAGTCATGTGGCTGATATGCAATAAGTTATTCTGGAGGCGAGGTTTTTGTTGTTTTTTCCAGTTTTGCCGCTTGCTAGGCATTTGGAGCTTTCTGCCCTGGTGAGTTTTTACATCTGTATCTGGCCTGTTGTCCTTGCTCTGGGGGTCAGGGATGATGAGGCCTGGGCACAAAAGGAGGTTGTGATGGTATCTAGTGGTGGTATTATCTGAGTACAAGTGGGGCTTGTAACCTGGTGGAGACAAACTGTTTCATACATTTTAGTATTACTGGGGTAAAAGCTAGAATAATAAGAGTTATGATAAATGGTCTAGTGGAAGGAAAGAGACATTAATTTGGAGGGTTGTAGTCTAAAATATCAAAATGAGGTTTATTCTCTTAGTTTAATTTGGCCTTGTTCTTCCCACAAATCTTCTATAACTTTCAGGAACCTTCTTACAACTTTCATAAACATTTTTACAACTTTAATTCACTTTCTTTTCCCTTTAAAAATGCATGTCCATGCCTTATGTCCTTTATTATTAAAACCATTTGATGAACATTCTCACTTTTAAGAAATGTAACTTTAACAAAGCATAAGATGTTATATTATCAGTTTTAAATTTACTTTATAGATTTTCTGTAATAAAAACTAAAATTATGTGAACTTCAAACTTGTTGAAATATTTAGATGTTTATTATTTAATATAGTAATGTTTTAAATCTTTAAGTTGCCAAAGACTTTGGAAAATTATGTATAGGCATATGAGGCTGGAGCAAAGGTGGGGAGGAGGGAGCAGGCCTAGCAGTCTGTTCCCAGGCCTCTAGCCTCTTGGATTTAAAACTGTCACATTTTTCCTTAGAGATAATATGCTAAGGTTTGGGTGATAATGAGTTCAGCTTCTGATAGTAGCCGACTGTTAAGTAAGTGTTTGTAGTTTTGCAGTAATGAAAGTTGTTCTTTGGTAAGGGGTGTGTGTGTGAGAGAAGGTGCTGAGGTCAGAGAAGTTTTTAGAGTATTAAAGGGGTGAGAATGCTAGCCTTAGGATCTAAAGGCTCAGTGAGGAGTGCCTTTGCCATGTTACGTTATAGAGGAGCTTTGTAAGAAATTGGGAACTCAGAGGTGAGAGTACCTAGCAAGCCCGAGAAAGGAGAGTATTTCTTGTTTAGAGGAGGGGACAGTGATGGAGGAGATAAGGTATTTATAGTCTAAGGAATGGCATGGCTTTGTGGGGGTGAGAGTGAAACTGAAGTATGTGAAAGTTGTTTGGGACAGCTGGGCTTTATGAGGGATGTCTGTACCATTTCGGTTGGGCAAGAAGAATGGATAAGGAGTTATTTAGTAAGATGCAGTGTAGACATGAGGTGGCTAATGACTATGAGAATAACCTGTCAACCCCCATAATTGAGACTGAGGAGGGGACAAGGGTCCCAGCAAATTCAGAGAGGGCAGTGGCCCCAGTGCTAATTGAAAAGGAGATTGGCTTACCTGCCACCACAATCGTTACCTGAGGCTCTGTCCTGGTGATGTAAGTCTGTGGGGCCTTGCTGGGGCCTGGGCAGCTTTAGTCTTTGGTAGCCAGTCCCAGGAGGTCTGGGAGCTCCAAACCAGGACCAGAGGGCGGCCTTGCTGAGGTCCGACCTGGAGGGGCCAGACTACAGTCTTATTTCCAGTGGCCTTTCCTCCTGCACCTTGGGCAGGACCCTAGTGGGGATCTTGGGTTTGGGCAAGACTTGGTCCAGTGTCCTCTCTTGTTGCATTTGAGACATGGGCCTGGAGGAGGCTTAACCTCCGACTTACTCTTGGTTGGCGGACCGGCACTTTGGGGTTCATGAGAGTGGTGGTTAGGAACTGAAAGGCCTTCGTCTGGGCTTCAGCCTTGGCCTGATCTCCTCTTTTGTTTTTGGATTTGGGTCTTCTTGTCTCTATTATTAAAGCTCTTAAAGGTCATATTTAAAAGGTCTCATGGCGGGGGGGAGGGTTGTCACCTCTAGATTTGTATGGATAATTGGTGTATTTTCTCATGGCCTGTGTAAGGCGAGAGAGGAAAACTGCCGGATTTTCATTTCTTTCCTGGGTGACCTTTGCTATTTTTTTTTTTTTTATAATTAACTGCTTTGTGGGCTGTATTTCTCAGTCCTTCTAGGCAGAGAACAATGTGGCCTTGAGACCTGCAACCTGCCTGCCCTTCCTGATAGTTCCATTGTGGGTCCCATTAGGAACAGCATCTGCTCCGACTTTGGGTAGGTGGGGGGAGGGCACGTGTGGCAAGCTGCCTGCCAGTGGAGGGCATCTGCCTCCCTGGGCATGAAGCCAGATTTGGTGCCAGCAATCTCCAGAAGGGGGCACTTTAAGGCTAGTGCCGGAGTAGAAGGAGGAAGAGAGCCGAAAACTGCTCTGGAGCAGATGTGAGACAGGGTGGTGACAGTGGGATCTGCTCGGTAGAGTGGTGGGCTCTCAGGTTGCTGAGATGGAGAAGCCATAGACTGAGGAACCAGGGGATGATCAGCAGGGTCAAAAGTGGTGAAGGAGGAGGGGAATTTGAGATTCTCTGGAGACTTAGAGTGAAGAAGGAAAAAAAATCTGTGAGGGAGAGCAGCTGTTACAGAGAGAAGGATGTGTTCTTGAGTGTAAGAAAGCCTGGATATACAGGATCTCAGACCTCTTCCCCTGCCTGCGACAGTAATTGTCAAGGTCAGTTGCGATTTGGAAATCGAAAGTGCCATTTTACTGAGGCCAGAAGTCCTGCACAAATTCTAGGGTCTGAAGGTTTTTAAGTAGACAGCCCAGGGGTGTGGTGTGGGGAATGGTCGACAGCGAATTCCCCACGGTGACTGGCAGTGGCTTAAGGTCTGCTTTCCGTGAAGATAAGGCTGAGAAAGGCGTCCGCGTCTCCCAACGTTCACCAGAAACGGATGGAGCCCTCCCTCTGTGACTGGTGTCCCTGTCAGGAGAGTGGGCGAGGGAACCTGGTTCCCCCTGAGGACTTGTCCCGACTAGCACTGGATTTTCATGGGGCCAGCTGAAAGTATCATCCAGGAGCCTGGCTCCAAACCCAAAATGACAGGACAGTCCGGACGGAGGAGAACAGACTAAAGCCACTTAGCTATGAATATATGCCTGGTGTTGATGCAGGAGGAGGCAAGGCAAGGAGAGGTCCACTATCCAGTCACAGGCACAACCCAGACCAGTCCAGAAGGCTAGGGGGCTCCAAGTAAGTGTTGTGAGTTCAGCAGCAGTTCAGGAGCCTGGCTGTGGGGCTTCCCTGGACACAGGGGAGCTCAGGAGCCGGATGATCACGGTCTGTCCGAGTGCCAAGTGCTGGTTGCTGCAACTCTGCGATGGCTCTTACTGGACCCCTCACTAGACCTTCCCGACGTTTCGGCACCAAATGAAAGGTTCGGAGTGGGCTGGGGTCATGCATCTATGAGGCCATAATGTCTCAATAAAGATTTTATTCCAGGCACCTGGCTGCAGGTGGACTGAGACCGAGAAAGGCATCAGCGAAGAGAACAGGGAGAGATAGGTTTTTATTCATTTTTGCTGGCTGTAAGCTGCTCTGCTGATGTAAGGGTCTGGTCCATCCTTAGTTCCTCCCATGCCAGGTGTCTTCTGGTTATCTGAGCTATGCTGTGCTCAAGGCTGCAAGCTTTCTGCAAAATACCTGCTAAGCACAATAAGTTTTTCTCTGCCCCATTTTATTCTCTTTAACCCTTTCACTTACTGCTTCACAAAAACAACTTTGCCAGAATAACTGTTGACCTCTGGTTGCTAACCCCAGCAATCATTCTCAACCCTCACCTTCCTCTTGACTAAGCTGGCCAGTCTTTCCTCCTGGACAGTCTCTTCACTTCACCTGTAGGCACCACTCTTCTGGTTGCCTTGCATTTACTAACTCAGTTTCTGTTGTGGTTTGACCTCATCTTGAAGGCCTGATGCTACTGGAGTGCCCCAAGGCTCTATTCTTAGGCCTCATACCTATTTATTTTATTTTATTTATTTTATTTGTAAATCCTCACCTGAGAATATTTTTTCCATTGATTTTGAAAGGTAGTGGAAGGGAGGGAGGGAGAGAAACCTTGATTGGTTGCCTCCCACATGTTCCCCACCAGGTGTTGATCGAACCTGCAACCCAGGTACATGCCTTTGACTGGGAATCGAACCTGAGATGCTTTGGTGCTTGGACCAATGCTCTAACCACTGGCCAGGGCTCAGCCTCAAACCTTTTAATAAACACTCACCTCTCGGTGGAGAGTCTCATAGGTTTGAACTGTCCTCTGTAAAATTATCAATACATTCATATCAATAGTCATTATTCATGTAAGGACAATCCAGATTAAATTAATTCAGCTCAGAATGTTTTCCTTGGCTGGAAATTTTTCAATGAGTCATATAAAGCTTGCTTATATTTAAGGTTACAGATGGTATCACATTTTTCATAATTTCCTGATCATGGGATAAAATAGAGATTGTAACAAAACAAAATAAAAATCAAAGAATTTCTATAACAGATATCTCAGTGAGAATGTTTAAAAATTATATTGCATTTTCTCTTATCAGTTTCTTAGACTGTGTCTTTGCAACTTCTGATATTCACACCATTAACATAAACTCTGAGGAGTTTCTTCAAATAATTAAAAATGGATCTGCCTTATGACCTAGAGATTCTACTTCTGGGGATTTATTGAAAGAAATTAATTTGAAAGGATATATGCCACCCTTACGTTCATAGCAGTGTTATTTACAACAGGCAATATTTGGAAGCAGCCCAAGTATCCACCAATAGATAAGGATGAAAAGCTGTGGTACATATGTACAATGGAATATTACTCGGCCATAAAAAGGAATGAAATCTTACCATTTGCGACAGCATGGATGGACCTAGAGTGTATTATGCTCAGTGAAATAAGCCAGTCAATGAAAGACAAATACCATATGATCCGTGGAATCTAAAGAACAAAATAAACAAACAGACTCATAGATATAGAAAGAGAACAGAGGGAAGGGGTATTGAGAGACTGGGTAAAAGAGGTGATGGGATTAAGAAGTACAGATTGGTAGTTACAGAGTAGTCATAGGGAAGTAAAGTACAGCAGAGGGAATATATGGTCAATAATATTGTGGTACTACATATGGGGCCAGTTGGGGTACCGTAAATACCCAGGGAACACTATGTAAAGTATATGATTGTCTAACCACTATGCTATACACCTAAAACCAATACAAAATAAAATTGAAAGAATAAAATATAAGCTTCTAATAACTGGAATGTAACCAAGACAAGGCCAAAATATTTCCCTTCTTGTGACTATTCCATTACTGTTTCTACATTAAGGTGAGTATATGATTGACACAAAAGGCAAATATCACTGATATATTTCCTCTTATTGTAAAAAAATAAAAATAAAAATCATGGCACTGAACTCATCAACAGGGAAAGCCATGTTATGTCCTTAAAGCACCTATTGACTCTTGAGTCTGTGGTAGTTCACTAAAATGAATGTGAACTAACTATGTGCTTGTGCATTATGTTTGGTTGTTTTATAATCACTGACCTATGTTATCTGTAAGTTTTTACAGAATGAAAATTTCATGTTATGCAGTGGGAACCTCACCCAGTTGAAAGGGTGAAATAAATCTGACTGAGACTTTATGACTAAACTACTTTAATGAAGAAATTGAAAGATTATATGAACTGGGAAATAAATGAAGCTTTTGTAAGAATTATGCCAAAATATTTTGAAGTCATTTTTTTCCTGCCTATTCAGGAAAGGAGGGAAGTATCATAAGAATAATAAGGGGGAAATTATGGTAAAGAAAGTTTCAGGAGGAAGTGAAAACTCATCTTTTTCATCAGTGCATCATGTTTCAAAGCTACCTGGTATATAAAGTTTGCACCTAGAAAACAAGCCAAAACTTAGTGACTTTGCAAAGAGAACATTCAACTATTACTAAGTTCGATCTGGATTTTTCAGGTCCCAAAGTATTATCTATAAACTAGAAGCCCAATGCATGAAGATTCGTGCTAGAATGGGCTTTCCTTTCCCTGGCGGCCAGCACTGATTTTCCACTCCGGCTCAGCCCCTTTCCGCTCAGGCCCCGGAGCCACCTCTTTCCGCTCTGGGAGCCACCTCTTTCCACTCTAGCCTCACCTTCCTACACTGCCCAGAGGCCCTGAGAGACTGGAGATGGGGCAGAACGCCTGCATCATCACCATGGCGACGACAGAAGCATCTCGCCTTCCCTGTCACTTGGTGCCTGTGTATGCAAATTAACCGCCATCTTTGTTGGGTTAATTTGCATATCACTCCTGATTGGCTGGTGGCATAGCGGAGGTACTGTCAATTTACATGTTTTTCTATTATTAGGTAAGATTAGCTACACAGATAATTCCTTTGGTTTTAAGTTGTTAGGAATGTTCTATATATTGAGATGTTCCATTGTATTATTTGTGAGAAGTGACATTTCAAAATGTTTCCTTGACAAATAGTATCGCTGGGTGCCTTGGTGTTTTTGAATATGCAAATGTTTGAGTAACGGTATCAATTAATAAGACCAGTCCAATATTTTGAAGCTTTGTTGAGATAATTCTCTAGGAATAGCTAGTCAACAGAGCCAAATATCAACAGTACGATTGAAATTTCTTTTGAGAGCCACATTTTTTAAACTTAAACTATATAGGTAGGTATATTGTTGTTAACTTAATTAGGGTACTCCTAAGCTGGCCTTTGCTAAAAACTCAAGAGGCCAAAGAGCCGCATGTGGCTCGTGAGCTGCAGTTTGCCGACAGCTGCCCTAGAGAACTGTGCAATTTGTCAAAGTCGATAAATATTTATATGTTATTAGAGTACCTTTTCTGGCTTAGTTCAGGTTTGAGGGAAGAAAAAGCATCATTTTGGATTTTATGTTTATCTGATCACTAGTAATTGGCTGAATGTGAAAGCCTCAGACTTTGTTTTCATGACAGTTTTCCAATTGGCCTTTCTCTTGGCAGGTTCCCAAGGGAAAAGTAGTAGTTCTCAATTTCCGATTCATAGACCTCGAAAGTGACAACCTGTGCCGCTATGACTTTGTGGATGTGTACAATGGCCACAGCAATGGCCAGCGTATTGGGCGCTTCTGTGGCACGTTTCGGCCTGGAGCCCTTGTGTCCAGTGGCAACAAGATGATGGTGCAGATGATTTCCGACGCCAACACTGCTGGGAATGGTTTCATGGCCATGTTCTCTGCCGCTGAACCAAATGAAAGAGGTATTGCTTCTATATCATGGGAATAACAGCAGTAAGGGTACTCATAGTTATTGAAGGCCTACTGTGTGTCAAATACTGTCTTAGGCACTTTATATGTATTTACTTCTTTAATTTAAAGTTAAGAGAAGTTCTTCCCAAACAGAGAGTTAATAAATGCCACCAAAACACCCAGAGACCATAAATAATCAGTTCTTTTTTTTAAAGACCATATATATTCTTTTAAAAATTCAAATATAGATATTCATGGAGTAAAATGTGAAGTTTGCATATACATACAGCTATAGAAACATACCCTTTCACCAGGTTGTAGTCCCCTTTAGAAATAGCCATGGCTGGTAGTTCTCATTTATTTCTATACATTTGCAATAACTTCTTAAAAGTGTAAGTGTGATAATGCATTCATATTGTGTCACAACTTTCTTTTTTCATTTAACACAATATGTTGGGCTATTTTCACATCAGTGCATGTGAACTCTTGAAAGTAGAAACCTCTACCCTTGAAAGATAAATGCAGAGGGCAAGATCTGTTATATTTGTAGCCTTTTGCCTAAGGCAGTGGTTGGCAAACTCATTAGTCAACAGAGCCAAATATCAACAGTACAATGATTGAAATTTCTTTTGAGAGCCAAATTTTTTAAACTTAAACTATATAGGTAGGTACATTGTTATTAACTTAAATACGATACTCCTAAGCTGGCCTTTGCTAAAAACTCAAGGGGCCAAAGAGCTGCATGTGGCTTGCGAGCTGCAGTTTGCCGACCACTGACCTAAGGGGACTCTGTAATCTTTTTATTTATTTTTTTAATTTAATGGGGTAATAGGATCATATAAGTTTCTGGTATAGATTTCTATGATAAATGATTGATATATTGCACTGTGTGCCCACCACCCAAAGTCAAATAATTTTCCATCACCATATATTAAACCCTCTTCACCCTCCACCACTCACCACCTTTCCTTTGGCAACTACTACACTGCTGTTTGTGTCCATGAGTTTCAGTTTTATATCCTATACTAGAGACCCAGTGCATGAGTTTGTGCACGGGTAGGGTCTGGCTAGCCTGCCCTGATCAGGTTAGGAGGAGCCAATAGGGGGCCAGGCCGGCCGGCCCTGCCCCCATCGGGCTGGTTGGCCGGCCATAGTGTGCATCATAGTGACAGGTTGTTCCGGTTGTTCCAGTAACTTGGCTTTTATATCCTATCTAATAAAGAGGGAATATGCTAATTGATCCTCACGCCGTTGCAAAGATGGTGGTGCCCACAGCCAATAAGGAGGGAATGGAATATGCTAATTGACTGCCCCACCCTCAAAGTAAAAAAAGAAGGATTTCTTACCATTTGCAACAGCATGGATGGACCTGGAGAGCATTATGCTAATTGAAATGAGCTAGTCAGAGAAAGATAAATATCACATGACCTCACTCATTTATGGAATATAATAAACAACATAAACTGATGAACAAAAACAGATCCAGAGACAGAGAAACATCAATCAGACTGTCAAACCTCAGAAGGAAGGTAGGGGAGGGGGTTGGTAAGGGCGAGAGATCAACCAAAGGACTCATATGCATGCATATAGGCCTAACCAATGGACACAGACACCAGGGTGGTGAGGGCATGAGTAGGGGGATGGGGAGGTAATGGGGGGATAAGGACACATATATAATAACTTAATCAATAAAGAAATTTAAAAAAATATGGTGGCATACACAGACAATAAGGAGGGAATATGCTAATTGACTGCCACGCCCTGAAAGATGGTGGCATACACAGCCAATAAGGAGGGAATATGCTAATTGACTGCCATGCTCTCAAAGATGGTGGCACCCACAGCCACAAGATGGCAGCTCCCAGTCCCCTCAGCCCCAATGAGGCAGTAGGTGTGCAGCACAGCCAGGTCCGCCCCTAGGTGGGTCCAGCTGCTCCACACGCCTGCCTCCAGAGTCCCCCAGTTCCCTCACCCCCCCAGCTGCCCAGGGCTGACCCAAGGCACAGGCAAACCTCGGGTGGCAGCTGCCCAGCTGCCCAGGGCCAGCCCAAGGTGGAGGCAAGCCTCAAATGGTGGCTGCCCAGCCGCCCAGGGCTGGTCTAAGGTGCAGGCAAGCCTCGGATGGTGGCTGCCCAGCTGTCCAGGGCCACCCAAGGCACAGGTAACCAGGGCCGTACCAAGGCTTGCACAGCTGGCAGTGGTAGCAGCAGAGGTGTGAGGGGGGCATTGCCTTCTCCTGATCACCAAGTCACCTCCTGCTGCTGAGGGCTCCCAGACTGTGAGAGGGGGCAGGCCGGGCTGAGGGACCCCCCTCTAGTGCATGAATTTTCATGCACTGGGCCTCTAGTCCTCCTATCTAATAAAAGAATAATATGCAAATTAACCATCACTCCACTACACCCACCAGCCACGCCCACCAGCCAATCTGGAGCAAATATGCAAATAAACCCAACCAAGATGGCTATGGCCACAGACAGCAGGAGGGAGGCTTGGGTTTCCCTGGCAATGGAGGAAACCAAGCTTTCCACCTGCCCTTGCTGGCCTAGGCCCCCACTCAAGGCTACAAAGTTTCAATGATAGAAGGTAAACAAATCCAAACAGGAATGGTGGCAGCCACGGAGCTGGAAAGAGCAGGAGGTTAGGGTTGCCCCCGGCGATGGAGGAAGCCAAGCTTTCTGTGCACCCTGGCCTGCCCAGGCCTCTGCTTAAGGCTACAAAGTTTCAATTATAGAAGATAAATAAATTCCAACAGAAATGGCTGCCTCCACGGAGCAAGCAGAAGGCTTGGCTCCGCTCCAGGCTACAAAGTTTCAATTGTAGAAGATAAATAAACCCCAGATACCAGGGCCCCCGCTTGGGTCGCCGGGGGGCATGGCCGGCCTGCAAACCACCACAGGACCCTCACTCAGGCTGCCCCATGCCCCAAAGGAACCCCTACCCTGATCCGGGACATCCTTCAGGGCAAACCAGCCAGCCCCCACCCATGCACCAGGCCTCTATCCTATCTAATGAAAGAGTAATATGCAGATTGACCATCACTCCCAACACACAAGATGGCTGCCCCCCTGTGGTCAAAGATGGCTGCTCCCATGTAGACACAAGATGGCCGCCACAAGATGGCCAGCAGGGGAGGGCAGTTGCGAGGGACTAGGCCTGCAAGGGAGGGCAGTTGGGAACAATCAAGCCTGCAGGGAGGGCAGTTAGGGGTGACCAAGCCGGCAGAGGAGGGAAGTTGGGGGCGACCAGGACTGCAGGGAAGGGCAGTTGGGAGGGACCCAGGCCTGCAGGGGAGAGCAGTAGGGGGGGACCAGGCCTGAAGCGGAGAGCAGTTAGGGGTGACCAGGCCTGCAGGGGAGGGCAGTTATGGGCAAACAGGCTGGCAGGGGAGCAGTTAAGCATTAATCAGGCTGGCAGGGGAGTGGTTAGGGGGTGATTAGGCTGGCAGACAGAAGTGGTTAGGGACAATCAGGCAGGCAGGCAGGTGAGCAGTTGGGAGCCAGCAATCCTGGATTGTGAGATGGATGTCCCAGATTGGAGAGGGTGCAGGCTGGGCTGAGGGACACCCCCCACCGCCCGTGCACGAATTTCATGCACCGGGCCTCTAGTATATAGATAGATAGATAGATAGATAGATAGATAGATATAGATATAGATAGATATAAGTGAATCATATGATTCTTAGCTTTTTCTGACTGACTTATTTCACTTAGCATAATGTTCTCAAGGTCCATTCATGTTGTTGTAAATGGCGCTATTTTATCCTTTCTTATGGCTGAATAGTATTCCATTGTATATATGTACCATATCTTCTTTATCCACTCCTCTATCTAAGTACACTTGTTTTGCCTCCATGTCTTGGCTAATTTGAATTATGCTGCAATGAAGATGGGGCACATATATCTTTGTGAATACATGATTTTGAGTTTTTCCATTATACCAGTATACCCAGGAGAGGGATTGCTGGGTCATATGGTAGCTCTATTAATTTTTTGAGGAATCACCAGACTGCTTTCCATAGTGGTTGCACCAGTCTACATTCCCACCAGGAGTGCATGAGGGTTCCCTTTTTTCTACAACCTCTCCAACACTTATTATTGTTTGTTTTATTGCTAATAGCCACTCTAAAAGGTGTGAAGTGGTATCTCATTGTAGTTTTGATTTGCATTTCCCTATTGGCAGTGAGGTTGAACATCTTTCCATATATCTACTGGTTCTTTGTATGTCTTCTTGGGAGAGGTGTCTGTTCATATCCTCTCTGCCCATTTTTTAATTGGGTTGTTTTTGTTTGGTTTCTTGATGTGTTTTGGATATTAAACCTTTGTCAGAGGTGTTGTTTGCAAATATCACCTGCCATTCATTTGGCTGACTCTTTGTTTTGTTGATTTCTTTTGCTGTGCAGAAGCTTTTTAGTTATATCCCATTCATTTATTTTTGCCTTTACTTCCCTTGCCTTTGGAGTCAAGTTCATAAAATGTTTTCTACAACCAAGGTCCATAAGTTTAGTACCTATGTTTTATTCAATGTAATTTATTGTTTCAGATCTTATATTAAGGTCTTTGATCCATTTTGAATTAATTACAAATTGTAATCTCATTTCACCCTTTTGCATGTGACTTTCCAATTTTCCCAGCACCATTCATTGAAGAGACTATCTTTACTCCATTGTGTCTTTCTGGCTCCTTTGTCAAAAATTATCTGCTTACATATGTGTGATTTTATATCTAGGCTCTATTCTGTCCTATGGATCGGTATCTGTTCTGTGCCAATACCATGCTGTTTTGATTATCATAGCTCTGTAGTATAATTTGAAGTCAGGTAGTGTGATACCTTTGGCTACATTCTTTTTCTCAGTATTGCTTTGGCTATTCGGGGTCTCTTGTGGTTCCATACAAATCAGATGAATTTTTGTTCTATTTATTTTAAAAAAATGACAACTGGGATTTCGATGGGGGTTGCATTAAAACTGTATATTGCTTTGGGTAATATGGCTATTTTAACTATGTTGATTCTTCCAATCCATGAAAACAGAATATTTTTCCATTTTATTGTGTCTTTTTCAATCTCTTTTAATAATGCTTTGTAGTTTTCAGTATATAGGTCTTTCATATCCTTTGTTAAGTTTATTCCTAGGTACTTTATTCTTTGGTTGAAATTGCAAATGGAATTGTTTTGTTTCATTTCTCTTTTTTAAGATTTTTCATTCATGTATTTATTCCACAATCAAAATAAATCATAATTTAAAAATCATAAATAACATTTTTAAAAGGTAAGTGAGACTTTGTGTCACAGCTTTATTAATAAAACAGACAGTCTAAAATGCAACACTAAAGATCTGGGATGAGACAAATAACCCTTTGAAGCAAACTGCGCAAACGAGTAGAGGTATGCTGCAAATAATTTCTATTAACATTTTATTGTAAGATAGAAAAGTCCCCAAGGTAACTATAAATGCAAGTCCCTCATTTCATGCACCTGGCCGTGGCTTTTGTCTTCCTTCCTCAGCCATATCCAAATCCAGAAAGGCTTCTGCACCCCATGCTCAAAAAGGCCACCGCGAGACCCCAAGAGCCTTGGCACAGACAGCCATTAATGAGCCTGTATGCAATCTTCATTCAGAACCTCCACAGGGAAATCAAGAACCCAAACTTGTAGAGCAGCAGCATTTTTTGCACAATAGTTTTAACTGTGCAAAGAGCTCTGACAGGCCATGTGCATTTCATAAGCAAACCAGAATATTATCTTACTATCTTTCTATTTATTTTCTGAAGTTTTGTTGTTAGTATAAAAGAAAGCAGTGGATTTTTGTACATTGATTTTGTATTCTGCAAATTTACTGTATTTGTTTGTTTCTAATAGTTTTTAGTGGAGCCTATAGGGTTTTCTATGTACAGAATCATGTCATCTGTAAAACGTGACACTTTTACTTCTTCATTCACAATTTGGATGCCTTATATTTCTTTATCTTGCCTTATTGCTCTGCCTAGTACTTCCAGAACTTTGTTGAATAAGAGTGGTGAGAGTGGGCATCCTCATCTTGTTCCTGATTTTAGAGGAAAAGCTTTCTGTTTTTTTCAGTCACTGATTACAATATTGGCTGATGATTTGTCATATGTGGCCTTTATTATGTTGAGGTACTTTCCTTCTATTCCTATTTTATTGAGTGTTTTAATCTTAAAATGGATGTTTTATCCTATCAAATGCTTTTTTTGCATCTATTGATAAGATCATATGATTTATCCTTTCTTAAAATAATGTGGTGTATTACATTGATTGATTTGCTTATGTCAAAGAATTAATGCCACTTGATCATGATGTATTATTTTTTAATATATTGTTATAGTTGATTGCTAGTATTTTGTTTAGGATTTTTCCATCTGTATTCATTAGAGACTAGAGGCCTGGTGCACAAATTCATGCATGCGTGGGGTCCGGCCAGGGGGAGGAGCTGTGGGTGGTTGGCCAGCCGGCCCTACCCCTGATCAGGGTGGGGGGGGTCATTTGGGGGTGTGGCTGGCCACGGGGAGGGGCCAAGGGTGGGTGGGTGGTCGGCTCCACCCCCTGGTCGAACTCCTGGTCAAGGGGATAATTTGCATATTAGCCTTTTACTATATAGGATATTGCTCTGTAGTTTTCTTTTTTTGTGTCATTTTGCAAGGTTTTGGTATCAGGGTTATGTTAGCCTCATAAAATATGTTAGGAAGTATTGCCTCTGCTACAATATTTTAGAAGAGTTTGAGAAGGATAGTTTTCAAATCTTCTTTGAACATTCGGTAGAATTCACTGGTGAAGCCATCTGGTCCTAGACTTCTATTTTTTGGAAGGCTTTTTTTTTTTTTTTCAATTTCCTCACCACTAATCAGTCTATTTAGATTTTCCAATTCTTCATGGTTTTGTCTAGTGAGGTTATATATATTTTAGGAATTTATCTATTTCTTCTAGGTAATTGAATTTGGTGGCATATTGTCTTTGATAGGATTTTAGTACGATCCTTGTATATCTGTAATGTCTGGTGATTTCTCCTCTTTCTGATTTTGTTTATATGGGTCTTTTCTCCTTTTTCCTTAGTGAGTCTAACCAGGGGTTTGTCAGTTTTATCAATCTTTTCAAAGAACCAGCTCATTTTTTAAAATTAATTTTTATAGTCTTTTTGTTATCTATTTCATTCAATTCCCCTCTAATTTTTATTATTTCCTTTATTCTTCTGATTTTGGGCTACTTTGTTCTTTTCCTAGTACTTTATGATGTAATGTTAAATTGTTTACTTGATATTTCTCTTGTTTCTTGAGATAGGCCTGTAATGATATAAACCTCCCTCTTATCACTGATTTAGCTGCATCCCAGAGGTTTAGATATGTTGTATTGTCATTCTCATTTGTCTCTACATATCTTTTGATCTCACCTTTTATTTCATTGGCACATTCATTTTTTAGTAGTATGTTGTTTAATCTCCATATATTTGTGGGTTTTTTTTTTTTTGTAGTTGGTTTCTAATATCAAGACATCATGGTCAGAGAATATGGTTAGTATAATTTAAATCTTGAATTTATTGATGCTAGTTTTATGACACAACATATAGTATATCCTTGAGAATGTTCCACATGCACTGGAGAAGAATGTATAATCAGATGTTCTAGAATGAAAGGCTCTATAACTGTCTATTAAGGCTATTTGATCTAGTGTGTCATTTAGGCTGATATTTCTTTATTGATTTTCTGTTTTGATAATATACCTAGAGCTGTCAATGGAGTATTAAGGTCCCCAACTATGATTGTGTTTTGACCTGTTTCTCCCTTTAGTTCTGTGAGTAGTTGCTTTATATATTTCAGTGCTCCCTGGTTGGGTGTATATATTAAGAAGTATTATGCTTTCTTTCTGTAGTGTTCCCTTTATCATTATAAAATGTCCATCTTTGTCTCTTGTTACCTTTGTTATCTGAAATCTATTTTATCACATATAAGTATGGCTATACCTGCTTTTCTGTAGATGTTAATAGCTTGGAGAATCATTTTTCATCATTTCACTTTGAATCTACCTTTGTCTTTTCAGCTTAGATGTATCTTTTGAAGGCAGCATATGGTTAGCTTTTGTTTTCTACTGCTCTGTGCCTCTCTATTGGTGAATTTGGTCTATTTACATTTATGGTAATTATTGATGTATGAGGATTTCTTTTAGCCACTTGATCCTTTATTTTCTGATAGCTCTTTGCCTCCATTAGTTTTTTTCCTTTGTATTTCTACCTGTTGTTTTTGTTTGGTGGTATTCCATACATCTTTCCTCTTTTTTTAAGCTATGTGTCTTGGTTTGGGGATTTTTTTTGTGTGTGCTTACTGTTAGGTTTATAAAAAATAAAGTTGCATATATATAGTATTTTTTTGTCTTTTGAGTGCATCTGATCTTCAGCCTCCTTTACCAATTCAGACCTTTACCCCCTTCCCTTTTATGTTTTTGTTCTCACAAATTATCTTTCTTTATGTTGTAATTGCTTTGTCCATCTTGTAGTGTTGTGACCTTATGCTCTTTGTTTCAGGTAGAATAACCTTCTTGAGTATTTCTTGCAATAGAAATCTTCTGGTGATAAAATCCCTCAGCTTCTGTATGTCTGGGAACATCTTTATTTCTCCTTTATATTTAAAGGATAATTTTGTTGGATATATTATTCATGGCTGATAATTTTTCTCTTTCAGATGTTTGAATATTGGGGTCTATTCTCTTCTGGCTCATAGAGTTTCTGCTGAGAAGTCCGATGAAATTCTGATGGGTTTTCCATTGTAGGTCACTTCCTTCTTTTCCCTGGCTGCTTTGAGAACTTTTTCTTTGTCATTAATTTTTGACAGTTTTAATACTATGTTCCTTGGAAAGGGCCTCTTTAGGTTGAGGTGTTCTGTTTGCTTCTTGGATTTAAGGATCTAGTTCTTTCTGTAGGTTTGGGAGGTTCTCATTCACTATTTGTTTGAATAGGCTCTCTGTTCCCTTCTCCCTCTCTTCTTCTTCTGCAATGCCTATTATTCTTATACAAGAGGCCTGGTTACATGAAAATTCAGGCACTGAAGGTGGAGTCCCTCAGCCCGGTCTGCCCCCTCTTACAGTCTGGGAGCGGGCGGCAACCTGGTGATCAGGGGAAGGCGACACCCCATCACACCTCTGCTGCTGCCACTACTGGCAGTGCAAGCCTTGGCTGGCCCTGGTTACCTCAGCCTCAGGCGGCCCTGGTTACCTCAGGTGGCCCTGGGCAGCTTGGGGGTTGAGGGGACTGGGGGCAGGTATGCCTGCTGCCCCGGTGGGACTGAGGGGACTGGGCACTGCCATCTTGTGGCTGTGGGTGCCACCGTCTTTGAGGTGTGGCAGTCAATTAGCATATTCCCTCCTTATTGGCTGTGTGCGCTTCCATCTTTGTGAGGGTGTGATGGTAAATTAGCATATTCCCTCTTTATTAGATAGGATTATTGCTTTTCCTGATGGAGTCAAATAGTTCTCATAGAGCTCTTTGGTTTGTTTTGTTTTTAATACTCAAGTCTCTCTCTTCTTCCCTCTGTATCATTTCTAGATTTTTACCTAGAAAATTCTTTCCTCTGTATGGTCACTAATTCTTTCCGGTGTATGGTTGACTTTGTTTCCTATGCTCAATAGTTCATTTCTAATCTCCTTAGTTGCATACTTCATTTCCATGATTTCTGGTTAGTTCTTTTTAAACTTTCAGTCTCTTTAATAAAATAATTGTTTTGTTCATTTATTTGTTTTCTGAGTGCATTGAATTGCCTTTCTGTATTTTCTCACATCTTGTTGACTATTTTCAGAATTGCAATTTTAATTCTTTGTCAATTATGTCATATATTTCCTTGTGTTCACTTTGTTTTCTGGATATTTACCATAGTTATTCATAGTATTTGCTGGTCTGCTCTGTCTAGGCATTTATATATTACTAGAGGTCCAGTGCACAAATTCGTGCATTGGTGGGGTCCTCAGCCTGGCTGGCGATCAGGGTCAATTTGGGCCATCTTGCCCAATCCCGATCAGGGTCGATGGGGGCTGGCCAGTGAGGGGGAGGTACTGCGGGAGGTTGGCTGGCCATGGGAGGTTGGCTGTGGGAGCACCAGGGGACAGCTCCTGCCTTGAGTGTCTGCCCCCTGGTGGTCAGTGCGCGTCATAGTGACTGGTCAACCGGTCATTCGGTTGTTTGGTCCCTTAGGCTTTTATATCTATACCTATGTCTATGTCTATGTCTATGTCTATGTCTATGTCTATGTCTATCTCTATCTCTATCTATCTATCTATCTATCTATCTATCTATCATCTATCTATATGTAGATATAGCCGAATATCTATATCTATGTCTATGTCTATGTCTATGTCTATATCTATATCTATACTATCTATATCTATCTATCTATCTATCTATCTATCTATCTATCTATCTATCTATCGATATAGCCGAATATCTATGTCTATGTCTATGTCTATGTCTATGTCTATGTCTATGTCTATGTCTATGTCTATATCTATCTATCTATCTATCTATCTATCTGTAGATAGAACACAATGGAATACTACGCTGCCATAAAAAAGAAGGAATTCTCATCATTTGCAGCAACCTGGATGGAATTGGAGAGCATTATGTTAAGTGAAATAAGCCAGTCAATGAAAGAAAAATACCACATGATCTCACTCATTTATGGATAATAAAGAACATTATAAACTTGAACAAAAAGATAGATACAGAGACAGTAAAGCATCAAACAGACTGTCAAATTACAGGGAGAAGGTTAGGGAGAGGTGGGGGAGATAAGAGATCAATCAAAGGACTTGTATGCATGCATATAAGCATAACCAATGGATGCAAAACTCTGAGGGGTGAGGGCATATATGGGAGTGGGGTGCAGGGGGGGGCAATGGTAAGATATGTACACATATAATACCTTAATAAAAAAATTGAAAAATAAATAAATAAATAAATATCTATATGTAGATAGATAGATAGATATAGATATAGATATAAATATAAATATAGACATAGACATAGACATAGACATAGACATAGACATAGACATAGACATAGACATAGATATTCGGCCTTTTCTAGCAGTTTTCTCTGAAGATACCTTTCTAGTGTTTTCCAGTATGTGGTGCTGAATCAAAGATTTTTACCTCTGTGATCTCCCACATCTGACCTCTGTAGCTGACAGCAGTGCTGCTTACTGCTTCAGGGTGGGGTTTGTTTTGCCCTTACCATAATGGTGACCCTGGACTTCTATGGGATTTCCTGCCATGCGCTCAAACTGGGGATCAGTCACAGAGGGAAGCAGCAATTCTGCTGCAACATTTCTCAGTTTACAGATAATGTGTTTCTCAACCCAACCCTACACCAAGGGCAACAGGAAGTGAATTTTTGGAGTCCAAGTGATAACAGGGTTCTGTGACTCTCTTCCTTTGTCTGAAACACCAACCACCTGACAGTGGACAGCTGCAGCAGAACCCCTGTGCTGTGTCTTTGCCCCAGCCTCTCAGCTGACTCAGCCGCTGTTCACACTGCTTGCCCTGCTGGCCCTGCTACTCTGCCTCCAAGACTGCTCCTCCTGGATAAAGCAAATGCTTGCTACCCTGGCTTTCTTCCCTTTCTGGGCCAGGATGGCTGCAAACTCCTGGCTGCAGTGCTGAGTCCATGGCTGTCTGAGCTGTCCTCCCTTCTTGCTTCCCTATTTTTTCCCATGTGCTCACCTTTAGATGCTTAAATGCACAGGTCTCTCAGAGGTGCCTCTATATTGATCATGGAATTATTTATTTAGTTATAGTTTATTCACTTATTACAATTTCAGGGGGAGAGGCCAACTGGATCTCTCCTGCTGCCATTCTTCTTCCAAGATCATAATGTTCTCTTGCTTTGGGCTATAGTGCAATATTACTGGTTTGGGATGTCAGGGCTAACAAGAGCAGCCAGACTGTGTGGGAGGAAATCCTGGTTGGGAGTGACAGAGGAACTGAGGCAGAAAGTATACACATAAAATCCACCCTAATGTTTGGCTGACAGCTAAATTCTACATATATGGGGCAGAGCTCAGTTGGCCTGGCACAAAAGCATCAGCTGTAAGATGAAAGAACTGACAGACACTCTAGCTGCTGCCCACTGCCAGAGAGGCATAGTTTGAGCTCTGGTCTAGCCAAGCTAAGTGCCAGCTAGAGCAAAAATCACTTTTCATAGGAACACAAAAGAATCTAGAGTCTCTATAATGAATATCATTCATAATGTTCACTATCAATTCATGTTATGAAACCAGGAAAGTGTGTATGTATTCAAAAAAAAAAAAAGTCAATAAAAACTGATACCAAGACAAGTCAGAGGTTTCAATTAGCAGATAACACTTTAAAGCAGCTATAATAAATATGTTTAAAAACTTAAAGGGAGGCTCACCAGTGTGGCTTAGTTGTTGAGTGTTGACCCATGAACCAAGAGGTCACTGGTTCAATTCCTGGTCAGTGCACATGCCTGTGTTGTGGGCTCAATTCCCAGTGGGGTGTGTGCAGGAGGCAGCTGATCAATGTTTTTCTCTCAGCAATGTTTCTATCTCTCTATCCCTCTCCCTTCCTCTCTCTTAAAAAAAAAAATCAATAAAAACATATTTTTAAAAAGGACACATGGATGTTGTCAAAAATTTTAAAAAACGTAAAGGGAAATTATATATTAAACAGATTGAGAATCTCAGAGGAGAAACAGCAACTATAAAAAAAGAATAAAATGGTAATTATATATCTGAAAGATACAGAATTTTAAATTTTAAATTTTATCTTATGGCCTTATAAGTAGATTGGAGATGATGGAAGCAAGAATCTGTGAATTTGAATAGAAATTATGTAATCTGAAGAACCAGGAGGGAAAATCTTAATGAGAATAAGTCCCTAAGACCAGTGAAACAATATCATGTGATCTTACACATGTGTAATTTGTGTCCTAGAGAATAATAGAATCATAATAGTGCAGAAAAAAAATATCTGAAGAAATAATGGCTTGAAGCTACCAAAATGTAGTGAAGTGCATCAATTTATAGACCAAGATCAACAAACCCTAAACAGGATAAATAAAAATAAAGCCACACCTAGGCACAACAAAGTTAAATTACAGAAATCAAAAGGTAAGGAGTGAATCTTAAAATCAATAAGATAAAAGCCAGATGGTCTGAATGATGCGCTTTCTTTTAATGAGAAACAATGGAGGCCAGAAGGCAGAGGAACAGCATTTTTAAATTGTTGGAATAAAACTGTCAATCAGGATTTTATAGCTAGTCTTAAAAAATGAAAGCATAATTAAGACATTTTCAAATAAACACTTGCATCACAGAAATATTAAAGGGAGTTCCACATTGAAAGGAAATGACTCCACAGGATAACATGAAGTTACTGGGAGGATTAAAGGCCACTGGAAATCTATACTAATAAAACGGTAATATGCTAATTAGACTGGGAGACCTTCCGGGAGACCTTCCGGACATCCTTCCGGACAAAGCCATGGTGGCGGGGTCGAGGCAGAGGCGCTTAGGGGCGATCAGGCCAGGAGGGGAGGGCAGTTGGGGGTGATTAGGCTGGCGGGGGGTGGGGGGCAGTTGGGGCAAGCAGGCCAGCAAGGGGGGCCAGTTGGGGGCAAGCAGGCTGGTGAGGGGGGCAGTTGGGGGCAAGCAGGCCGGCAGTGGGGGCAGTTGGGGGCGATCAGGTCACAGTGGGGGGAAGTAGGGGGTGAGCAGGCTGGCGGGGGGGCAGTTGGGGGTGATCAGGCCAGCAGGCAGAGTGGTTAGGGGTGATCAGGCAGGCAGGCAGGTGAGTGGTTAGGAGCCAGTGGTCCCAGATTGTGAGTAAGATGTCCCCCAAGGGGTTCCAGATTGGAGAGGTTGCAGGCCGGGCTGAGGGACACCCCCTCCCCCGCCACCATGCACAAATTTCGTGCACCGGGCCACTAGTGGTAAATATAAAAGACTACATATTTTTTTCTTCTCTTAATTTCTTTACATGTGTCTGTTAAAAAATACTTTAACCTTTTGCACTCAGATGTCGAGTGTGACTCGACACGGTTAGCATCGGTAGCAGCTCTTTTTATACTCTTTGAATGTATCAATAATTTGAAATATAAAAAAATCCAAATAAATAAGTTTGTATGAAAAGAAACTCCAGTTTTTTATTCTACTGCCGTGCTTTGTAAAATCTGGGGTATTTAAAAAATTAAATCCCAAGTAGAATAAAGGAATCGAGAAAAAAGCAAGCAAGTGCAAAGGGTTAATACTGTATTATGGAATGTATAAAGTATGACATGTATAATGATGTTATATATATGACAACAATAGGACAAAGGATGGAGAGGTAAATGGAACTATGCTGTTCCCATATACACACATACGTGAGAAATACAATATTAACTCTAGGCAGATTATGATAAGTTAAAGATGCATATTGTAATCCCTAGAGCAGGGGTCCTCACTTTTTAAACAGGGGGCCAGTTCACTGTCCCTCAGACCGTTAGAGGGCCGGACTATAGTTTAAAAAAAACTATGAACAAATTCCTATGCACACTGCACATATCTTATTTTGAAGTAAAAAAACAAAATGGCAAAAACACCCATATGTGGCCCGCGGGCCGTAGTTTGAGGACTCCTGCCTTAGAGTAACCATTAAAAATGTAAAACTTAAATGAATTTTTAAAAAGTGAAAAAAAAGTAAGAATTAGGCTAAAAGGGAAAATATTAAAATACGATACTAAAATCATTCAACTAACCCAAAGAAAGCAGGAAAGAGAGAGCAGATGGAACAAAAGAAAAGTGGGATGGATAAAACAAAATAATAAATGGCACACTAAATCCAAGTATTAAATTCAAAGGATTAAGTATTCCAATAATAAGACAGTAATTATTAAAATGGGTGAAATACGAAATCCCAACACTATAAGGAAGAGCTTCGTATATAAGAAAGTGCTTCAAATACAAAGTCAACATAGGTTGAATGTAAACGGATGAAAAAATATGTACCATGCAAACATTAAAATTAAAACCAATACTTCTAAAAAGGCATTGTTACAAAGATGAATAGGTAACTTACAGAATGGGAGAAAATATTCATGAAAATATCTAATAAAGGAATTATATTCAGAATATGTAAAAACCTCATAAAACTCAACAACAAAAAAAGATAAAGATCCCAATAAATATAAAAATGGGCCAAAACCTGAACAGACTTCACAAAGAAAGACATATGACTAACTAATAAGTACATGAAAAACTACTCAGTATCATTAACCAACAGGGAAATGCAAATTAAAACTACATGGAGATATTGGTACACACTCACCAGATTGGCTAAAACATAAAATGGTGGCACGGATGTAATGCAACCAAAGTGCTCATACCTTGAGAGGTATAAAAGCTACAATCACTTGGGAAGAATTTTCAGTAGTTTCATGTGAAGTTAAACATCTACATCTACTTTTTTTAAAAATTACTTTATTGATTAAGGTATCACATATTTGTCCTCAATACCCCCCCATTCCCATCCCAAACCCCTCTAAACCATGCCCCCACCCCCCTCTTGTCCGTGATCACTGGTTAGGCTCATATGCAAGCGCACAAGTCCTTTGGTTGATCTATCTCCCTTACCCCACCCTCCACTACCTTCCCTCTGAGGTCTGACAGTCTGATCGATGCTGTTCTTGTTCTTCAGTCTATGTTGTTCATCTTTTCCCCTAGATGAGTGAGCTCATGTGATACTAGGACTACACTTATAGGAACCGAAAATGAGACAAGTAATAATGGTTATGCTGAGAGGCAAATGAATCAGTCCATAGTGAGTTTCTTTCTCGGCCAACAGTTCTTTTGAGTCCCAATTTCTATGTCCAACAGTTCTTTATGTGTACATGTCAGCAATGATATTTCTGTTCTGGATGGTGGACAAATGGTGGTGATGCAGGTCCGACCCTCTCTGGTTTGGTCCTGGGCAATCTGCAGTGATGCATATCTGCTGACGGCTAGTATGGCAAGGCATTGTCAGCGTCTTCCATCTCTGGACTGCTTCTCTTCTGTCTTCATGGCTGGAGCACTCCTGTCAATTCCTCTCTGTTGCAGGAATCCACATGGTCTCGGAGTTGTTTTCTGAAAATATACAAACATATTCTCAACCAAAAGTTAATGAATCTTTTCTATAAATTTGACTTGCCATCCTTTTTCATTTTTTGCCCAAATGATTTTCCTTTGGCTTGTTTTGACACCATGTATGTTTTACCTGGGAGTCTTGCTGTTAGCATTACAAATGAAAGTTAATTTTCTAAAGTAAAAATTTTCTAGATGTAATTTATTTATAGGACATTTTTCCTTACATAATATTCTTCTACTATCCCCCCTTTTTTGGTTTAAATATTAGGAGGCTTTTGGAAATTTTATGCTGTAATCTTGATAGCTTTTAAATTTTACTTTTTTGCACTAAAATGTGACTGCTTTAGGTTCATTATATGTTATGCAATTTTACCATGAGATGAACTACCAATAAAAATTTTAGTTAATACTTTAGGAACAGCTTTTTTGTCCAGTACAATTGATTTTTCTATAATACTTGCTTATTTTGATTGGCCAATTTAAATTAGTCTGAAAACTTGACTATTTTACTGTCAAATTTAATACTCTAACAACCATCTTATTTTACACTGTAAATATTAGTGGAGAGGATTGTTTGCCTTCTTGAGTAGGCCCTGAGCATTCCTGGTGCTAGGCTGGATTTAGATATCAAAGACCCCATTTCCCCATATCATGGGTGCAAGACATCTCCATCAAGTCTTGTTGCAATGAGAAGGCATCTGCTGTCGGCCAAATCTCTGTTACCTGGGTCCGATTTGAGCTGGGAATGGGAAGCTAAGCAGCCATGGGGGCAGGAGACCTCCCTCAGCAGGGGTGAGGGTTCAGGCCCTTGCAAACTTGCAAACTCTGTGCCCCACCTCTGTTGACCCCCAAGTTCTCTCCTGATGGCCCCTTTGCGACTGTGCCTGTCTTAGGTTGTTCCTTCCCTGAGGCTTCTTACCATCTCTGGCTAACCAGCCATCCTCTGGGACCAAGCAGGGTGATGTGATGTTTAGTTCTATCTCCTTGGTCGCCTATGCCCCCATGGCCTCCACGCCCAGCACCTGCCTTGGGATCCCCTCGCCTGCTGGCAGGGTGCCAGCACTGATCACATACCTTGTGGAACCCAGGTTTCTTCTCCAAGGAGGCCCAGCTCACCCCATTGGGTGAGAGACATATCCATGGTACCAGCCATCACAAGGCTTCAACCTTGGCATGAACAGAAGCTCAGGAAGCAGCTGTGGACAATTAGATTGTGAGAAGAGGGTCCCTCTTGGCCAAAGGGCAAGAGGAGCCAATTTAGAATGCTCAGGTGCCTTCCCAGGGGGCCCTCTACAAAGTGGAAGGGATTAAACCCTTTCATGTCCTTTTTAAATTGCTGCCAGGCATTTAAAGAATTAGTTTGTAAGTTTGTTTGGGATAATTGTGTATTATGCTGTTGTAATTCTAAAATATCTAGAGATGTGTTACCTTTGTCTCCAAGCACCAAAAAGATGACTTTTTATTGATCCCCAAGGGTGCAGGGAACTATCATAGGTAATGGGGGTAACACAAATCTGGGAAAAATTATAATGGCATTGTAGAATAATATCAGGTAAGGATATTCTTTGCTCTAGGCCATGACAATTCCATTTCAAACTGTCTGCCAGTTTCTTTTTGTATAGACAAGGTCTTAGCTACATTTTCTACACCTCTCCCAGGAGCAAGTAGTTGTAATCTCTTTCTTTGGTATCCACACAAGCCAAAAACCTCTCTTTAATTTTACATACAAAGGAGCAATGGTTTGATTTGGTGTCATACAAAAGGGAAGCTGGGTGGAGTCCCCTGTGTAATTGTACTTCCTTGCCCCAACCAAGGTCCTCCTGGATGACCAAGGTATTTGGTATTATTGGTGACTACATTAGGAGGGGGATCAGCCCTCGTAAGGGCTCTTACCCATGAAGAGTCAGGAACATAAGTCCAAAATACTTCCCCATTTGCCCCAGGTAATCTTAACGTACAGCTGTTGACTGCTAGCATGGCAAGAAAGATATTCTCAGGCATCCTTGGGGTTCTGGTTACCTCACAATTTCTTTTTTATTTTTTAAATTTTTTATTTTTATTATTATTTTTTTTAATGTGTCCTTATTTCCCCATTACCCCCCATCCCCAATTCGTGCCCCACTCCCCAGTTGTCTGTGTCCATTGATTAGGCTTGTTGCATGTACACAAATCCCTTGGTTGATCTTTCCCGCTTTCTCCCTCCAACCCCCTCCTTCCCTGAGGTTTGAGGTTCTGATCAATGTTTCTCAGTCTCAGGATCTGTTCTTGTTCATCAGTCTATGCCATTCATTATATTCCATAAATGAGTGAGATCATGTGATATTTATCTTTCTCTGCCTGGCTTATTTCACTTAGCATAATGCTCTCCAGTTCCATCCATATTGCTGCAAATGGTAGGAGCTTCTTCTTTTTTACCACAGCATAGTACTCCATTGTGTAGATGTACCACAGTTTTTTAATCCGCTCATCTGCTTATGGGCATTTGGGCTGTTTCCAAATCTTAGCTATGGTTAATTGTGCTGCTATGAACATAGGAGTACATATATCCTTTCTGGTTCATGTTTCTAGTTTCTTGGGATATATTCCTAGGAGTGGGATCACTGGGTCAAATGGAAGTTCTATTTTTAGTTTTTTGAGGAAACTCCATACTGTTCTCCACAGTGGCTGTACCAGTCTGCATTCCCACCAGCAGTGCAAAAGAGTTCCTTCTTCTCCGCATCCTTGCCAACACTTGTTGTTTGTTGGTTTTTTGATGATAGCCATTCTGACAGGTGTGAGATGGTACCGCATTGTTGTTTTGATTTGCATCTCTCTGATAATTAGGGACTTTGAGCAAGTTTTCATATGTCTCTTGGCCTTCCTCTGTCTTCTTTCAAAAAGTGTCTATTTAGATCAGTTGCCCATTTTTTGATTGGGTTGTTTATCTTCGTTTTGTTAAGTTGTATGAGTTCTCTGTAAATGTTGGAGATTAAACCCTTATCGTTGATATCATTGGCAAATATGTTCTCCCATGCAGTGGGCTTTCTTGTTGTTTTATTGATGGTTTCCTTTGATGTGCAAAAGCTTTTTATTTTGATGTAGTCCCATTTGTTTATTTTCTCTTTAGCTTCCCATTGCCCCAGGAGCAGTATCAGTGAAGAAGTTTTTTGGCATATGTCTGAGATTTTGCTGCTTGTGGATTCCTCTAGTATTTTTATGGTTTCCTGACTTATGTTTAAGTCCTTTATCCATTTTGAGTTTATTTTTGTGTATGGTGAAAGTTGGTGACCTAGTTTCATTTTTTTGCATGTATCTGTCCAATTTTCCCAACACCATTTGTTGAAAAGACTGTCTTGACTGCATTGTATGTTCATGCCTCCTTTGTCAAATATTAATTGGGCATAGTGGTTTGAGTCAATTTCTGGGCTGTCTATTCTATCCCATTGATCTATGTGTCTGTTCTTGTGCCAGTACCAGGCTGTTTTAAGAACAGTGCCTTTGTAATGCAGCTTGAAATCTGGTATTGAGATCCCACCTACTTTGTTCTTCTTTTTTATTTTTTATTTTTTTTATTTTCTTTATTGATTAAGGTGTCACATATTTGTCCTCATCCCCCCATTCCCATCGCCCCCCCTCCCCACGCATGCCCCAACCCCCTGTTGAACTTAACCGTTGGATAGGCTCATATGCATGCACACAAGTCCTTTGGTTGAACTATCCCCCTCCCCCCACCCTCCCCTATCCTCCCTCTGAGGCCCGATAGTCTGATCGATGCCTCCTTGCTTCTGGTTCTGTTCTTGTTCCTCAGTCTATGTTGTTCATCATTTCCCCTAGATGAGCGAGATCATATGTCACTAGATATATACTTATGAGAACTGAATGTGAGACGAGCAATAATAGTTATGCTGACAGGCAGATGGATCAGTCTGTAGTGAGTTTCTTTCTGGACCAACAGTTCTTTTGAGACCCAATTTCAATGTCCACCAGTTCCTTATGTGTACATGTCAGCAGTGACCCCTCAGCTCTGGATGGTGGACAAATGGTGGTAACGGAGGTCCGACTCCCTCTGGTTTGGTCTCGGCTGGACCCAGGGGCACGGCTTCACCCGGACTAAGGGGCACGTGGCCTCACCCAGATCTAGGGACACATGGTCTCACCCGGACCCAGGGACGCTTGGGCTCTCCCAGACCCAGGGGCACGTGGCCTCACCCGGGCCTAGGTGCACGAGGCCTCACCCAGATCCAGGGACACATGGTCTCGCCCGGACCCAGGGGTGCGTGGCCTCTCTCAGACCCAGGGGCACGTGGCCTCACCTGGACCTAGGTGTACGAGGCCTCACCCGGATCCAGGGACACATGGTCTCACCCGGACCCAGGTGCGCTTGGCCTCCCCCAGACCCAGGGGCACGTGGCCTCACCCGGGCCTAGGTGCACGAGGCCTCACCCGGATCCAGGGACACATGGTCTCACCCAGACCCAGGGACACTTGGCCTCTCCCAGACCCAGGGGCACGTGGCCTCACCCGGGCCTAGGTGCACGAGGTCTCACCCGGATCCAGGGACACATGGTCTCACCCGGACCAGGGATGCTTGGCCTCTCCCAGACCCAGGGGCACGTGGCCTCATCTGGGCCTAGGTGCAAGAGGCCTCACCCGGATCCAGGGACACATGGTCTCGCCCGGACCCAGGGGTGCGTGGCCTCTCTCAGACCCAGGGGCACATGGCCTCACCTGGACCTAGGTGCACGAGGCCTCACCCGGATCCAGGGACACATGGTCTCACCCGGACCCAGGTGCGCTTGGCCTCCCCCAGACCCAGGTACTTTGTTCTTCTTTATCAGGATTGCTGCAGCTATTCGGAGTCTTTTTCTATTCCAGATGAATTTTTGGAGAGTTCATTCTAGGTCTGTGAAATATGCCATTGGTATTTTAATGGGAAGTGCATTGAATTTATAGATTGCTTTGGGTAGTATGGACATTTTGATGATGTTGATTCTACCAATCCATGAACATGGTATGTTCTTCCACCTGTTTATGTCTTTCTCTATCTCTTTTTTCAGTGTCGCAAAGTATTCCACGTATAGGTCTTTTACCTCCTTAGTTAAGTTTATTTCTAGGTATCTTAATTTTTTTGGTGCGATGGTAAATGGGATTGCTTTTTTAGTGTCTCTTTCTGTAAGTTCACTATTGGTGTATAGAAATGCCATAGATTTCTTAGCATTAATTTTGTATCCTACTACAGTGCCAAATTTATTAAGTCTAATAATTTTTTGATGGAGTCTTTAGGGTTTTCTATATATAGTATCAAGTCATCTGTAATAAGGAGAGTTTTACTTCTTCTTTTCCAATTTGGATGCATTTTATATCTTATTCTTGTCTGATCACAATGGCTAGTACTTCCAGCACTATGTTGAACAGGAGTGGTGAGAGTGCGCATCCCTGTCTTGTTCCTGTTCTTAGGGGTAATGGTTTTAGTTTTTGCCCATTGAGTATGATGTTAGCTGTAGGTTTATCATATATAGCTTTTATTATGTTGAGGTATGATCCTTCTATTCCCATCTTGCTGAGAGTTTTTATCAAGAAAGGGTGTTGGATTTTGTCAAATGCTTTTTCTGCATCAATTGATAAGACTATATGATTTTTATCTCTCAGTTTGTTTCTGTGATGTATCACGTTTATTGATTTGTGGATATTGTGCCATCCTTGCATTCCTGGGATAAATCATACTTGGTCATGTTGTATGATCTTTCTGATGTACTGCTGGAGCCCATTTGCTAGAATTTTGTTGAGGATTTTGGCATCTATGTTCATGAGGGATATTGGCCGGTAATTCTCTTTCATTGTGTTGTCTTTATCTGGTTTTGGTATTAGGGTGATGCTGGCTTCATAGAAGGATTGGAAGTGTTCCTTTCTCTTGAATTTTTTTGAATTGTCTGAGGAGGATAGGTTTTAGTTCTTCCTTGAATGATTGGTAAAATTTTCCTGTGAAGCCATCTGGCCCCGGGCTTTTGTTTGCTGGAAGGTTTTTTGATGACTGCTTCAATTTCTTCCATAGTTATCAGCCTATTGAGATTTTTAGAATCTTCCTGAGTAAGTTTTGGAAGGTTGTATTTTTCTAGCAATGTGTCCATTTCCTCCGTGTTGTCTAGTTTGTTAGAATAGAGTTGTTCATGGTATTTTTTAACAATCCCATGTATTTCGTTGGGGTCTGTTGTTATTTCACCTCTTTCATTTCTGATTTTGTTTATTTTGGTCCTCTCTCTTTGCTTCTTGGTGAGCCTGGCTAGAGGTTCATCCATCTTGTTTATCCTTTCGAAGAACCAGCTCTTGGTTTTGTTGATCTTGTCTATTTTTTTTTTTTTTTGGTCTCTATGTCATTCATTTCTGCTCTGATCTTTATTATTTCCTTTCTTCTGCTCACTGTGGGCTTTTCTTGTTACTCTTCTTCTAATTCTTTGAGTTGTTGAGTTAGATGATTTATTACCATTTTTTCTTTTTTTGAGGTAGGCCTGTAGAGCTATAAACTTCCCTCTCAGGACTGCTTTCATTGTGTTCCATAGGATTTGCAATGTTGTTTTATTATAGTCATTAGTCTCCAGGATGTTTTTAATTTCTGCTTTGATCTCATTGATAACCCAATTATTGTTTAGTAGCATGCTATTCAGCCTCCAATTGTTTTGTTTTTTGTGAATGTTTTTATTGTAGTTTATTTCTAATATTATGCCATTGTGGTCTGAGAAAATGCTTGATAGGATTTCAATCGTTTTGAATTTGGGGAGACTTTGCTTCTGACCCAATATGTGGTCTATTTTCGAAAATGTCCCATGTGCACTTGAGAAGAATGTATATTCCGTAGCTTTGGGGTGAAATGCTCTGAAGATATCAATTAGGTCCATCTGATCTAGTGAGTCATTTAGAATTGCTGTTTCTTTGCTGATTTTTTGTCTAGAAGATTTATCCAGTGATGTCAGTGGTGTATTAAAGTCCCCTACTATGATTGTATTGTTGTCGATCTCTCCCTTGATATTTTCCAGTAGATTTTTTATGTATTTGGGTGCTCCTGCATTGGGTGCATATATGTTTACCAGAGTTATATCTTCTTGTTGAATTGCCCCCTTTAGTATTATGTAGTGGCCTTCCTTATCTCTTATTATGGTCTTTACTTTGAGTTCTATTTTATCAGCAATAAGTATTGCAACCCCAGCTTTTTTCTCATTTCCATTTGCCTGAAAAATATTTTTCCATCCCTTTACTCTCAGTCTGTGTGAATCCTTTGCTCTGAGGTGGGTCTCTTGTAGACAGGAAATATATATGGGTCATATTTTCTTATCCATTTAGCTACCCTATGTCTTTTGATTAGTGCATTTAATCCATTTACATTTAATGTTATTATTGACAAGTACATGTTTGTTGTCATATTTTTCCTTAGTGTTTGTGTTTCTTCTTGCCTTTCTCTTTCTTCTTTTTACAGCAGTCCCTTTAGTATTTCTTGCATTGCTGGCTTGGTAGTGATAAACTCTCTTAGCCCTTTTTTTGTCTGTGAAGCTCCTGATTCCACCTTCAATTTTAAATCATAGCCTTGCTGGGTGTAGTATTCTTGGATTCCGACCCTTGCTTTGCATCACTTTGTGTATTTCATTCCATTCCCTTCTGGCCTCGTGTGTTTCTGTTGAGAAATCGGTTGATATTCTTATAGGAGATCCCTTGTAGGTAACTTTCTGTCTCTCTCTGGCAGCCTTTAAGATTCTTACTTTGTCGTTGGTGTTCGCCAATTTAATTATGATGTGTCTTGGTGTCGGTCTTTTAGGGTTCAACTTGTTTGGGACTGTATGTACTTCTTGGATTTGCATGTTTTTTTCTTGCCAATATCAGGAAAGTTTTCTGTCGTTATTTCTTCAAACGGGTTTTCTATTCCTTGCTTCTCTTCCTCTCCTTCTGGTATCCCAATTAAACGAATATTGTTTCGTTTTGTGTTGTCCCAAAGCTCCCTTAGGCTCTCCTCTTGCTTTTTAAGTCTTCTTTCCAGTTGCTGCTGTTTGTGAGTTTTTTCCTACTTTGTCTTCTAATTCGCTGATGTGGTCCTCACCTTCTTCTATTCTACTTTTTAAGCCTTCCACTGTGTTCTTTATTGCAGCTATGTCGTTCTTCATCTCCTCTTGGTTCCTTTTCATGCTGGCGACATTCTCATTCAGCTCCTTATAGTTCTCATTAAGTTGTGTGTATTTGTCATCCATCCATTTAATCATCCTTATAACCATTACTCTGAATTCTTTCTCTGATAATCTGCTGGCCTCAATATCATTTAACTCCCTTTCTAGTGATTCCTCTTTTTCTTTCCTTTGGGGATTGCCTTTTTGTCTCCCCATGTTTTCCTGGAATGTTTTAGTTTTAGATCCGCTTGCTTTGCTACCCAGGTTCTTTTGGGGATGGTGCTACTGGTGTAATCTCTCAGTTCTCCTGGGCTTGGTAATCTAGTGTAGCTCTCTACTTGAGCTATTTGGGTTCTCTTGATGTAGGCCTGCAAGCTTGATAGGCACAAGTGTGGTGTCTAGAAGTCAGCAACTATGGAGGGGAGTGTCCCAGTTTTTGCTGTCTTGCACCCTTAGTTGAAATCGTGCGTGTCCAGTGGGGACTCACAGTGGCACCCAGGACCATCTGTTGGGAGAGCTCACAGTAGCTCCCACTAGCGCCTTGTGTGTAGATGTGGTCAGGGTGCCTGCCTGTTGGAAATTCGCTTCTGTGGAGGTTTGTTTGCAGGCGCAGAGCTCTGATGCGCTCTGAGGGGCCCTGGCACTGAGGTTGAGCAGCTAGGGTGAATGTGGGCCATTATTCAGGAAGAGGGGTTTCGGAATTTCTGCTGTGGGGCAGCGCAACCTTGTCTGTACAGAATCCCACCCATCAGGGGCTCGAAGCAGCTTCCCAGAGGACCCTGTGGATATATGGGCTCAGGGTGCCTTCCCTTATCTGTGGCCGTGAGTTTGCTCGCTTTGGAAGTGTGCACGAACTGGTGGTGCGTTTGCATTCGCACAGCTCCGAGGCACTCTGAGGGGCCCTGGCACTGAAGTTAAACAGTTAGGGTGTATGTGGGAAGTTTTTCAGGAGAAAGGAGTTCAGAGTTTCTGCTGTGGGGCAGCGCGTCCTTGTCTGTACAGAATCCCACCCATCAGGGGCTCAAAGCAGCTCCCCAGAGAACCCTGTGGATATATGGGCTCAGGGTGCCTTCCCTTATCTGTGGCTGTGAGTTTGCAGGCTCTGGAAATGTGCATGAACTGGTGGTGCGTTTGCATTCGCACAGCTCTGAGGCACTCTGAGGGGCCCTGGCACTGAAGTTAAACAGCTAGGGTGTATGTGGGAAGTTATTCACGAGAGAGGAGTTCAGAGTTTCTGCTGTGGGGCAGTGTGTCTTTGGCTGTACAGAATCACACCCAGCAGGGGCTCAAAGCAGCTCCCCAGAGGACCCTGTGGATGTATGGGCTCAGGGTACCTTCCCTTGTCTGTGGTCGTGAGTTTGCCAGCTTTGGAAATTTGCGTGAACTAGTGGTGTGTTTGCCTCTGCAGAGCTCTGATGCACTCTGAGGGGCCCTGGCACTGAAGTTGCACAGCCGGGGTGTCCGTGGGCAGTTATTTAGGAAGAAGCAATTCAGAAATTCTACTGCAGGGCCTCGCACCCTTGACTGTGCAGAATCACACCCTCGTGGGCTCTAAGTGGTTCCCAAGCACTGCCTGGGTAGTGGAGTGCCTGGGTGCCTATGGGTTGGGAATGCGGCGAATCCTGAGTTCCCGCGCTGGGGAGAGGGAGGTTGTACTTACTGCTTTCAGCGGCGCACTTTTGGAGATGAAGGTCTCAGGGTCCACACATCTGCAGCTGGGGTGGCAGGTCTTCTACCAGAGTGGCTGTAGTGTCCTGGTTTGCTTCCAAGTCCAAACTGGGTGGTGGCGAGGCTAGGATTCTAGTCTCAAGCAGTTATGTTCTTCAAGATGGTGGGGTCTCTGTGCCGCTGGTGTCCTCCCCGGAGTGTTTGCAGCGGCCGCAGGTTTTTGCCATCTAAGACTGCCTGGATTGGAAGCCCCCTGGAAGAACTGCAGGGTCTAACTGTCCCTATTTCACTCACACACACACGTCCACACACACCTCTATCACTCCTTCACTCGATCACACACTCTCCCTCCCTACTTCCTGCCAGTTGCCATCTTCCTGTCTACCCATCTACATCTACTCTTGGTCCAGGAATTGTACTCCTGGGCATTTGTGTAAGTAATGCAAATAAATAAATTCCACAAAGAGATTTGTACAAAAATGTTCCTGGCAGCTTTATTCACCCAATAATGCAAACTGAAAACATCCAAGTGAATGGGCAAACAGATTGTGGTGTTTCCCTACACTGGCATACTGCTCAGCAGTATAAAGGAACAGACTTCCAAAACACATGGCAACATAAATGAATCTCTGGTGCTAAGCAGGAGAAGCCAGACACAAAAGAATACACACTATGTGATTTCATTTATATGAAGGTCCAGAGTAAAACTAATGGAAGGTGAATGTTCAGAAACGTCGTGTAGAGAGTCAGTAGGTTGCTTGGGCTGGGATATTGAAATTTTGTGTGAAAGGGATTCTATATAGTAATAGGAGTGTGGCTTACATGGATATATTCATTTTTGAAAATTTTACAGCTAAGATTTGTGCACTTCAAAGCGTATGAATTTACCTCCTCCAAACCTGTAAATCAATAATAATAATAAAGCAGGTGGTGGATAATGCTAGTTGGTTCTTGCAACTGAGTGATGGATACATAGAAGTTCATTATACAAGATGTCCCCCCAAAAATGTAGACACACTTTAATAGCTGATAGCTCAATTTTGAAAATGAAATGTATTTTAATAAACACTGCCTTTATCATTATTCAAAGTGTGTGTATACATTTTTTAGGACACCCTGTGTTATTCTATTTATTTTATATATGCTTAAAATATTCCATGAATAACAAGTTTTAGAAATTATTCTAACCTCAATTTTTAAAATACATTTACTAAAATTTAGAGATTTCTTTTAAGATTGATCATCTTCTGTGTTAAAAATATTTCATTAAACTATATTAATTCTTTTCATTTCAACTCAGTTTCTTTATTGCTTACATTCAAGTAAAATTAAATTTAGCCCTGGCCAATGTGCTCAGTGGTTAGAACATCTGCCCATGCACTGAAGGGTCTCAGATTCAATTCCTGGTCAAGGGGATGTACCTGGGTTACAGGTTTGATCCCCAGTCTTGGTTGGGTTGCATGCAAGAAGTGACCAATCTGTGTTTTTCTCATATTCTCCCCCACCTGCCCTCCCTTCCATTCTCTCTAAAAATCAATGTAGCCTCGCCAGTGTTGCTCAGTGGCTGAGCATCAATCCATGAACCAAAAAGTCACTTGTTCTCATCTCGGTCAAGGCACATGCCCAGGTTGTGGGCTTGATCTCCTATAGGGGGCATGCAGGAGGTGGCCATCATGTTTTTCTTTCATCAATGTTTCTCTCTATTCATCGCCCTTCCTCTCTCGCTAAAAAAATCAATAAAAACATATTTTAAAAAATTAATGGAAAATAATATCCTTGGATCAGGATTAACAAAAATTTTTTAAGATAAATTTAAAATTTGTATTAAAATATATTTCTCAAATTATTACTGTCATCCTATCGACACATATGCATAGAGATGTCTGAAATAATGTTTGTAAAATATTAACTGGTTAGATAGAGGTGGTGGGATTTGGGGTAAGTTTCTACTTTCTTCTTTATGCTTTTCTGTATTGCTGAAATTGTAAAAAACATATTGTGTTTACAAAGGCAAATTGTTCTTAAAATTATTAAAGATATATAACAAAGTTTTTCAGGTAATAAGAGTTTTCTACAACTAATTCAAAGTTTGTCTACGAGCATAGACTTTAACCGTATTTATAAATACCCTGCCTTGAGGGTTCCCTAAAATCAACATCATTTGCTGAGCCTTCTTGGAATGAGTGCATGCCCAAATGTTTGTCTTTATTTGCCCCCAAAAATGAAAGAATGAAAAGAAGCTATGGCCCTGACAGTACTCCTTCACTCTCTTGTGCTGATATGATGTCACATAACAGAGATTACACGGGTGTGTGTGTGTGTGTGTGTGTGTGTGTGTGTGTGTGTATACAGGAGACTATGTGACCATTTTTAAGAGAAAATTTAAGAGCTTCTGAAATTGTCCTTATTTGCTATACTATCACCTAATATTCCAAATTCCTAATCTCCTCATGGTTGCATTGGGATAACCTCTATGAGGACATAAACTTGGATTTTTTTCATATTTAATAACTTCAGGGGATCTATATTGTGGAGGACGCCTTGAAAGACCTTCCGGCTCTTTTAAAACCCCCAACTGGCCAGACCGCGATTACCCTGCAGGAGTCACTTGCTTGTGGCACATTCTAGCCCCAAAGAATCAGGTGAGATTCCCTGAAAATATGAAGAAAGCATTCATGTGTGAATTTTCTAGACAGTGTGAGGGGCCCAACTCTCAAGAGCTACTGCTGCAGGGCAAGAAAGGCCCAGCTGGACATAGGTCTTTCCTCATACAAAGACCCAGACTCAAATTGCTTTTGCACTATTTGACTTGCAAAATCATGGATTCAATTTCCTATTCCATAATTACAATTTTCAAAACAGGTTTTGAAATACAAATGATAAGTAAATCCTATGTGAAATTGTTTAACCCTGTGAAAGATTTTATAAGTAGAAGCTGCTAATTGTGGGAAGATAAAAATACCCACGTACATGTACAGGTTACCCTTTGCTCACATAGCAAATTAATCAGGTCCTCATGGTAGCCATCCCAGTCATCAAATAAAAAACACTTTGACCAAGCCAGTGCAAACAGACCACACTTCTTCAAAGAGCAAGTGGTCTGCTGTGAAAGATAGTCTGCTTTATAATTTCTTTGGTTGTTTTTAAAAATAGAATCTGTGCAGGTTCCCCACAGATAACTTTATTCATTGCTGTAAAACAATTAACAGAGAAGGTCTAGTGTCCACTGCTCATTAGTGGGTGGTTACATGAATTTGTATCCTTTCTGGGACCCACTTTCATATGTCAATTGCAGGACAGAACTTAGCATGGGAATAGATCAAGCCTACCCCGTGGACTTTTGAAAATAACTTATTCCCTAGTTTGGTAGGTTTAAGTTTAAGATCTTAACTAGGAATGCTCTGGGAGTGAGATGACCTTTTGGAATGACTAAAAATTAAATCAAAAGAATAGCACAAGAAATATGAATACCACAGAGGAAATATGAAAGAATAATTTAAACAGAATGTATTTTTACAAAGGAAAATCATGGTACCTACAAATCTGGAGGGAGGAAGAATTCCATTTGAGGATATTCGGCAATGCTATTTTGATCCTTCTAATTCTGTGTTTTCACTAAAGCTTATAGAATTAAAGTTTGAGAAGTTTGATGTTGAGCGTGATAACTACTGCCGTTATGATTATGTGGCTGTGTTTAATGGTGGAGAAGTCAACGACGCCAAAAGAATTGGAAAGTATTGTGGTGATAGTCCACCCATGTAAGTAGCACCTGTTTTATTTCAAAACTTCTTTCTTTCTTCTTCTGTTTTAATCCTCATCCAAGGATATGCTTATTGATTTTTAGAGAGATAGGAAAGGCGAGAGAGAGAGAAACATCAATGTGAGAGAGAAATATTGATCAGTTGCCCCAACCCAGGATCAAACCTGAAACCTGGGTATGTAACCTGACTGGGGACCGAACCCAAAACCTTTTGGTGTATGGGATGCTCCAACAAACTGAGCCACCCAGGTGGGGCTCAAAACTTATTTCTTATTCAATTGATCAACTATGTTTTATTTTCTGAAAGATTTTATATTGTTTTATTCACAAGTTCCTGGGTTCCATGACAGTGAGTAGACAACCTTAACAAGTATAGAGAGGCCTCTACAGCCACATAGATAAACAGAAACAGAGGTGGCAATGACCACAGGCAGATGCTGAGTCAGATGCATGGATATGTCACTGCCCTTTAAAGGTGAGGTTGTGCCTCAGAGTGAAAGGGAAAATTCTGATTAAAACAAAACAAAACTAAACTAAACTAAACTAAACTTGGGGCTACCTACTGGGGACCCAGACAAAGAAAACAGAAAGCTTACAACAGATCCAGGTGATTTTACCTGATCAGGTCCTGTCCTGGATCTTGTAGCTCCTCTTCACATTGTTGTTGTTCAAATTTTGGTGAGTGAACCCGAAAGGTACTTATCAGAACATTTATGGAGCTATGAGCTCTGCCATTTACTAGTTGCATGACCCTGGGCACATTACTTAACTGTAAGATATTTGGTGCAAGATATTTCACACCTTGGTATACAATACTAGGAAAGTGACAATTGAAACAACTATAGCTTGTCATCAAAGTCACCAAAGTAAACACCCTTTCCTACTTTGTTGCTTAAACAGAATTAGATTATGTGCACCACCTGCTTTTACATGTGTCTATGGTTTCCACAGACATGCTTGAGTTAAAGCAAGGTTAATTTTCAGTTTCAATTCATTTATATTTAAGTTCAATAATAATTTAAAAATTTTAATGCATTCAAGTTAGTTATACTTACACATTAGTATATCTGAATTTGGCTTTATAGATGAACTAGTGGCCCGGTGCACAAAATTCATGCACATTAAAAGGGGATTAATTAGAGGAAATATTTTAATATTGCTGTTTTCCTTTTCTCTAAAATAGAAGTGTCAGAGATTAAAGAAAATTAGTAAAATTTTGAAAATATATGAAAATCTTCCTCCTCTCAGAGTCTGGGGTGCACCATGGAACCCAGAGTCAAGTCCCTGCCTGCCCATGTGCACCTCAAAATCACGCGAGACCCAGACCCGGTAGCCCCCCTCTCCCAATTGGGCTAGATCCAGACCTAGCTGGTCCCACCCTTGTTAAGCCCTGCCAGGCGGGGGGCACAGCCTCACATCCCCTAGCCCGGAGCCAGGGCAGGGAGCATGGCCTGAGGTTCCCTGTCAAGTCCCGGTGGGTGGGGGACCTGAGGTCCCCCGTGAAGCCCCTCCAGGCAGAGGGTGTGCCTTGAGGTCCCCCATCAAGGCCCACCGGGTGGGAGGTGCAGCCTCAGGTCCCCTGGCCCGGTGCCGGGAGGGGGGTGCAGCCTCAGGTCCCCCATCAAGCCCCACCAAGAGGGAGGCACAGCCTCAGGTGCCCCGTCAAGCTCTACTGGGCGGGGGTCATGGCCTCAGGTCCCCCAGCCCGGGGCAAGGGGAGCAGCCTGAGGTCCCCCGGCCCAGCACTGGGGCAGGGGGGCAAACCTTGAGGTCTCCTGTCAAGACCTGCAAGGCAGGAGGGCGCAGCCTCAGGTCCCCCTGCTCAGCGCCGGGGTGGGGTGTGCGATCTCAGGTCCCCTGTCAAGCCCCACCAGGCAGGAGGCGCAGTCTGAGGTCCCCCAGCCTGGCGCTGGGGTGGGGGGTGCAGCCTGAGGTCCCCCAGCCCAGCACCAGGGTCGGGGTTGAACCTTGAAGTCCCCCATCAAGCCCCACCGGGTGGTGGCGTGGCCTGAGGTCCCCCCTCAAGCCCTTCTGGGTGGGAGGCACAGCCTGAGGTCCCCTGTCAAGCCCCACAGGGGTCGGGGGCGGGGACACAGTCTCATGTCCCTACTGATTGCTCGTTAAGGCTCCTTACAGGAACTCGGCCTCTGCTGTGGGTGCAGCATCTTGTGTTACAGAAACCCCCCCTCCACTGTGGGTGTAGCCATCTTGTGTTATGGAAACCCCCACCTCTGCTGAGGGCACCATCATCTTTGTGGTGGAGTGATGGTAAATTTGCATATTCCCTCTTTATTATATAGGATGTGTTGGAGAAAAGCCCATTTCTAAGCTCCTAAAGAGTCCCTTATATTCTTTTTCTATTCTGCTGGAACAAATTACCACAAACTGAGTGGCTTAAAACAACATATTTGTTCTCTTATATTCTGGAGGTGAAAAGTCTGGAATCAGTTTCACTGGGCTAAAATCAACCTGTCAGCAGGTGTTTTCTTCTGGAAGTGCTGCCAGGCAGGGAGACCTGGCTGGGGTAGGTCTGCCCAGGGCTGGCCAGTAGTGTGTGGGCTCTGACTTTGTGCAGGAAAGGTTTCCCACCACAGGTCCAGGTGATTATGAGGAAATGTTTATGAAAGCTGGAACAATGAAATAAGGAAGAGCTTAGCATAGAAGGAGCAACAGGAGAGCCCAGGCTGGGCTGCTTTAATTCTCTGGAAAGTCAGAGGAAAGCGGGTCTTGGGTACAGGGCCAGAGGTTTTTCCTGGGATGAGCTGCCACTGCCCATCGCTGCCCTGGTCACAAGTCTCAAGGGATCCTTTAGAGTTTAGGAGATGTGTGTCTGGGAGGGGGGGTCCCACGGGTGGGAAGGGAAGAGAAGAAGGGAAAGGGAAGAATGGTGGCTGCCCCCAGAGGGAGAACATGTGCTGGGTCCTTTGTCTTGAGGGCTTTTATCTCTTTCTCACAGGCGGGTATCTTAGGGGAGGTCTTGGGGGAAGCAACAGAATATTCATCAGTTTCTTAGGTGTGTTCCTCCAGGGCCGTGGTCTCCATGGATTGGTCAGTGTCAGAGCAGGGGGTTGTTAGTCATTACAGCTGGTCCTGGAGTCGCTCACCTGATTTTTCTGCTTTTCTGGGTCTGAAGCTGAAATATAGCTGAGGCCTAGATGTTATCTCTAGGGAGGTGACCTTGTGTATCTGCTATAAGTTACTCTGCAGTTTGCTCAGTTCTCTGTCTCAGTTTCCCAATTTCACTTGTCCTGGCTTCATGGCCTATCTTGGAAGCTTGAAAGAGAATCAGTTTCCTTGCCTTTTTTCAGCTTCTGGAGGCTGCTGGCAATCCTTGGCAGTGGCTCCTTCCTTGTCTTTAAGGCACATCATCCTATCTCGGCTTCTGTCATATTTTCTCCTCCACAGCAGTCAGACCTTTCTCTTATGAGGGTACTTGTGGTTACATTCAGGGCCCACCTACATAGTCTAGGATGCTCTCCCCTTCTCAAGATCCTTAACTTAACCTTCTCTGCCAAGTCCCTTTGCATATGAAGTAACATTCATAAGTTCCAGGAATTAGAAAGTGGACACTTTAGGGGCCATTATTCAGCTAATCACACCCTTGTTGATTAGAAGCCAGTCTTTTCCTCTAGATCCTCCTTCTCAGCTCCTCTTTTCTCCCTTGAAATCCCCCTTGACCCAGTAGTCCTCTTTTTCTCCATCTTCAGTTCTGCCTCCTTTTTTTGGTTCCTTCCCCATAACCTATAAATTTAAGTTCTCCCAAATTAAAAAACAACTCCCTCTTGACTATCCTGCTCTAGCTTCTTCTGCCATGTTTTTTTCTTTGTATACAACTGTTTTAAAAATAATTTCATTTAATTTTCTAGCAATATGGCAAATAAGCTAGGTTAAAGCATTGCTGAGTTGGCAAAAAATAAGAGAAATCATCTGAGGTAAAAAAAAAAAAAAAAAAAAAAAAACCCCACAAAAAACAAAAGTGATGAAAAGCCCAAATCTGGAGAGAAAAACAAGTATTTGGAGGTGGCAGCTTTCTTCAGGATTTGTGCCAGTCTTTGATGACCAAGAACTTCATTCTTTACAGGCCGTGCTTGGGAATAGAGGATAGAGCTCAGGGTCCAGGAAAGGGGGGACATTTGATCAAAGACCATAAGGGACCGACTGAAAGTGACACCAACATGACTTAACTAACTATCCCTATAACCCACAAGTGATAGTAAGGAACATCAGCCGTTTTGGCCTTAGCTTTTGATAAAGGGAAGAAGAGGTAGTTCTTTATGATAATTCCTAACCAAAATACAGTCCACATATAAGTCTAGGGTTACAATTTATACTAAATGCACTCAAGAATTTAATTTATAGTTTCCAAGTTGGTAGTGCCCACAGGGGCTGACAGAAGAAAATATAAATTCTCATTGGAAGAATGCATCTTAAACTTTAAGAATACCTATAGAAAAAAATGGAAGGGAGGACACAAAATGGCAGCCAAAATGGCAAATGTGTCCCAAGCCTTAGAGCAGATAGAAGGAGCATCTAAATTGAATAATATACAGCTGGAATTGGTAAATAGACACAGCTGGTGAGACAATTTGCATCTGGGAAGGGCAGATGATGCTCAGAGAATGGTAGGATTGGGGATCTGGGCTGGAGAGAGTTGTGAGAACTCCAAGAGGGTCAGAAGGAAGCTGCATGGCACTAAGTCCATATCACTGTGACTGTGGAAAGGAAGTCCACAGGACTGCTGGTGGCAGGGGGTTATAGATCTAAGTCCACAGCCATGAGAGGCTGAACCCAGAGAGGAATGCCTGAAGAACTGCCCAAGCTACACAGTGCCGGGGGTAGAGAAACAGTGGCGCAGTTGTTTCCCCTCTTCTTGGTCTTTGCTTTTATTTGCTAAACCCAGTTCATAGGACCTTTCAAATAAAAACGCTCAACCATGACTGAGGTGCAGGTGGAAGTAGGACTTGTGGAGTCTGGGGAGAGGCTGTGGAGAAGAGCAGATTGGGGAGAGGTGACCAAGAGTCCAACACTGGGACATTCCTGACACTCTGGACCTAAGCAGCCATTTTCTCCTGAAGAGCTATCTCCCTGCAGTCTCCAGGCAATAATATAGCCACACTCAGACTACACCCTGAGTGGTACAAAGGACACAAAAAATCTGAATAGCCCCTAAGAGCCCTCAGGGACTGGATTGAAGAGCGGCCATTCAGTCCCAGAAAGCAATACAGCAACCTCCCTAACTAAATCTATGTCAGAAATAGCTGCTTGAGAGATTAAGATTGACAGCAGGCAGACAGTCTAAGTGGGCAGATTGGTCCTGCCTGCTGGCAGTGGAGATAGACACAAACAGAGGATGGTGGATCATGTGGAAATTCAACACAGTGCTGACTACCTATTAGGACAATGAGAAGTGTCAGACAGTATAGAAGAGTGGGATCATAAATCAGCCCCCATGGGGCATTAAAACAGCTGAAATGAACAACACTTCACTTATTTTAAAAAGATTATCTTTTATTTAAAAATTTAAAAACATTTCTTTGTTTTTTTGTTTCTTTTTTATTTTTTCACATTATTTTTTCTTCATTCTATTTTTAATTGTTATTTTATCTTATTTTTGAAAAATTTTTTCTCTTTCTTTTCTTCTTTTCCACTCATCTCTTTCTACTGCTTCTATACTGAACCGAGGTCCTCCCCATATTCATTCAATTCCTTAACCTTACTTTCTGTATATAAGCTCTGCCTCTACAGATTCTGCCCCCACCCTCTTTTCTGGGTGTTCGTTGTTTGCATTTTCATTTATCTTTTTGTTCTGTGGTGTTTTCTCCCCACATGTATATGTTTTTTTATTTTTTTTTACTTTTTCTTTTCTGTTACAATTTTTTCTTTCCTCGATATCATTTTTGCTCTCTTTTCTCTTCTCTAATTCTCTTTTCTCTAGTGGTCACTAATATTGGGGTTATCAGTGTCCTGAGTACATTCGTGTTTTGTTCCCTTTGTGTCGTATTTTATCAAGTTGTATTTTGTGCTGCTTGGTCAAAAGTGGTAGAAAGCAAGCTACATAACCAGACACACTGAAAGAAGACTCCATCCACGAATGGGACAGTAACACTCAAGTCCCAGTTACACCAAGTTAACCCAAATTGCCCAAGTAGGAGGCATCCCTAGATTGCCCAGACCAGAGAGATTGGACCACTGGGTCCCATAAAACATCTATATGAGACAAACTCAAAAAATCTGGGTGGCATAGCAGTTGATCTGGTCTGTTTCTTTGAATCACAAAGAAAAATGGGGAGACAAAGAAACAACCTCCCCTTCTAAAGAAAAGGAGAAATTATCAGAAAAGGAAATAAATGAAATGGGGGCAAGCAAGTTGTCAGAGAAAGAATTCAGAGCAATGGTATAAGGACACTGAAAAGGATGGAAGATAAATTCAACAACATGCATAAAAATCAAGAGGAAATGAAGAAGAATCAAGAGGAAGTGAAGAATGATGTAGCCACAATAAAGAACAAAATGGAAAGTTACAACAGTAGACCAGAAGTGAGGACTATATTAGTGAATTAGAAGACAAGGTAGATAAAACACAGCAGCAACTGGAAAAAAACTTAAAAAGAAGGAGGAGAGCCTAAGGGAGCTTTGGGACAACATGAAACAAAACAACATCTGCATAATAGGGGTGCCAGAAAGAGAGGAAGTGGAGTGAGGAATAGAAAACCTGTTTGAAGAAATACTAGTAATGACAGAAAACTTCCATGATATTGGGAATAAAAAAACTCACACAAGTCCAAAAAGCTCACAGATTCCCAAACAAGATGAACCCAAATAGACTGACACCAAGACACATCATAATTAAATTGGCAAACACCAATGACAAAGCAAGAATCTTAAAGGCTGCCAGAGAGAGACAGAAAGTTACCTATAAGGGATCTCCCATTAGACTATCAACTGATTTCTCAACAGAAACAAATCAGGCCAGAAGGGAATAGAATAAAATATACAAAGTGACACAAAGCAAGGGACTGAATCCAAGAGTACTATAGCCAGCAAGGCTATCATTCAAAATTGAAGGTGAAATCAGGAGGTTCACAGACAAAAAAGGTCTAAGGGAGCTTATTACCACCAAGCCAGCAATGCAAGAAATGTTAAAGCATGCTGTAAAAAAGAAGAAATAGAAAGGGAAGAAGGAACACAGGCACAAAGGATAAAAATGGCAACAAAGAAGTACCTATCAATAATAATAAAAGCATACTATGCTAATTAGACCAGACAGCCTAACATCCTTCCAGCTGTCCTTCAGGACAAAGCTGCGGCAGCTGCAAGGGCTGAGCCTAAGCCATCAGTAGAACATCCCCTTAGAGCTCCCAGACTGTGAGAGGGGGCAGGCCAGGCTGAGGGACTCCCTCCCCTGTGCATGAATTTTTGTGCACCAGGCCTCTAGTCAATAATAACCTTAAATGTAAATGGATTAAATGCTCTAATCAAAAGACATAAGGTAGCTGAATGGATAAGAAAACATGAACCATGTATTTTCTGTCAACAAGAGACCTACCTCAGCACAAAGAACTCACAGACTGATAGTGAAGAGATGGGAAAAATTTTTTTCTGGCAAATGGAAATGAGAATAAAGTTGGGGTAGCAATACTTATATCTGACAAAATAGATCTCAAACTGAAGGCTATAACAAGACATAAGGAGGGCCACTTCATAATACTAAAGAGAGCAAATCAAGAAGAGGATATAACTTTGGTAAACATATATGCATCCAATACAGGAGCACCCAAATACATGAAAAAGCTTCTTAAAGATATCAAGGGAGAGATGGACAGCAATACAATCATAGTAGGGGACTTTAATATCCCATTGACACCATTGGATAAATCCTTTAAACAAAAATATCAGCAAAGAAACAGCAATCCTAAATGACTCACTAGATCAGATGGACTTAATTGACATTTTCAGAACATTTCAACCCAAAGCTACAGAATATACAATCTTCTCCAGTGCACATGGAACATTTTCAAAGATATACCACATATTAGGACACAGGCAAAGTCTCTTCAAATTCAAGAAGATAGAAATCATATCAAGCATCTTCTCAGATCACAATGGGATAAAATTAGAAATCAACTATAATAAAAACCATGAAATACTTGGAGGCTAAATAGCATGCTATTAAACAATGTTTGTGTTACCAAAGAGATCAAAGAAGAAATAAAAAGCATTCTGGAAACATTGAAAACACAACAATCCAAAATCTATGGGACACAATGAAAGCAGCCCCGAGAAGGAAGTTCATAGCTCTACAGGCCTACCTCAAAAAACAAGAAAAATAGTAATAAATTATCTAACCCTAAAACTGAAAGAATTAGAAAGAGATCAACAAGAAAAATCCCAGAGTAAGCAGAAGGAAGGAAATAATAAAGATCACAGCAGAAATAAATGACATAAAGAACAAAAAAAACAATACAAAAGATCAATGAAACCAAGAGGTGGTTCTTTGAAAGGATAAAAAAGATTGATGAACCTCTAGTCAGGCTACCAAGAAACAAACAGAGAGGACCCAAATAACCAAAATTGGAAATGAAAAAGGTGAAGTAACAACCAACCCCGCAGACAAAGAAAGGATTATAAAACAAAACAAAAAACCTACGAACAACTCTACTCCCACAATTTGGACAACTTTGATGTAATGGACACAGTCCTAGAAAAATACAAGCTTCCAAAACTTAATCAGGAAGAATAAAAAAACTTGAATAGGCCGATAACTACTGATGACATTGGAACAGTAAAAAAAAAAAAAAAAAAAAAAAAAAAAAAAAAGCTCCTAGCAAACAAAAGCCCTTGACCAGACAGCTTCACAGGGGAGGTTTTTTTTTTCTGTTTTTTTTAAAAAATATATTTTATTGATTTTTTACAGAGAGGAAGGGAGAGGGACAGAGAGCTAGAAACATCGATGAGAGAGAAACATCGATCAGCTGCCTCCTGCACTCTCCCTACTGGGTATGTGCCTGCAACCAAGTTACATGCCCTTGACCGGAATCGAACCTGGGACCCTTGAGTCCCCAGGCCGACGCTCTATCCACTGAGCCAAACTGGCCAGGGCCACAGGGGAGTTTTACCAAACAATCAGAAAAAGAACTAAAACCTACCCTTCTCACACTATTCCAAAAAATTCAAGAGGAAGGCACACTTCCAAGTTCTTTCTATGAAACCACAATTACCCTAATTCCAAAACCAGATAAAGACACTACAAAGATAGAGAATTACAGGCCAATATCTCTGATGAACATAGATGCTAAAATCCTCAACAAAAGTCTAGCAAATCGGATCCAGCATTACATCAGAAAGATCATACACCATGACCAAGTGGGATTTATTCCAGGGATGCAAGGCTAGTATAATATTTGCAAATCAATAAACATGATACAGCACATAAACAACTTTATTGAAAACAAATCAATAAACATGATACAGCACATAATATCAATTGAGGCAGAAAAGGCATTTGACAAAATCCAACATTTTTTCCTGATAAAAACTGTCAGCAAAGTGGAAATAGAAGGATCAGAGCTCAACATGATAAAAACCATATATGACAAACCTGTAGCCAACCTTGTACTCAATGGGCAAAAAGTAAAACCATTTCCCCTAATAACAGGGACAAGACAGGGATGCCCACTTTCAGCACTTCTGTTCAACATAGTATTGGAATTGCTAGCCATAGCGATCAGACAAGAAAAAGAAACAAAAGGCATTCAAATTGGAAAAGAAGAAATAAAACTGTAATTGTTTGCAGATGACATGACATTGTACAGAGAAAACCCTAAAGACTCCAATAAAAACATAATAGGCAATGAATTTGGCAATGTAGCAGGACACAAAATTAACATCCAGAAATCTATGGCTTTTTTATACACCAATAATGAACTCACAGAAAGAGAAACAAACAAAAAAAATCTCATTTACCATTGCAACCAAAAATTAAGATACCAGGAATAAATTTAACCAAGGAGGTAAAGGACCTGTACTCAGAAAATTATAGGACGCTGAAAAAAGAGATAGAGGAAGACATAAACAAATGGAAGAATATACTGTGTTCATGGATTGGTAGAATCAACATCATCAAAATGTCTATACTATCCAAAGCAATCTATAGATTCAATACACTCCCCATTAAAATACCAATGGCGTACTTCAAAGACCTAGAACAAACTCTCCAAAAAGTCATCTGGGCATGTGAAGAAGAGAAAACAAGATGGTGGCATAGGTAAACACCTAAACTGCCTCGCACAACAATATCAAAACTACAACTAAAAGACAAAACAGACAGAACCACAGGAAAGCTGGCCGAGTGGAAATTCTACAACTAGAAGAAAAGAGGAAAGCACATTGAGAATCAGAGGAGCTGCAGGAGGCAGAGGTAGGGAGACTCACACACAGAGAGGACAGGTGGCTGTGTGCATGGGCGGCTGACTTTCTAAAGCAGGAGGGAGTCAGAAGCTCCCGACTGCACTGAACTCCAGTACTGGGCAAGACGCTGGGAAACCAAACTCATTCGGGTGAAATCTGGACTATCAGGGAAAGAGAAAGCACACTGAGACTTGGAAGCTGTGGAACGCAGAGGTCCGGAGGTGCGCGTGCACAGAGGGGACTGACTGCTGAATGCACGGAAGGCTGAGTGTGCAGCTGGCTTTCTAAAGTAGGAGGGAGAAGGAAACTCCTGACTGTGCTGAACTCCAGTTCCGGGCAAGTTTCTGGGAACTCCAACTCATTCGGGGAGAAACTGGACTGTGTGGCAGCAGGCGAAACTTGATGGCGGCTTTCTCCCAGAGGTGCTTGCAGTGATTACCGAGGGACACTGAGTCCCAGGGGCCTCATAGGGCAGGGCTGACAGAAAACCAAGGCTGTCTGCTCCACCCTGAAACCCCGCCCCATCCAAGCTGAACACAGAGACTTTTGCAATTTTGCAAGTCCTGTCTCATAAGAGTGTCTCCAGCACAGAAGTTCTCCCAGCATAGACACAGCTGATCCTCACAGCCAATTGGCCTGGAGGTTAATTCCTCCCACTGATACCAACAACAATCAAGACTTAACTACAACAAGACTGTGCACACAGCCCACAAAGGGGTGCACCAAGAGTGTCCACCTCAGGTAATTAGGGAGGCTGAGCCACTGGACCCTATACGACACCCAGCACACAAAGCCACTCTATCAACTCAGGGAAGCAGCGAAAATGCGGAGACAAAGAACAGATCACAAATGAAAGAAATGGAGGAAAACAAATGACTGGATAGAGTTCAAAACCACGGTTATAAGGTTTTTCAAGAATTTCCTAGAAAAGGCTAATAAATTTAGTGAGACCCTTGAAGATATGAAAAAGGACCAACTAGAAATTAAGCATACACTGACTGAAATAAAAAATATACAGAGACCTAACAGCAGACTAGAGGACCACAAGAATCAAGTCAAATATTTGAAACACAAAGAAGCAAAACACACTCAGCTGGAAAAAGAAAAAAGAATCCAAAAAGTTGAAGATAGTGTAAGGAGCCTCTGGGACAACCTCAAGCGTACCAACATCCAAATTATGGGGGTGCCAGAAGAAGAGAGAGAGCAAGATACTGAAAACCTATTTGAAGAAATAATGACAGAAAACTTCCCCCACCTGGTGAAAGAAATAGACTTACAAGTCCAGGAAGCACACAGAACCCCAAAGAAAAGGAATCCAAAGAGGACCACACCAAGACATATCATAATTAAAATGACAAGAGCAAAAGACAAAGAGAGAATATTAAAGACAGCAAGAGAAAAACAGTTAATTACCTACAAGGGAGCACCCATATGATTATCAGCTGATTTCTCAACAGAAACTATGCAGGCCAGACGAGAGTGGCAAGAAATATTCAAAGTGATGAATAGCAAGAACCTACAACCAAGATTACTCTACCCAGCAAAGCTATCATTCAGAATTGAAGGTCAGATAAAGAGCTTCACAGATAAGAAAAAGCTAAAGGAGTTCATCATCACCAAACCAGTATTATATGAAATGCTGAAAGATATTCTTTAAGAAGAGGAGGAAGAAGAAAAAGGTAAAGATAAAAATTATGAACAACAAATACATGGCTAGCAACAAGTGAATCTAAAAATCAAGTGAATAAAAAATCTGATTAACAGAATAAACTGGTGAATATAATAGGATCAGGGGCATAGAAAGGCAGTGGACTGACAATTCTCAGGGGGAAAGGGGTTTGGGAGGTATGGGAAGAGACTGGACAAAAAGCATACACCTATGGATGAGGACAGTGGGGGTGGAGGGGAGGTAAGGGCAGAGGGTGGGGTGGGAACCAGGTGGAGGGGAGCTATGGGGGGGAAAAGAGGAACAATTATAATAATGAGAACAGTAAAGATGTATTAAATTAAAATAATAATAATAATAATGAAGTCATCTGGAATATAAAAAGACCCTGAATAGCTGCAGCAATCTGAGAAAGAAGAACAATGTTGGAGGGATCACAATACCAGATATCAAACTATGTTACCAATCCATGGTTCTTAAAACTGCCTGGTACTGGCACAAGAACACATATAGACCAATGGAACCGAACAGGGAACCCAGAGGTTGACCCAAGGCATTATGCTCAATTAATATTTGGCATAGGCATGAGCATACAATGGAGTCAAGACAGTCTCTTCAATAAATGGTGTTGGGAAAATTGGCCAGATACATTCATAAAAGTGAAACTAGACTGTGGAGAACGGCTACAGCATTCAGACTGGATCAGGCCTCGGACTGACTTATGGCAAAGCCACATACAAGTCCCAGCTTGGAGGGCAAAGCCCTCCCATCACAATTATAGCCAAAAGGCTATCATTGTAAGCTTGACCTTATAGTCTGACCCTGCATTCCTAGGTAGGTATGGGATGTGGGTTGTGGGGGGTGCAGCAAGTGCTGCCTAAACAAAGCTTGATAGAGTTCAGAGAATGGCAACAAGAGGAAAGAAGCAGATTTGAAATTCACAGTAACATTGTAAACATCTTGCCCTTGTTTTGCTTTGTGTAATCTGAATATAAATTAAAGATCCTGCTTACAAGCAGGTTCACTGTTTCCTCATCCAGGCATAGTGATCCACCTGGCCCCAATTGTATTCTCTTGTCTGTATCCTTTAATCCTTCAACACCCCTCCTCAGGTTAACCATTGGCTGTGCTGGGTGTGGTTCACTAGACCACCAACTTACACCATACACAAAAATAAACTCAAAATGGATAAAGGACTTAAATGTAAAACAGAAAACCATAAAAATCCTAGAAGAAACCATAGGCAGCAACATAGCAGACACTTGTCATAGCAATATCTTTACTGATAAAGCTCCTGGGGCAATGGAAACGAGGAGAAAATAAATATATGTTACTACATCAAAATAAAAAGCTTCTGCATCACAAAAGAAACCATCAACAAAACAACAAGAAAGCCCACTGCATGGGAGAACGTATTTTCCAATGTTATCTCCGATAAGGGTTTAATTTCCAAAATTTATAGGGAAGTCATACAACTTAACAAAGGGAATATAAACAATCCAAAAAATGGGCAAAAGACCTAAATAGATACTTTTTGAAGGAGGACATACAGAAGGCCAAGGGACATGAAAACATGCTCAGAGTCACAAATCATCCAATTGATGCAAATCAAAACAATGATAAGGTACCATTGATAAGGTAACAATGATAAGTCACACCTGACCGAGTGGTTATTATCAACAGACGACAAGTGCTGGCCAGGATGTGGAGAAAAGGGAACCCTCTTGCACTGCTGGTGGGAATGCAGACTGATGCAGCCACTGTGGAAAACAATATAGCGTTGCCTCAAAAAATTAAAAATGGAACTTCCATTTGACTCAGTAATCCCACTTCTAGGAATATATCCCAAGAAACCAGAAACACCAATCAGAAAAGATATATGCACCCCTGTGTTCATAGCAGCACAATTCACCATAGCTAAGATTTGGAAACAGCCTAAGTCCCCATCAGCAGATGAGTGGATTAGGAAACTGTGGTACATCTACACAATGGAATACTATGCTGCTTTAAAAAAGAATGAATTCTTACCATTTGCAACAGCATGGATGGAACTGGAGAGCATTATGCTAAGTGAAATAAGCCAGTCAGAGAAAGATAAATATCACATGATCTCACTCATTTGTGAAATATAAACAACATAAACTGATGAACAAAAATAGAACCAGAGAAATAGAAGCATCGAACAGACTGTCCAACCTATGAGGGAAGGTGGGGGGTGAGGGGGTAAGAGATCAACCACAGGACTTGTATGCATGCATATGAGCATAGCCAATAGACACAGACAGTAGAATGGTGAGGGCATGTGCTGGTTGGTGGGAATGTCTGAGGAAGAGGTCAATTGGGGAAAAAGTAGACTCATGTAATACTTTAGACAATAAAACATTTAAATAAAAAAACCCCGAATACCTATAAATAAAGTTTTAAGAAACATAGGTTCCCAATACAAAAGCACAAAGCACCAAGGAAAGTCAACATAAACAGGAAACAGCAGAAATAAGCAGTATAGTCAGATCCATAAAGGCATTTATAAAAAGTATGAGACAGAATGTGAAATGTGTATGCTTAAAGAAATATGCCAACCAAATACACAGTGCAGGATATTCAAAATATGACTAAGAAACAAGAGACTTTCAGAAATGTTGAAACAGATTTAAAAAAGAGCCTAAGAGAATTTTTAAAACTGAGACATATAATAATTTAAACAAACAACTTAATGTATATGTAAAATTACTGATAAGACATAGCTCCAGGAAGAATTGGGGAACTGAGAAATAGATGTGAGATAATTAGCTGGAATGTAGCATAGACAGATAGATGGAGAAGAGAAAGAGGTGTTCAGAGGCACAGAGGCCAGAGTGGAAGCATGTCACATGTTTAACACACATGTAATCAGAGTTCTCTAACAGAAAATAAACAATGTAATGTTTGAAGAAATAATAGCTGAGACTTTTCCAATGCGGATGAAAGATATCAATCATCAAATTAAAAACTCAGTAAATCCTAAGCGACATATATAGTATATAATACTAGAAGGCCAATGCACGGGAATTCGTGCATTGGTAGGGTCCCTAGGCCTGGCAGGTGATCAGGGCCAATCTGTGGGGCGATTGGGGGGCCCCCCGTTGGCACCTGACTTGGCTGGCCTGGGGTCTGCGAGCTGGGGGCAGCTCCTGCTTTGAGCGTCTGCCCCCTGGTGGTCAGTGACCACCAGAGGCTCGCCCTGATGACAGCGACTGGTGACCCGCCTTGGTCTGGCGCCCCTGCTCACCTGCTCTACCATCCTGCTGCAACTGATGCCCTCCATGTTCCATGCTCTGCTGCCTGCTGCCAACACCTGCCATGTTCCATCCGCGCCACCCAGTGGTCAGCGCACGTCATAGCGTTGTTCAGTTCTACCATTTGTATATTAGGGTTTTAGTTTATTTGCATATTAGGGTTTTATGTATTTAGATACCCATTCCTATGTGCTTTATAGTAAACCACAGAACAGAAGAGAGGGATGTTAAAAACAGCCAAAGAGAAAGGCATGGTATCACAAAGGAAAGACATAACTTAATAACTAACTTCTCAACAGCAACATTGTAAGTTAGAAGATCTTAGAAGAATGTCTTCAAAGTACTGAGACAAAGTAACTATTAAACTTGGATTGTGAAAAACCTCTTTTGTGAATGTGGGTGAAATCAACACTTTTTCAGTTAAACAAGAGCTGAGAGAGTTTACTACCAACATATTCTAACCAAAGAAACTTCATTATGTACTTCAGGCTGGAAGATAATGATCACAGAATAAAGGGTGCAGGAGGAAACAATGGACAAAGGTATTGGTCATAAGTGTTGAAGGGTTCTGAGGTCCTTGTATTATTTGACAATAGGGTGAAGATATTATTAAACTTTATAATTTGCTAAAGTAAATAGAGATGTTAAATTTAGGGTAACCTCTAGAAAAAGTAGAAGTCTTTAACTTCCAAAACACTGGAGGAAAAACATGAAATGAGAAAAAGTGTTAGGTCCAAAAAGAAAAGGGGGCAAGAGAAACATAAAAAAGATAGGCCATATAAAAAGCAAAAAATGGGATGGTAGAAATATCTCCAGATCTATTTGTAACCAATATAAATACAAATGTATCAAATTATTAATGGGAAGGTAAAGACTGTTAGACTGGATAACAGCAAAATCCAGTCATGTGCTGTTTATTAGACATTTAAAAAACACACACACATAAAAAACAAGAAGACTGAGCATTTGAGAATAAAATAATACAAAAAAGATATTGGAAAAAATGCTAATTGAAGAAAAGTGGCATAGCTTTATTGATATCAAGTCAAAGTAGATTTGGGGCAGAAAGCATTACTAGAAATAGTTAACTATATAATGATTAAAAAGGGCAATTTATCAGAAGTTATAAACTTGCATGTATGTCAATGTGTAAAGCAAAAGAAAAAATAAAAATTAAAATTAAAAGATAGATCTACAAAGTCCACTATTATAGTAGGAGATTTTAAACACATCTCTAAATAATTGACAGATTAACTGTGAATTACAGAAAGATGGGAAATTCAGATGCTGAAGATTAAAAAAATAATTAATAGGCTTGGTCTAAGGGACAGAGAACACTGCATCCAACAACAGGGAAAAATACATTTTTCAAGCAAAAATGGACATGACTTGAGGTGGTGAACACACAATGCAAAATACAGATGATGTATTATAGAATTGTACCTGGAACCTATATAATTGTATTAACTATTGTGATCTCAATAAATTCAATAAATAAATTTAAAATAAAAAAGCAATACAAATAGGATGCATAGCCAGCCTCCCTCATGCCCAGAATTTAGACACTATACTTAATGGTGTAAAAGTGAGCTTTTGGTGAAGTTGATGGCGGTCTAGGTAAACTCAGGTACTCGCCACCTCCCACAACCATATCAATATTACAACTAAAATATAGAACAACCATCATTCAGAACTCCTGAAATCTGGCTGAATGGAAGTCCTGCAACTAGAGAAGTAAAGAAGAAAGCATATTGAGACTGGTAGGAGGGGTTGGAGGCATGGAACTGGCTGATCTGACATCCATGTGTGCCATTTTTCTAATCAGGAGGGAGATCTTTCCTGTGGAGGCCACCCATGAGAAGCAAGTGGTCTCAGCCCTACACCAGACTCCCAGCCCAGAGTTCCAGAGCTGAGAAGAGAAGTCTCTGTAATTTCGGCCTGTAAAAACCAGCAGAGATTGTGGCTGAGTGGCACAGAGGCTGCTGGAGTACCAGGTCCTATTAAAAGGCCCGCACACAAACTTACACTGTGTCATGTCCTCTGAGCTTCAGCACCCGGCAACTTTGGGGGAATCTAGGGACATATGGATTGTCTGGCATCAGGGCAGGAACTCAGGGGTAGCTTTCTTCCAGATGGGGCTGGTCACAGGGGTCATTGTTCCTGTGCTAGGACCTCCCCTGTCACAGGGCTGACTAGCAGCCATATCTGAGTCTTCATCAGCCTGGCTCACACTGTTTGCTCAGCCCTGGTGATTCCCTGAGACCTCTCCCAATCCAATTTGGAGCCCCAAGCTGTTTGCAGCAGCTTTTTCATATGAATGGCCTGTCCTGGCTCAGGCTTCAGACTTTCCTAAAATCTCTGAAACAAGCTGCAGCTGGTGTCATCATGCCCCTAACCCATCAGTAAATGGCCCAAGACCTGGCACTAGCACCAGCCTGCTTTGCTTCACAGCTGGGCCTCAGCTGGGCAGAAATAGACTTACAAGTCCAGGAAGCATAAGAGTCCCAAACAAGAGGAACCCAAAGAGGCCCACATCAAGACACATCATAATTAAAATGCCAAGGGCTAAAGACAAAGAGAGAATCTTAAAAGCAGCAAGAGAAAAGCAGTTAGTTACCTACAAGGGAGCACCCATACGACTGACAGCTGTTTTCTTAACAGAAACTTTGCAGACCAGAAAGGAATAGCGAGAAATATTCAAAGTGATGAATAGCAAGGACCTATAACCAAGATTACTCTCCCCAGCAAAGCTATCATTTACCATAGAATTGAAGGTCAGATAAAGAGCTTCACAGACAAGAAAAAGTTAAAGGAGTTCATTACCCCCAAACCAGTATTACATGAAATGTTGAAGAGTATTTTTTAAGAAGAGGAAGAAGAAGAAGGGTATTCTTTAAGAAGAGGAAGAAGGAGGAGAAAGAGGGGAAGAGATAAAAATATGAACAGTAAAATGGCATTAAATACATATAGACAATTAAATCTAAGAATAAATTGAACAAGAAATCTAATGAACAAAATAAACTGGTGAATAAATAGAATCAGAGACATAGAAACATGGAACAGACTGTTGAATCTCAGTGGGAAGTGGGGAGGGGTTTAAAAGATTAAAGAATTTACATGCACATATGCATTACCTATGGACACAAACAATAGGGTGGTGAAGGCCTGGGGTGGGGCGGGAACCCGGTGAAGGGAGAAAAGAGGGGGACATCTGTAATATCCTCAACAATAAAGATTTTTAAAAAATAATGGTTAACTTTCATTTCAAATGAAATATAATAGTCACTTAAAAAAGAAGAAAGAACATTCCAGAATTGCCAAATAATTATTAAAGAAATTTGATATCTAGCTAAAAGTGATCAAGGGGTGGGCGAACAGACCCAGATTGAATTTCTCCATCCATTCTAACAAACATTCCAGGAATGAATAATTTCAGCACTACACAGATTCTTCCATCAAAAAATAGGGTTGTTCCACAACTAATTTTATAAGGCTCATTTAAATTGACACTCAAACTAGGTAAGGACACTACCAGAAAAGAATATTAGAAACCAATCTCACTAATGAATGTGATGAAAAATAAAGTTTTTTTTATTCCTTGCAAAAAGAAAAAAAATACTAGCAAGCCAAACATAACAATGTATAAAAAATACTCTTTGACCAGGAATTCAAGATTGGCTTGAATTTAGAAAATCTGTTTCATACATCACCGGATTAAAGTGTGACTTGCAGATTTATATGTTTATTTGTTGAAAACATTAATTTATTCAAGAATATCTTTTTAAAATAGCTTTAATTTAAAATTTGTATGTATAAAAATATATTTTAATAGCAACAAAATATAAAATACTCAAGAATGGATTTTACAAATCTTGTGCAAGGCCTTAATAAGAAAATGATAAAGCCTTATTAATATATTTTAAAAGACCTAAATAAATGGCACTATGTACTATTCTCATGAATAGGAAGAATTGATACCACTAACAATATTGGAATTGAAGGTTTTGGGCTCAATTTTAAGTCAGGGCACATACCTAATTTACAATTTGATCTCCAGTTGGGAGCCAACCTATTATTGTGTCTGTTGCGCTCTCTCTCCCCATCTCCCTCCCTTCCTCCTTCACTCCCTCCTCCCCCTCCCCTTTCCCTCTCCCTCAGTTAAAAAAAATATCCTTCTTGGGTGAGGATACAAAAAAAGTATGACTAGAAGGAGGAGTGTTGCGGTTGGGGGGCTATCACATCATCCCTGTGTGTGGTTAGCGCACTATCAATAGCATGGAATTCAGTTCGGAAACATTTACTACACGCCAGCATGTGTGGGCACTAAGTGAGGCACCTGGAACACAGAGATTAACAACTGATAAGTAGTGGGAGGGAGCAAAACAAGGTAAAGGAATGTGCTGGGCCTTTCTGACAAGCGGAGGAAGGTCAGGGATGCCTCTTGGAGGAGATGGTGTTTCTTGAGGGAAGAGATGGAGTTGGAGGCAGAAGGGAGGACAGGCTCATTCCAACCAGAGGCAGCTCTGTTAGCACAGACACAGGGCAGACAGATGCTCTTCTGGAGCCTAAACCTTGAGTTGGGGCCTAGAGAGAGGAGGCAGGTGGGTTCAGTTGGGTTTCACATTCTGCAGACATTGTGCCCTGGAAGGGCAGGTTGGTGCGCAGTGACAGACCTGTTTCCCTAGAGCCCTGTCCTAGACTGCTAGCAGGGAGGCTGCCCCGAGGCTGTGCAGTGGTCCAGATAAAGAGGAGGCAGGGAGGGCTAGGAGAGAAGAGCAGGTGGTGGGTCAAGAAATGTTTAGGAGGCACAATTTGCAGGACATTGTGGTTGATTGACTATGATCGAGGAAGGGGAAGACTGTGGAATGCAAGAACCAATGTAGCCAGCTGTAAGAAATGAAGCAGCCTCCTCAATCTACTCCTGGGCTTTGCCAGGGCAGAGTGGATCCAAGTGAGATTTCTTCTTTCCTTCTTAGTGATTTGTAACATTAATTTGCAAATACAACACATGCCCCTCAGTAAATTCATGGCACTGTGATTTTGTCACATTCATACAAAGCTAAGGTGCAGCATAACAAAAATGTGACTGCTACTAAAATACTTTTCCTTGAGAAAATTTGGTTTCCAATATAGCTCCCAAGATTAGTTCACGGAAAAGGCAGTGAATGGTCACTATAATTATAACATCCTGCCTAGAAGGCTGGCTGAGTTGGGTTTAAGGTTTTTTTTTTTTGGTGTTTATAATAATTGCTTTTTGTTATTTTATCATTTAAACATCAGTAACATTTTATTTATAACTGCAGTTGAGAATTGTGTTTCAAGCACACTGTTCGTATTTCTTTAAAGGAATATGTTTTCAAAACCAAGACAGAATATTTCTGTGAAAGGCTTGATTCTCAGAAGCATTATTTGATCTCCTTAGGTCACTTTTGTGACCAGACTAAAAGCATGTCTTGAGTTCCTTTTCTAGGTCTGCCGAGTCCCTTGGCTCAGAAAGTAATAACCTTCAGGGCAAAAGAGATCGTGCAGTTTTTCTGACTGGTTGGCTCAAGTACAGACCTCCCGCTGAAATTAGCTGAGAGGGGCGGGCGGGGGGCGGGGGGAGACGGCTGGCTGCCTCAGCATAGGCTGTCCCTGATGCCTAAGTGATTCTGCTGAGAAGATGCCTCAAAAAAGGACTTTAGTCAAACCCTCAATTAACTCAAATGTCATGTTTCCACTTAATTAGTTTTTAAGTAGAATTAGCCAAACAGCATTTTTACCATTGTTTAAATAATGACAGCAAAAGCTTAAATGAAATCCCTTGAGATTTAAGAGAGCTTTTAAGCCTCAGTTATTATCACCATTAAATCTTTAGTACCCCTAAAATTGGAGTTTTTAATGATGTCATTATGAGCACCAAAACAAAATAATCACTTGCTCTCTCCTTCAGAGCATTTTGCTATGAAGATTATGAACAGAAATGCTTCCACTGCAGGCATGCATAAGACACATTAAAAATGAAATGGGGCCCTGGCCGGTTTGGCTCAGTGGATAGAGCATCAGCCTGTGGACCAAAAGGTTCCAGGTTTGATTCCAGTCAAGGGAATGTACCTTGGTTGCAGGCTCCGCCCAGGCCCTGCCCGGGGCTTGTGCAGGAGGCAACCAATCGATGTGTTTCTCTCACATTGATATTTATCTCTGTCTTTCCCTTTCTCTTCCACTCTCCCAAAAGAAAAAAAAAAAAAATCAATGGAAAAATATCCTTGGGTGAGGATTAACAAAAACAACAACAACAAAAAAACAGTAACAAAGAAATGGGCCCTGGCCTGTAGTCAGGTGGTTAGAGCACCCTCGCAATACACCCAGGTTTTGGGTTTGATCCCTGGTCAGGGCACATAATAAGAAACAACCAATGAATGCATAAATAAGTGGAACAACAAATCAGTGTTTCTCCTCCTCTCACCCCTTAAATATCATAAAAAAATGGGAATAAAATAATTAAAAAATGGAGCACTGCAGTACTAAATGAAAAAAAACAAAAACCCACAATGAAATGGAATTTCAATTAAACCCTAATGGCTTTCTTGTATCCAGGTGATAGGTAGTCAGCCCTTAGGTAGTGTCTTCACAGCACCTGGAAATTTGTTCATTAAATTTCTTCATCTGATTCTCATGGCCAGCATCTCAGCTCCCCAGGCCGGCTAGACTCAGAGAAGCTGTGCAGTTCCCACATCCATATAAATCCTGAGGTGCTTACGATGAACCAGCTCAGCTTCAGTGTTTACACTGGTCTATGTGTCCACTGCAGTCTATGGAGTCAAGTCCCAGCTCTCCTCCATACTAGCTATAGGGCCTTGGGCAAATCACTGAACTCTGAACATCAGTTGCCTATTCCATAAGAAGGGGTAGTAATAGGGTTGTGGTGCAGAGGGTTTACACAAAACACAGTGCCCAGCTCGGCAAACACTCAATGAATATTAGCTATTAGCATTAACGTTGAGCAGATTAAGGCTTTCACCTTTTTAACGCATTTTAGCTTTTAAGTTTAAACAAGTAGTAATTTGTTAGAAATTAATGGAAACCTAGAAAATTCTACATTTCAGAGAGGTACCACCTAAACTTTAAAATATATCCACTTAAACATGTTTTTGTTCCTTTAGGCCAATTGTATCTGAAAGACATGAACTTCTCATTCAGTTTTTCTCAGACTTAAGCTTAACTGCAGATGGATTTATTGGTCACTACAAATTCAGGCCAAAAAAATTACCTACAACTACAGCAGTGCCAGTGACCACCACAGTCACTGTAACTACAGGTGAGTTTTTCTGTTTTGAAATTTGTACATAAATTTAAGGAGTGTTAAAAAGTCTTTTGAAAGTACAAAGAAAATCAAAAGGAAGTTATTTAAAACTAAAATAAGTTAAATAAGATGAAAACAATACATAAGAGACTAATATGACTCCATTAATGAAAGAAAAGTATAAGGTATAAGAATAATAAGCTAAGCCAAAGCTGGTTTGGCTCAGTAGATAGAGCATTGGCCTGTGGACTGAAGGGTCCTGGGTTTGATTCTAGTCAAGGGCATATGCCCAGCAGGGGGCATGCAGGAGGCAGCCAATCAATGATTCTCTCTCATCATTGATGTTTCCATCTCTCTCCCTTTCTCTCTGAAATCAATAAAAATATTTTTTAAAGAAAAGAATCCTAAGCTAATACTTTTTAAATGGATTTTTAGAAGAGAGGGAGAATTTACATTGATGTGAGAAAGAAATATTGATTGGTTGCCTCCCATCTGCATACCAAAACCTGGGTGTATGCCCTGACTGGGAATCAAACCTGCCACCTTCTGATGTATGGGGACAGTGCTCTAATCAACTGAGCCATACCAGCCAGGGCTAAGCTAATAATTTGTAAATGTCATCTTAAAAAATTATGACCAGTTAAAAATTACTAGGAACCCACATAACAGATCATTATTAGACTACTTTTTCTTTGCTGGCACTTATAAAATTATGGTTTTCTTTTTATTACATAGAATTATAGCATTTTAGATTAAAATACTATGCCTGTTTTCACATCTGCCAATATTTGCACTTTTTTATTGTTTTTGCTTCGCTCCAAAATGTGTCATACAAAATATATTACATCTTTTTTTAGAGTAAATAAAAAAAATATATATTTGACATATTCTAGAAGTCAGTTGGGAAACTCTGGCCTGGGACATGATCTAAGAATTGGAGAGACAGGAGGGGTTCCCTGTATCTAGTCTCTACATCCTGTTAACTCCTCACTGGGATTTCAGGCCCCAGATATCAAAATCTAAATCCAGGGAGCAGAAAAAAAGTGAGGAGGAAGGACCTAAGGTTAAGAAAATAAGCAGTTTGAAATAAGACCAACTTTATTGTCCACTATTTTCTGTATGCTCCCCAAGTAAGGTTATCCCGAGGACAGGCCATTCTAAAAGAGTTGATTTTTCTGAGCATTCCCCAAGTTTGCCACCTTGTGGCCTGGAAGGGTACTGCCTCATGTTACTGTAGCATTACTCCAGCTCATCTCAGTGGACCCTGCTGTCCTTATTCTTTCCAGTAAATTATCTGGTCACACCCATAGTGCTTAGTGGTTCCCTAGCTTTTATCTTCAGCCCTAAACTTTCTCTTAAATTGCAAACATGGATTTGTAATTATCTCCTAGAGTTTTGCAACTGCGAGACATTTATATTAAAACCTATCAAACTCAACTTGTTTTTATTACACTACTTTCTGCCCTAAACTTGCTCCTCCACCTGCTTCCCAACATAGCCTACAACATCAGAGCCACAGTCTGAGAGTCATCTTTGACCTCTATCTGACCTCCCCACTGCTTGCCCTGCCACCACACACAGACACACACACACACACACACACACACACACACACACACACACACAGCCAACCAGGCCTGTCTCCCTCTTAAAGTCTTTCTCTACACCTTGCCACCCAGTACATTAGCCACTACTGAGCACTGAAAATGTGGCTGGTGCTACTGAGGGACTGAGTTTTTAATTTAATGAAATTTAAAAAGCCTCATGTGCTTAGTGGCAACCAAATTGGACAGCATGGGAGCCCAACTCCTTCATGTGGTATATAAGGCCCTTCACACTTCATCCCTATTCTCTCTTTTTAGATTAATCTTTGGTCCCTACCACCTCTTTCCTTATGCTCTAAGTATTTTGGATTTTATCCTAAGTGTCGGGGAAACTGTTGATGGATTTAAGCAAAGTTCAGGATTAGATTTGCACTGTGAAGATCACTCTGGTCACTGTGACGTGAATGGGCTTTAGGGGTCAAGAGGATCTGTAGGTTCTTGTGGTTGTCCAGGTGAACTTCTATGGTATGATGTAAATACAGAGAGCCCTGACAGGTAGCTCAGTTGGTTAGATCATCATCCCACTATGCTAAGGTTTTAGATTTTATCCCCAGTCAGGGCGCATATAAGAATCAACCAATGGATGTATAAATAAGTGGAACAACAAATCAATGCTTCTCTCTCTCTGTAAAATCAATTAAAATAAATAAATAAATAAAATACAGAGATAGTCAAGAGTTACTGACAATTGTGCAAGTCAGGGACGTTGGGAGATATTGACAGGGCTTGGTGATTAATTGGACTAGGGAGATCAGGTATGTGTCAAGAATACCTCCCAGATCCCTGGCTTGCAAAACCTTGGGGGATTAATGTAACCATTCACTGAAGTTGAGAACTGGGTAGAGGAGTAGGCTGATAAGTTAAGCTGTGAGCTTTATAAGTTAAGCTCTGAGGTGTCCATGAGATACTCAAGTGGAAATGTCATGTGGACAGTTATGTCTATGAGCCTCCAGACCAGAAGATAGTTTTAAGTAAGATATCTAAATCTAATAATCATCACCAGTACATGGCTGATACCAGGACCCAGAATGAGATTGCCTAGGACGAGGTTAGAGGTGAAAGAAGGGCTGAATTAACTCTCTAGAAACGCCAACACTTTAAAGGGAGAATATGCTAGTAATGGAGACTGAAAGGCAAGAACTAAGGAGGAGGGAGGGAAGCCAGGAGCATGTGCCAGGGAACCCTGGGAAGAGGATGTTGTAAGAAGGGAATGGTTAGTAGAGCGAAGTGTTGATGAAACTTCAAAAAAGGGAAGGATTAAAATGTTTCCATTCTGTTTCATGACTTGGAGACTCTAGCAAGAGTTATGTAAGTGGGCTGAGGTGTTTGGAACAAGGTGAAGAAATTCATAGTAAGTTCCAGCAACTCATTCCACAAGTTTGGTCCTAAAGAAGAGAGAGAGAGGCTTTGAGTGTCTAGAAGAAGTTAAAGGCAATGGGAAGCAGCCAGCAATGGAGAACATACTGGCAGACAGAAGGATGACCTGAGGAGGGAACATCTACTAAGGTGAGGGGCATGGCCTCCAGAGCAGCAGTCACCAACTGGTGGTCCGTGGACCACTGGTGGTCCATGAGGTCTGAAAGGTTGGTGACCGCTGCTCCAGAGGACTCACAGGACAGACCTCTGGCCAGAGGTGGAGCAGCCTCTTCTCTCAGGGGAGGGAGAGAAGAGAGCAACTGCAGACAAGGCAGCTTTGAAGGTTTGGTGGGGATCTTGCAGACATTTTCTTCTATGATCTCTGTTCTCTCTATGAAATAGGCAGGATCCCCTGCTAAGAATGAGAAGCGAGGTGGTTAGGAGAATGAGAGAATTCGAAAAAAAGCTGTGGAAATTGGGGAGTGAGTTGATCCACCAAACATCTTGTCACTTCAATGAGGGTCCATTTGTGGACTCAGCTGAGTGCAGGCACAGGTTCAGACAGGGTTGAAGGACAAGGAGGAAAGGACATTTAAGGTATTGTCAAGAAAATGACAGAAATAATGGAAATTAAGTGGAACAGCCAAGGAAGTAAAGATGAATTAGGAACAAATGAGAGGTGTTGGACCACTAAAGATAGAAAAAAAAAAGTACTCATGAGAGTAAATCAATAACTAAGCTTGAAGCAGAGGCAGTTATACTGGATATGAATATGTCTAAATTTGAGAGATTGGTGACTAAAGACTTCAACAGGAGTACATGTGAGCCTGGGACTGAGTGACTGAAATGGAGCAGAGAGAAAGTCTCTGGGAAGGATGAGGCCATGACATGGAGAGGGAGCACCACACTGAGGGTGCCCCACCAAGATAGGTGCAGGAGTACACAGAGAGGAAGGCTGAGAAGAGCAGGGCAGTGGGGAGATGACAGTAGGGTGAAGAGGGTTAAGGTTGTGTAGCTGATGACTGAGAGCAAGAGAGCAAGGATGTACGGAAGGGAGGGATGGAACAGTGTGGGACACCAACCCAACTTCCATTCTGACATTTGGAGGCTGAAAAGGAGCTGGCTTCCAGTCATCCACATAGAAGGATGCCCTTTCATCCATCAGGGAGAACATAATGCCACTACTTTTTGGTTCAATTCATTAGGTAAATTTAGGTCTCCAACTTCTGGAACAACATCCCCTCAAGTGTTTACTGAGCTCTTTGTCTTAAAAAGAAATGTATGTATGTATTAAGGTATTATATGTATTTAACATTTAATTTTATATATTTTATGTTGTAATCCACTTCAGATCCTTTTTGGAGTTTAGTAGGGGTACAAATTAAGAATAAATAAATAATAAATTCACAGAAGAGTCCGCAGAACCTATTAGAAGGGCAGCACTTCAATTGCAAATTCTTACCTAATGAGTGCAATTTTGTTACAGTTGTTTTGCTTGGTTCTTCCTAGAATATTGCCACATATAAGTGAATAATTAGCAAGTATTTTTGAAACATTTTAAATGATGGTAATTGGGATTAAGTATTTTATTTTGTTAACTCATGGTTTCTCAACCGTGGAACTAGTCACATTTTGGATCACATAATTCTTTCCTATTGGGCACTGTCCATTGTAAGTTATCTAGCAGCATCCCTACCCACTAGATGCTAGAAGCATGCCCTAGTTGTGACAAAAAACTATTTCCAGACAGGCCATGGCAGGCTCAACATAAATGTTTAGTAATCGGTTGCATCTAATTATAGATATAATGCACTTTACACAGGAGAGCAGTGTTTCTAGAAACCCTGTACTGTCCACAGTTAAGTAATTGCATGTTTTAAATGTACCAAGAAAGCTCTCTCCATCTTTAGGGAGACACTATATACTTCTTTGTGTAAAGTGAAGAGTTAACCTATATTTTCTTAGTTCATATTTGTTGTATTAGATTTTTCTAAGCAGGGCAAATGAAAACTCTATTTTTGGTTATAGTGTTAGTTTTATGGAAAAGAAGAGAATAAGGCTAATTATGGGTTTTCTTTTATCTCAGGTTTAAAATTCAGCAAAGGAGCAATTTTAGTTGGTAGTATAAATAATTTCTTTTGCATGCTCTTTAATTATTTCATTGCAATGACATATTGGTGGCTCAGTTAAATAAATACGAATGTTGAAGTGATAGATTTGTATCTAAATAGCAATTATACTTGAATTTATTTTCCTGAATCTTATGTCTTTCCTTTTTGAATTAAGGTTTAAAACCCACCATGGCCATGTGTCAACAAAAATGTAGATGGGCTGGTACTCTGGAAAGCAATTACTGTTCAAGCAATTTTGGTAAGAAATAAAACCAAGCAACTTTGGTTTTATAAGAAACTTATAAGAAATGTGAGACTATATGCTTAGACTCAAAGAAATTGGCATGAATGTGATGGTAAAGGGTAAGTTACACTCTTAATTTACCCAAGAAATTACTTTGCCATACAGGTTTGTGAACTTGTGCTCTTCAAAGTATTAGAGTTCATCACTGAGAAAAATATGTATATAGAAAATTTACTTTTTCATATAAACTTAATTTGACTCCTAGTACATGATACTGCTATTCTGTATATTTTGGTTGGCTCAGTATTTCTGAAAACAAAAACAAAAACAAAAACACACAACAAACCTGTATACTTTTTTCTCACATATTTTTCATATATTGGTTATCTTTTTATACATTGACTAGAGGCCCAATGCATCTGCATATGCAAATTAACCTGCCATCTTTGTTGGGTTAATTTGCATATTCACTCCTGATTAATTGGTGGGCATTGAGAAGGTACAGTCAATTAGCATGTTACTCTTTTTTTAGGTAGATAATTCAACTTCAATAAATTAAAAGCATATCTAACCTGGCCTCTCTCAGAGGAAATTCAAGCATTTCCTCTGCAATGTCTGTCCTTCTAAAATATTAAATTTAAACCTGGAAATCTGAAATCTATTTGGAAACACTTATAAATTGGAACCTGAGGCGACATTACTAATGATTTAGAATTTACAAGAGCTTTTTAAACTAAAATATAGTTGCACTTTTTGTGAAAACCACTCAAGAGCAAAAGATACCATATTTAATTATGTTTCTTATTTCCACAAGGAAGATTTAGGAAGGTCTTGCCAGGAAAAGAAAGTGGCGCAACCTAAAAGCTTACCCCAGACCCAGGGCCTCCTAGAGGGGCTCTGCATGCCTTGCAGACCTGGGCCATTCCCCACTCATTTTCCAGGCATAAAAATGAACCAAACAGCACAGGTGTCACTGCCACGACAGCCAGCCTGTCTCTGCAGGAGGTGCTTCAGGAAATCTCCTTCTCTGTCTTTTGATGCCACCTAATTCCACTTGGCTACAAGCTGACATTTTGCAGTGAACACTCAGAGGAGAATTCTGACGTTTGTGAGCTTTGCACATCATGTGAGCAGTGAGCTCTCACTTCACCCCAAAAGGCTCCTATCAGCCAAGTCCAAAACTTGATTAACTCCACTGTGACTCACTGTGCCAATATTACATGGCAAAACAACCACAAACAGTCACTTGCAGCCCATTGGTTCTCAGCCTGACCTCCAGGGGCAGTTTGGGTTGTCACAATAACCGGGGAGTGCTACTGTTTTTTTCTGGGCAGGGACAGGCTCATAAAATAGTCCTTCAATGCAGGTCCCATTCCACGTGGCATTGCCCTCACCAAAATGCCAAAAGCACACCTTTGAGAAACATATATTCTTTCCTTCTGTGGCTCAGAAATTAGACTCTTTTCTCCAAAGTCAAAATGGAAAAAAGAGAGTTACATAATGAAAAGCAAGTGAATTTTGCTAGAAAAAATCTTAAGCAAGAAAATGCTTTGTTATAATTCAGTTCTATACCTTGATTTGTTAAATGAGATAAATAGGGTGGATAAGAAAGAGACTATCAGCTCGACCTTTGTGGCTCGGGGTCTCAATATCTAGCAACATGGGCAGCATGATAGCACCACGGCTCCTTTCTTCAACCTGAATTTTGGTGACAAGCATACAGAATCAAATTTGATTGTTCTGCTAGGGCCTTCTCTTTAACATTAAAATGCTTCCCATCTGACACTTAGAAAAATGTAAAATTATGTTCAATTCTGCCTACATTTGCCTTCACTGTTATATTATTTCAAAAATGTTTTCTTCCGCAGTATTTGCTGGTACTGTTATCACAACCATCACGCGGGGTGGAAGCTTGCATGCCACAGTCTCCCTCATCAGCATCTATAAAGAGGGAAATCTGGCAGTTCAACAGGCTGGCAAGAACATGAGTGCCAAGGTCATTGTGATTTGCAAGCAGTGCCCTCTCCTCAGAAGAGGTGAGTAAGGAGGAAGATTTTAGTCTTGCAGTGGAGCTCAGGGACAGAGATGGGGACAAGAGAGCCTCTCCAAGCTACTCAGGGATCTGAGCATGCTCTAGCTAGTTAATGGAAGTCAAGTCAGGGCTTTTGGAACAGAAGGAAGACCGTGGCATCAGGCAGAATTGGGCTCTAAGCCCAGTTCCTGTGAGGTGGGCAAGGATGAGGAGCGGAAATGATGAATGAGTCCAAGCAGCACATGAGGTTGAATCAATACGGACAGACACAGAGGAGCAGTTCAGAAGAAAGAGACTTTCAGTTATGCACTTAAGGTGCCAATATTACAGAGGAAAATATTCAGAAATAAAAGACAATTTATTCCTAGCCAGTTTGGCTCAGTGGATAGAGCGTCAGCCTGTGGACTGAAGTAGCCTGGGTTCGATTCTGGTCAAGGGCACATGTCCAGGTTGCAGACTTGATCCCTAGTGGGGGTGTGTGCAGGAGGCAGAAAAATCAAAGATTCTCTCTCATCATTGATGTTTCTCTCTCTCCCTCTCTCTCTTGAAATCAATAAAAATATTAAAAGGTGTTTTTAAAAAAATGCAATTCAGAGCTCAAGTTCAGAAGGGAGAAAGGCATATATTGGTTAGAATTAAAGATTTGGGAATAATTTTCAGATGTAGGATCATTTAATCTATACATGGGAATGAGTTTAAGAGAAATTAAGGGAAAGGGAAAGTTACTCCAGAGCCAGAACCACATAATTTTTAAACAAGCTCTTTAACTTACAAAAGTAATATATTTTCTATGGTTATAAAAAAGTTTAAATATGTAGAGAAGTGTATAAAATGTGAAGCCCTTTCCCTTTTATTTTATTAATTTCTTTATTGATTAAGGTGTTACATATGTGTCCTTATTCCCTCATTATCCACCCCCCCCATCACCCCACTCATGCCCTCACCCCACTTTTATCTGTGTCCACTGGTTAGGCTTATATGCATGCATACAAGTCCTTTGGTTGATCTCACCCCTTACACCCACTGTCCCCTATCTTCCCTCTGAGGTTTGATGGTCTGATCGATGTTTCTCTGTCTCTGGATCTATTTTCGTGCATCAGTTTATGTTGTTCATTATATTCCAAAAATGAGTGAGATAATGTGATATTTATCTTTCTCTGACTGACTTATTTCACTTAGCATAATACTCTCTAGTTCCATCCATGCTGTTGCAAATGGTAAGAACTCCTTCTTTTTTAGCACAGCATAGTATTCCATTGTGTAGATGTACCACAGTTTTTTAATCCACTCATCTGCTGATGGGCACTTAGGCTGTTTCCAAATCTTAGCTATGGTGAATTGTGCCACTATGAACATAGGGTTGCATATATCCTTTCTGATTGGTGTTTCTAGTTTCTTGGGATATATTCCTAGAGTAGGATCACTGGGTCAAATGAGAGTTTCATTTTTAGTTTTTGGAGGAAACTCCATACTGTTCTCCACAGTGGTTGCACCAGTCTGCATTCTCACTAGCAGTGCACGAGGGTTCCTTTTTCTCCGAATCCTCCCCAGCACTTGTCCTTTGTTGATTTGTTGATTATAGCCATTCTGACAGGTGTGAGATGGTACCTCATTGTCGTTTTGATTTGCATCTCTCAGATGATTAGTGACTTTGAGAATATTTTCATATGCTTCTTTGCCTTCCTTCAGTCTTCTTTCGAAAAGTATCTACACCATTTGTTGAAGAGACTATCTTGATTCCATTGTATATTCATGCCTCCTTTGTCGAATATTAATTGAGCATAGTGATTTGGGTCCATATCTGGATTCTCTGTCCTATTCCATTGGTCTGTGTCTGTTCTTATGCCAGTACCAGGCTGTTTTGAGAACAGTGGCTTTGTAATACAGCTTGAAATCTGGTATTGAGATCCCACCTACTTTATTCTTCTTTCTCAGGATTGCTGTGGCTATTTGGGGTCTTTTTTTATTCTGAATGATTATTTTTTAGCATATTAGGCTTTATTATATAGGATTACTGACTATTTTCCCTATGCTGTATATGACAGGAAAGCACGATGGTTTTTTTTATTAATTTTTTTTATTGATTAAGGTGTTACATATGTGTCCTTATTTCCCCATTATTCCCCTATCCACCCCACTCATGCCCTTACCCTTCTGTTGTCTGTGTCCATTGGTTAGGCTTATATGCATGCATACAAGTCCTCTGGTTGATCTCTCCCCCTTACCCCCACCCTCCCCTACCTTCCCTCTGAGGTTTGATGGTCTGATTGATGTTTCTCTGTCTCTGGAACTGTTTTTGTTCATAAGTTTATGTTGCTTATTATATTCCATAAATGAGTGAGATCATGTGATGTTTATCTTTCTCTGACTGGCTTATTTCACTAAGCATAATGCTCTCCAGTTCTTTCCATGTTGTTGCAAATGGTAGGAATTCCTTCCTTTTTAGCGCAGTGTAGTATTCCATTGTGTAGATGTACAACAGTTTTTTAATCCACTCATCTGCTGATGGACACTTAGGCTGTTGCCAAATCTTAGTTATGGTAAATTGTGCTACTATGAGCATAGGAGTGCACATATCCTTTCTGATTGATGTTTCTAGCTTCTTGGGATATATTCCTAGAAGTGGTATTACTGGGTCAAATGGGAGTTCCATTTTTAGTTTTTGGAGGAAACTCCATACTGTTCTCCACAGTGGCTGCACCAGTCTGCATTCCCACTAGCAGTGCACCAGGGTTCCTTTTTCTCCGCATCCTCGCCAACATTTGTCATTTATTGATTTGTTGATGATAGCCATTCTGACAGGTGTCAGATGGTACCGCATTGTCGTTTTGATTTGCATCTCTCGGATAATTAGTGACTTTGAGCATGTATTCATATGTCTCTTGGCCTTCCTGCTGTCTTCTTTTGAAAAGTATCTATTTAGGTCCTTTTCCCATTTCTTGATTGGATTGTTTATCTTCCTTTTGTTGAGTTGTATGAGTTTTCTGTAAATGTTGGAGATTAAACTCTTATCAGTGATAACAGTGGCATATATGTTCTCCCATGCAGTTGGCTTTCTTGTTGTTTTGTTGATGGTTTCTTTTGCTGTGAAAAAGATTTTATTTTGATGTAGTACCATTTGTTTATTTTCTCTTTAGCTTCCATTGCCCTAGGGGCAATATCGGTGAAGAAGTTCTTTTGGCATATGTCTGAGATTTTGCTGCCTGTGGATTCCTCTAGTATGTTTATTGTTTCCCGTCTTATGTTTAAGTCCTTGATCCATTTTGAGTTTATTTTTGTGTATGGTGTAAGTTGGTGATCTTGTTTCATTTTTTTGCATGTATTTGTCCAATTTTCCCAACACCATTTATTGAAGAGACTGTCTTGACTCCATTGTATGTTCATGCCTCCTTTGTCAAATATTAATTGAGCATAGTGGTTTGGGTCGATATCTGGATTCTCTATTCTATTCAATTGATCTATATGTCTGTTCTTGTGCCAGTACCATGCTGTTTTGAGAACAGTGGCTTTGTAATACAGCTTGAAATCTGGTATTGAGATCCAACCTACTTTATTCTTCTTTCTCAGGATTGCTGTGGCTATTCGGGGTCTTTTTGTATTTCAGATAAATTTTTGGAGAGTTCCTTCTAGGTCTGTGAAATATGCCGTTAGTATTTTAATGGGGAGTGCATTGAATGTATAGATTGCTTTGGGTAGTATGTACATTTTAATGATGTTGTTTCTACCAATCCATGAACATGGTATGTTCTTCCACCTGTTTACATCTCCCTCTATCTCTTCTTTCAGTGTTCTGTAGTTTTATGCGTATAGGTCTTTTACCTCCTTAGTTAAGTGTATTCCTAGGTATCTTAATTTTTTTAGTGAGATGGTAAATGGGATTGTTCTTTAATATCTCTTTCTTTAAGTTCACTATTGGTGTATTAGAAATTCCATAGATTTCTTGGTGTTAATTTTGTATCCTGCTACATTGCTAAATTCATTTATTAAGTCTCTTAGTTTTTTGATGGAGTCTTCCAGGTTTTTTATGTACAATATCATGTCATATGCAAATAAGGGCAGCTTTACTTCTTCTTTTCCAATTTGGATGCCTTTTATTTCTTCTTCTTGTCTAATTGCAATGACCAATACTTCCAGTACTATGTCGAACAGGAGTGGTGAGAGTGGGCATCCCTGTCTTGTTCCTGTTCTTAGGGGAAATGGTTTTAGTTTTTGCCCATTGAGTATGATGTTTGCTGTTGGTTTATCATATATAGCTTTTATGATGTTGAGGTATGATCCTTCTATTCCCACCTTGTTGAGAGTTTTTATCAAAAAAGGGTGTTGGATTTTGTCAAATGCTTTTTCTGCATCAATTGATATGACTATGTGATATTTATCTATCAGTTTGTTTATGTGATATATCACATTTATTGCGTTGTGGATATTGTACCATCCTTGCATTCCTGGGATAAATCCTACTTGATCATGGGATATGATCTTTCTGATATACTGCTAGAGCCAATTTGCTAGAATTTTGTTGAGGATTTTGGCATCTATGTTCATGAGGCATATTGGCCTACAATTCTCTTTAATTGTGTTGTCTTTATCTGATTTTGGTATTAGGGTGATGCTGGCTTCATAGAAGAAGCTTGGAAGTGTTCCTTCCTCTTGAAATTTTTGGAAATGTCTAAGGAGGATAGGTTTTATTTCTTCCTTGAATGTTTGGTAAAACTCTCCTGTAAAGACTTCTGGCCCCGGGCTTTTGTTTGCCAGAAGCTTTTTGATGACTGCTTCAATTTCTTCCATAGTTACTGGCCTATTTAGCTGTTTAGAATTTTCCTGATTGAGTTTTGGAATGTTATATTTTTCTAGGTATATGTCCATTTCCTCCAGGTTGTCCAGTTTGTTGGAATAGAGTTGTTCATAATATTTTTTAACAATCCTTTTTATTTTGGCGGGGTCTGTTGTTATATCATCTCTTTCATTTCTGATTTTGTTTATTTGGGTGCTCTCTCTTTGCTTCTTGGTGAGCCTGGCTAGAGGTTCATCAATCTTGTTTATACTTTCAAAGAACCAACTCTTGGTTTGTTGATCTTTTGTATTGTTTCTTTGGTCTCTATGTCGTTTATCTCCGCTCTGATCTTTATTTCCTTCCTTCTGCTCATACTGGGCTTTTTTTTTTGCTCTTTTTTTTTTTTAACTCTTTGAGTTGTAGGGTTAGGTAATTTATTACCATTATTTCGTGTTTTTTACAGTAGGCTTGTAGAGCTATGAACTTCCCTCTCAACACTGCTTTCGCTGTGTCCCACAGATTTTGGATTGTTGTGTTTTCATTGTCATTTGTTGCCATGATGTTTTTTATTTATTCCTTGATCTCTCTGGTAACCGAGTCATTGTTTAATAGCATGCTGTTTAGTCTCCATGTGTTTGATTTTTTGGATTGTTTTTATTGTAGTTGATTTCCAGTTTTATGCCACTGTGATCTGAGAAGATGCTTGATATGATTTCTATCTTCTTAAATTTGGAGAGACTTTGCCTATGTCCCAACATATGGTCTATCTTTGAAAATGACCCATGTGCACTTGAGAAGAATGTATATTCTGTGGCTTTGGGGTGAAATATTCTGAAGATATCAATTAATTCCATCTGGTCTAGTGAGTCATTTAGGATTGATGTTTCTTTGCTGATTTTTTGTTTAGCTGATTTGTCCAGTTGTGATAGTGGGGTATTAAGGTCCCTCTGCTATGATTGTATTGCTGTAAATCTCTCCCTTGATATCCTCCAGGAGGTTTTTTATGTATTTGGGTGCTTCTGTATTGGGTGCATATATGTTTACCAGAGTTATTTCTTCTTGTTGGATTGCTCCCTTTAGTGTTATGCAGTGGCCTTCCTTATGTCTTGTTATGTCCTTCAGTTTGAGATCTATTTTGTCAGATATAAGTAATTGCTACCCCAGTTTTTTTTTTTTTAATTTCCATTCGCCTGGAAAACCTTTTTCCATCCCTTCACCCTCAGTCTGTTTGCATCTTTTTTTCTGAAGTGGGTTTCTTGTTGACAGCAGATATATGGGTCTTGTTTTCTTATCCAATCCGTTACCCTATGTCTTTTGATTGGGGCATTTAATCCATTTACATTTAAAGTTATTATAGATAGGTACTTATTTGTCACATTTTTTTATTCTTTACCCCTGTGTTCCTTCTTCGCTTCCTATTTCTTTTTTTACAGCAGACCCTTTAGCATTTCTTGAATTGTTGGTTTGGTGGTAATAAATTCCCTTAGTCCTTTTTTGTCCTTGAAGCTCCTTATTTCACCTTGAATTTTGATTGATAGCCTTGCTGGGTACAGTATTCTTGGACTGAGACTCTTCCTTTGCATGACTTTGTTTATTTCATTCCATTCCCTTCTGGCCTGATGAGTTTCTATTGCGAAATCAGTTGCTAGTCTGATGGGGGTTCCTTTATATGTAACTTTCTGTCTCTCTCTGGCCGCTTTTAAGATTCTTACTTTGTTGTTTCTGTTTGCCAATTTAATTATAATGTGCCTTGGCGCCCGTCTTTGGGGTTCATTTTGCTTGGGACTCTGTGACTTCTTGGATTCGTGTGGGTTTTTTCTTCCCTATATCAGGGAAGTTTTCTGTCACTATTTCTTCAAACAGGGTTTCTATTCCTTGCTCAGTTTCCTTTCCTTCTGGAACCTTTATTATGTGGATGTTTTTTTGTTTGTTTGTTTCATGTTGTCCCAAAGTTCCCTTAGGCTCTCCTCCTGCTTTTTAATGTTTTTTTTTTTTTTCTAGAGGCTGCTCTACTTGGGTATTTTTCCCCATCTTGTCTTCTAGCTCACTGATGCAGTCATCTGCTTCTTCTAGTCTACTCTTGATGCTTTCTATTGAGTTCTTTACAGCAGCGATGTCATTTTTCATTTCTTCTTGATTCTTCTTCATTTCCTTTTGGTTCTTACTCATATTGTTGAATTTGTCTTCCATTCTTTTCAGCCACCTTATGACCATTTCTCTGAATTCTTTCTCTGATAGGTTGCTTGCCTCTAATTTGTTTACTTTCTTTTCTGGTGATGCCTGCTTTTCTTTCATATGCGGGCTCTTTCTTTGTCTCCCCATGGTCTCTCTTCTCCAGATGTCTGGTTATGTAGTTCTCTCTCTCATGTGTTGACTTAAAGGGTCAAAATACAACGCAACCAGGTACAACACACAAGGCACTGAACAGAAATGTATTCATGATATTAATAACCTCCAATAAAAGTGACCACCAGGGAAAGGCAAATTAGGGGATAGGAGAGAAAGAAGAAGAGTAAAAAGAAAGAAATAAAAGAGGAGTATGAAAATTAAATTGGGAAAGGAAAAAAAAAGTAAGAGAGACAAGAATGAGACCAAGAGAGAAAAGGGGAACAAACTATATATATGGGGAGAAAACTCAAAAAAACAACCACTAATCTCAGCAAATACAAGCAACAAGTACCTGCAGATTAATACAAACTACAGCACCAACTAATATCAAGCAAGGCAAGGGAAAACAGAAGTAAAAAACAAACAAAAACAAATCAAACAAAAAACCAAACAATAAAAAGAATAAGCAAAACAATCTCACAACAAAAGCATAAAAATCCAATATAATCAACATTCAAGCAAACAACAACAAAAGGACAGAGAGAAAAACAATTTTTTGGATAGTTAAGATAGTGAAGAGAGAGGTGTGTATGGACTTGGAGCAGGGGATTGGAAATTAGATATATAAGTAGGGTAAAATTTTATCAGTGAGTAAACAGAAAGAATAGGGAAAATCTAAAGCAGGAAAGGGTTAAGATAAATAGGACACCAAAAGGGGAAAGGTTAGGAAGAGAGTGATGGCATAAAGGTAGAGTTGAGATAGGGTAAAACGGTGCTAAAGGAAAGGTGAAAATAGAATGTAGAATATTAATCTCAAAGTAAAATATAGAGAAAATAAAATGACACTTAAAAAAAAAGGTAAAATAGTAGTAGTAATAATGCTGATTGAAAATAAAAATGTAATAATTAAAAGGGTAAAATCAAGTGAGGAAAAAAGAAAAAAATTAGTTTCTTAAGTAAAAGATGCAAAAAATTAAAATAAAAAATAACAAAAAAATGAAATGTGCAGTAGTGAAGGTCATTCACTTTCTCTATTGTTCTGTTTGGCATGCCTGTTTCCCAGTCCGGACAATATGGCAGTTCCCTGCATTCCACTGCTCCTCAGTGTTGTAAGCCAGTCCTGATTTTTAAATAGGTGGTGTCTTAATTTCTTGTATTCCTTTATTTTTGATTACACAAGAGTCAATTTGTGATTCAGCCCTTTGGTGGCAGTGTTTCTGGATTGACTTCCAGGTCTCTATGGCCTCTCTAGCCTTCTTTTCCTGTGGCACTCAATACCAGTTTTTGGAGGTGGGCTGCCTCAGAGCTGGCTCTCTGATGGTCACTCCCCGGTCCAATCCCCAGGTCCCAGAAAAACAACTTCCCCCTGCATTCTCCCAGGGTGTCCCCAACTGGGTGATCCTATGTGTTGGGCTTAGTAATCAGAAGCAAGGAAATGAAGAGGAAAAAGCCCAAATGTGCGAACAATGGGTCTGCGCGCAAGTCTAAGCAGCCTGCACATCTTTGAAATTCTTAGGCTGTCCCTCCGCATCAGATCAAAATGGGTTGCTTTTTAGAGATCCCTTCTGTTAGCAGCTCAGAGGATCTCCTTCCACATTCATGGATCACACCAGCCCCAACAGCCACGGATTTTCCTAGGCACAGATTTCCCCAGTCCTTCATCTCCCACAGTGCGCGCCTTTCTCTCTCCTGCCGGGACCAGAGACCTCACCTTATCCCCGGAAAAATCTGACATTTCCGTGGTGGAGTGAAGAGCTCCTTTGAATCCGTGTGTTTACGCCAATTGGGGACCGGTGTTCTGGGGCTCCCAGCTGTTCGGTGGTTGCTGCAGTTGTGGATTTTCAGGCTTCCGATAAGATCCATTTTCCTTTTCAAGATGGTGGGGTTTCCCCGTCTGAGCCCGTAGCTCTGGTAGGGGACCCACCCGCAGTGGTGGCTGCCCGTTCAGGGGAACCCCGTTTAGCAGTCCCCCACCTTCTCCTGGAGTTTAGCTATCCTTTAGCTTGCTAACAAATACTCCCCATGTGACAGCTGTTCTTTCTTTCTTCTCAGGGACAAGGCTCAGAACACATCTGTCTATTCTGCCGCCATTTTCTCGCTCCCTGTTCACAGTATTTTTTAACAATCCTTTGTATTTTTGTGTGGTCTGTTGTTATTTTGCCTCTTTCATTTCTGATTTTGTTTATATGGGTCCTCTCTCTTTGCTTCTTAGTGAGCCTGGCTACAGGTTCGTCAATCTTGTTTATCCTTTCAAAGAACCAGCTCTTGGTTTCATTAATTTTTTTTTTTTTTTGGTCTCTATGTCATTTATTTCTGCTCTAATCTTTATTATCTCCTTCCTTCTGCTCACTCTGGGCTTTTCTTGTTGCTCTCTTTCTAATTCTTTGAATCATAGAGTTATATGATTTATTACTATTTTTTCTTGTTTTTTGAGGTAGGCCTGTAGAGCTATAAACTTCCCTCCTAGCACTGCTTTCACAGTGTCCCCTAGAGTTTGGATTGTTGTGTTTTTATTGTCATTAGTTTCCAGGATGTTTTTAATTTCTTCTTTGATCTTTTTGGTAACCCAATCACTTTTTAATAGCATGCTATTCAGCTTCCAAGTGTTTGCATTTTTTGACTGTTTTTATTGTAGTTTATTTCTAATATTATACCATTGTGGTCTGAGAAAATGCTTGATATGATTTCAACCTTCTTTAATTTTCTTGTGACCCAATATATGGTCCATTTTTGAAAATGTCCCATGTGCACTTGAGAAGAATGTATATTCTGTGACTTTGGGGTGAAATGTTCTGAAGATGTCAATTATTCCATCTGATCTAGTGAGTCATTTAGGATTGCTGTTTCTTTGCTGATTTTTTATCTAGAGGATTTATTCATTGATATCAGTGGTGTGTTAAAGTCTCCTACTATGATTGTATTATTGTTGATTTCTCCCTTGATATCTTCCAGGAGTTATTTTATGTGTTTGGGTGTTCCTGCATTGGGTGCATATATCTTTATCAGGGTTATATCCTCTTGTTGTATCAATCCCTTTAATATTATGAAGTGGTCTTCCTTATGTCTTGTTATGTCCTTCACTTTGAGGTCTATTTTGTCAGATATAAGTATTGCTACCCCAGCTTTTTTTTCATTTACATTTGCCTGGAAGATATTTTTCCATCCCTTCACTCTCAGTCTGTGCGCATCCCTTGTTCTGAGGTGGGTCTCTTGTAGACAGCATATGTATGGCTCATGTTTTCCATTCAACCACTCAATATCTTTTGATTCGGGCATTCAGTCCATTTACGTTCAAGGTTATTATTGATAGGTACTTGTTTGTAGACATTTTTATTTTTTATGCCTGTGTTTCTTCTTTCCTTTTTATTTCTTCTTTTTACAGCATTCCCTTTAGCATTTCTTGCATTGCTGGCTTGGTAGTGATAAATTCCCTTAGCCGTTTTTTTTTTTTTTTTTTTGTCTGTGAAGCTCCTTATTTCTCCTTCAATTTTGAATGATAGCTTTGCTTCATAGAGTATTCTTGGATTCAGTCCCTTGCTTTGCATCACTTTGTAAATTTCCTTCCATTCTTTTGTAGCCTGTTGTGTTTCTGTTGAGAAATCTTTGATAAAATAAATGGAAATCCCTTGTATGTAACTTTCTGTCTCTCTTGCAGCCTTTAAGATACTCTCTTTGTCCTGAACATTTGCCATTGTAATTATGATGTGTCTTGGTGTGGGTCTTTTCGGGTTCATCTTGTTTAGGACTCTCTGTGCTTGTGTGACTATTTTCTTCCCCACATCAGGGAAGTTTTCTGCCATTATTTCTTCGAAGTGGTTTTCTAACTCTTGTTCCTCTTCCAGTTGTTCTGGTATCCTATTCTTCGTATGTTGCTTCTTTTCATGTTGACCCATAGCTCCCTTAGGCTCTTCTCCTGCCTTTTAATTTTTTTTCTCCAATTGCAGTTCAGTTTGGGTGTGTTTTGCTTTCCTGTCTTCTAATTCGCTAATTCGGCCCTCCACTTCTCCTAGTCTACTGTTGAAACTTTCCATGTTTTTTTATTTTTTTTATTATTATTGCAGCTGTATCACTCTTCATTTGTTCTTGATTCTTACATAAGTTATTGATTTTTTTCCTCCATTTGGTTTATGAAGTGTATGACCCTTATTCTGAATTCTCTTTCTGACATATTGCTTGCCTGTGTTTCACTTAGCTGCTTTTCTGGCAATTCCTCCTTTTTTTTCCTTTGGGGGTATCTTTGTCTCCCCATTTTTGGTCTCACCAACTGATCTAGATGTTGAGTCATGCAGGGGCTGCTCCTTGGGTGGCAGTGGCTCCTTGGACTGCGGTTGTTCCTCAGGTGGTTGCTGAAGTGGCTGTTTCTCAGGTGGCAGTGGCTCCTCTGGTGGGTGCTGTTCACAGCAGTGGTGTCTCCTCTGGCTGGTGGAGGAGGCTGCTTGCGCAGCTGCTATTCCTTGGATGGGGGTGGGCTTCTCATGTGGCTGCTGATTGTCGGATGGGGGCAGGTTGCTCACGCAGTTGCTATTCCTCGGAATGGTGTAGGGTGCGGGCTCTACACAGCTGCTGCTCCTCAGATTGGGGCGGTCTGCACGCGGCAGCCACTCCTCAATCATGGGCAGGCTGCTGCTCCTCAGATGGGGTGGTCTTCTCCCGTCATTGTGCCTCCTTGGATGGGGGAGTGGGCCACTGATACAGCTGCTGCTCCTTTGACAGGGGCAGGCCACATGAGGCTGTTGCTCTTAGGCCTGGGGCAGGCTGCTCCTGGGGCTGCTTCTCCTCAGACAGGGGAGTGGGCCCCTGCTGCTCCTTGGACAGGGGCAGGGCACGTGAGGCTTCTGCTCTTAGGCTTGGGGCGGGCTGCTCTCAGGGCTCTCAGGAGCAGGTTCCTCACATATCTGCTGCTTGCGTGGTTGCAGTGCCCTGGGCGAAAGTGTTGGGCTGGTCAGAGGGGAGCGTGCTTCAGAACTCACAGGATCCTGTGCCCGAGATGGAGACTCATTGACCGTGGGACCACAGCCAAGGTAGCAGGTCCCTGCCAGGGGTGGCTGTAGAATCCCAGGTCATCTCTGAGGGCACTGGGTGGAGGTGAGCTTGGGTTCCCTCTTACAGCAGCTCTCCCCTTCAAAAAGGCTAGGCCTCTGAGGACAGGTCAGCCTCCCGGTACTGTTTGCAATGGTAGCAGAGGCTGCCTAGTTAGGCGAGCCCAGTCAAAGGTCCTGCAGGATCTAACTGTGCCTTAATTCACACACACACACACACACACACACACACACACACACACACACACGACCACACACTCCTCTTTTGCTCCCTCCCTCACTCATACTCTCTCCGTCACTGCTGCCTTCTTCCTGCCTCTGTAGTTGTGTCTAGAGTGTTATTAACCCTTTTGTGGATGGCTCTCCAGGTGTCTGGTTAATGTGGCTTGCTCTCTAGCTCCTGGACAGACAGGATAAAATTCACCTCAACAAGACACAACACAAAGGGAACAAAGCACAAATATACTCATGACACCAATGACCCCACTATAAGTAACCACCTGAGAAAAGAAAATTAGTGGAGAGGAAAGATAGAACAAATGATATCAAAGAGAGAGAAAAAGATAAGACAGAAAACAAAAAGGAAGAAAAAGGAGAAATTATATATATACACACACACATACATACATACACACCAGAGGCCCGGTGCATGAAATTTGTGCATGGGGGTGTGTGTCCCTCAGCCCAGCCTCTCCCCTCGAGGGATGTCCGACTGCCTGTTTAGGCCTGATCCTAAATGGACAGTTGGACATCCCTCTCACAATCCAGGACGGCTGGCTCCCAACTGCTCACCTGCCTGCCTTCCTGATTGCCCCTAACTGCTCTGCATGCCAGCTTGATCACCCCAAACCACTCCCCTGCCAGCCTGATTGCCCCTAACTGCCCTCCACTGCAGGCTGGGTCACTCCTAACTGCCCTCCCCTGCAGGCCCGGTCCTCCCAACTGCTCTCCCCTGCAGGCCTGGGTTCCCCCCCCCCCAGCTGCCCTTCCCTGCAGGCCCAGTCACCCCCAACTTCCCTCCTCTGCTGGCCTTGACACCCCCAACTGCCCTCCCCTGCTGGCCATCTTGTGGTGGCCATCTTGTGTCCACATGGGGGCAGGATCTTTGACCACATGGGGGCAGCCATCTTGTGTGTTGGACTGATGGTCAATTTGCATATTACTCTTTTATTAGATAGGATAGAGGCCTGGTGCATGGGTGGGGGCTGGCTGGTTTGCCCTGAAGGGTATCCCGGATCAGGGCGGGGGTTTCCTTGGGGCTTGGGGTGGCCTAGGCAAGGGGCCTGTGGTGGTTTGCAGGCTGGCCATGCCCCTGGCGACTCAAGCAGAGGCTTTGGTATCTGGGATTTATTTATCTTCTATAATTGAAACTTTGTAGCCTTGAGCAGAGGCCAGGGCAGCCCAGGGCGGGCAGAAACCTTGGCTTCCTCCATCGCCAGGAAAACCCAAGCTTGCTGCTTGCTCCATGGCCGCAGCCAATTTTATGGGATTTATTTATCTTCTATAATTGAAACTTTGTAGCCTTGATGGGAGGCCAAGGCAGGCCAGGAAGCTTGGCTTCCTCCATCGCCAGGGGCAACTCAAGCCTCCTGCTCTCTCCAGCTCTGTGGCTGCCACTATTTTTGTTGGGATTTATCTTCTATAATTGAAACTTTGTAGCCTTGAGTGGAGTCCAGGTCCAGCCAGGGTGTGCAGGAAGCTTGGCTTCCTCCATTGCCAGGGAAACCCAAGCCTCCTGCTTGTTCCGTGGCCACAGCCATCTTGTTTGGGTTAATTTGCATATTCGCTCCTGATTGGTTGGTGGGCATGGCTTGTGGTTGTAGTGGAGGTATGGTAAATTTGCATATCACTCTTTTATTAGATAGGATATATATGCGGGGAAACACCACAGAAACAATAGATAAACCAAAAACATACACCAAAACACCCAGCAAAGAGGGTGGGTGCAGAATCTGCAGAGGCTGAGCTTATCTACAGAAAATAAGGTTAAGAATTGGATGAATATGGGGATGTCCTTAGTTCAGTGTAGAGCAAGTAGAAAGGGGATGGGTGGATAAGAAAGAGAACAAGAAGAAAATAATAATGATAATAAATTTACAGAAAAATTGATTTCAAAAATGGTATAAAAAATAGCAAATAAAAATAAAATAAAAAAGAGGGATGGAAAAATAATGCAAAAAAAGAGAAAAGAAAGCAACCAATAAAAACAGGGAAACAAAGAAAAAAAAGAAGAAAAAGAGATAAAATAATAAAAAAAAAATGTAAACGTGAAGTGTCATTCCTTTGGCTGGCTTAAGATTCCAGTCTTCTGTACTATCTTTAGTCCAGTCCCTTTGGACTCTCAGGGACTATTTAGATTTTTTAAAAAATACTTTGTACTAATTCAGGGTGGGATCTGGGTGTGGCTGTATTGGTTGCCTGGAAACTGGAGGGCTATCCCTTTAGGACAAAATGGCTACCTAGGTCCTGGGCTCAGATATGACTCAGCACCAGATTTGCTGCCACTTTTCCTGGAACCCTTCCTCTCCCCAGACTCCAAGAGTCCGCACCTTCTTCCTCACCTCAGCCATGGGTAAGTGTTTGTATCTGAATTAGGTTTAGTGAAGAAAGACTCAGGCCATAGAGAGGGGAAAGACTAGGCCTCTGTGCACTCCTCTCCTGCCAGTGCTGTGTGGTCGGGTCAGCCCTTCAGGCTGCACCCTCTGGGTTCAGCCTTCTGTGACTGTGGACCCAGTTCTAGGATTCCCTGCAGTCCAGCAGTCCTGTGGCCCTTCTTTCCACAGTCAGACACTGTGCCTGTCCCCAGGAATGCGGCTTGGTGCTGTGTGGGTTCCCTGTGACCCTCTGGGCTCAAAGGTCTGGCAGAGTCTCCTGCCTAGAACCTTGATTTTACCTTTTTCAGGGATTGTATGCATTTCCTGGCTGCAAACTGTCTTATCCGCTGAGTCTCCTTTGCCAATTCAGGTTAGATGTTATTCCTTTCAGCTGTTCATTCTGTCTGCTCAGGGACAAGGCTCAGGACACGTCTGTCTATTCTGCCATCATTTTGTCTCACTTCCTCTCAAACAAATGCAGGAAAGATATCAAACATCTGCAATTTTCAATCACACACCAAGATTCTTCTGGTCAAATGGTCTCTGTCTTTTTCTGTATCAACATGGTCACATCTATAGGAGGATGGCCCCTGGATCTTTGCATCATCCTTCTAATCATCAATCTGATGGAGCTTAATTCCTTCCTCCAAAGCAAGCTTTGCCTTGGTCACTCCTCAAAGTTAAATTCTATATTAAAGGAATCTAAAGGCCATCAGACCAGTAACACAACATCCAGAGAACCTTGCCTTATGTCCCTTCTCTCCTTTCCCTTTTAAACCCAGAGGTAGTATGACAAGTTCCAGAAAGCTTTTGTCCATATACATGGACAAATGAGGTCGTACGATACACATTCTATTGCAACTTCCCCCCCATGATATAAATGTACACATCTTTCTGTAAACAGCACATGTAGTTATCTCTCTTTGGAATGGTAATAATGCCTGGTTTCCACTGAGTGATATGCCATGATATCTCTATCCAATCTCAGCTCATTCATTTCCTCAGTCTTGTTACTAAACTCTCCCACAACCAAAAACAAAACGAAACAAAAATGAGAGTGAGACAGATATACATAATATTCACTTCAAGAAAGCTTTATAATGAACTTAGATTGTTTAGAAAAGGCAGGAAGCCAGCAGACTCACATTGATTTTTCAGAGGAAATAGCAAAGGCTCTGTAAAAGATAATACTGTTTTCCAGAACTGCTAGGAATGGCAAATAATGCACATCTAGATCATTCCTCTGTGATTTCATGAAGACACTAGCAGTCTGGCCTTGAGGTGGCACCTGTCAGCACAGCCTACAGGGCCCTCCCAGGCTCAGGCCCACTCTGTTGACAGCATCAGCATAGAGGGAGGGTTATGCAAGAGAATGGGGAAACATATTTCTCTTATGACACACTGGGGAAGAGAGAGAATAAATGAAGTTGAATACACACTTCTTTATGATGTTTTCTGAGGGAATATAAATCTTCAGAGGCAAACCCAAAATGTCCCAGTCCAAGCCAGGCACACTAATGTAATAAAAATAGTGTAGCAGGTATAAGTACTTCTTTAGTACCCATTTCTTTGTTTGTCTTTTTTTTTTTTTTAATGAACCACAAGGATGCAGAGAAGTATGTAACCCAACCATGTCCTGAAGAAACTTCCCTATGTAGTTGCTTGAGGTTTTGGGGCAAAGTTCAAGACAACAACAACTAAAGGCAGGGATCACTAGTTGCACAGTGCCTTGAAGACCCAGGAGTTCTATGAGACTGTGAGAGGATATCTGAGGATGGTGTGTCGGAGCACTAGAGGCCTTTCATGTGAACACAGTGCACTGTTCTTGGTAGACTCTCAGTAAGTGCACCGACCCCACAGTTCTGCAGAGGAGGGCATGGCGGAATACTGAATCATTCCATCCAGTTTTCTAGTATTAGCACAGCTGAGACATGGTACTCAGTTGAATTTATATTTTTGTTGCTGAGAATCTTAAATCTGATCTTATCCTAGATATAGTAAATGTATAAGTGTATCATTTACAGAAAATTTATCTAGAGATAAATTACAGTCTAAGTTGGGATTCCAGGATGGTGGCAGATTAGGTGGAAGCTACACTGATCTTCTCCCAGGACCAAACTGGATTTATAACTAAAATATAGAAAAATAGTGCTGAATAACCAACTGAAGACTAAGTGGAGAGAAGCCTTATAACCAACAACTTAAAGAGGAGGCCACATCGAGACTAGTAGGAAGGACGGAGGCCCAAGAGTGCTGACAGGAATCCCAGAGGCAGTAGCTAAAATTCTGAAGGTATAATCAGTTGTAGGGGGTTCTCCCTGAGAAGTCTAAACTCCAAGCTGGGATCCCCAGCCCAGAGCACCAAAACCAGGAAATGTGCCCACATAACTTCTGGCTGTGGAAAGCAGCAGGGTTTCTGTCCTCCAGTGAAAGGTGGCTAGAAATGCAGGCACTGTCATGAAGGGCCAATACACAAAATTTTGTTTGCTTAAAGTTACCCTGGGTTCTGGTAGAGGGAGGGCAGAGTGGACTAGAGCTATGTGAGGAGAGTCTTGGTTGGTGACTCTGGGGAGAGAGATTGAGGTGACAGCCACCTGGATCTCTAAGTTGAGTCATTCCCGCATACTGCGGAAACCATATTTCTCAGGCAGACCCTTCCCATCCATGCAGCATTATCCTGGGGGGGGGGCAATAGCCCACCCATTGGAAACCCTCTCACCCCACCTGTGAAGTTTACACTGAGCTCTACAGCCAGAGTCTCAGTTAAATGACTGAGACTAATAGTCTGAAGGCAGAGGCAAATCTCTGGGTGCTTTGACTCTTTGCCTGACCTGCTCCTGGACTCAGAACTAGTAAAAGCAGTCCTTGGTGCACAGCTTGGTCCTTTCCACATGCACCCGGGCTCAGTAGAGGAATGTATAAGCTGTGGATCACTGATAGCTCCAAACAGGTTACCTGAAGTTGGCCACTGGGTGTATTAATTGTGGGCCTCTTTGGAGTGACTCTAGTGCAGGCTAGTCACAAACAACTTCTGACATTGGTCTGCAATAGAGTCCCTCCAAAGAGACCCAGAGTCAATACACCAAGTGACCAACTTCAGACAATAAAAGAGCAGAATCCAATAAGCTTCACAAGCAGCATATCCACAGAGAGATCTCAGCAGACACCAAGGACTGCTGAGGCAAATTCCACTTCATGTGATCAGCACCTGCACACCATTTTGGGGGTTGAGCCTCACAGTCAGGCCAACTAAGGGTCAAGGCCACACACAAATGGGCCAACAGTAATCAAGACTCAATTGCAAAAGGAGGGCCCACACAACTGCACACAAGAGACATTCTTAGAGCATTCAGCTCTGGTGATCAGAGAGATTGTGCCACTGTGCCCCACAGGACACCTACTACATAAGGCGACCCTACCAAGACTGGGAATCATAGCAGATCTACCTAATACATAGAAACAAACACAAATAGGCAGCCAAAGGGGGGGGGGCAAAGAAACAGCCCCAAATGAAGGAACAAGAAAATTCTCCCAAAGAAAGCTAAATGAAGAGGATGTAAGCAATTTATCAGATAGAGTTCAGAGTAATGATTGTAAGGAGGATCAACAGCATGAAAAAGGATATAGAAACCATGAAAAAGGATCATTCAGAAAATAAGAATGCCATATTTGAAATAAAGTCTACACTGGAAGAAATAAACAGCAGGGTTGATAAACCAGAGGATTGAATCAATGATTTGGAAGATAGGTAGAAAAAAACACCAATCAGAAAAAAAAAAGACTTTAGAAAATGGGGATAGTTTAAGGGACCTTTGGAACAGCATCCACATCATAGGAGTACCAGAAGGAGAAGAGATAGAACAAGGGATGAAAAACCTATTTGATTAAATAATTTCTGAAAACTTCCCTAACCTGGTAAAGGAAAAAGAGATACAAGTCCAGGAAGTGCAGAGGGTCCCAAACAATATGAATCCAAAGAGGCCCACACCAAGACACATAATATTTAAAAAAAATTTTTATTGTATTGTGACAGTATTACAGATGTCCCCCAATTTTCTACTCCTTAATCCCCTCCTTCTCTCAGCCCCTGCCCCATGCCAGGCCTTTACCACACTATTGTCTGTGTCCATTGGTTATGCATTTGTATATAAAAGTTCTTTGGTTAATTTCTTATTGTCTTCCCCCTCCCCTCTGAGATATGTCAGTCTGTTCCTTGCCTCCATGCCACTGGACCTATTTTGTTTGTCAGTTTATTATAGTCAGTAGATTCCACTTATATGTGGTATCGTGTAATATTTCTCTTTTCTGACTGGCTTATTTCACTCAACATAATACTATCCATCTCCTTCCATGCTATCACAAAGATTAAGAAATCCTCTTTTGCCACTGTATAATATTCCATTGTATAAATTTACCACTGCTTTTTTATCCATTCATCTACTGATGGGCACTTGGGCTGTTTCCAGATCTTTGCTATTGTAAGTAAAGCTGCTATGAACATAGGGGTGCATATATTCTTTCTGATTGGTGTTTAGGGCTTCTTAGGATATATTCCTAGAAGTGGGATTGCTGGGTTTAATAGTAGTTCCATTTTTTCTTTTTTTTGAGTAAATTTCATACTGTTTTTCATACTGGCTGCACCAATCTGCATTTCCACCAACACTTGTACTTAGATTCCCTTTTTCCATATCCTTGCAAGCACTTGTTTTCATCATAATTAAAATGCCAAAAGTTAAAAGACAATTTTAAAAGCCACAAGAGAAAGACAGTCAGTTACCTACAAGGGAACTCCCATAACACTGTCAGCTGATTTCTCAACAGAAACATTTCAGGCCAGGAGGGATTTGCATGAAATATGCAAAGTGATGAAAAGCAAGGACCTACAACTAAGGCTACTTTGCCCAGCAAGGCTATCATTTAAAATTGAAGAAGAAATAAAGAGTTTCAAAGCCAAGAAAAAGCTACAGGGGTTTGTTACCACCAAACCAGTATTACAAGAAATATTAAAGGGCTTGCTTTAAGAAGGGGAAGAAGGCCCTAGATGGTTTGGTTCAGTGGATAGAGCCTCGGTTGAAGGCTCGATTCCTGACCCTGGTCGGGAACATGCGTGAGGCAACCAATCTATATGTCTCTCTCATATCAATGTTTCTGTCTCTGTGTCTCTCCTGTCCTCTAAAAATCATTAGAAAAATATCCTCAGGTGAGGATTAATAACAACCAAAAACAAACAAAACAAAACAAAAAAAGTGGAATAATAAGAAAAAAACAAACAGAGGAACATAGTTAAAAATATAAAATGGCAATAAATACTTACCTATCAATAATCACTTTAAATGTAAATGTCTTAAATGATGCAATAAAAAGACATAAGGTAGCTGAATGAATAAGAAAATAAGACTCATGTATATGCTGTCTTCAAGACACCCACCTCAGAATGAAAGATACACACAGACTAGAAGTATAAGAATGGAAAAAGATATTTAATGCAAATGGAAAGGAAAAAAATCTGGAGTAGCAATACTTATATTTGACAAAATAGATTTTAAAACTGAGGCTATAATTAGAGACACTACAGAATGATCAAGAAATTGCTTGAAAAAGAGGTCATAATCCTTGTAACATGTATGCACCTAACATAGGAGCACCTAATTATGTAAAGCAAATTTTTTTCCATTTTTTAAATTAAGGTGTTATATGTGTACATATCTTAACATTGCCCTCCCCCACCCCACTCCCATACATGCCATCACCCCCCAGTGTTTTGCGCCCATTGGTTATGCTTATATGCATGCATACAAGTCCTTTGTTGATCTCTTATGTCCCCCACCTCTCCCTAACCTTCCTGCTGTAATTTGACAGTCTGTTTGATGCTTTACTGCCTCTGTATCTGTCTTTTTGCTCATCCTACCTTATAATAGAGAAACATGCAAATTGACCGCACCTCCGCTATGCCCATGATTGGGCCTGTGAGAGGCTGGGGGCGGGACTCTGGGTGGCCTATCCAGCAGTTGAGAAGACCAAGATGGCGGTGCCCAATCCTCTTAGTTCCAGGGGTCCCGGGGGCGATCGCCACCCTGGGGGGGCATGGCTGAGCCCAGCCAGCCACTCCCGGGGGTCCTGGGGGCGATTGCCACCCTGGGGGGGCGTGGCCGGGCCCAGCCAGCCGCTCCCAGGGGTCCTGGGGGCGATTGCCACCCTGGGGGGCGTGGCCGGGCCCAGCCAGCCGCTCCCGGGGGTCCCTGGGCGATAGCCACCCTGGGGGGGGCGTGGCCGGGCCCAGCCAGGCGCTCCCGGGGGCGATCGCCACCCTGGGGGTGCGTGGCGAGGCCCAGCCAGGCGCTCCCGGGGGTCCCGGGGGAGATCGGCACCCTGGGGAGGTGAGGCGGGACTCGCCCAGCCGCTCCCAGGGTCCCTGGGAACATTGCAGGCGTGTGGTTGCTGAGACCCAGACCAGGCCTCTGGCCACAGATTCATAGCTTTGCGGAGACCTAGGGCAGGGATCTGCAGAGAGACAGAGGTTCTGCAGTGCCCCCAAGACATGGGTGGGCCCAGCCAGGGATCAAGGGGCATGGAAGGACTCCTGGCAGAGGGGCAAGGACCCTCACCCCTGAGGCGGGGGTTGAGGGGTGGAGCCACCTCAGTGAAGGGGTGCTGCACTGCAGGGTACTGGACTGACTGACGTGATTCAGAGAAGCTCCCAGTGCTAATGGGCCTCGCTCAGGCAGCCTTCACACTTCAGAGGCAGTGACTACTGCTCCTGCCTTGACCCAAAAGCAAGCTCACTACACCCTGCCCCATAGCAGAGCATGCCTAGGCAGTGAGTGGGAAGCCTTCCACCTGCTTCAGAGAAGGGGGGGGGGCAGTAAAGAATGGGGGAGAGGAAAGAATGTGGAGCATCCGCAATGAAGAGGTGCTTGAGAAAGAGGCTCGGAAGCCTGACTGGAAGGTTTGTTCTGTTTGCTGGGCCGCTGCCCCTTAGGAAGCTCAAAGAGCATGGCTCTGAGGGCTTCCTGTGTGCTGAGTCAAGTTCCACAGCCAACTGGAATTGGCCTCAGTTTCCTGGTCTGTAAAATGGATGAAGCGTGTCCCAGTGCCTTCACTGAGCTTTGATGGCCAATTGAGATACTATATAAAGAAAATGAGGGAAGAAGTGAGAAAGAAAAGGAAGGACGAGCAACACAAAAGAAAGACTGAAAGGAACCTGTAAACCCATTGTCACTTAAATAGGGAATATAGTCAGTAGTGTTGTAATGATGGTATGATGCCAGGTGGGTACTAGAAATATCAGGGAACACTTTGTAAAGTATATGATTGTCTAACCACTATTCTGTAACTAATATAAAACCTGAAACCAATACAAAATAATGTTGAATGTAAAGAAATGAAAATTGGAGTGAAATTTTTATAAATTTCAAAGTTTAAATAAAAGCTGTAAAGGAAGGAAGGGGAGAATAAAAAGTGTTTTTCATTTTGCCACTTCATTAAAAAGACAGTTGTCTTTATATGGTGCTTTTATACTTTTCTAAGTCATTTTAATTTCTGGGCAACTTAAAGACAAGATAAGTATTCCCTCCACTATTCAAAGAAAGGAAATCTTGGTGTCTGGTCCTAATGATTCAATCGTCAAGCCCTTATTATAAAGCAGGGTTAGTAAAATTTTCTGTGCAGGGTCATATCTATACTAATAAAAGCCTTGGGGGTGATCAGGCCAGCAGCGGAGGGTATTTGGGGGCAATCAGGCCAGCAAGGAAGCAGTTAGGGGGCAATCAGGCAGGTAGGTGAGCGGTTAGGAGCCAGCGGTCCTGGATTGTGAGAGGGATGTCCAACTGCAGGATGTCCAACTGACGTGATTCAGAGAAGCTCCCAGTGCTAATGGGCCTCACCATATTAGAGAGGGTGCAAGCTGGGCTGAGGGACACCCTCCCCAGTGCACGAATTTCGTGCACCAGGCCTCTAGTCAGTTTATAATGTTCTTTATTATCCACAAATGAGTGAGATCATGTGGTATTTTTCTTTCATTGACTGGCTTATTACATTTAGCATAATGCTCTCCAGTTCCATCCAGGTTGCTGCAAATGGTAAGAATTCCTTCTTTTTTATGGCAGCATAGTATTCCATTGTGTAGATGTACCACAGTTTTCTGATGAAGTCATCTGCTGACGGGCACCTAGGCTGTTTCCAAATCTTAGCTATGGTGAATTGTGCTGCTATGAACATAGGGGTACATATATCCTTTCTGGTTCGTGTTTCTAGTTTCTTGGGATATATTCCTAGGAGTGGGATCACTGGGTCAAATGGGAGTTCTATTTTTAGTTTTTTGAGGAAACTCCATACTGTTCTCCACAGTGGCTGCACCAGTCTGCATTCCCACCAGCAGTGCATGAGGGTTCCTTTTTCTCTGCATCCTGGCCAGCATTTGTCGTTTGTTGATTTGTTGATGATAGCCATTCTGACAGGTGTGAGATGGTACCACATTGTCGTTTTTTAATTTATTTTATTTTATTTATTTTTTAATTTACATAAATCTTTATTGTTCAGATTATTACAATTGTTTCTCCTTTTTTCCCCCCAGATCTCCCCATCACCCGGTTCCCTCCCCCCGCCATTGTCTTTATCCATAGGTGTATGATTTTTGTCCAGTCTCTTCCCATATTCCCCACACAGACACCCCTTTTCCCCTGAGAATTATCAATCCACTCCCATTCTTTGCCTCTGATTTTATTATGTTCACCAGTTTATTCTGTTCCTCAGATTTTGAATTCACTTGATTTTTAGAATCACTTGATAGATATTTGTTGTTCATAATTTTTATCTTTACTTTTTTCTTCTTTTTCCTCTTTTTAAAGAATACCTTTCAGCATTTCATATAATACTGGTTTGGTGGTGATGAACTCCTTTAGCTTTTTCTTATCTGTGAAGCTGTTTATCTGCCCTTCAATTCTGAATGATAACTTTGCTGGGTAGAGTAGTCTTGGTTGTAGGTTCTTGCTATTCATCACTTTGAATATTTCTTGCCATTCCCATCTGGCCTGCATAGTTTCTGTTGATAAATCAGCTGACAGTCGTATGGGTGCTCCCTTGTAGGTAACTAACTGTTTTTCTCTTGCTGCTTGTAAGATTCTCTCTTTGTCTTTTGCCCTTGGCATTTTAATTATGATGTGTCTTGGTGTGGTCCTCTTTGGATTCCTCTTGTTTGGGGTTCTGTGTGCTTCCTGAACTTGTATGTCTATTTCTTACACCAGGGAGGGGAAGTTTTCTGTCATTATTTCTTCAAATAGGTTTTCAGTATCTTGCTCTCTCTCTTCTGGCACCTCAAAAATTCGGATATTGGTACGCTTGAAGCCATCATGGAGGCTCCTTATGCTATCCTCACACTTTTGGATTCTTCTTTCTTTCCGCCTCTCTGGTTGGGTGTTTTTTTCTTCCTCATATTCCAGATCTTTGGTTTCACTCTTCGGGTGTGGTGGTCTACTCTGTATATTCTTTATTTCAGACAGTGTATGCATAATTTCTGACTGTTCCTTTTCCATTTTTTTGGTATTCTCATTAAGGTCCTTGAAGGTCTCTTCAAGTTTCTCAGCGGTTTTTAGAAGATTCTTGAGTAACCTTATAAATATGGTTCTGAACACTGTGTCGTCCATTAGTTGGCTTTCATCTATTTCTCCTACTTGTGACATACTTCGATGTCTCCACATTTTGGCTGCCTCCCTGTGTTGATGGAGTGGCTTTGTGTGGTCGGTGACCTATAGGGGCTGGTAGCTCAGCTTCCCCTATCACCCTAGGTGGTCGCTCTTGATACTCCCCTTTGTGGGCTGAGTGGAAAGTCTTGGTGTAGTTACAAGCCTTGATTGCTGTTGGTACACTGGGAGGATTTGACCTCCGGTCCAATTGGTTGTGAGGGCCTGCTTTGTCTATAACGGAATAATTGCTGTGCTGGAGACACAGTAGGGCTTTGGTGCTCACTGAGTCTGCCTCTTGAATGTGTCCCTTATGAGAGTGGTTAAAGTCTGGTGTCATCCACACCGACAGAAAAGTCACTCTCACTCTCCGACTGATGGCCAAGAGTCCCATAGGCGTCTGGGTCCCCCACGTGTCCCCAGAAACTGGAGTTCAGAGTGGTTGGGATTGTTGGTATCACTGGCGGGAATTGATCTCCAAGCCAGTTGGCTGTGAGGATGAGCAGTGTCTCCGCTGGGAGAGCTTCTGTGCTCAGCTTGGATGGGGCGGAGTCTCAGGGTGGCGCAGACAAGCTTTGGTTTCCCGTCTGCTCCGCCCTAAGAGGGGCAGTTTCTCTGTGCCTGAATTAATGGCTGCGCGCCTCTGAGAGAAGGCAGATTTCGAGCCTCTCCCGCTGCCTAACAGACCAGTTTCTCCCCAGCTGGGGCTGGATTTCAGTGCAGACCAGAGGTTTTGTTTTTCTCCCGAATGAGAAATCCAGTCACTGGGAGGGCTGTGCTCAGCTTAGATGGGGCGGAGTCTCAGAATGGTGCAGACAAACTTGGTTTCCGTCCGCGCCGCCCTAAGAGGGCAGGTTTCTCCGTGCCCTAATCAATGGCTGCGCGCCTCTGAGAGAAGGCAGCTTTCGAGCTTCATCCGCTGCCAAACAGACCAGTTTCTCCCCGACTGCAGCTGGATTTCAGTGCAGTCGGGAGGTTTTGTTTTTCTCCCAAACGAGAAAGCTAGCCATGCAGTGTCTGCTGCCCTCCCTCTCCGCACACTGCGAGCAAGCCTGCCGCATATTCAGCCGCCCGCCCTTTCCACGCTCACGGATCTCCGCACCTCCACAGCTCCTGAGGCTCAGCGTCCCCCTCTCTTTTGTTCTCTAGTTGTTGGTTTTCCACTCTGCCAGCTTTCCGGTGGTTCTGGACGGTGTGCGCTCTGTTTTCCAGTTGTAGTTTCAAAATTGTTGTGGTAGGCAACAGTTAGGTGTTTACCTTATGCCGCCATCTTGGTTTCTCCACATTGTCGTTTTGATTTGCATCTCTTGGATAATTAGTGACTTTGAGCATGTTTTCATGTGACTCTTGGCCTTCCTTCTGTTTTCTTTCGAAAAGATTGTATTTAGGTCCATTGCCCATTTTTTTATTGTATTATATATCTTCCTTTTATTAAGTTGTATAAGTTGCCTGTAGGTGTTGGAGATTAAACCTTTATAAGTGATACCATTGGCAAACATGTTCTCCCATGAAGTGGGCTTTCTTGTTGTTTTGTTGATGATTTCCTTTGTTGTGAAAAAACTTTTTATTTTGATGTGGTCCCATTTGTTTATTTTCTCTTTATTTTCCATTGCCCTTGGGGCAGTAGAAGTGAAGAAGTTCTTTTGGCATCTGTCTGAGATTGTGTTGTCTGTGGATTCCTCTACTATTTTTATGGTTTCCTGTCTTATGTTTAAGTCCTGTATCCATTTTGAGTTTATTTTTTTGTATGGTGTAAGTTAGTGGTCTAGTTTCATTTTTTTTTGCATATATCTGTCCAATTTTCCCAACACCATTTGTTAAAGAGATTGTCTTGACTCCATTGTATGTTAATGCCTCCTTTGTCAAATATTAATTGAGAATAGTGGTTTGGGTCGATATCTGGATTCTCTGTCCTATTCCATTGGTCTGTGTCTGTTCTTATGCCAGTACCAGGCTGTTTTGAGAACAGTGGCTTTGTAATACAGCTTGAAATCTGGTATTGAGATCCCACCTACTTTATTCTTCTTTCTCAGGATTACTGTGGCTAATCGGGGTCGTTTTGTATTCTAGATGAATTTTTGGAGAGTTCTTTCTAGGTCTGTACCTCCTTAGTTAAGTTTATTCCTAGGTATCTTAGTTTTTTTTGTTTTTTTTGTTTTTTTTTTTGGTGTGTTGGTAAATGGCATTGCTTTTTTAGTCTCTCTTTTTGTAAGTTCCCTATTGGTGTATAGAAATGCCATAGGTTTCTCGGTATTAATTTTGTATCCTGTTACATTGCCAAATTCATTTATTAATTCTATTAGTTTTTTGATGGAGTCTTTAGGTTTTTTTATGTACAATATCATGTCATCTACAAATAAGGACAGCTTTACTTCTTCATTTCAAATTTGGATGCATTTTATTTCTTCTTCTTGTCTAATTGCAATGGCTAATACTTTCGGTACTATGTCGAACAGGAGTGGTGAGAGTGGGCACCCTGTCTTATTCCTGTTCTTAGGGGTAATTGTTTTAGTTTTTCCCCATTGAGTATGATGTTATCTGTGGGTTTATCATATATAGTTTTTATTATGGTGAGGTATGATCCTTCTATTCCCACCTTGCTGACAGTTTTTATCAAGAAAGGGTGTTGGATTTTTATCAAATGCTTTTCCTGCATCAATTGATATGATTATATGATTTTTCTCCCTTAATTTGTTTATGTGATGTATCACGTTTATTGATTTGCGGATATTGTACCATCCTTGCATCCCTGGGATAAATCCTACTTGGTCATGGTGTATGATCTTTCTGATGTACTGCCGAATTCTATTTGCTAGAATTTTGTTGAGGATTTTGACATCTATGTTCATGAGGGATATTGGCCTGAAATTCTCTTTCACTGTGTTGTCTTTATCTGGTTTTGGTATTAGGGTGATGCTGGCTTCATAGAAGGAGATTGGAAGTGTTTCTTCCTCATGAATTTTTTGGAATAGTCTGAGGAGGATAGGTTCTAGTTTTTCCTTGAGTGTTTGGTAAAACTCTCCTCTGATGCCTTCTGGCCCCGGGCTTTTGTTTTCTGGAAGCTTTTTGATGACTGCTTCAATTTCCTCTATAGTTATCAGCCTATTGAGATTTTTAGAATCTTCCTGATTGAGTTTTGGGAGGTTATATATTTTTAGGTATATGTCCATTTCCTTCAGGTTGTCCAGTTTGTTGGAATAGAGTTGTTCATAGTATTTTTAAACAATCCTTTGTATTTCTGTGGGGTCTGTTGTTATTTCAGCGCGTTCATTTCTGTTTTTGTTTATTTGGGTCCTCTCTCTTTGCTTCTTGGTGAGCCTGGCTAGAGCTTCATTAATCTTGTTTATCCTTTAAAAGAACCAGCTCTTGGTTATGTTGATCTTTTGTATTGTTTCTTTAGTCTCTATGTCATTTATTTCCACTCTGATCTTTATTATTTCCTGCCTTCTGCTTCACTGGGCTTTTCTTGTTGCTCTCCTTCTAACTCTTTTTGAGTTGTAGGGTTAGGTAATTTATTGCCATAGTTTCTTTTTTTTTTTTCCAGTAGGCTTGTAGAGCTATGAATTTCCCTCTCATGACTGCCTTCGCTGTGTCCCACAGATTTTGGATTGTTTTGTTTTCATTGTCATTTGTTGCCATGATGATTTTTATTTCTTCCTTGATCTCTCTGGTAACCGAGTCATTGTTTAATAGCATGTTGTTTAGTCTCCATGTGTTTGATTTTTTGGATTGTTTTTATTGTAGTTGATTTCCACTTTTATGCCACTGTGATTTGAGAAGATGCTTGATAAGATTTCTATCCTCTTGAATTTGAAGAGACTTTTCCTATGACTCAACATATGGTCTATCTTTGAAAATGACCCATGTGCACTTGAGAAGAATGTATATTCTGTGGGTTGGAGTGAAATGTTCTGAAGATGTCAATTAATTCCATTTGGTTTAGTGAGTCATTTAGGATTGCTGTTTCTTTGCTGGTATTTTATTTAGATGATTTGTACAATGGTAATCGTGGGGTATAAAGTCTCCTACTATGATTGTATTGTTGTAAATCTCTCCCTTGATATCCTCCAGGAGTTTGGTTGTGTTTTTTTTTAATGTATTTGGGTGCTACTGTATTGGGTGCATATATGTTTACCAGAGTTATTTCTTCTTGTTGGATTGCTCCCTTTAGTATTATGAAGTGGCCTTCCTTATGTCTTGTTATGTCCTTCACTTTGAAATCTAATTTGTCAGATATAAGTATTGCTACCTCAGCTTTTTTTCATTTCATTCACCTGAAAAACCTTTTTCCATTCTTTCACCCTCAGTCTGTGTGCGTCTTTTTTTCTGGGTTGGGTTTCCTATAGACAGCAGATATATGGGTCTTGTTTTCTCATCCAATCCGTTACCCTATGTCTTTTGATTGGGGCATTTAATCTATTTACATTTAAAGTTATTATTGATTGGTACTTATTTGTTGCCATTTTTATTCTATACCCCTGTGTTCCTTCTTCACTTCCTTTTTTTTTTTTTTTTTGACAGCGACCCTCTAGGATTTCTTGCATTGCTGGTTTGGTGGTAATAAATTCCCTTAGTCTTTTTTTTGTCTGTGAAGGTCCTGATTTCACCTTCAATTTTGATTCATAGCCTTGCTGGTATAGTGTTCTTGGATCTTACCCTTCCTTTGCATGACTTTGTATATTTCATTCCATTCCTTTCTTGCCTGATGCGTTCCTGTTGAGAAATCAGTTGCTAGTCTGATGGGGGTTCCTTTGTATGTAACTTTCTGTCTCTCTCTGGCTGCTTTTAAGATTCTTACTTTGTCGTTTCTGTTTGCCAATTTAATTATAATGTGCCTTGGTGCCAGTCTTTGGGTTTCATTTTGCTTGGGACTCTGTGAGCTTCTTGGATTCGTGTGGATTTTTTCTTCCCTATATCAGGGAAGTTTTCTGTCATTATTTCTTCTAACAGGTTTTCTATTCCCTGCTCAGTTTCCTCTCCTTCTGGAACCCCTATTATGTGGATGTTTTATTGTTTCATGTTTTCCCAAAGTTCCCTTAGGTTCTCCTCCTGCTTTTTAATTGTTTTTTTTCTAGACGCTGCTCTATTTGGGTATTTTTCCTACCTTGTCTTCTAGCTCACTGATGCAGTCCTCTGCTTCTTCTAGTCTATTCTTGATGCTTTCTATTGAGTTCTTTACAGCAGTGATGTCATTTTTCATTTCTTCTTGGTTCTTCTTCATTTCCTCTTGGTTCTTACTCATATTGTCGAATTTGTCTTCCATTCTTTTCAGCCACCTTCTGACCATTTCTCTGAATTCTTTCTCTGATAGGTTGCTTGACTCCATTTCATTTACTTCCTCTTCTGGTGATGCCTTCTTTTCTTTCATATGCGGGCTGTTTCTTTGTCTCCCTATGGTCTCTCTTCTCCAGATGTCTGGTTATGTAGTTCTCTCTCTCCTTATGCAAGGCGAAATCTGACCTTTCCATTGTGGAGTGTAGAGCTCCTCTCAGTCTGCGTATTTCTGCCTATTGTGGACTGGTGTTCTGGGGTTTGCAGCTTTTCGGTTGATGATGCAGTTGTAGATTTTCAGGATTCTGGTAACATCCACTTTCCCCTTCAAGATGGCTCCCTCTCCTTGACTGAGCCGGTGGTTCTGGGAAGGAACCCAGCAGCAATGGGGGCTGCCCGGTTAGGGGAAGCCCGTCCAGCAGTCCCGCACCTTCTCCTGGAGTATAGCTGTCCCTTAACTCATCAACAGACACTCTCCATGCTACCCTCATCTGTTATTTATTTCTGCTTCGGGACAAGACTCGGGACACGTCTGTCTATTCTGCCGCCATTTTTTTTCAGTCTCTTGTAAAGCAAATCTTGATGGACATAAAGGAAGAGATTGACAATAATACAGTTATAGTAGGGTATTTTAATACCCTATTCACATCAATGGATAGATCTTCAAGACTAAAAATCAACAAGGCGATGGTGACCTTAAATGATACACTAGATCAGTGCTTGGCAAACCGTGGCTCACGAACCACATGCAGCTCTTTGGCCCCTTGAGTGTGGCTCTTTCACAAAATACCACGTGCAGGCGTGCATGTACAGTGCGATTGAAACTTCATGGCCCATGTGCAGAAGTTGGTTTTCGGCTTGGTTGAGTCTATTTTGAAGAAGTGGCATTAGAAGAAGTGGGGGTGTCAGTCGCATGTGGCTCATGAGCCGTGATTTGCTGACCACTGCAATAGATCAACTGAATTTAATTGATATTTTCAGAGCATTTCACCCCAAAGCAGCAGTATATACTAGGATAGACCACATGTTAGACACAAAACAAGTCTCTATAAATATAAGAAAATTGAAATCCTATCAAGCCTCTTTTCTGACCATAACTTGAAATCAATCACAAGAAAATTGAAAAACACAAAGACATGGAAGCTAAATAACATTTTACTAAACAGTGAATGGGCAACTAAGGATATCAAGGAAGAAATCAAAAGACACCTTGAAATAAATGAAAATGAGAACACAACTACCGAAAAATCTGTGAGACACTGGGATAGCAGCCCTAAGAGGGAAATTCATATCATTATAGGTCTTTCTCAAGAAACATGAAAAATCTCTAATAAATAATCTAACTTTACACTTAAAGAAATTGGAAAAAGAACAAACAAAGCACAGAGTGAGTAGAAGGAAGGAAATAAATACCAGAGCAGAAATAAATGAAATATAGTCTAAAAATCTTATATGATAAAAGCCCAATGACTGAACAGTGGAACGACCAGAACGACCGGTTGACCAGTCACTATCATGTACACAGACCACCAGGGGGAAGACGCACAATGCAGCAGCTGCCCCCTGGTGGTCAGTGAGCTCCCACAATGGGAGCGCCACTCGGCTGACCAGGATGAGTGGTGCCCCCACAGTGGGCTAATCCCCATAGGCCATGCTCCCCCCACCAGTGCACAATTCCCATTCACCAGGCCACTAGTACAATATAAAACATTAATGAAGCCAATAGCTGCTTTTTTGGAAAGGTAAACAAGACTGATAAACCTTTAACCAGACTCATCAAGAAAAAAAGAGAGGGGACCAAATAAATAAAATAAGAAATGAAACAGGGGAAGTAGCAACTGACACCAAATATATACAAAGGATTGTAAAAAAAAAATATTATAACTATATGCCAATAAATCTGGAAGAAATGGATAAGTTCCTAGGAACATACAACTTTCCAAAACTAAATCAGGAAGAATCAGAGAATATGAATAGACAGATTACAACTAGTGAAATTGAAGCAGTAATCATAATTTAAAAAAAACAAAAAACCTCCCAACAAACAAAAGCCTGGCCAAATGGCTCTACAAGTGAATTTTACCAAACATTCAAAGAAGACTTAATACCTGTCCTCAAATTATTGCAAAAAATCCAAGAGGAAGACTTCCAAACTCTTTTTACAAGGCCAGCATTATCCTACCTCCAAAACCAGATAAAGACACAAGAAAGGAAGACAATTATAGCCCAACATTCCTCTATAACATGGATGCTAAAATCCTCAACAAAATATTAGGAAACCGAATATAGCATTGCATTAAAAAGATCATACACCATGATCAAGTGGGACTTATTTGGATGCAAGGTTGCTACAACATTCAAAAAACAATAAACATGATAAACCATATAAACAAATTAAAGGATAAAATCACATTACCATATCAATAGATGCAAAAAAAGCATTTGATAAAATTCAGCACCAATATATAATAAAAATTATAGTCTAAATTGTTTCAAACAAGCACACATAGAGGAAAAAAATTAACTTATATTCTTTATCTTTTAGGTCAAAATTACATTATTATGGGCCAAGTGGGTGAAGATGGGCGAGGCAAAATCATGCCCAACAGCTTTGTAATGATGTTGAAGACCAAGAATCAGAAGTTCCTGAATGCCTTGGAAAACAAGCAATGTTAACGGTGAAATGTGTCCATTTAAGCTTCATTCTGTCATTGCCTTTGAAAGATCTATTTTTCTCAGTATAAAAACAATATTATGACATTGAATATTGAATATTCAGAAAGATTGACTCTTCACAAAGGTAGGTGTGATGGAAGTTTCATGCCTGCATCAATAGAAGCAGAAATTGTAGTGCAGTGACAGGAACCTAATGGCATCGAGTGGTGACAGTTGAAAGCAGTTTATTTATACATGCCTCTAAAGGGGTATTTTAGAAATGAGTTTTGTGAAGATGTAAAAATGGAGATTTTATAAGTGCAATATTTGCTTCAAGATGTTATATTCTTTTCTTGCATTTTTAAGTTGATGCTTAATAAAATATTTTTAAATGAATATGTAACAGCCATGGTACTACTTTTTTTAAAAATAAATCTTTATTGTTCAGATTATTACAGTTGTTCCTCTTTTCTCCCCCCATAGCTCCCCTCCACCCGGTTTCCACCACACCCTCTGTCCTTACCCCCCCCACCACTGTCCTCATCCATAGGTGTACGATTTTTGTCCAGTCTCTTCTCACACCCCCCATACCTCCTTCCCCCCCAAAATTGTCTGATATGCTGCTGATTCTATTATATTCACCAGTTTATTCTGTTCATCAGATTTTTTACTCACTTTATTTTTATTTTTTTCCTTAATTTCTTTATTTGTCCTCATTTCACCATTACCTTCCCCCCTCCCCCCACTCATGCCCTCACCCCCCTGTTGTCTGTGTCCACTGGTTAGGCTTATATGCATGCAATGAGTGGATTAAAAAACTGTGGTACATCTACACAATGGAATACTAAGATACAAGTCCTTTGGTTGATCTCTCCCCCTTATCCCAACTGTCCCATACCTTTCCTCTGAGGTTTGATCCATGCTTTCCTGTATCTGGATCTGTTTTTGTTCACCAGTTTATGTTGTGCATTATTTCCCATAGATGAGAGAGATCATGTGATGTTTATCTTTCTCTGACTGACTTATTACACTTAGCATAATGCTCTCCAGTTTCATCCATGTTGTTAGCAAATGGTAGGAATTCCTTCTTTTTTAGTGCAGCATAGTATTCCACTGTGTAGATGTACCACAGTTTTTTAATCCACTCATCTGCTGATGGGCACTTAGGAAGTTTCCAAATCTTAGTTATGGTAAATTGTGCTGCTATGAACATAAGGATGCATATATCCTTTCTGATTGATGTTTCTAGTTTCTTGGGGTATATTCCTAGAAGTGGGATCACTGGGTCAAATGGGAGTTCCATTTTTAGTTTTTTGAGGAAACTCCATACTGTTCTCCACAGTGGCTGCACCAGTCTGCATTCCCACCAGCAGTGCACCAGGGTTCCTTTTTCTCCGCATCCTCGCCAACATTTGTCATTTATTGGTTTGTTGATGATAGCCATTCTGACAGGTGTGAGATGGTACTGCATTGTCATTTTGATTTTCATCTCTCGGATGATTAGTGACTGAGCATGTTTTCATATGTTTCTTGGCCTTCCTTCAGTCTTCTTTCAAAAAGTTTCTATTTAGGTCCATTGCCCATTTTTTGATTGGATTGTTTATCTTCCTTTTGTTAAGTTGTATGAGTTCCCTGTAGATGTTGGAGATTAAACCCTTATCAGTGATAACATTGGCATATATGTTCTCCCATGTAGTGGGCTTTCTTGTTTTGTTGATGGTTTCTTTTGCTTTGCAAAAGCTTTTTATTTTGTTGAGGTCCCATTTGTTTATTTTCTCTTTAGCTTCCATTGCCCTAGGAGCAGTATCAGTGAAGAAGTTCTTTTGGCATATGTCTGAGATTTTGCTGCCTGTGGATTCCTCTAGTATTTTTATGGTTTCCTGTCTTATGTTTAAGTCCTGTATCCATTTTGAATTATTTTTGTGTATGGTGTAAGTTGGTGGTCTAGTTTCATTTTTTTGCATTTATCTGTCCAATTTTCCTAACACCGTTTATTGAAGAGACTGTCTTGACTCCATTGTATGTTCATGCCTCCTTTGTCAAATATTAATTGGGCATAGTGGTTTGGGTCGGTTTCTGGGTTCCCTATTCTAGTCCATTGATCTATATGTCTGTTCTTGTGCCAGTACCAGGCTGTTTTGAGAACAGTGGCTTTGTAATACAGCTTGAAATCTGGTATTGAGATCCCACCTACTTTGTTCTTCTTTCTCAGTATTGCTGTGGCTATTCGGGTCTTTTTTTAATATATATATTTTATTGATTTTTTACAGAGAGGAAGGAAGAAGGATAGAGAGCTAGAAACATCGATCAGCTGCCTCCTGCACACCCCACACTGGGGATGTACCTGCAACCAAGGTACATGCCCTTGACCGGAATCGAACCTGGGACCCTTCAGTCCGCAGGCTGACGCTCTATCCACTGAGCCAAACCGGTTTTGGCTCTTTTTTTATTCCAGATGAATTTTTGGAGAGATCATTCTAGGTCTGTGAAATATGCTGTTGGTATTTTAATGGGGAGTGCATTGAGTCTATAGATTGCTTTGGGTAGTATGGACATTTTAATGATGTTGATTCTACCAATCCATGAAAACGGTATTTTCTTCCATCTGTTTACGTCTTGCTCTGTCTCTTTTTTCAGTGTCCTGTAGTTTTCTGCGTATAGGTCTTTTACCTCCTTAGTTAAGTTTATTCCTAGGTATCTTAATTTTTTTGGTGCAGTGGTAAATGGGATTGCTCTTTTAGTCTCTCTTTCTGTAAGTTCATTATTGGTGCATAGAAATGCCATAGATTTATTGGCGTTAATTTTGTATCCTGTTACATTGAAAATTCATTTATTAAGCCTAATAATTTTTTGATTGAGTCTTTAGGTTTTTCTATGTCCAGTATCATGTCATCTGCAAATAAGGACAGTTTTACTTCTTTTCCAATTTGGATACCTTCTATTTCTTCTTCTTGTCTGATCGCAATGGCTAGTAATTCCAGCACTATGTTGAACAGGAGTGGTGAGAGTGGGCATCCCTGTCTTGTTCCTGTTCTTAGGAGAAATGCTTTTAGTTTTTGCCCATTGAGCGTGATGTTGGCTGTGGGTTTGTCATATATGGCTTTTATGATGTTAAGGTATGATCCTTCTATTCCCACCTTGTTGAGAGTTTTCATCAAGAAAGGGTGTTGGATTTTGTCAAATGCTTTTTCTGCATCAATTGATATAACTATGTGATTTTTGTCTCTCAATTTGTTTATGGGATATATCACGTTTATTAATTTGCGGATATTGTACCATCCTTGCTTCCCTGGGATAAATCCTACTTGGTCATGGTGTATGATCTTTCTTATATACTGCTGGATCCTATTTGCTAGAATTTTGTTGAGGATTTTGGCATCTATGTTCATGAGGGATATTGGCCTATAATTCTCTTTCATTGTGTTGTCTTTATCTGGTTTTGGTATTAGGGTGATGCTGGCTTCATAGAAGGATTGGAAGTGTTCCTTCCCCTTGAATTTTCTGCAATAGTCTGAGGAGGATAGGTTTTAATTCTTCCTTGAATGAAGCCATCTGGCCCCAGGCTCTTGTTTGCTGGAAGCTTTTTGATGACTGCTTTAATTTCTTCCATAATTATCTGCCTATTGAAATTTTTAGAATCTTCCTGATTGAGTTTTGGAAGGTTGTATTTTTCTAGGAATGTGTCCATTTCCTCCAGGTTGTCTAGTTTGTTAGAATAGAGTTGTTCATAGTATTTTTTTACAATCACTTTTATTTCTGTGGGGTCTGTTGTTATTTTGCCTCTATCATTTCTGATTTTGTTTATTTGGGTCCTCTCTCTTTGCTTCTTGGTGAGCGTGTCTAGAGGCTCATCAATCTTGTTTATCCTTTCGAAGAACCAGCTCTTGGATTTCTTGATCTTTTGTATTGTTTTTTTTCTTCTCTTATGTCATTTATTTCTGTTTTAATCTTTATTATCTCCTTCCTTCTGCTCACTCTGGGCTTTTCTTGTTACTCTCTTTCTAGGTCTTTGAGTTGTAGAGGTAGATGTTTTACTACCATTTTTTTCATGTTTTATTTATTTTTTTTTTTTTGAGGTAGGCCTGTAGAGCTATAAACTTCCCTCTCGGGACTGCTTTCATTGTGTCCCATAGGTTTTGGATTGCTGTGTTTTTATTGTCATTAGTTTCCAGGATGTTTTTAATTTCTTCTTTGATTTCTTTGGTAACCCAACCAATATTTAATAACATGCTATTCAGCTTCCTAGTGTTTGAGTGTTTTGGATTGTTTTTATTATTTAATTGATATTTAGTCTCACTTGTTGATACATATGTATTTGTTGTCACTTTGTTATTCATAATTTTTATCTTTACCTTTTTATTCTTTCTCTTCTTAAAGAATATCCTTTAGCATTTAATATAATACTGGTTTGGTGGTGATGAACTCCTTTAGCTTTTTCTTATCTGTGAAGCTCTTTATCTGACCTTCAATTCTAAATGATAGCTTTGCTGGGTAGAGTAATCTTGGTTGTAGGTTCTTGCTATTCATCACTTTGAATATTTCTTGCCACTCCCTTCTGGCCTGCATAGTTTCTGTTGAGAAATCAGCTGGAAATTATATGGTTACTTTCTTGTAGGTAACTAACAGTTTTTCTCTTGCTGCTTTTAATATTCTCTCTTTGTCTTTTGCCCTTGGCATTTTAATTTCTGATGTGTCTTGGTGTGGTTCTCTTTGGATTCCTCTCTACGCTTCCTTGACTTGTAAGTCTATTTTTTTTTTTTCACCAGGGAGGGGAAGTTTTCTGTCATTATTTCTTCAAATAGGTTTTCAATATCTTGCTCTCTCTCTTCTTCTGGAACCCCCATAATTCAGATGTTGGCACTCTTGAAGTTGTCCCAGAGGCTCCTTACACTATCTTCATATTTTTGGATTCTTTTTTCTTTTTGCATTTCCAGTTGGGTGGTTTTTTCTTCTTTGTATTTCAATTCTTTGACTTGGTTTTTGGGGTCCTCTAGTCTGCTGTTGGATCTCAGTATATTATTCTTTATTTCAGTCAGTGTATGTTTAATTTCTAGTTGGTCTTTTTTCATATCCTTGAGGGTCTCACTAAATTTCTTGGAGGTTTCTAGAAGATTCTTGAGTAACCTTATAACTATGGTTTTGAACTCTATATCCAGTAGTTTGCTTTCCTCCATTTCTTACATTTGTGGCATGTTTCTTTGTCTCTGTATTTTAGCTGCTTCCCTTTGTTGATAGAGTGGCTTTTTGTGCTAGATGTCCCATAGGGCCCAGTGGATCAGCCTCCCCAATTACCTGAGGTGGACACTCTTGGTGCACCCCTTTGTAGGCTCTGTGCACAGTCTTGTTGTAGTTAAGCCTTGATTGTTTTTGGTATCACTGGGAGGAATTGACCTCCAGGCCAGCTGACTGTGAGGATCAGTTGTGTCTACGTTGGGAGAACTTCTGTGCTGGAGACATCCTTATTGGCAAGACTTGCTTCAGTGGGGCTTTGGTGCTGAGTCTGCCCCCTGAGTGTGTTTCTTATGGATCTGGAGAGTTGTAGTCTGGATGGTCTCACTCTGACTACTGGGTACACTGGCTCTTCGATCTCCACGGAGGTGCAAAGTCAGCCTCTGCCTGTGTCCATCCAGCAGGAGCTATGGAGAGATCTTCAGATTCCTCCTCTTTGTTTGGGGTTTGGAGGTGCTCAGATGAGGCCCAGCTATGAAGCAATGCAAGCTGCTGTCCAGCTTTGGGCCTTCTTTTGGAGGCTCTGGGGCTCTCTGACCCAGCTGCAGTATGTTAGGTTTTAGATAGAAAAGGGCCAGGCCATTCATATGCAAAAGCCTCTGCACACGGCTTGGGTGGGGTTGTAAATTGGGTGGGGCGGGGTCTCAGGGAATCACCACGGTGGAGCAAACAGCAATAGCTGATCATCAGCCCTGCCCCAAAGAGGTCCCCCAGGTCTCTGTGTCCTGCAGCGCCATTCAGGAACAATGATTGCTGCAAGCACCTCTGAGAGAAAGCCGCCCTCATGTTCCAGCCCGATGCTAGACAGTCCAGTTTCTTCCCATATGAGTCTGGGTCCCCAGAGGCTCACCCGGAACTGGAGTTCAGAGCAATCAGGAGCTTGTGTCTCCCTCCAGATTGAAAAAGACAACAGCATACTCAGTTGCCAGCCCCTTTCCGCGTGTGCCTCCGTACCTCCGCACTTCACTTCTGCACCTCCGTACCTCCTCCGAGTCTCAGTGTGCTTTTCTCTTTCCTTCTAGTTGTATAATTTCCACTCAGGCAGCCTTCCTGTGGTTCTGAATGATATCTGTTTTGTCTTTTAGTTGTAGTTTTGAAGTGGTTGTGCAAGGCAGCAAGTTCAGGTGTTTAGTATGCCACCATCTTGGTTTCTATCTTGGTTTCTCCATGGTACTACTTTTATATAAAGTGGGACACTGTAAAAAAGAATATTCCTGAAATTTACATAGAAGGCTGTCTTTGTAACAATTTACACTTTACCAAAAAAATGCTATTTTGAGAACTTCAGGGGCCTGATGGATCCAATAATGTAAACACACTATAATTCTTCTCTACAGAACCAGGAAACATTAGCACTCAAATGGTGTTCCTTAGCAATCTAATTCAGTGCCTTTATTTTGTGATAGAAATTGAAGCTCAGGTATATTTAGTGACTTGTTCAAACACACATCTCCCACAAGACAGAGAAGGCGATCAAGTTTGGAAGTCCGAATTGCAAACCCAGTGCCTTCCCCCCATTAGAAGGGACACTCATTGACCCAGAGGAAAGCCCTCTTATCCTGACTTACAGAGTTCAGTCCTTTGTTTTTATAGCCTAAATCATAATTGGTCATTTTATAGGACTTGAAATTAGAAGTGAGCCTGACATGCCTATTCTGTTCATTCCCTGCTAACTGGATCAGGCTGTCTGCTAGGACGAACTCTGTCTTTGGGAAATCTATTTTCACTCAGTAGTGGAAGAATTGGAAGTGACTTCCCATTATTTGTACAAGGCTGCTTAAAATGTCATTGTACTTGCAGCGGCTGTGGCCAGCAGCCCTCAGGAGGTTGCCCTCCAAGAGCTGTGATAGGGACAACCAACCCTATCCAAAGAAGATAGAAAGCATTAGGGATGAACAAAGACTTAAGTCACAAGGTTTCCTATAGTAAAAGCAAAGTTTTAGAAAAAAGGGAAATATTCTTTGAAGTGAAAATCCAAATATATATTATTTGAAACATACCTAAAACATAAGGTCACAGAAAAGTTGAGGAGAAATAGATAGAAGAACAAAACTATACTAGGAAATTATTAACAAAATTGATGTGGTTTTATTAATATTAGAAAAAAAATAAACTTTAATGCACTTAATGCTTTATTTCAGGGAATTCCCCACATTATACAAAACCTTTTCTATACTTTCCCCTCACATTCAGAAGTAATTTCCACATGCTTTCTAACTATTTTGTCCAGTTTATTGCTACTTTTCACTGAATTCCTAGTGGTTTCTTGTGCTGTGCTATATGGTGCTTATTACTCTATTTCAGGGATTTCTCCGCATTGTACAAACCCCTTTCTGTACTCTTTCCTAACATTGAGAATTCATATTTATGTGTTTTCTAACTATTTTGTCCAGAGTACTGCTACTTTTCAGAGAATTCCTAGTAGTTTTTTGCACTGTCCATAGGGTGCTTATTACTCTATTTAAGTGATATCCCCACATGGTACAAACACCTTTCCACACACTTTTCTGAAGTTGAGAAGTGATTTACACTTGTTTTCCAACTATTTCTTAGTTTATTGCTACTTTTCAGTGAATTCCTAGTGGTTTCAAAGACTGTGGTATAGTGTGTTTATTGCTCTAATTCAGGAATTTCCCAAAGATTGCAAACCGATTTCTGTAGTCTCTTTCCTCACGATGAGCAGTCATTTCCACGTGTCTTCTATTTTGTCCAGTTTCCTACTGCTTTTCTGTGAATTTCTAGTATTCTCTAAGACTGAGGTATATAGTGTGCTTACTGCTATTTACCAAGATTTTTCCCACATAGTATAAACGCCTTTCTGTACTCTTTCCTCACATTGAGAAGACATTTCCACGAGTTCTCTGTTTTGTCCAATTTCCTGCTGCTTTTCTCTGAATTCCCTAGGACTGAGATACAGTAATCTTACCCCTCTTTACCAGGATTTCCCCCGCATTGTATAAACGCCTTTCTGCACTCTTTTCTGAAGTTGAGAAGTGATTTACACTTCTCTTCCAACTATTTCTTACACTTTACTGCTACTTTTCAGTGAATTCCTAGTGGTTTCAAAGACTGTGGTATACTGAGTTTATTGCTCTATTTCAGGAATTACCCCAAGATTGCAAACCCCTTTCTGTACTCTTTCCTCACATTGAGAAGACATTTGCACGTGGTTTCTAACTATTTTGTCCAGTTTTCTGCTTACTTAGTGTGAATTCCTAGTAGTTTCTAAAATTGAGGAATAGTGTTATTTTTGCTCTATTCCTCAGATTTCTCCGCATTGTATAAAACACTTTCTATACTCTTTCCTTACGTTGAGAAGTTATGTCCACATGTTTTCTAACTTTTTTGTCCAGTTTATTGCTTCTTTTCAGTGAATTCCTAGTGGTTTCAAAGGCTGTGGTATAGTGAGTTTATTGCTCTATTTCAAGAATTTCCCCAAGATGGCAAACCCCTTTCTATACTCTTTCCTCACATTGAGAAGACATTTTCAAATGTTTTACAACTATTTTGCCCAGTTTCCTGTTGCTTTTCTGTGAATTCCTAGAACCGTGATCGGCAAACTGCGGCTCGCGAGCCACATGCGGCTCTTTGGCCCCTTGAGCGTGGCTCTTCCACAAAATACCATGGCCTGGGCGAGTCTATTTTGAAGAAGTGGCGTTAGAAGAAGTTTAAGTTTAAAAAATTTGGCTCTCAAAACAAATTTCAATCGTTGTACTTTGATATTTGGCTCTGTTGACTAATGAGTTTGCCAAACACTGTCCTAGTAGATTCCAAGATGCAGGGATAGTGTGCTTACTTCTCAATACCAAGATTCCCGCCCTCCCCCCCCCCCCCGCATTGTTAATTGTTTCTGTAATCGTTCCTTACATTGAGAAGACCTTTACATGAGTTTTCCGCCTTTTCTGTCCAGTTTCCTGCTGCTTTTCTATGACTTCCTAGTAGTTTATAAGACTGAGATATAGTGTACTTACTTCTCGTTACCAAGTTTTTATCCCGCATTGTACAAACAATTTACTATACTCTTTACTCACATTGAGAAGACATTTCTATGTGTTTTCTAACTATTTTGTCCAGTTTATTGGTTCTTTTCAGTGAATTCCTGGTCGTTTCAAAGACTGTGGTGTAATGTGTTTATTGCTCTATTTCAGGAATTTCCTAAAGATTGCAAACACCTTTCTGTACTTTTCCTCACATTGAAAAGAAATTTCTTCGAGTTCTTTATTTTGTCCAGTTTCCTATTGCTTTTCTGTGAATTCCTAGTAGATTCCAAGATGCAGGTATAGTGTGCTTATTGCCCTATTTCTGGGACTTCGCTGTAATATACAAACACATTTCTGTACTCTTTCTTCACATTGAGAAGTCATTTATACATGGTTTCTAACTATTTTATCCAGTTTCCTGCTGTTTTTCTGTGAATTTCTAGGAGATTCCAAGATACAGGTATAGTGTGCTTACTTGTCAATACCAAGATCCGCTCCCCCCTTATTAAACATTGTTTCTGTACTCATTCCTTACATTGAGAATACATTTCCACGTGTATTTTGACTATTTTGTCCAGTTTTCTGCTGCTTTTCTATGAATTCCTAGTAGTTTCTAGACTGAGGTACAGTGTGCTTACTTCTCCTTACCAAGTTTTTATCCTGCATTGTACAAAGAACATACTGTACTATTTTCTCTCATTGGGAAGTCATTTCCAAGTGTTTTCTAACTATTTTGTCCAGTTTCTAGTTGCTTTTCTGAGAATTCCTAGTAGATTCCAAGATGCAGGTTTAGTGTGCTTACTTCTCAAAACCAAAATTTCTTCCCCTTCCCCATTGTACATTGTTTCTGTACTCGTTCCTTACATTGAGAAGACATTTCCACCTGTATTCTGACTATTTTGTCCCATTTATTGCTCTTTTCTATGAATTTCTAGTATTTTTTAAGACTGAGATATAGGGTGTTGACTTCTCTTTACCAGGTTTTTATCCCGCATTGTACAAACAACTTACTCTACTCTTTCCACACACTGAGAAGATCTTCCCGGGTGTTTTGTAATTATTTTGTCCAGCTTATTGGTTCTTTTCAGTGAATTCCTAGTGGTTTCAAAGACTGTGGTGTAGTGTGTTTATTGCTCCATTTCACAAATTTCCCAAAGATTGCAAATGCCTTTCTGTATTTTTTCTCACATTGAGAAGACATTTCCTTGAGTTCTCTATTTTGTCCAGTTTCCTGCTGCTTTTCTATGAATTCCTAGTGGTTTCTAGGACTGCAGTACAGTGTGCTTCCTCCTCTTCAGCCAGGATTTTTCAACGCATTGTACAAACACCTTTCTGCACTATTTTCCGAATTTGAGAAGTGATTTACACTTGTCTTACAACTATTTTTTACAGGTCACTGCTACTTATCAGTGAATTCCTAGTGGTTTCTAAAACTGTGGGATAGTTTGCTTATTGCTGTGATTCTGGGACTTTGCCACAAAGTACTAACACTTTTTGTACTCTTTCCTCTCATTGAGAAGTCATTTCCACGTGCTTTCTGACTATTTAGTCCAGTTTCCTGCTGCTTTTCTATTCCTAGTAGTTTCTAAGACTGAGGTACAGTGTGCTTACTTCTCAATACCAAGTTTTTATCCCGCATTGTACAAACTGCTTAATGTACTCTTTCCTCACATTGAGAAGACATTTCCAGGTGTGTTTTCTAACAATTTTGTCCAGTTCATTGCTTCTTTTCAGTGAATTCCTAGTGATTTCAAAGACTGTGTATAGTGAGTTTATTGCTCTATTTCAGGAATTACCCCAAGATTGCAAACCCCTTTCTGTACTCTTACCTCTCATTGATAAGTCATTTCCATGTGTTTTCTATATTGTCCAGGATCCTGTTGCTTTTCTGTGAATTTCTAGTTGATTCCAAGATGCAGGTATAGTGTGCTTACTTCTCAATACCATGATTTCCCCCTGCATTGTACATTGTTTCTGTACTCATTTCTTATATTGAGAAGACATTCCCACGTGCTTTCTGACTATTTTGTCCAGTTTCCTGCTGCTTTTCAGTGAATTCCTAGTAGATTCTAAGTCACTGGAATAGTGTGTTTACTCCTCAGTGCCAAGATGTTTCTCCACATTGTACAGATTTTCTGCATCTTTCCTCAAATTGAGACGTTATTTCCTTGAGTTCTCTATTTCGTCCAGTTTCCTGCTGCTTTTCTGTGAATTCCTAGTAGTTTCGAAGACTGAGGTACAGTGTGCTTATTTCTGGTTACCAAGTTTTTATCCCGCATTGTACAACAACTTACTGTCTCTTTCCTCACTTTGTGAAGACATTTTCATGTGTTTTTAAACAATTTTGTACAGATTATTGTTTCTGTTCAGTGAAATCCTAGTGGTTTCAAAGACTGTGGTGTAGTGTGTTTTATGCTCTATTTCAGGAATATCTCAGAGATTGCTAACGCCTTTCTGTACTTTTTCTCACATTGAGAAGACATTTCCTCGAGTTCTCTATTTTGTCCAGTTTTCTGTTGCTTTTCTGTGAATTCCTAATAGATTCCAAGTCTCAGGAATAGTGTGCTTAACTCTCAATACCAAAAATTTTCCCCACATTGTACAGTGCTTCTGTACTCTTTCCTCACATTGAGAAGATATTTCCTTGAGTTCTGTATTTTGTCCAGTTTCCTACTGCTTTTCTGTGACTTCGTAATGGTTTCTAGGACTGAGGTACAGTGTGCTTCCTACTGTTTGCCAGGATTTTTCCATGAATTGTACCAACAACTTTCTGCACTATTTTCTGAATTTTAGAAGTAATTTACCCTTGTCTTCCAACTATTTCGTACAGGTTATTACTTTTCAGTGAATTCCTAGTGGTTCTTAAAACTGGTATAGTGTGGTTATTGCTCTAGTTCAGGAATATCCTCAAGATTGCAAACCCATTTCTGAACTCTTTACTCTCATTGATAATTCATTTCCATGTGTTTTCTATTTTGTTCAGTTTCCTGTTGGTTATCTGTGAATTTCTAGTAGATTCCAAGTCACAAGAATAGTGTGCTTACTTCTCAATACCAAGACTCCCCCAACCCCCGCCCCCATTGCATGGAGTTTCTGTACTCTTTCCTCACATTGAGAAGATATTTCCTTGAGTTCTGTATTTTGTCTAGTTTCCTGCTGCTTCTCTATGAATTAATAGTGGATTCTAGTACTGAGGTTCAGTGTGCTTCCTCCTCTTCATCAGGATTTTTCCAATCATTGTGCAAACACGTTTCTGTACTATTTTCTGAATTTAAGAAGTGATTTACACTTGTCTTCCAACTATTTCATACAAGTTACTACTTTTCAGTGAATTCCTACTTTTCAGTGAATTCCTAGTTGTTTGTATAACTGGATTAGTGTGTATATAGCTCTAATTCAGGAATTTCCTCAAGATTGCAAACCCATTCCTGAACTCTATCATCACATTGAAAAGTCATTTCCACATGTTTTCTAATTGTTTTGTCCAGTTCATTGCTTCTTTTCAGTGAATTGCTGGTAGACTCCAAGATGCAGGTAGAGTGTGCTAACTTCTCAATACCAAGATTTTCTCCCCCATTGTACATTTTCTGTACTCATTCCTTACATTGAGAATACATTTCCATGTGTTTTTTGACTTCTTTTTCCAGTTTCCTGCTGCTTTTCTATGACATCCTAGTAGTTTCTAAGACTGAGGTATAGTGTCCTTACTTTTCATTACCAAGTTTTTATCCCGTATTGTACAAACTGATTTCTGTACTCTTTACTCACATTGAGAAGACATTTCCACGTGTTTGCTATCTGTTTGGTCCAGTTCGTTGCTTCTTTTTAGTAATTCCTAGTGGTTTCTAAGACTGTGGTCTAGTGAGTTTATTGCTCTATTTCAGGAATTACCCTAATATTGCAAACCCCTTTTTGTACTCTTTCCTCTCCTTGATAAGTCATTTCCATGTGTTTTCTATTTTGTCCAGGATCCTGTTGCTTTTCTGTGAATTTCTAGTTGATTCCAAGATGCAGGTATAGTGTGCTTACTTCTCAATACCAAGAATCCTCCCATCACCCATTGTACATTTTTTCCGTACTATTTCCTTACATTGAGAATATATTTCCTTGAGTTCTCTATTTTGTCCATTTTCCTGTTGCTTTCCTGTGAATTCCTAGTAGATTCCAAGGTGCAAGAATAGTGTGCTTATTTCTCAATGCCAAGATATTTCCCCACATTGTACAGATTTTCTGTATCTTTCCTCAAATTGAGAAGACATTTCCTTGAGTTATCTATTTTGTCCAGTTTCCTGCTGCTTTCTGGTGAATTCCTAGTGGTTTCTAGGACTGAGGAACACTGTGCTTCCTCCTCTTCCCCAGGATTTTTCCATGCATTGTACAAACACCTTTCTGCACTATTATTTTCTGAATTTGAGATGTGATTTACACTTGTCTTCCAACAATTTCTTACAGGTACTGCTACTTTTTGTTGTGGAGTGAAGGCAAGTAAACGCCCACTGGAACCGATACCAAATTAAAATTTAGGGAGCCTTTATTAGCCGGCCTGATGACCAGGCGATTGCTCTGCCATTATCCACGCAGGGAGACCAGAGAGCAGCAGCGACCCTTTGTGTAGGAACACTTTTAAGCACATTAACCATATCCTGTTTTTGGAGAACAAGTAACCCAAGACAAAACAGTTTTTCCTAAGTAACGTCAGGATCATGCTATTGACGACCAAGTTATTCATAGGGTCATCCTGTTCTTCAGAAAGCTGACAGTGTTCTGTGAAAGACGGCCTACTTGCTGGGAAGGGGCCATGAGATCATATCTCAAGGGTTGGCCTGGTGTCAGCACTAACAACTCTATCTGGGGCATAGTCCACGGCCTCTCTGGAGTGCTCAAAAATTCCCACTCTCTAACATTCCCCACTGGTTTTAGGTACATGACTCAAATCATTGACTCTTTTGGGTCATTGTTGACGAGGGATTATATTGACCCAGGAGGACTATAAGCTTGATATCTTAAGCTGGGTGTGATGAAGCCACATCGGGATCCCATTCACCTGGACTGCCGTGGGGGTGGTCCTTTCCAGGTAGGAGTCAGTCCTTGTGGGGCAAATTTCTTTACCCAAACAGTCACCAGGGTAGAAGGATGGACTGGATCAGAAGTTGGTATACATGCTTCTGGACTGCTTTCTGGGTAGACTGTAAAGCCTGTAAGAACTTGAGTAAAGATTGGTTACGGATTTCAGCTTTTCTAGATTGGGTTTCCATGTAAGCTGGTAAGGTGGGTAGGTCAAGGTTTGGAAGAGTCACTAGAATCTATAGAGGCCCCACTATAGATTTTGGGCAGCCTCCCAGGCTGCTTCATCTGCAGCCTCATTCCCTCTTGCTTCTGGGGAGTCCCCTTTTCTCACATAGGTAGAGATGGAAAGACTTAATTACATCTGGTAGTGCTAGTTGGCCCATTGTCCTCGCTCTGCTCATATCTGTCTAACTGCCTAATATATTACCTCAAGGATCCTGGCTCTGAATTCTTTTAGGGAAAATGGACATCGGTGGGCTCTTATAGCTACTTCCTGCTGAGGCGGATCAGAAGTTTCTCTCAGAGCCAAGAGATCCTTGCTGTCTGTCAGAGGGACAATGAGGCCTGGGCACAGAGGGAGGTGGGCTTGTGACCTGGCGGAGACAAACTGTAACAAATGGTCTGGTGGAAGGGAAAGAAAACCCTTCAGTTTTAATAACTTCTATTGAAATAGAATTTTTCTCCTCAAAATTACCCCCATGTTTATCAAAAGAGCCAAGTCAAGACTCACTTACCTATTTATTTAATTTGGCCTGATTGTTTGCATAAACATAACAAGAATGGTAACTGACTACCTTTGCCGGAATTTCATGATTGAATCTTAATATGCCCCATAGGGCCAGGAAGCCAAGCCATCCAGCTGCCGTCAGGCCTGCCTGTAGTATCTGCTGAGTTAGGTGAATCCTCACTTGTAGTGGTTCTACCCGGGCCCATGCCCTAGGCTTCAAGGCCCATCTCAGCCCTCCTACTCATCGAAGCTCAGAGTGCGTAGGGGTCCCACCTCCAGTGATGGTAGGGTTTGGACCTGATGCTGTAGCACCAGCTATTTTCAGGGCTGCCAAGCAGGATACCAGACTTTCTCCATGGCACTCTTATTGGCTTCAAGTCTTCAGAGTTCAGGCAGGGCTCTTTAAAACATGATATTCCAGTCAAAGTTTCTGGTTAACAAAACCACTATTGGAAACCGGTCTTATTGAATTTATGCAAAGAAATGTATTGCCATGATTTATTAAGTATTGCCAAATTTCGGAGGAATTGTATAAGGAGAAAAATATACTGACCTGCTTTAAGATAGAATTTTCCTTGCCAGTCCTTTTTGTGGACTTTCCGAAGTAATATTTTCTTAATGTATTATAACAAACAGTAACTGTTAGATTTCTCTTATCAGTCCCTCCCTAAGTACTTTGGCATAACTATTTACCCTCTATTTAGGGAGGCAAAATGCAAATTATTTACTCTTCCTGGATTACTGGCCTGTATTATTTGATTTCTTTTTGACATTTCTCTTTTCCTTCTTTTCGATATACATAACCTTCTATTGAGATACTTCCAAATTAGTCTTCAAACCTTCTTTCTCTGTCCTTCAAAAATGCATAATCATGTTTCAGACCTTCTACTCAGTATTCCTTATTCTTTGAAACCTCAATCCTTTAATGATTCTTAACTAGTAACCAGCCAGAATTTCTTAGATTAACATTTATGACTTAGACCTTCTGTGATACAACCAAGAACAAGTAAAAATATTTATTTTTGAAAGATAGAGATTTTTAAAACTTAAACTAGTTGTAACAATAAAGATATTATATCTTAAAGTTCCTTTGCTGAATATTCCACCACTGCCCAAGAAGTATCCAGTAACCCCGCCCTGCCAGGCTTGGACAGTGAGAAAACGGGGCAGAGGAAGATCCACTGTGTTTTGCCAGCATAGTTCAGATAAGCAAGAAACCAAGGATGCCAGCAGAGCAGGTTGTAGCCAGCAAAATTAACAAAAACCTATCTCTTCCTGCTCTCCCCGTTGACGCCCCCCCCCCCCCCTTTTCTGCATTAACCATTTACTCTGTCAGGGGAAATAAGGTAAAAGGTCTGAGATCCTGTATAACCAGGCGTTTACACTTAAGGATACTTTTTTCTTTCTGTAACCATTGTTTTCCCTCATAGATTTTTACTCTAAGCCCCTAGACTCCTAGAGGATCTTAAATCCTCCTCCTTACTACTCTTGATTTCTCTGACCACCCAAAAGAGATAAGAAAGCCATAAATAAAAGTTCTTTGTTCTTTGAAATGTCACAAATTTATACCTTCAAATTAACCCTAGGACTTTAAAATTTCAATTTAATACAGCAAATTCACAAATCAGAGCAAACTGAAACCCTTACTTATACAAACATAGACAGAAATTTTTATTAGCTAAGTGGACTGATTCCCTTTCTGAGGGAGAACAAAAGACTCTGAGAAAAAGGTGTCTCAGCAGCTGCTAAAGACTTTTGCATTCCATCATACCAGGTCCGCCCTATCTTTAAACAAATTAAACAATAGAGAGAGATAACAAATACTCTCATGTGTATAGCCAGACAGCACAAAGTAGCTTTCACTTCACACAGACACTCACACTTACATTTATACACCAGACAGTCTGAGTTTTTGACTTTTGGGGAGGTGATCAAGCTCCCCCTTCCACTCACTGGGATATGGGAAAGTTGGCCATTCCCGCTCACAAAATTTCTGTAAATCAAAAGCATTAACAGAAACTCTGTAGTCATCCAATCGCCGCTTGAATTCCTGAAAATTTTTCAAAAATCATTGCAGGGGAGTACAAACAGAAGCAGACTGACCCATTCTAATGATATAGACAATTAGACCACAATAACACAGAATAACAAGGACAATGACAACCAAACAGGATCGCCAGGCACCGTCATGTGCCGGGATATGGTCTCGGAAGTAGCGCTGCGTCCAGTCTTCCAGAGACCTTAGATTGGCGCCCACAGAACCAGAAATAAGTTTCTTACCGGTAAGAACCAGATCCAGGTGGCTCCGATCAGAGTCAATCAGAAAATTCAGCAGGCGGGGTCTCGTCCTCTACCAGTCCCAAGGCTGAGGAATGTCTCTCAGAGATTTCCCCCTAGGTTGGAGAGTCCGGGGACCCCAATGGGCTCCAATCACAGGACCAGGCAAAGGCTAGTTATCTCGCCGGGGCATCTCCAAATGTTGTGGAGTGAAGGCAAGTAAACGACCACTGGAGCCCATACCAAATTAAAATTTCGGGAGCCTTTATTAGCCGGCCTGGCAGCCAGGCAACTGCTCTGCCATTCTCCACGCAGGGAGACCAGAGAGCAGCAGCGACCCTTTGTGTAGGAACACTTTTAAGCACATTAACCGCATCCTGTTTTTGGAGAACAAGTAACCCAAGACAAAATAGTTTTTCCTAAGTAATGTCAGGATCATGCTATTGCAGGCGACTGCTCTGCCATTCTCCACGCAGGGAGACCAGAGAGCAGCAGCGACCCTTTGTGTAGGAACACTTTTAAGCACATTAACCGCATCCTGTTTTTGGAGAACAAGTAACCCAAGACAAAACAGTTTTTCCTAAGTAATGTCAGGATCATGCTATTGATGACCATGTTATTCATAGGGTCATCCTGTTCTTCAGAAAGCTGACATTGTTCTGTGAAAGAAGGCCTACGTGCTGGGAAGGGGCCATGAGACCATATCTCAAGGCTTGGCCAGGTGTCAGCACTGACAACTCTATCTGGGGCATAGTCCACGGCCTCTCTGGAGTGCTCAAAAAGTCCCACTCTCTAACACTTTTCAATATATTGCCAGTGGTTTTTAAAACCTGTATAATGTGTTTATTGCTCTAGTTCAGGAATTTCCTCAAGATTGCAAACCCCTTTCTGAACTCTTTCCTCACATTGAGAAGTCATTTTACTTGTTTTATAACAATTTTTTCAAGTTCCCTGCTACTTTTCAGTGAATTCCTAGTGTTTTCTAAAACTGTGATATAGGTGCTTTTTGCTCTATTTCTGGGACTTTGCCCCAAAATACAAACACTTTGTGTACTCTTTCCTCTCATTGAGAAGTAATTTACACATGTTTTCTAACTATTTTTGTCCAATTTCTTGTTGCTTTTCTGTGAATTCCTAGTAGTTTCTAAGACTGAGGTATAGTGTGCTTACTTCTGGTTACCAAATTTTTATCCCGCATTGTACCAACAACTTACTGTCTCCTCACTTTAAGAAGACATTTTCTAAAAACTATTTTGTCTAATTTATTGGTTCTTTTCAGTGAAATCATAGTGGTTTCAAAGACTGGTGTAGTGTGTTTTATGCTCTATTTCAGGAATTTCTCAGAGATTGCTAACGCCTTTCTGTACTTTTCCTCACATTGAGAAGACATTTCCTCGAGTTCTCTAATTTGTTCAGTTTTCTATTGCTTTCCTGTAAGTTATAGTAGATTCCAAGTCCCACAAATAATGTGCTTACTTCTCAATACCAAAAATTTTCCCCACATTGTACAGTGCTTCTGTACTCTTTCCTCACATTGAGAAGATATTTCCTTGAGTTCTGTATTTTGTCCAGTTTCCTGCTGCTTTTCTCTGACTTCCTATTGGTTTCTAGGACTGAGGTACAGTGTGCTTCCTACTGTTTGCCAGGATTTTTCCATGAATTGTACCAACAACTTTCTGCACTATTTTCTGAATTTGAGAAGTGATTTACCCTTGTGTTCCAACTATTTCATACAGTTTACTACTTTTCAGTGAATTCCTAGTGGTTCTTAAAACTGGTATAGTGTGGTTATTGCTCTAGGTCAGGAATTTCCTCAAGATTGCAAACCCATTTATGAACTCTTTCCTCTCATTGATAAGTCATTTCCATGAGTTTTCTATTATGTCCAGTTTCCTGTTGTTTATCTGTGAATTCCTAGTAGATTCCAAGATGCAGGTATAGTGTGCTTACTTCTCAATACCAATAATCCTCCCATCCCCATTGTAAGTTGTTTCTGTACTCTTCCCTCACATTGAGAAGACATTTCCTTGAGTTCCCTATTTTGTCCATTTTCCTGTTGCTTTCCTGTGAATTCCTAGTAGATTCCAAGTCGCAGGAATAGTGTGCTTACTTCTCAATACCAAGATTTCCCCTCCCCCCATTGTATGGAGTTTCTGTACTCTTTCCTCACATTGAGAAGATATCTCCTTGAGTTCTGTGTTTTGTCCAGTTTCCTGCTGCTTCTCTGTGAATTCCTAGTGATTTCTAGTACTGAGGTACAGTGTGCTTCCTCCTCTTTACCAGGATTTTTCCACGAATTGTACAAACACCTTTCTGTACTATTTTCTGTATTTGAGAAGTGATTTACACTTGTCTTACAACTATTTCATACAGGTTACTACTTTTCAGTGAATTTCTACTTTTCAGTGAATTCCTAGTGGTTTGTATAACTGGAATAGTTTGTATATTGCTCTAATTCAGGAATTTCCTCAAGATTGTAAACCCGTTTCTGAACTCTATCATCACATTGAGAAGTCATTTCCACGTGTTTTCTAATTGTTTTGTCCAGTTCATCGCTTCTTTTCAGTGAATTCCTAGTAGATTCCAAGATACAGGTATAGTGTGCTTACTTCTCAATACCAAGATTTTCTCCCCCATTGTACAGTTTCTGTACTCATTCCTTACATTGAGAATACATTTCCACGTGTTTTTTGACTATTTTGTCCTGTTTCCTGCTGCTTTTCTATGACATCCTAGTAGTTTCTAAGACTGAGGTATAGTGTCCTTACTTCTCATTACCAAGTTTTTATCCCGTATTGTACAAACTGATTTCTGTACTCTTTCCTCACATTGGGAAGACATTTCCACATATTTTCTAACTGTTTTGTCTAGTTCATTGTTTCTTTTTTTAAAAATCTGAACAATAAAGGTTTATTATACATTAAAAAAGTAAATGGTTCTGAGATTCTCCTCTAGTGTTATGATTGAGGAAATGAAACATTCCCAGCATCCTTAAGGCTTTGCTCCAGTGTGAACATTCTAGTGTCTAAAGAGGTTAGATCTGAGTCTAAAAGAATTCCCATATCCAGTACACCCATAAGGTTTTTCTCCAGAATGAACTCTCCAGTGTTGAATCAGGTTGGAACGTTGTCTAAAGAGTTTCCCACAATCACTACATTGCGAAGGCATTTCTATGGAGTGAACTCTGTGTTGTCGGAAAAAGATAGAGTTCTTTGTAAAAAACTTCCCACATTTGCCCTGGCCGGTTTGTCTCTGTGGATAGAGAGTCTGCCTGCAGACTGAAGGTTCCCAGGTTCAATTCCAGTCAAGGGTATGTGTCCAGGTTGCTGGCTTGATCCCCATTAGGGGGCGAGCAGGAGGCATCCACTCTATGGTTCTCTCTCATCATTGATGTTTCTATCTGTCTCCCTCTCTGTTCCTCCCTAAAATCAATAAAATTATATATTTTAAAAAAAAAAAAAAACTTCCCACATTCACTACACTCGCGGCTTTTCTCCAGTGTGACATTGCTGGTGTTTAATGAGAACAGAGTTTGTGATGAAGGACTTTCCACAAACACTACACTCATAAGGCCTTTCACCAGTGTGACCTTTGTGGTGTTTAAAGAGCCAAGAGCTTTTTGTGAAGGACTTTTAACAATAACTATATTCATATGACTTTTCTTCACTGTGAGTTCTTTGATATTGAATGAGTCTATGTTTATAACTAAAACATTTTCCACAATCACTACATTCATATGGTTTTTCTCCTGTGTGAACTCTCTGGTGATGAATGAGGTCAGAAGTATTGCTATAGGAATTCCCACATTCACCACACTCACAAGGATTTTTCCCAGAATGAACATGATGGTGATAACTAAGACTTCTGTGTAGTTGAAAGCCTTTCCCACAAATGCTGCACTCAAAAGGATTTTCTCCAATGTGACATCGCTGGTGGTCAGTGAGGATAGAACTACGGCTGAAGGACTTCCAACAATCAGTACACTCATATGGCTTTTCTCCAGTGTGAACTTTCATATGTTGGAAGAGGTTACAGTTCTTCGTTGGATTTTTTAAATATTTAAAATTTCTTTATTGATTAAGGTATTACATATTTGTCCTCATTTGTCCTCATCCTCCAATTACCTTCCCAACCCCGTCCCCACTCATGCCCTCAACCCCCTGTTGTCTGTGACCACTGGTTAGGCTTATATGCATGCATACAAGTCCTTTGGTTGATCTCTCCCCCTTATCCCCTCTCTCCTCTACCTTCCCTCTGAGGTTCGATGTTTCTCTGTCTCTGGAACTGTTTTTGTTCATAAGTTTATGTTGTTCATTATATTCCATAAATGAGTGAGATCATGTGATGTTTATCTTTCTCTGACTGGCTTATTTCACTAAGCATAATGCTCTCCAGTTCCATCCATGTTGTTGCAAATGGTAGGAATTCCTTCTTTTTTTAGCACAGCATTGTGTAGATGTACCACAGTTTTTTAATCCACTCATCTGCTGATGGGCACTTAGGCTGTTTCTAGATCTTAGCTATGGTAAATTGTGCTGCTATGAACATAGGGGTGCATATATCCTTTCTGATTGATGTTTCTAGCTTCTTGGGATATATTTCTAGCTTCTTGGGATATATTCCTAGAAGTGGGATCACTGGGTCAAATGGGAGTTCCATTTTTAGTTTTTGGAGGAAACTCCATACTGTTCTCCACAGTGGCTGCACCAGTCTGCATTCCCACCAGCAGTGCACCAGGGTTCCTTTTTCTCCACATCCTCGCCAACATTTGTCGTTTATTGGTTTGTTGATGATAACCATTCTGACAGGTGTCAGATGGTACCGCATTGTCGTTTTGATTTGCATCTCTCGGATAATTAGTGACTGAGCATGTTTTCATATGTTTCTTGGCCTTCTTTCAGACTTCTTTAGAAAAGTTTCTATTTAGGTCCATTGCCCATTTTTTGATTGGGTTATTTATCTTCCTTTTGTTAAGCTGTATAAGTTTTCTGTAAATGTTGGAGATTAAACCCTTATCAGTGATAACATTGGCATATATGTTCTCCCATGTAGTCGGCTTTCTTGTTGTTTTGTTGATGGTTTCCGTTGCTGTGAAAAACCTTTTTATTTTGATGTAGTCCCATTTGTTTGTTTTCTCTTTAGCTTCCATTGCCCTAGGAGCAGTATCAGTGAAGAAGTTCTTTTGGCATATGTCTGAGATTTTGCTGCCTGTGGATTCCTCTAGTATTTTTATGGTTTCCTGTCTTTTGTTTAAGTCCTGTATCCATTTTGAGTTTATTTTTGTGTATGGTGTAAGTTGGTGGTCTAGTTTCATTTTTTTTTGCATGTCTCTGTCCAATTTTCCCAACACCATTTATTGAAAAGACTGTCTTGACTCCATTGTATGTTCATGCCTCCTTTGTTGAATATTAATTGGGCATAGTGGTTTGGGTCAATTTCTGGGTTCTCTCTTCTATTCCATTGTAGAAACGAGTTCAGAGTGATCGGGAGTTTGTCTCCCTTCGGTTTGAAGAAAAGCCGTGCACCCAGTCGCCCGCCGCCAGCCCGCTTCGTGCGCACCTCCGTACCTCAGCTCTCCAGCATTTGTGCTCCCTTCTCTTCTTAGTTGTAAATCTACCACTCATCCAGCTCTCCCGTGGTTCTGGGTGGCAGACGTTTTGTTTTTTAGTTGTATTTTTGAAATTGTTGTGCGAGGCGGCAGTTTAGTTGTTTAACTTTGCCGCCATCTTGATGCCTCCGATTCCTCCTTTTCTTTCCTCTGGGAATTGTTTCATTGTATCCCCATTCTGACTATTACCAGAGGGTTCAAATGTCAAGTTTTGGGGGCCTGGGCTGTGTGCAGTGGGATTTTTGCACCCCCCCAAGTGTCACTGAAGAGCTCTGACACCACGATGTGTTGCTGCGATGGGATGGCGGGAGCCATACTCGCCTTGGGTCAGAGTCACAGGCACCTAGAATCCGGGGCCCTGCTTGCATCACGTTGAAACACAGAACCTGCTGAGGTGTGTCAAAAATCATAGTCCCCTAGTGCGTGTCAGGAGTCAGAGGCTCCCTGTGTCTGCACCAAGAATCGAATATCAGAGTCTCTGTTGCTTGGTGCTACCTCGCACTGAGAATCAGAGTTCCTGTGTGCACATGTGCCAAAAATTGGAGTCGCTGGCTCTTAGTGTGAATGTACTGAGAATCAGTGATCCCAGGCACATGCAATGAGAAACAGTCTAGTCACTGGTGCTCATTGCTGCCTCTTGCGTGGAGATTCAGGGTCCCTGATCTACATGGGAGACCGGGTTGCACAGACGCACTGTGTTGGCAGGAGGTCCACACTTGCCCTGTGGAAAACAGCCTCTGTGTGCACTTGCCCTGAATCAAAGTCAGGTGGCACTGCCGCTCAGTGTGGGCATAGGGTCTGGTCTTGCGGGTGTGCCCTGCGGAAAACAAACTCCCTGTGTCCATGCACCCACACTCAAATTCAGCACTGCCTCCTTGTATGTGCATGGGGTCTGGTCTTGGGGAATAAACTCCCCGAGTTATCACGTTCAGGTTCAAATTCAGTGCAGCCTCCCTGCTTGGGTGCAGGGTTTGGTCTTGGGAAACAAACTCCCTGGGTTCGCATTCCCAGGTTCAAATTCAGTGCTGTCCCCCTGCGTGGGTGTGGGATTTGGTCACAGAAAACAATCTCCCCAAGGTTGCGAACCTCAGCTCAAATTCAGCACAGCCTCCCTGCCTGGGTGTGGAGCCTGGGTGAGGGAAACAAACTCCCTGAGTTCTCACATCCAGGTTCAAATTCAGCACAGCCTTTCTGCCTGGGCATGGAGCCTAGTTGCAGGAGACAAATTCCCCTAATTCGTGCATCCAGGCTCAAATTCAGCACTGTCTCCCTGCCCTGTATGGGTGCAGGATCTGGTTGCAGCAAACAATCTCCCAAAAGATGTGCACTTAGGGTCAAATTCAGCAGTCTCCCTGCCTTGGCGCAGAGCCTGCTTGTGGGAAACAAACTTCCCGTGTCCGACACCAAGGCCTGGGACTTCTCAGAGAGGGCCTGGAGGGCGACCACCGCCTGTCCTGACACCACCTCGCAGACTCCACACCCATGTGACGCCCAGTTCATTGCTTCTTTTCAGTGAATTCCTAGTGGTTTCAAAGACTGTGGTATAGTGAGTTTGTTGCTCTATTTCAGGAATTACCCCAAGATTACAAACCACTTTCTGTACTCTTTCCTATCATTGATAAGACATTTCATTGTGTTTTCTATTTTGTCCAGTTTCCTGTTGCTTTTCTTTGAATTTCTAGTAGATTCCAAGATGCAGGTATAGTGTGCTTACTTCTCAATACTAAGATTTCCCTTCCCCCCATTGTACATTGTTTCTGTACTCGTTCCTTACATCGAGAAGACACATTCATGTGCTTTCTGACAATTTTGTCTAGTTTCCTGCTGCTTTTCTGTGAATTCCTAGTAGATTCCAAGTTGCTGGAATAATGTGCTGACTTTTCAATGTGGAGATATTTCCCCACATTGTACAGAGTTTCTGTAACTTCCCTCACATTGAGAAGACATTTCCTTGAGTTCTCTATTTTGTCCAGTTTCCTGCTGATTTTCTGTTAATTCCTAGTGGTTTCTAGGACTGAGGTACAGTGTTCTTCCTCCTCTTCACCAGGATTTTTCCACAAATTGTACAAACACTTTTCTGCACTATTTTCTGAATTTGAGAAGTGATTTAAACTTGTCTTTTAACTATTTTGTACAGGTTATTACTTTTCAGTGAATTCCTACTTTTCAGTGAATTCCTAGTGGTTCTTAAAACTGGTATAGTGTGGTTATTGCTCCAGTTCAGGAATAACCTCAAGATTGCAAACCCCATTCTGAACTCTTTCCTCACACAGGGAAGTCATTTTCAAGTGTTTTCTAACAATTTGTTCCAGTTTCCTGCAGCTATTCTGTGAATTCCTAGTAGATTCCAAGATGCAGGTATAGTGTACTTACTTCTCAATACCAAGATTTTCTCCCCATTGTACAGAGTTTCTGTACTCTTTCCTCACATTGAGAATATATTTGTACGTGTTCTTTGACTAACTTGTCCAATTTTCTGCTGCTTTTCTATGACATCCTAGTAGTTTCTAAACTGAGATATAGTGTCCTTAATTCTCGTTACCAAGTTTTTATGCCACATTGTACAAACTGCTTACTGTACACTTTCCTCACCTTGAGAAGACATTTCCACGTGTTTTCTAACTGTTTTGTCCAATTCATTGCTGCTTTTCAGTGAATTCCTACTGGTTTCAAAGACTGTGGTATAGTGAGTTTATTGCTCTATTTCAGGAATTACCCCAAAATCGCAAACCCCTTTCTGTACTCTTTCCTCTCATTGATAAGTCATATCCATGTGTTTTCTATTTTGTCCATTTTCCTGTTGCTTATCTGTGAATTCCTAGTAGATTTCAAGATGCAAGTATAGTGTGCTTACTTCTCAATACCAAGATTCCCCCGATCCGCTATTGTACATCTTGTTATCAAGTTTGTAACCTGCTTTGTACAAACTGCTTACTGTACATTGTTTCTGTACTTTTTCCTCACATTGAGAAGACATTTCCTTGAGTTCTCTATTTTGTCCAGTTTCCTGCTGCTTTACTAAGAATACATACCTAGTGGTTCCTAGGACTGAGGTACAGTGTGCTTCCTCCTCTTCACCAGGATTTTTCCACAAATTGTACAGACACCTTTCTGCACTATTTTCTGAATTTGAGAAGTGATTTACACTTCTCTTCAAACTATTTTTTACAGGTCACTGCTACTTTTCAGTGCATACCTAGTGGTTTATAAAACTGTGGGATAGTTTGCTTGTTGCTCTATTTCTGGGACTTTGTCCTAAAGTACAAACACTTTTTGTACTCATTCCCCTCAATGAGAAGTCATTTCCATGTGTTTTCTAACTATTTTGTCCAGTTTCCTATTGCTTTTCTGTGAATTCCTAGTAGTTTCTAAGACTGAGGTACAGTGTGCTGACTTATTACCAAGTTTTTCTCCCGCATTGTACAAACAACTTACTGTTCTCTTTCCTCACTTTGAGAAGACATTTTCATGTGTTTTCTAACTATTTTGTCCAGATTATTGTTTCCCTTCAGTGAAATCCTAGTGGTTTAGAGACTGTAGTGTATTGTGTTTTATGTTCTATTTCAGGAATTTCCCAGAGATTGCAAACTCCTTTCTGTACTTTTCCTCACATTGAGAAGATATTTCCTCGAGTTCTCTATTTTGTCCAGTTTCCTGCTGCTTTTCTGTAAATTCCTAGTGTTTTCTACAATTAAGGACCATGTGCTTCCTCTTCCTCACCAGGATTTTTACGTGCATTGTTACAAACACCTTTCTGCACTATGTTCTAAATTTAAGAAGTGATTTACACTTGTTTTCCAACTATTTCATACAGGTTACTGCTACTTTTCAGTGAATTCCTAGTGTTTTCTAAAACTGGTATAGTGTGTTTATTGCTCTAGTTCAGGAATGTCCTCCAGATCACAAACCCCTTTCTGAACTCTTTCCTCACATTGAGAAGTCATTTTCACGTGTTTTCTAACAATTTCGTCAAGTTTCTTGCTACTTTTCAGTGAATTCCTAGTAATTTCTACAACTGTGGTATAGTTTGCTTATTGCTCTATTTCTGGGACTTTGCCCCAAAGTACACTTTGTGTACTCTTTCCTCTCACTGAGAATTCATTTCCATGTGTTTTTTAACAATTTTGTCCAGTTTCCTATTGATTTTCTGTGAATTCCTAGTAGTTTCTAAGACTGAGGTACTGTGTGCTTACTTCTCCCTACCAAGTTTTTATCCCTCATTGTCCAAACAACTTACACTTCTTTTTCCTCTCTTTGAGAAGACATTTTCACATGTTTTCTAACTGTTTTGTCCAGTTCATTGCTTTATTTCAGTGAATTCCTAGTGTTTTCCAAGACTGCGGAGTAGTGTGTTTATTACTCTATTTAAGGAATTTCCCAGAGATTGCAAATGCCTTTCTGTACTTTTCCTCACTTTGAGAAGACATTTCCTCGAGTTCTCTATTTTGTCCAGTTTTCTGTTGCTTTTCTGTGAATTCCTAGTAGATTCCAAGTCCTAGGAATAGTGTGCTTACTTCTCAATACCAAGATTTTTCCTAACATTGTACAGAGTTGCTGTGATCTTTCCTCACATTGAGAAGACATTCCTTGAATTCTGTGTTTTGTCCAGTTTCCTGTTAATTTTCTTTGAATTCCTAGTAGTTTCTAAGACTGATGTACAGTGTGCTTACTTATCCTTACCAAGTTTTTATCCCGCATTGTACAAACTGCTTACTTTACTCTTTCAGCACATTGAGAAGAGATTTTCTTGAGTTCTCTATTTTGTCCAGTTTTCTGCTGTGTTTCTGTGAATTCCTAATGGTTCCTAGAAAGGAGTTACAGTGTGCTTCCTCCTCTTCACAAGGATTTTTCCGCCCATTGTAGAAAAACCTTTCTGCACCATTTTCTGAATTTGAGAAGTGATTTACACTTGTCTTCCAATTGTTTTGTACAGGCTACTGCTAATTTTCAGTGAATTCCTAGTGGTTTCTCAAACTGGTATAGTGTGTTTATTGCTCTAGTTCAGTAATTTCCACAAGATTGAAAACCCCTTTCTGAAATCTTTCCTCACATTGAGAATCCTTTTCACGTGTTTTCTAACAATTTCGTCAAGTTTCTTGCTACTTTTTATTGAATTCCTAGTAATTTCTACAACTATGGTATAGTTTGCTTATTGCTCTATTTATGGGATTTTGCCTCAAAGTACAAACACTTTTTGTACTCTTTCCTCCCATTGAGAATTCATTTCCATATGTTTTCTAACAATTTTGTCCAGTTTCCTGTTGCTTTTCTGTGAATTTCTAGTAGTTTCTAAGACTGAGGTACTGTGTGCTTACTTCTCCCTAACCAAGTTTTTATCCCACATTGTCCAAACAACTTACATTTCTTTTCTCTCTCTTTGAGAAGACATTTTCACATGATTTCTAACTATTTTGTCCAGCTCATTGCTTCTTTTCAGTGAATTCCTAGTGGTTTCCAAGATTGCGGTGTAGTGTGTTTATTGCTCTTTTTAAGGAATTTTCCCAGACATTACTTCTCAATAGAAGTAATGCTCTATGAAAATGAAATTTTAAGTGTTTAACCAACATTTCGCAAAAATGCCAACTCATTTTGATGGAATAATAAATGTAAACAGTATTGCACTCACTTCTCAGCTCTTTGAACATGATTTTTCAGTGACTAAATTGTGTCCTTCAGATATTAAAGCTCTTTGAACATGTATTCCTAGTGTATGAAGCACATTCCTAAATATTTCCCTGGTCTATCATTGTGAATTCTCAGTGTTTGATTCACTTTTGTTCAGTGATTCACGCTCATTCATTGTGAATTCCAAGTGTTTATATAGCGTTTTTCCATATATACCAGCTCTTTAAACCTAAATTATTACTACTTTAAACACTAGCCTATCATTGTGATTTCTAAGAGTTTTGAATACTTTCATACTGTCATATCAGCTGTATGAAAATAACTTTTTAAAAATGTCTTTATTGATTAAGGTATTATATATGTGTCCTTATTCCCCCATTGCCCCCCACCTCTAATTTATGCCCCACCCCCCTCTTGTCTGTGTCCATTGATTAGGCTTATAAGCATGCATACAAGTCCTTTGGTTGATCTCTCCCCCTTACCCCCACCATCCCCTACTTTCCCTGAGGTTTGACGTTGTGATTGATGTTTCTCTGTCTCTGGATCTATTTTTGCTCATCAGTTTATGTTGTTCATTATATTCCACAAATGAGTGAGATCATGTGATATTTATGTTTCTTTGACTGGCTTATTTCACTTAGCATAATGCTCTCCATCTCCATCCATATTGTTGCAAATGGTAAGAACTCCCTTTTTACTGCAGCGTAGTATTCCATTGTATAGATGTACCACAGTTTTTTAATCCACTCATCTGTTGATGGGCACTTAGGCTGTTTCCAAATCTTAGCTCTGGTGATTTGTGCTGCTATGAACATAGTGGTGCATATATCCTTTCTGATTGGTGTTTCTAGTTTCTTGGGGTATATTCCTAGGAGTGGGATTACTGGGTCAAATGGGAGTTCCATTTTTAGTTTTTGGAGGAAACCCCAAACTGTTCTCCACAGTGGCTGCACCAGTCTGCATCCCCACCAGCAGTGCACAAGGGTTCCTTTTCTCTACATCCTCGTCAATACTTGTCATTTATTGATTTGTTGATCATAGCCATTCTGACAGGTGTGAGATGATGCCGCATTGTTGCTTTGATTTGCATCTCTCTGATGATTAGTGACTTTGAGCAGGTTTTCATATGTCTCTTGGCCTTCCTTCTGTCTTATTTAGATCAGTTGCCCATTTTTCGATTGGGTTGTTTATCTTCTTTTTGTTAAGCTGCATGAGTTCCCTGTAAATGTTGGAGATTAGCTCTCACCGGTGTGGCTCAGTGGATAGAGCGTCGGCCTGCAGACTGAAGGGTCCCGGGTTCGATTCCCGGTCAAGGGCATGTACCTGGGTTGTGGGCACATCCCCAGTGGGGGGCGTGCAGGAGGCAGCTGATGGATGTTTCTCTCTCATCATCAATGTTTCTAACTCTCTGTCCCTCTCCCTTCTTCTCTGTAAAAAAAAAAAAATGTTGGAGATTAAACCCTTATCGTTGATATCATTGGCAAATATGTTCTCCCATGCAGTGGGTTTTCTTGTTGTTTTATTGATGGTCCTTTACTGTGCAAAAGCTTTTTATTTTGATGTAGTCTCATTTGTTTATTTTCTCTTTAGTTTCCATTGCCATAGGAACAGTATCAGTTAAGAAATTTCTTCAGCATATGTCAGATATTTTTCTGGCTGTGGATTCCTCTAGTATTTTTATGGTTTCTTGTCATATGTTTAAGTCCTTGATCCATTTTGAGAGGGTTTTTTTTTTGTGTGTGTGTGGTGTAAGTTGGTGGTTTAGTTTCATTTTTTTGCATGTATCTGTCCAATTTTCCCAACACCATTTTTTGAAGAGACTGTCTTGACTCCATTGTATGTTCATGCCTCCTTTGTTAAATATTAATTGGGCATAGTGGTTTGGGTCGATTTCTAGGTTCTCTCTTCTATTCCATTGATCTATATTTTGTTCTTGTGCCAGTACCAGGCAGTTTTGAGAACAGTGGCTTTGTAATACAGCTTGAAATCTGGTATTGAGATCCCACCTACTTTCTTTTTCTTTCTCAGGATTACTGCAGCTTTTTGGGGTCTTTTTTTATTCCAAATGAATTTTTGGAGAGTTCATTCTAGGTCTGTGAAATATGCCGTTGATATTTTAATGGGGACTGCATTGAATCTATAGATTGCTTTGGGTAGTATGGACATTTTAATGATGTTGATTCTACCAATCCGTGAACATGGTATTTTCTTCCATCTGTTTACGTCTTCCTCTATCTCTTTTTTCAGTGTCCTGTAGTTTTCTACATATAGGTCTTTTACCTCCTTAGTTAAGTTTATTCCTAGATATCTTTATTTTTTTGGTGTGATGGTAAATGGGATTGCTTTTTTAGTCTCTCTTTCTGTAATTTCACTATTGGTGTATGGAAAGGCCATAGATTTCTTGGCATTAATTTTGTATCCTGCTACATTGCCAAATTTATTTATTAAGTCAATTAGTTTTTTGATGGAGTCTTTCAGGTTTTTTATGTACAATATCATGTCATCTGCAAATAAGAACAGCTTTACTTCTTTTCCAATTTGGATGCCTTTTATTTCTTCTTCTTATCTAATTGCAATGGCTAATACTTTCAGTACTATGACGAACAGGAGTGGTGAGAGTTGGGAATCCCTGTCTTGTTCCTGTTCTTAGAGAAAATGGTTTTAGTTTTTGCCCATTGAGTATGACATTAGCTGTGGGTTTATCATATATAGCTTTTATGATGTTGAGGTATGATCCTTCTATTCCCACCTTGATGAGAGTTTCTATCAAGAAAGGGTGTTGGATTTTGTCAAATGCGTTTTCTGTATCAATTGATATGACTATGTGATTTTTCTCCCTTAATTTGTTTATGTGATGTATCACGTTTATTGATTTGCGGATATTGTACCATCCTTGCATCCCTGGGATATATCCTACTTGGTCATGGTGTATGATCTTTCTGATGTATTGCTGAATCCTATTTTCTAGAATTTTGCTGAGGATTTTGGCATCTGTGTTCATGTGGGATATCATTGTGTTGTCTTTATCTGGTTTTGGTATTAGGGTGATGCTGGCTTCATAGAAGGAGCTTGGAAGTGTTTCTTCTTCTTAACATTTTTGGAATAGTCTGAGGAGGATAGGTTTTAGATTTTCATTGAATGTTTGGTAAAACTCTCCTGTGAAGCCGTCTGGCCCCGGGCTTTTGTTTGCTGGAAGATTTTTGATGACTGCTTCAATTTCTTCCATAGTTACTGGCCTATTGAGATGTTTAGATTCTTCTTGATTGAGTTTTGGAAGGTTATATTTTTCTAGGAATATCTCCATTACCTGCAGGTTGTCTAGTTTGTTGGAATAGAGTTGTTCATAGTATTTTTTAACAATCCTTTGTATTTCGGTGGGGTCTGTTGTTATTTCACCTCTTTCATTTCTGATGTTGTTTATTTGGGTCCTCTCTCTTTGCTTCTTGGTGAGTCTGTCTAGAGGTTCATCAATCTTGTTTATCCTTTCATAGAACCAGCTCTTGGTTTTGTTGATCTTTTGTATTGTTTCTTTGGTCTCAATGTAGTTTATCTCCACTCTGATCTTTATTATTTCCTTTCTTCTGCTTACACTGGGCTTTTCTTGTTGTTCTCTTTCTAACTCTTTGAGTTGTAGGGTTAGGTAATTTATTACCATTGTTTCTTGTTATTTTGCAGTAGGCTTGTAAAGCTATGAATTTCCCTCTCAAGACTGCTTTCGCTGTGACCCACAGATTTTGGATTGTTGTGTTTTTATTGTCATTTGTTGCCATGATGTTTTTTGTTTCTTCCTTGATCTCTCTGATAACCTAGTCATTGTTTAATAGCATGCTGTTTAGTCTCCATGTGTTTGATTTTTTTGGATTGTTTTTATTGTAGTTGATTTCCAGTTTTATGCCACTGTGATCTGAGAAGATGCTTGATATAATTTCTATCCTCTTGAATTTGAAGAGACTTTTCCTATGACTCAACTTATGGTATATCTTTGTAAATGACCCATGTGCACTTGAGAAGCATGTATATTCTGTGGTTTTGGGGTGAAATATTCTGAAGATGTCAATTAATTCCATCTGGTCTAGTCATTCTTTTGGGATTGATGTTTCTTTGCTGATTTTTTGTTTAGAGGATTTGTCCAATGGTGATAGTGGGGTATTAAAGTCTCCTACTATGATTGTATTGCTGTCAATCTCTCCCTTGAAATCGTCCAGGAATTATTTTTATGTATTTGGGTGCTCCTGTATTGGGTGCATATATGTTTGCCAGATTTATTTCTTCTTGTTGGATTGTTCCCTTTAGTATTATGAAGTGGCCTTCCTTATGTCTTGTTATGTCCTTCACTTTGAGATCTAATTTGTCAGATATAAGTATTGCTACCCCATCTTTTTTTTTAATTTCATTCACCTGAAAAAACTTTTCCAATTCCTTCACCCTCAGTCTGTGTGTGTGTCCCTTTTTCTTAGGTAGATTTCTTGTAAACAGCAGATATATGGGTCATGTTTTCTTATCTGATCGGTTACCCTATGTCTTTTGATTTAGGGCATTTAATCCATTTACACTTAAAGTTATTATTGATAGGTACTTATTTGTCGCCATTTTTATTCTTTACCCCTGTGTTCCTTCTTCACTTGCTATTTCTTTTCTTTTCTTCTTTCTTTCTTTCTTTCTTTCTTTCTTTCTTTCTTTCTTTCTTCTTTCTTTCTTTCTTTCTTTCTTTCTTTCTTTCTTTCTTTCTTTCTTTCTTTCTTTCTTTCTTTCTTTCTTTCTTTTTCTTTCTTTTTTTTACAGCATACCCGTTAGCATTTCTTGCATTTCTGGTTTGGTGGTAATAAATTCCCTTATTCTTTTTTTTTTTTTTTCTGTGAAGCTCCTGATTTCACCTTAAATTTTGATTGATAGCCTTGCTGGATACAGTATTCTTGGATTCAGACCCTTCCTTTGCATGACTTTGTATATTTCATTCCATTACCTTCTGGCCTGATGAGTTTCTGTTGAGAAATCAGTTGCTAGTCTGTTGGGGGTTCCTTTGTAGGTAACTTTCTGTCTCTCTCTGGCTGCTTTTAAGATTCTTACTTTGTCATTGGTGTTTGCCAATTTAATTATAATGTGCCTTGGCATCAGTCTTTTGGAGTTCATTTTGCTTGGGTCTCTGTGAGCTTTTTGGTTTTGTGTGGGGTTTTTTTCTTCCCTATATCAGGGAAGTTTTCTGTCATTATTTCTTCAAACAGGTTTTCTATTTCTTGTTCAGATTCCTCTCCTTCTGGAACCCCTATTATGCAGATATTGTTTTGTTTTGTATCATGTTGTCCCAAAGTTCCCTTAGGCTCTCCTCCTGCTTTTTAATTGTTTTTTATAGAAGCTGCTCTACTTGGGTATTTTTTCCTACCTTGTCTCCTAGCTCACTGATGCGGTCCTCTGCTTCTTATAGTCTACGCTTGATGCTTTCTATTGAGTTCTTTACAGCAGCAATGTCATTTTTCATTTCTTCTTGGTTCTTCTTCATTTCCTCTTGGTTCTTACTCATATTATCAAATTTGTCTTCCATTCTTTTCAGCTACCTTCTTTCCATTTCTCTGAATTCCTTCTCTGACAGATTTCTTGCCTCCATTTCGTTTACTTCCTTTTCTGGTGATGCCTGCTTTTCCTTCATATGTGGGCTGTTACCTTGTCTCCCCATGGTCTCGCTTCTCTGTGTGTCTGGTTATGTAGTTCTCTCTCCCTGCATTGATCTAAAGGCACAAAATACAACACAACCAGGTGCAACACACAAGTCACTGAACAGTAATGTATTCATGATATTAATAACCCCAAATAAAGGAGACCACCATAGAAAGGCATATTAGGGGATAGGAGAGAGAGAAGAAGAGAAAAAAAGAAATGAGTGCCAAAATGAAATTGGGAAAAGAAAATAAAAAAGTAAGAGTGAAAAGAAAGAGAATAAGAAAGAAAAGGGGAACAAACTATATATTTGGGAAGAAAGCTCCAATAGAACAGCCACTAATCCCAGCAAATGCCAGCAACAAGTACCTGGAGATGAATCCAAACTACAAATGACAGTTAATAACAAGCAAGGTGAGGAAAAACAGAAGCAAAAAAACAAAGTAAACAAAAAAAAAAGAATAAGCAAAACAATCTCACAAACAAGCATTAAAAATTGATTTTATCAACATTCAAGCAAACAACAACAAAAGGACAGAGAGAAAAACAATTTTTTGGATAGTGAAGGCAGAGAAGACAGTGGTGTATATGAACTTGGAGCAGGAGATTGGAAATTAGATATAATTAGGGTGAAATTTTAACAGGGGGTAAAAAGAAAGAATAGGGAAAATCTAAAGCAAGAGAAAGGTAAGAGAAACAGGACAACAAAAGGGGAAAGTTAGGAAGAGAGTGATGGCATAAAGGTAGAGTTGAGATAGAGTAGAATGATGCTAAAGAAAGATGAGAATAGAATGTAGAACACTAATCTCAAGGTAAAATAAAGAGAAAATAAAATGACACTTTTTTAAAAAAAGGTAAAATATTAGTAGTAATAATACTGATTGAAAATAAAAATGTAATAATTCAAAAGGTAAAATCAAGTGAGGAGAAAAAAGAAAAAAAATAGTTTCTTAAGTAAAAGATGAAAAAAAATAAAAAATAAAAAAAATATAAAAATAAATTGTGCAGTAGTGAAGGTCATTCACTTCCTCTATTTTTCTGTTTGGCATGCCTGTTTCCCAGTCAGGACAGTAATGCAGTTCCCTGCGTTCCACCACTCCTCAGTGTTGTAAGCTAGTCCTGATTTTTAAGCAGGCGGTGTTTTAATTTCTTGTATTCCTTTATTTGTGATTACACAAGAGTCAATTTGTGATTCACCCTCTGGGTGGCAGTGTTTCTGAATTGACCTCTGGGTCTATAGGTCCTCTCTAGCTTGTGCTTAGATCCTGTTTTCCCTGTGGCACTCAATATTGGTTTGTCCGAGTGGGCTGCCCCAGAGCTGGTTCTCCGAGGGTGACTCCCCGCTCTGATCCCCAGGTTCCAGAAAAACAACTTTCCCCTCTAGTCTCCTAGGGTATCCCCAACTGGGTGATCCCATACACTGGACTCAGCAATCAGAAGCAAGAATTTAAAGAGGAGAAACAGCAGCTGTGCGTCACTGCAGGTTGCCCAGGACCAAACCAGAGAAGGTCGGACCTGCATTACCACCATTTGTCCACCATCCAGAACTGAAATATCATTGCTGCCATGTGCACATAAGGAACTGTTTGACATTGAAATTGGGACTCAAAAGAACTGTTGGACCAGAAAGAAACTCACTACAGACTGATTCATTTGCCTTTCAGCATAACCATTATTGCTTGTCTCATTTTTGGTTCTTATAAGTGTATTTCTAGTAGCACATGATCTCACTCATCTAGGGGAAATGATGAACAACATGGACTGATGAACAAGAACAGACCCAGAAACAAGGAGGAATGGATCAGACTGTCGGGCCTCAGAGGGAGGGTAGGGGAGGGTGGGGATATAGGGGAGAGATCAACCAAAGGACTTGTGTGCATGCATATGAGCCTAACCAGTGGTTAAGGACAACAGGGGGGAGAGGCATGCATGGGGAGGGGTGTGGAATGGGAATGGGGGGATGAGGACAAATATGTTATACCTTAATCAATAAAGAAATTTAAAAAAATAAAAATAATAAAAAAAATAAAGAGGAGAAAGCGCAAGTGTGCAAACTCCGGGGCTGCGCACAAGTCTGCGCAGTTCTTCCTTCCCTGCCCATCCCTCCCGCCCACCCTCCCCCAGCCCCCGTGTCCAAGCAGCCAGCACTTTAAAAATATTTAGACTGTCCTTCTGCATTAGATCAAAATGGGTTGCTTTTTAGAGATCCCCCCTGTTAGCACTCTGAGGACCCCCTTCCACATTCACGGATCACGCCAGCCCCAACAGCCATGGATTTTCTAGGTGCAGACTTTCCCCAGTACTCCAGCTCCCACAGTGCACACGTTTCTCTGTCCTGCCAGGACCAGAGACCTCACCTTATCCCAGGTGAAATCTGACCTTTCCGTGGTGGAGTATAGAGCTCCTCTGAATCCGCATGTTTGCTCCAATTGGGGACCACAGCTATTTGGTGGGTGCTATAGTTGTAGATTTTCAGGCTTGAATTATAGAGAATGAATTATAAATGTAACTAGTATCCAACTCAGGTCTCTACTCTTTGAATATGATTTCCTGGTGATTAAACAGTGTCCTTCATTATTAAGGCTCTATTCACATGTATTCCTAGTGTTTCAAGTACATTCCTAAATATTTCTCTAGTCTATCATTGTGAATTCTCAGTGTTTGATGTGCTTTTGTACAGTTATTTATGCTCATTCTTTGTGAATTCAAAGTGTTTATACAGCCTTTTACCATATATACCAGCATTTAATTTTAAATAATTACTACTTTGAACACTAGAATAACTATCATTTTGATTCCTAAGAGTTTTGAATACTTTCATAGGGTTATATCAAATCTATGAAAATGAATTTATAAGTGTTTCATCAACTTTCTTCCAAAAACGCCAACTCATTTTGACAGAATAATAAATGTAAACAGTATCTCACTCACTTCTCAGCTCTTTGAACACGATTTCCCAGTGACTAAATTGTGTCCTTCAGATATTAAAGTTCTTTGAACATGTATTCCTAGTGTTTCAAGCACATTCCTAAATATTTCCCTAGTCTATATTGTGAATTCTCAGTGTTTGATTCACTTTTGTCCAGTTATTCAAGCTCATTCTTTGTGAATTCCAAGTGTTAATACAGCGTTTTTCCATATATAACAACTTTCACTTTTGTGCAGTGTTTCAAGCTCCTTCATTGTGAATTCCAAGTGTTTACACAGCATTTTTCCATATATTCCAGCTCTTTTAATGTGAGTGATTATTATTTTATCTTTTTTTTTTCAAAATTTTTATTAAGGTATTATATGTGTACATATCTTACCATTGCCCCCCCACCCCACTCCCATATATGCCCTCACCCCCCAGAGTTTTGCGTCCATTGGTTATGCTTATATGCATGCATACAAGTCCTTTGATTGATCTTTTATCTTCCCCACCTCTCCCTAACCTTCCTGCTGTAATTTGACAGACTATTTGATGCTTTACTGCCTCTGTATCTATCTTGTTGTTCAAGTTTATAATGTTCTTTATTATCCATAAATGAGTGAGATCATGTGGTATTTTTCTTTCATTGACTGGCTTATTTCACTTAACATAATGTTCTCCAATTCCATCCAGGTTGCTGCAAATGGTAAGAATTCCTTCTTTTTTATGGCAGCATAATATTCCATTGTGTAGCTGTACCATAGTTTTCTGATCCAGTCATCTGCTGATGGACACCTAGGCTGTTTCCAGATCTTAGCTATTGTAAATTGTGCTGCTATGAACATAGGGGTGCATATATCCTTTCTTATTGGTGTTCCCAGTTTCTTAGGATATAATCCTAGGAGTAGGATTACTGGGTCAAATGGGAGTTCCATTTTCAGTTTTTTGAGGAAACTCCATACTATTCTCCACAGTGGCTGCATCAGTCTGCATTCCAACCAGCAGTGCACGAGGGTTCCTTTTTCTCCACATCCTCGCCAACACTTGTCATTTGTTGATTTGTTGATGATAGCCATTCTGACAGGTGTGAGATGGTACTGCATTGTTGTTTTGATTTGCATCTCTCTGATAATTAGTGATGTTTAGCATGTTTTCATGTGTCTCTTGGCCTTCCTTCTGTCTTCTTTTGAAAAGATTCTATTTAGGTCCATTGCCCATTTTTTTATTGGATCATTTATCTTCCTTTTATTAAGTTGTATAAGCTGCCTGTAGATGTTGGAGATTAAACCTTTATCAGTGATACCATTTGCAAATATGTTCTCCCATGCAGTGGGCTTTCTTGTTGTTTTGTTGATAGTTTCTTTTGCTGTAAAAAAGCTTTTTATTTTGATGTAGTCCCATTTGTTTATTTTCTCTTTAGCTTCCATTGCCCTAGGGGTAGTATCGGTGAAGAAGTTCTTTTGGCATATGTCTGAGATTTTGCTGCCTGTGGATTCCTCTAGTATTTTTATGGTTTCCTGTCTTATGTTTAAGTCCTGTATCCATTTTGAGTTTATTTTTGTGTATGGCGTAAGCTGGTGATCTAGCTTCATTTTTTTGCATGTATCTGTCCAATTTTCCCAACACCATTTATTGAAGAGACTGTCTTTACTCCATTGTATGTTCATGTCTCCTTTGTCAAATATTAATTGAGCATAGTGGTTTGGGTCGATATCTGGATTCTCTATTCTGTTCCATTGATCTACATGTCTGTTCTTGTGCCAGTACCAGGCTGTTTTGAGAATAGTGGCTTTGTAATACAGCTTGAAATCTGGTATTGAGATCCCTCCTACTTTATTCTTCTTTCTCAGGATTGCTATGGCTATTCGGGGTCTTTTTTTATTCCAAATGAATTTTTGGAGAGTTCTTTCAAGGTCTGTGAAATATACCGTTGGTATTTTAATGGGGAGTGCATTGAATCTATAGATTGCTTTGGGTAGAATGGACATTTTAATGATGTTGATTCTACCAATCCATGAACATGGTATGTTCTTCCATCTGTTTATGTCTTCTTCTCTCTCTTTTTTCAGTGTCCTGTAGTTTTCCGTGTATAGGTCTTTTACCTCCTTAGTTAAGTTTATTCCTAGTATCTTAATTTTTTTGGTGCGATGGTAAATGGGATTGCCATTTTAGTCTCTCTGTCTGTAAGTTCACTATTGGTGTATAGAAAGGCCATAGATTTCTTGGCATTAATTTTGTATCCTGCTACATTGCCAAATTCATTTATTAAGTCTATTAGTTTTTTGACGGAGTCTTTTGAATTTTTTATGTACAATATCATGTCGTCTGCAAATAAAGACAGCTTTACTTGTTCTTTTTTCAATTTGGATGCCTTTTATTTCTTCTTCTTGTCTAATTGCAATGGCTAATACTTCCAGTACTATGTCAAACAGGAGTGGTGAGAGTGGGAATCCCTGTCTTGTTCCTGTTCTTAGGGGAAATGTTTTTAGTTTTTGTCCATTGAGTATGATGTTTGCTGTGGGTTTATCATATATAGCTTTTATTATGTTGAGGTATGAGCCTTCTATTCCCACCTTGTTGAGAGTTTTTATCAAGAAAGGGTGTTGGGAAAAAAATGGCGATGGAATAGAGTCGAGTTTGGAGTCTGTTCCTGGGGCGGAGAGTCGGAGCAGCAGAGGCTCGCAGAGGGAGTGTATGTGGGCAAGCCAAGGGACAGCTAAACTCCAGGAGAAGGCGGGGGAGTGCTGGGCAGTGTTCCTCTGACCACGCAGCACCCACAGGGGCTGGGTCCCCTCCTGGAGCTGCGGGCTCGCCGGGCGCCTCGCCATCTTGCAAGGAAAGGAGGATTTTAGTGGAAACCTGACTTGCCGCGACAACTGCAAACACTGAACTGCTGGGAGCACCAGACCACGGGTCCCCTATCAGCGCAAACATTTGGATTCAAAGAAACTCTTCACTGCACCACGGAAAGGTCAGATTTTGTCTGAAATAAGCTGCGGTTTGTAATCCCCGCGGTGGGTGAGGGAAGCGCTGGGTGAGGGAAGTGCGGCAGCCGCAGGACCGGCAGGAGCCAGGAGGTCTGTGCCTAGAAAAATCAGCGGCAGTTGGAACTGCCGTGATCCGTGAATGAGGAGGGGGGTCTTCTGAGCTGCTAACAGAAGTGACCTCTTGAAAGCAACTCATTTTAATCTGACGAGGAGGGTAAGACTAAGAATTTTCAAAGAAGTGCAGGCTCCTTAGTCTGGGGCACAGACCCACAGTCCGCACACCTGGGCTCTTTCCGACTCTGATTGCTAAGCCCAATACATAGAAAAACCCAGGTGGAAACCCTGAAAGACTGCAGGGGGAAGGTGTTTTTTCGGAACCTGGGGCCAGAGCTGCGTGTGACCATCAGAGAGGCAGCTCTGAGGCGCACACCTCCACAAACCGGTAGTGAGTGCCATAGAAGGGGAAAAAAAAAAAGAAAAAAGAGCTAGAGAGGCCCGGAAGTCAATTCAGAAACACTGCCACCCAGGGGCTGAAACGCTAATTGTCTCTGGTGTAATCAAAAATAAATACGAGAAATTAAGACAGGGCTGGCTTAAAAAGCAGGACTGGCTTCCAACACTGAGGAGCCCTGGAATGAAGCTGAACTGAAATACCGCCCAGACTGGGAAAAAGGCGTACCAAACAGAATAATAGAGGAAGTGAATGACAGCCGCTACTGCACATTTTAGTCTTCCTATTTTTTAATTTTCAATTCTTTTTTCAATTTTTTAAATTTTTTATTCTCATATTTTTTTATTTTCATTTTTTGCATCTTTTACTTAAGAAACTAATATTTTTTTTCTTTTTCCTCACTTGATTTTCACCTTTTTAATTATTACATTTTTATTTTCAATCTGCACTATTATTACTATTATTTTACTTTTCTTTTTTAATGTCATTTGATTTTCTCTTTCTTTTATTTTTGGATTAGTGTCCTACATTCGATTTGCATCTTTCCCTTACAATCGCTTTACCCTATCTCAAAGCTAACATTATGCCATCACTCTCCTCCTAACCTTTCCCCTTTTGGTCCCCAGTTTATCTTAACCCTTTCTGGCTTTAGATTTTCCCTACTTTTTCAGTTTACTCCCTGCTAAAACTTCACCCTACTTATATATCTAATTCCCAACCCCCTGCTCGAAATCCATACAAACCTCTCTCTACGCTACCTTTAAAAAGTTATTTTTCTCTCGGGCCTTTTGTTGTTGTTTGCTTGAATGTTGATTAGATTGAATTTTTATGCTTTTTTATGAGATTGTTTTGATTATTCTTTTTGTTGGTTTGGTTGGTTCTTTTGTTTGCTTTGTTTTTGTTTGTTTTTTACTTTTGTTTTCCCTTGCCTCACTTGATATTAGCTGCTGTTGCAGTTTGTATTAATCTCCAGGCTCGTGTTGCTGGAATTTGCTGGGAATAGTGGTTGTTCTAGTGGAGTTTACTCCCCATATATATAGTTTGTTCCCCTTTTCTCTCTTAGTATCATTCTTGTCTCTCTTACTTTTTTTTTCTTTTCTTTTTCTTTTCTGTTATTTCTTTTCTTTCTTTCTGCTCTTTTCCCAAGTTCAGATTCACACTCTTTGTTGTTGTTTTTTTTCTTCGTTGTTGTTCTTTCTTTTTACTCTCCCTCTTCCACTCCTATTCCCTAATTTGTCTTTCTCTGGTGGTTACCTTTATTGGAGGTTATTAATATCGTGAATACAATTCTGTTCAGTGCCTTGTCTGTTGTGCCTGGTTGTGTTGTATTTTATACCTTTAAATCAACGCCAGAGAGAGAAATCTATATAACCAGACATCCGGAGAAGAGAGACCATGAGGAGACAAAGAAACAGCCCCCACAGGAAAGAGAAGCAGGCATCACCAGAAAAGGAAGTAAACGATTTAGAGGCAAACAACCTATCAGAGAAAGAATTCAGAGAAATGGTCATAAAGTGGCTGAAAAGGATGGAAGACAAATTCGACAATATGAGTAAGAACCAAGAAGAAATGAAGAAGAACCAAGAAGAAATGAAAAATGACATCGCTGCTGTAAAGAACTCAATAGAAAGCATCAAGAGTAGACTAGATGAAGCAGAGGACCGCATAAGTGAGCTAGAAGACAAGATGGAAAAAAATACCCAATTACAACAGCTTCTAGAAACAAAAATTAGAAATATTGAGGAGAGTGTAAGGGAACTTCGGGACAATACAAAACAAAACAACATCAGGATAATAGGGGTGCCAGAAGGAAAGGAAACTGAGCAAGGAATAGAAAACCTGTTTGAAGAAATAATAACAGAAAACTTCCCTGATATAGGGAAGAAAAAACCCACACAAATCCAAGAAGCTCACAGAGTTCCAAGCAAAATGAACCCCAAAAGACCGACGCCAAGGCACATTATAGTTAAGTTGGCAAACACCAACGACAAAGTAAGAATCTTACAAGCGGCCAGAGAGAGACAGACAGTTACATACAAAGGAACCCCCATCAGACTAGCAACTGATTTCTCAACAGAAACTCATCAGGCCAGAAGGGAATGGAATGAAATATACCAAGTCATGCAAAGGAAGGGTCTAAATCCAAGAATACTGTACCCAGCAAGGCTATCAATCAAAATTGAAGGTGAAATCAGGAGCTTCACAGACAAAAAAGGACTAAGGGAGTTTATCACCACCAAACCAGCAATGAAAGAAATGCTAAAGGGTCTACTGTAAAAAAAAAAAAAAAGAAAGAAATAGGAAGCAAAGAAGGTACACAGGGGTATAGAATAAAAATGGCGTCAAATAAGTACCTATCAATAATAACTTTAAATGTAAATGGATTGAATGCCCCAATCAAAAGACACAGGGTAACAGACTGGATAAGAAAACAAAACCCAGATATCTGCTGTCTACAGGAAACCCACCTCAAAAAAAAAGGATGCATACAGACTGAGAGTAAAGGGATGGAAAAGGTTTTCCAGGCAAATGGAAATGAAAAAAAAGCTGGGGTTGCAATACTTATATCTGACAAATTAGATCTCAAAGTGAAGGACATAACAAGAGATAATGAAGGCCACTTCATAATACTAAAGGGAGAAATCCAACAAGAAGAAATAACTCTGGTAAATATATATGCACCCAATACAGGAGCACCAAGATACATTAAAAAACTCCTGGAAGATATCAAAGGAGAGATTAACAGTAATACAATCATAGTAGGAGACTTCAATACCCCACTATCACCATTGGACAAATCCTCTAAACAAAAAAATCAGCAAAGACACATCAATCCTAAATGACTCACTAGAACAGATGGAATTAATTGACATCTTCAGAACATTTCACCCCAAAGCCACAGAATATACATTCTTCTCAAGTGCACATGGGTCATTTTCAAAGATAGACCGTATGTTAGGACATAGGCAAAGTCTCTCCAAATTCAAGAAGATAGAAATCATATCAAGTATCTTCTCAGATCACAGTGGCATAAAACTGGAAATCAACTACAATAAAAACAACCCAAAGAAATCAAACACTTGGAGACTAAACAGCATGTTATTAAACCATGACTGGGTTACCAAAGACATCAAGGAAGAAATAAAAAACATCATGGCAACAAACGACAATGAAAACACAACAATCCAAAATCTATGGGACACAATGAAAGCAGTCCTGAGAGGGAAGTTCATAGCTCTACAAGCCTACTTCAAAAAACAAGAAACAATGGTAATAAATTACCTAACCCAACAACTCAAAGAGTTAGAGAGAGAGCAACAAGATAAGCCCAGTGTAAGCAGAAGGAAAGAAATAATAAAGATCAGAGCGGAGATAAACGACATAGAGACCAAAGAAACAATACAAAAGATCAACAAAACCAAGAGCTGGTTCTTTGAAAGGATAAACAAGATTGATGGACCTCTAGCCAGGCTCACCAGGAAGCAAAGAGAGAGGACCCAAATAAACAAAATCAGAAATGAAAGAGGTGAAATAACAACAGACCCCGACGAAATACAAAGGATTGTTACAAAATACTACGAACAACTCTATTCCAACAAACTGGACAACCTAGAGGAAATCGACATATTCCTAGAAAAATACAACCTTCCAAAACTCAATCAGGAAGATTCTAAACAGCTCAACATGCCAGTAACTATGGAAGAAATTGAAGCAGTCATCAAAAAGCTTCCGGCAAACAAAAGCCCGGGGCCAGATGGCTTCACAGGAGAGTTTTATCAAACTTTCAAGGAAGAACTAAAACCTATCCTCCTCAGACTATTCCAAAAAATTCAAGAGAAAGGAACACTTCCAGGCTCCTTCTATGAAGCCAGCATCACCCTAATACCAAAACCAGATAAAGACAACACAATGAAAGAGAATTACAGGCCAATATCCCTCATGAACATTGATGCCAAAATCCTCAACAAAATTCTAGCAAATCGGCTCCAGCAGTACATCAGAAAGATCATACACCATGACCAAGTAGGATTTATTCCAGGAATGCAAGGATGGTACAATATCCGCAAATCAATAAACGTGATACATCACATAAACAAATTGAGAGATAAAAATCACATAGTCATATCAATAGATGCAGAAAAAGCATTTGACAAAATCCAACACCCTTTCTTGATAAAAACTCTCAACAAGGTGGGAATAGAAGGCTCATACCTCAACATAATAAAAGCTATTTATGAAAAACCCACAGCAAACATCATACTCAATGGGCAAAAACTAAAACCATTTCCCCTAAGAACAGGAACAAGACAGGGATGCCCACTCTCACCACTCCTGTTTGACATAGTACTGGAAGTATTAGCTATCGCAATTAGGCAAGAAGAAGAAATAAGAGGCATCCAAATTGGAAAAGAAGAAGTGAAGCTGTCCTTATTTGCAGATGACATGATATTGTACATAAAAAACCCAAAAGATTCCATCAAAAAACTAATAGACTTAATAAATGAATTCGGCAATGTAGCGGGATACAAAATTAACGCCAAGAAATCTATGGCTTTTCTATACACCAATAATGAACTTACAGAAAGAGAGACTAAAAAAGCAATCCCATTTACCATCGCACCAAAAAAATTAAGATACCTAGGAATAAACTTAACTAAGGAGGTAAAAGACCTATATGCAGAAAACTACAGGACACTGAAAAAAGAGATAGAGGAAGACGTAAACAGATGGAAGAACATACCATGTTCCTGGATTGGTAGAATCAACATCATTAAAATGTCCATACTACCCAAAGCAATCTACAGATTCAATGCACTCCCCATCAAAATACCAACAGCATATTTCACAGACCTAGAAAGAACTCTCCAAAAATTCATCTGGAATAAAAAAAGACCCCGACTAGCCTCAGCAATCCTCAGAAAGAAGAATAAAGTAGGTGGGATCTCAATACCAGATTTCAAGCTGTATTACAAAGCCACTGTTTTCAAAACAGCCTGGTACTGGCACAAGAACAGACATATTGATCAATGGAACAGAATAGAGAACCCAGATATCGACCCAAACCACTATGCTCAATTAATATTTGACAAAGGAGGCATGAACATACAATGGAGTCAAGACAGTCTCTTCAATAAATGGTGTTGGGAAAACTGGACAGATACATGCAAAAAAATGAAACTAGATCACCAACTTACACCATACACAAAAATAAACTCAAAATGGATACAGCACTTTAACATAAGATGGGAAACCATAAAAATACTAGAGGAATCCACAGGCAACAAAATCTCAGACATATGCCACAAGAACTTCTTCACTGACACTGCCCCTAGGGCAATGGAAGCTAAAGAGAAAATTAACAAATGGGACTACATCAAAATAAAAAGCTTTTTTACAGCAAAAGAAACCATCAACAAAACAACAAGAAAGCCCACTTCATGGGAAAACATATTTGCAAATGCTATCACTGATAAAGGTTTAATCTCCAACATCTACAGGCAGCTTATGCAACTCAATAAGAGGAAGATAAATGATCCAATAAAAAAATGGGCAACAGACCTAAACAGAATATTTTCAAAAGAAGACAGAAGGAAGGCCAAGAGACACATGAAAACATGTTCAAAGTCACTTATTATCCGAGAGATGCAAATCAAAACAACAATGAGGTACCATCTCACACCTGTCAGAATGGCTATCATCAACAAATCAACAAACAACAAGTGTTGGCGAGGATGCGGAGAAAAAGGAACCCTCGTGCACTGCTGGTGGGAATGCAGACTGGTGCAGCCACTGTGGAGAACAGTATGGAGTTTCCTCAAAAAACTGAAAATGGAACTCCCATTTGACCCAGTAATCCCACTCCTGGGAATATATCCGAAGAAACTAGAAACACCAATCAGAAAGGATATATGCACCACTATGTTCATAGCAGCACAATTTACAATAGCTAAGATTTGGAAACAGCCTAGGTGCCCATCAGCAGATGACTGGATCGGAAAACTGTGGTACATCTACACAATGGAATACTATGCTGCCATAAAAAAGAAGGAATTCTCATCATTTGCAGCAACCTGGATGGAATTGGAGAACATTATGCTAAGTGAAATAAGCCAGTCAATGAAAGAACAATACCACATGATCTCACTCATTTAGGGATAGTAAAGAACATTATAAAGTGGTGAACAAAAAGATAGATACAGAGACAGTAAAGCATCAAACAGACTTTCAAAGTACAGGGGGAAAGTTTGGGAAAGGTGGGGGAGTTATGAAATCAAACGAAGGACTTGTATGCATGCATATAAGCATCAACAATGGATGCAAAACTCTGGGGTGGGAGGGCATGTGTGGGTGTGGGGTGGGGGGGTAATAGTAAGATATGTACACATATAATACCTCAATAAAAATATTAAAAAAAAGAGAAAGGGTGTTGGATTTTGTCAAATGCTTTTTATGCATCAATTGATATGACTATGTGATTTTATCTCTCAGTTTGTTTATGTGATGTATCATATTTATTGATTTGTAGATATTGTACCATCCTTGCATTCCTGGGAAAAATCCTACTTGGTCATGGTGAATGATCTTTCTGATGTACTGCTGGAGCCTATTTGCTAGAATTTTGTTGAGGATTTTCGTATCTATATTCATGAGGGATATTGGTCTGTAATTCTCTTTCATTGTGTTGTCTTTATCTGGTTTTGGTATTAGGGTGATGCTGGCTTCATAGAAGGAGCTTGGAAGTGTTCCTTCCTCTTGAATGTTTTGGAATAGTCTGAGGAGGATAGGTTTTAGTTCTTCCTTGAATGTTTGGTAAAACTCTCCTGTGAAGCCGTCAGGCCCCGGGCTTTTGTTTGCTGGAAGTTTTTTGATGACTGCTTCAATTTCTTCCATAGTTATTGGCCTATTGAGCTGTTTAGATTCTTCTTAATTGATTTTTGGAAGGTTATATTTTTCTAGGTATATGTCCATTTCCTCCAGGTTGTCCAGTTTGTTGGAATAGAGTTGTTTGTAGTATTTTGTAACAATCCTTTGTATCTCAATGGGGTCTGTTGTTATTTCACCTCTTTCATTTCTGATTTTGTTTATTTGGGTCCTCTCTCGTTGCTTCTTAGTGAGCCTGGCGAGGGGTCCATCAATCTTTTTTATTCTTTCAAAGAACCAGCTCTTGGTTTTGTTGATCTTTTTTATTGTTTCTTTGGTCTCTATGTCATTTATCTCCGCTCTGATCTTTGTTATTTCCTTCCTTCTGGTTACACTGGGCTTTTCTTGCTGCTATTTTTCTAGCTCTTTGAGTTCTAGGGTTAGGTAATTTATTACCATTGTTTCTTGTTTTTTGCAATAGGCTTGTAGAGCTATAAACTTCCCTCTCAAGACTGCTTTCGCTGTGTCCTATAGATTTTGGATTGTTTTGTTTTCATTGTCATTTGTTGCCAGGATGTTTTTTTATTTCTTCCTTGATCTCTCTGTTGACCCAGTCCTTGTTTAATAGCATGCTGTTTAGTCTCCATGTGTTTGATTTCTTTGGATTGTATTTATTGCAGTTGATTTCCAGTTTTATGCCACTGTGATCTGAGAAGATGCTTGATATAATTTCTATCTTCTTGAATTTGAAGAGACTTTGCCTGTGACCCAGCATATGGTCTATCTTTGAAAATGACCCATGTGCACTTGAGAAGAATGTATATTCTGTGGCTTTGGGGTGAAATGTTCTGAAGATGTCAATTAATTCCATCTGGTCTAGTGAGTCATTTAGGATTGCTGTTTCTTTGCTGATTTTTTGTTTAGAGGATTTGTCCAATGGTGATAGTGGGGTATTAAAGTCTCCTATTATGATTGTATTGCTATTAATCTCTCACTTGATATCCTCCAGGAGTTTTTTTATGTATTTGGGTGCTCCTATATTGGGGGCGTATATGTTTACCAGAATTATTTCTTCTTGTCGGATTTCTTCCTTTAGTATTATGAATTGGCCTTCCTTATCTCTTGTTATGGCATTTACTTTGAGTTCTATTTTGTCAGATATAAGTATTGCTAACCCAGCTTTTTTTTTTTCATTTCCATTTGCCTGAAAGATATTTTTTCATCCCTTAACTTTCAATCTGTGTGAGTCTCTTGTTCTGAGGTGGGTCTCTTGTAGACAGCATATATATGGGTCATGTTTTTTTTTATCCATTCAGCCAGTCGATGTCTTTTGATTGGAGCATTTAGTTCATTTACATTTAAAGTTATTACTGAAAGGTATTTGTTTGTCGTCATATCTATTTTTGTGTCTGTATTCCTTCTTACCTGTTTATTTCTTCTTTTTACAGTATTCCCTTTAGCAATTCTTGCATTGCTGGTTTGGTGGTGATAAACTCCCTGAGCCTTTTTTTGTCTGTGAAGCTCCTGATTTCCCCTTCAATTTTGATTGATAGTCTTGCTGGATATAGTATTCTTGGATTCAGTCCTTTGCTTTGCAACACTTTGTATACCTCCTTCAATTCACTTCTAGCTTGTTGTGTTTCTGTTGAGTAATCATTTGATAATCTGATGGGTGTTCCTTTGTAGGTAACTCTCTGTCTCTTTCTTGACTCCTTTAAGATTCTCTCTTTATCATTTATATTTGCCATTGAAATTATGACATGTCTTGGTGTGGGTCTTTTGGGGTTGATCCTGCTTGGGACTCTCTGTACTTGCGTAACTTTTATCTTTCCCATATCCGGGACGTTTTCTGTCATTATTTCTTCAAATAGATTTTCTAATCCCTGCTGCTCTTCTTGTCCTTCTGGCAGCCCTATTATACGCATGTTACTTCGTTTCATGTTGTCCCGAAGCTCCCTTAGGCTATCCTCCTGCTTTTTAATTTTTTTCTGCAATTGCTGTTCAGATTGAGCTTGTTTCTATACCTGATCTTCTAACTCACTAATTTGGTCCTCTGCTTCTTGTAGTCTACTGTTGAAACTTTCCATGGTGTTTTTGATTGTAGCTATATCACTTTTCATTTCTTCCTGATTCTTGCATAAGTTGTTGATTTTCTCATCCATCTGATGTATAAATTCCATGACCATTACTCTGAACTCCTTTTTGGTCATGTTGCAAGCTTCAGTTTCACTAATTTCCTTTCTTGGCGACTCCACATTTTCTTTCCTCTGTGAGTTATTTTGTTTCCCCATTCTGGCTATCACCAGAAAGCTCAAGCTTCCATTTGCGTGGACCTGGGCCATGTGCTGTGGGGACTTCACTCCACCCGAGTTTCACTGAAGTGCTCTGACACTAGGACGTGTGGCTGCCTTTGGTTGGTGGGAACCAGGCTTGCCCAGGGTCAGTGTCCCCAGTGTTCCATGTGGTCTCGTGTGCACACTTAGAATCAGGGGCCCTGTCTGCACCACACTGTTGGTATGTGCCGAAAATGAGATCCTTAGCATGTATCAGGAGTCAGAGTTTCCCTGTGTCTGCACCAAGACTCGAGTGTCAGAGTCTCTGTTGCCTTGTGCGGTTTCTTATTGAGAATCAGGGTCCCTGTGTGTGCATGCACCAACAATTGGAGTCACTGGCTCTTAGTGTGAATGTGCTGTGAGTCAGGGATCCCAGGCAGCTGTGTCCGGCATGCCAAATTCCCTGAAGTGGAGCTGCATCCTGTGTGTGCTCTCTCTACTGAGCCAAACCGGCTAGGGCGCACACTCTCAAATTCCTGAAGGTGAGCTGCCTCCGTGCACTCTCCCAGATTCCCGGAAGGGGGGCGGAGTCTGTCCTGCACGCCAAATTCCCCAAAGGGAAGCCCCTCTGTGCACGCTCTAAGATTCCCCGAAGGGGAGCTGTGACCCGCAAGCCAAATTCCCCCAAATTCCCCAAAGGGGAGTCCTCTGTGCGCACTGACAGATTTCCCTGAAGGGGAGCTGCTTCTGTCCCGCGCCAAATTCCCTAAGGGGGAGCGAGTCCCTGCACAAAGCTCTGCAGCTTGGGCGAGGGGCGGGTCTATCAGTTACTTTGGCGCTATCTGCGCGCCTGCGGGGAGGGGGATAGGCTCTTTGACTCACGGAAATCTGCCAGGAAGTCTGGATTCTTGTTGTCTGTTGGTCTGAAGCTGTGATAGCAGTTCTCTGTCCCAGTGGCTGCAGGGTCCTGGTTTGTGTCAGAAGCCAGGATCTGAGTCTCAGGCAGCTCTGTTTCTCAAGATGGTGTGGTCTCCGCGTCCGCACCAGCCGCGGAGAAGTGTCCGCTTTGTGCGCGGGGCTCCGCCATCTAGGACTGCCCGGTTAGGCAGCCCCTTGGAAGACCTGCAGAATCTAACTGACCCTAGCTCACACACACACACACACACACACACACGTCTACACTCTCCTCTATGGGTTCCTCACTCACACTCTCTCTCTCCCTACCTTCCTGCCAGTCGCCATCTTTTTTTTCCGAGTGATTATTATTTTAAGACTATCCTACCTTTCAAAGCTCTTTGAATACAAACTCTCAGTATTTCAACAGTGAACTAGAGGTATTAAGGTTCTGCAAACGTATTCCAAGTGTTTCAGACACATTTCTAGACATTCACCGGGTCTGTTATTTTGAGCTCTGAGAGGTTGAACATTTTCATATAGGTATGTGAGCCCAAAGAAAATAAATGTTTAAGTGTGTAACGAATCTTCTTTAAAAAAACCAACTAATTTAGACTGAATTATAAATGTAACCAGTATCCAAATCAGTTCTCAGTGCTTTAAACCCAATTTCCCAGTGACTAAACAGTTTACTTCAGATATTAAAGATCTTTGAAAATATATTCCTAGTGTTTCAAGCACATTCCTAAATAATTCTCTAGTCAATCATAGTGAATTCTCAGTGTTTGATTTAATTTTGGCCAGTGATTTAAACAAATTCATTGTGAATTCCAAGTGTCTATACAACTTATCCCTAACCCTAACCCTAGACAAAGTCCTAGCCCTAGCCTTAAACCTAATCCGAATAATAACCCTAACCCTAACCCTAGTTTAAACGCTGACACTAACGCTAATCCTAGACTTGACCCTAGCCCTAACCCTAACCCTAACCCTTGCACTAAACCTAGCCCTAACCCTAGCCCTAGCCCTAGCCCTAGGCCTAACACTAACACTAGCCCTAGCCCTATTACTAATGCTAACCCTTGACATAACCCTAAACCTAACCCTAGCCCTAAACCTAACACTAGTGGTAAACCTAACCCTAGACCTAACCCTAACCATAACCATAACCCTAACACCAACTCTACCCATATCCATAGGCCTAGTCATAATCCTAACCCTAGACCTAACCCTACCCCTAACCCTAACCTAAACCCTAGCCCTAACCCTAACCCTTGTGCTAAACCTAACCCTAAACTAAACCCTAGCCCTAGCCCTAAACCTAACCCAAAACCTAAACCTATCCCTAACCCTAGCCCTAGGCCTAAACCAAACCCTTACCCTTACACTTGCCCTAGCCCTAATCCGAGCCCAAGGCCTAGCCCTAGCCCAAACCATAGTTCTAGCCCTAAACCTATCCCTAACCCTAATCCTGAACCTACCCATAGCCCTAACCCTAACCCTAGCCATGACCCTAACCCTAAACCTAACCCTTACACTAGACCTAACCCTAAACTTAGCCATAGCCCTAAACCTATCCCTAACCCTAACTTTAACCCTAACCCACACCCTATCCCTAGCCCTAGACCTATCCCTAACCCTAAGCATAGCCCAAACACTAAACCTACTGCTAACACTAAACTTAGCCCTAAACATAACCCTACGCATAACCCTAGCCCTAGCCCAAGTCTAAAGCCTAACCCTAGCCCTAATCTTTACCCTAACCCTATCCCTGACACTAGCCCTAACCCTAACCGTAGCCCTAAACCTAGCTCTGAACCAATCCCTAACCCTATACTTACTCATAGAACTAACCTAAGCCCTAACCCTAACCCTATACCTATACCTAACCCTAACACTATCCCTAGCCCTAGCCATAATTTTAATCCTTGCCCTAACCCTACCCCTAACCCTTACCCTAACGCTAACCCAAAACCTAGCCCTAAACCTAACCCTAACACTACCCCTAGCCAAAACCCTAATCATAGCCCTAACCCTAAACCTAGCCCTAACCTTTACACTAACCCTAAACCTAACCCTAGCCCTAACCCAAACCCAAGCCCTACCCCTACCCCTAACCCTAAACTGTTGTTTCAGCTGTATGAAAATAATTTTTAAGGTATCTGAACCCTATGAAAATAAATGTTTAAGGAACATTCCTTCAAAACCCACAAATCATTGAGACGGAACTTTGTATCCAAGTAAGTTCTCAATTATTTGAACACGAGTTCCCAGTGACGAAACAGCTCCCTTCAGATATTAAATCTCTTTGCACATGTATTCCTACTGTTTCAAGAAAATTCCTAAATATTTCCCTAATCTATCATTGTGAATTCTCAGTGTTTGATTTACTTTTGTATGTGATTCAAGCTCATTCATTGTGAATTCCAAATGTTTATACACCATAAAACTAGCCCTAGCCCTAGCCATAGCCCTAGATCTAGCTAACCCTAACTCTAATCCTAATCCTAACGCTACCCATAGCCCTAACCCTAACCCTAACCATAGTCCTAACCATGGCCCTAACCCTAACCATAGACCTAAACCTAACCCTAACCCTAACCCTAGTGCAAACACTAAAACTAGCTCTAACACTAACCCTAAGCCTACACCTAGCCTTAGCCCTAGCCATAAACATAATTCTAATCCTAACCTTAACCCTAACCCTAGCCCAAAACCTGAACTTAACCCTAATCCTAGCCTGAGCCCTAGCCCTAGCCCTAACCCTAAACCTAACCCTAACCCTTACCCTAACACTAGCACTAACCCAAACCCTAGCAATAGCCCTAGCTCTAGCTTTAAACCTATCCCTAGCCCTAACCCTAACCCTAACCCTAGCCCTATCCATAGCGCTAACCCAAACCCTAACCCTAACCATAGACCTATCCCTAATCCTAACCCTAGCACTAATCCTAACCCTAACACTACCCTAGCCCTAGCCCTAGCTATAACCCTAATACTTGCCCTAACCCTAACCCTAGCCCTAACCCTTACCCTAACCCTAACCCTAAACTGTCATATCAGCTGTATGAAAATATTTTTTAAGGTATCTGAGCCCTATGAAAATAAATGTTTAAATGTTTAAGGAACCTTCTTTCAAAAATGCCAAGTCATTGAGACTGAATTATAAATGTAACCAGTATCCAACTCAGTTCTCAGCTCTTTGAACACGATTTCCCAGTGACTAAACAGTTTCCTTCAGATATTAAAGCTTGTTGCACATGTATTCCTAGTGTTTCAAGAAAATTCCTAAATATTTTCCTAGTCTATCATTGCGAATCTCAGTGTTTGATTTACTTTTGTCCAGTGATTCAAGCTCATTCATTGTGAATTCCAAATGTTTATACACCCTAACCCTAACCCTAGCCCTAGTCCTAGGCATAGCACTAGCCCTAACCCTAACCCTAATCCTAAACCTACCCATAGCCTTAACCCGAACCCTAAACCTAACCCTAACCCTAACCCTAAACCATAGACCTAACCCTAACACTAAACCTAGCCGTAACCCTAAACCTAACCCTAAACCTAGCCCTAGCTCTAGACCTTGCCCTTGCCCTAACCCTAACACTAAAACCGGAAGTGCTGATGTCATCAAGGGAGAGGGGCCATGTGGACAGGCTGAAGTCTTCTGGTGGATAAGGGCTTGGGGCGTGGAGAAGAAGCAGAAGTGCTGACATCATCAAAGGGGAGGAGGACAGCCTGAACTGCTCTGGTGGACAAGGGTTTGGGGCCCGGGGCCTGGCCAGAAGTGCTGTTGTCATTAATGGGAGGGGCCACATGGACATCAAGAATTGGTGACGAACCCCAGTGGTTTGGCTTGGCCCATTGAACGGCTGGAAGTTCTCAGGTGGCCAAGGTCTTGCTGTCAGGTCAACGGGTGGAAGTGGTCAAGTATAAAGGCTAGTAGAGCCAGGTGAATGCATTGGAAGGACGCAAGAGGTGAAAAATGCCCAAAAGTTCTGAGGTCCAAACCCTGGAAGTCAGGGAGAAGGTACCTATCCTCAGGGAAGGGTGTGCCCCATGAAGTAAGCAAAAAGCTGGCTCTAAGTGACCCTGGAACATCTGCACTTTGATCCAGGTATGGAAAGGGTTGTAAGAGCCCCAACACTGCTTTTTCCTGGATTTCAAAGTCCAGAGGCAGGGGTGTCTGCGTGGCAGGTCATTCCAGAATGAGATGCTCCTATGTTGGAGCATGAGGCATCCCTGTGCTTATGTACGCCCATGGTTGTCTTAAAGGAGTGCTGTCAACCCCCTGATTGCCACCCTCCACCAGGGAATAGGCAGTCTGTGAGCAGAAGGTGACCTGGGGCTGTGGGTGTTAGGCCCTTAAGCCAACTTCCAGAGATTGGCAAGTCAACCCTTTTCTTAGGACCTAAGTATGTGGCCAGAGTGGCTCATTGTTGAGGTGAACAAGGGCCTGGGGTACAGCCTGAAATAGTCACGTGAACAAAGATTGGGGCTCGGTAACCAGCTTAAAGTGTTCATATCATCAATTGGGAGGGGCCAGGTGGAGAGTGGGAAGTGTTGAGTTGACCAAGGATATGTTCTGGCCCAGGTGACAAGCCGGAAGTGCTCTGATGGACCTTAGGGATCGGGGGTCAGCTGGAAGTGCTGATGTCATCAAGGGGGAGGGGCCACATGGACAGCCAGAAGTGCTCAGGTGGTTAATGGTTTTCGGCCAGGGGAGCTGCCAAGAGTGCTGACATCATCAAGGTTAGGATAAGGGCTAAGGTTAGTGTTAGGATTAGGGTTAGGGTTAGGTTTAGGGTTAGGATTAGCTTTAGGGTTAAGGCTATTGTTAGAGCTATGGTTAGTGCTAGAGTTAGGGTTAGGGTTAGAGTTAGGGGGTTAGGGTTAGAGTTAGGATTAGGGTTAGGGTTAAAGTTAGGTTTATGGTTATGGTTAGAGTTAATGTTAGGGCTAGGGATAGGTTTCGAGCTAAAGTTAGGGTTAAGGTTAGGGCTAGGGTTAGGGTTAGGGTCAGGGTTAGGGTCAGGGTTAGGGCTAGGATTATGATGTATAAATATTTAGAATTCACAATAAATGAGCTTGACTCACTGGACAAATTTGAATGTAACACAGAATTCACAACCATAGACTAGGGAAATATTTAGGAATGTGCTTCATACACTAGCAATACATGTTCAAATAGATTTAATATCTGAAGGACACAATTTTGTCACTGGGAAATCATGTTCAAAGAGCTGAGAAGTGAGTGTGATACTGTTTACATTTATTATTCCCATCAAAATGAGTTGGCGTTTTTGGAAGAAAGTTGGCGAAACACTTAAAAAATTTTTTTCAGAGAGCTATATAATAGTATGAAAATATTTAAAACACTAAGAAATCAAAATGATAGTTAGGCTAGTGTTCAAAGTAGTAATAATGTACCTTTAAAGAGCTGGTATGATACCTGTATTAAAATGTTAAAACTCTCAGAGCTCAAAATAACAGAGCAGGGGAATGTGTAAGAGTGTTTCTAAAACACTTGGAATACGTTGTAGAACCTTAACATCTCTACTGCATGTTGAAATACTGAGAATTTGTATTCAAAGCGCTGTGAAAGGTAGGATAGTCTTTAAAATGGTAATAATTCATATTTAAAGTGCTGGTATATATGTAAAAGTGCGGTTTAAACACTTGGAATTCACAATGAATGAGCTTGAAACACTGGAAAAAAGTGAATCAAACTCTGGAAATTTACAGTGATAACCTAGGGTAATATCTATGAACGTGCTTGAAACAGTAGGAATACATTAATAAAGAGCCGTAATATCTGTAAGACATTGTTTAATGACAGGGAAATAGTGTTCAAAGATCAGAGAAGCGAGTTGGATACTGGTTACATTTATATTTCAGAGCCAATGAGTTGGCTTTTTTGAAAGAAGTTTGGTTAAGCATTTAAACCGGAAGTGCTGACATCATCAAAGGGGAGGGGCCATGTGGACAGACTGAGTGCTCAGGTGGATAATGGTTTGAGGACAGGAGACCTGCTGGGAGTGCTGATATCATCAATTATAGGACTAGGGTAAATGTTAGGGTTAGGTTAGTGTTAGGGTTAGGGCTAAGTTTAGGGTTTGGGTTAGGGTCAGGGTCAGGGTTTAGGTTAGGGTTAGGGATAGGGTTAAAGTTAGGTTTAGGGCTAGGGTTAGGTTATGGTTATGGTTAGGGTTCGGATTCGGGTTAAGGTTAGGTTTAGGGCTTAGGGTTAGGGTTAGGGTTTGTGTTAGGGTTAAGGTTAGCATTAGTGTTAAGGCTAGGGTTAGGGCTAGGGTTAGGGCTAGTGTTAGAGTTAGGGTTAGGGTTAGGTTTAGGGTTAGGATTAGGGGTAAGTTTGGGGTTAGGGTTAGGGCTAGGGTTTGGGCTAAGGTTAGGGTTAGGTATAGTGCAAGGTTTAGGGTTAGAGTTAGGGCTAGGGTTGGGTTTACGGTTGGGGTTAAGTTTAGCATTAAGTTTAAGGCTAGGTTTAATGCTAGGTTTAGGGCTTGAGTTTTGGTTAGGGTTAGGGATAGGGTTAGGGTTAGGGTTAGGGTTAGGGTTATAGCTGGGCTTAGGGTTAGTATTAGGGTTAGGGTTAAAGGTCGGTTTAGGGATAGATTTAGGGTTAAGGTTAGAGTTAGGGTTAGGTCTAGGGTTCGGGCTAAGATTAGGGTTAGGTGTAGAGCTAGAGTTAGGGTTAGCTTTTGGGTTAAGGTTAGAGTTATGGTGTATAAAAATTTGGAATTCACAATGAATGAGCTTGAATCACTTAACAAAAGTGGATGTATCACAGAATTCACAACGATAGACTAGGGCAATATTTAGGAATGTGCTTCATACATTAGGAATACATGTTCAAATAGATTTAATATCTGAAGGACACAATTTTGTCACTGGGAAATCGTGTTCAAAGAGCTGAGAAGTGAGTGTGATACTGTTTACATTTATTATTCCTGTAATATGAGTTGGCGTTTTGGAGGAAAGTTGGTGAAACACTTAAAAATTCATTTTCATAGAGCTATTTAACAGCATGAAAGTATTCAAAACTCTACAAAATCAAAATGATAGTTAGGTTGGTGTTTAAAGTAATAATAATGTACCTTTAAAGAGCTGGTATGATACCTGTGTTAAAATGTTAATACTCTCAGAACTCAAAATAACCGACCAGAAGTATGTGTAAGAGTGTTTCCAAAACACTTGGAATATGTTTTAGAACCTTAACATCTCTACTGCATGTTGAAATACTGAAAATTTGTATTCAAAGCACTGTGAAAGGTAGGATAGTCTTTAAAATGGTAATAATTCATATTTAAAATGCTGGTATATATGTAAAAACGCTGTTTAAACACCTGGAATTCACAATGAATGAGCTTGAAACACTGGAAAAAAGTGAATCAAACTCTGAAAATTCACAATGATAACCTAGGATAATATCTAAGAATGTGCTTGAAACACTAGGAATACATTAACAAAGAGCCTTAATATCTGTAGGACATTGTTTAATGACAGGGAAATCGTGTTCAAAGATCAGAGAACCGAGTTGGATACTGTTTACATTTATATTTCAGTGCCAATGAGTTGGCGTTTTTGAAAGAAGTTTGGTTAAGCATTTAAACTGGAAGAGCTGATGTCGTCAAGGGCGATGGGCCATGTAGACAGGCTGAAGTCCTCAGATGGCTAATGGTTTGGGGCCAGTGGATCTGCTGGGAGTGTGATGTCATCAAGGAGGAGAGGCCACGTGGACAGCCAGAAGTGCTCAGGTAATTAATGGTTTGGAGCCAGGGGAAATGCCAGGAATGCTGACATTATCAAGGTTATGACTACGGTTAGGATTAGGGTTAGGGTCTGTGTTAGCATTAGGGCTAGGGTAAGAGCTAAGATTAGGGTTAGGATTAGTGCTAGGTTTAGGGCTAAGATTAGAGTTAGGGTTAAGGTTAGCGTTAGGGTTAAGGCTAGGGTTAGGGCTATATTAGTGCTAGAGTTATGGTTAGGGTTAGAGTTAGGGTTATGGCTAGGGTTACGTTGTAGAACCTGAATATCTCTATGCATGTTGAAATACTGAGAATTTGTGTTCAAAACACTGTTAAAGGTAGGATAGTCTTTAAAATGGTAGTAACTCATATTTAAAGAGCTGGTATATATGTAAAAATGCTGTTTAAACACTTGGAATTCATAGTGAATGAGTTTGAAACACTGGGAAAAAGTGAATCAAACTCTGAAAATTCACAATGATAACCTAGAGTAATATCTAAGAATGTGTTTGAAATACTAGGAATACATTATGGGGGCGGGGACACATGGACACCAAACTGCTCAGGTGGTTAATGGCTTTGAGCCAGGGGACCTGCCAGGAGTGCTGACATCATCAAGGTTAGGACTAGAGTTAGGGTTATGGTTAGGTTTGGGGTTAGGGTTAGGGCTTTGATTGGGTTAGGATTAGGGTTATGGTTAAAATTAGGTTTAGGTTTAGTGTTAGGTTTATGTTTAGGGTGAGGTTTAAGGCTATGTTTCAGGTTAAGTTTATATTTAGGGTTAGGGGTAGCATTATGGTTAGAGTTTGAGTTAGGGTTAAAGTTAGCATTAGGGTTAAGGCCAGGGTTAGGGCTAGGGTTAGGGCTAGGATTAGGGCTAGAGTCAGGGTCAGGGTTAGGGTTAGGGCTAGGGTTAGGGTTAGGGTTAGGGTTAGAATTAGGTTTAGGGGTAAGGTTAGGATTAGGGTTAGGGCTAGTGTGGGATCCCTTGTCACATCCTGCGTGTTTCAGGGTTCCCGTTCAGGTCCGGTTTCTGGAGAAGGCCGCAATCAAAATGAAAAGAAGCTAGAAAAGAATCAATTTGGGTAAATGGGGGCCAGGCGGGAGCCCACCTCTAGTGGGAGGACTACTCACTGCTCTGGCCTTTGCCATCCCTTTTATTGGGGTTCTCAGATACACCCATATCCTTTAGGCAGGAAATTCCAATAATAGACAATCAGCAAAAATTTACATATGATTAACAGGTGAGAGTTGTTTTAACTACCAATGTCTCCACTAAACAATGAGTGACTAGCTCTGACCATTCAGAGCGATTAAGGTTGACCAAAGCATTCTGGATTCCCTTTTCACATTTAACTTCCAATGTCTCAATGTTTGGTTTCCGGCAGACTAGGGTTAGGTTTAAAGTTAGGTTTAGGAATATGGTTAGGGTTAAGGTTAGAGTTAGGGTTAGGGCTAGCATTGGGGCTAGTATTGGGATTAGGATTAGGGTTAGGGTTAGGATTATGGTTTGGGTTTGGGGTTAGGGATAGGGTTAGAGCTAGGGATGTGGCTAGGGTTAAGGGTAGGGTTAGGGTTAGGGCTAGGTTTAGGGTTTGGGCTAGGGCTAGGGTAATGCCTATGGTTAGGTTAGTGTTAGCTTTAGGTCTAGTGTTAAGGCTAGGTTTAAGGTTAAGTTTAGGGTTAGGGCTATGTTTAGGGTTAGGGTTATGGCTAGGTTTAGGGTTAGGGTTAGGTTTAGCGTTAAGGTTAAGGCTAGGTTTAGGGCTAGGGTTAGGGCTAGAGTTAGGGTTAAGGTTAGGGTTAGGGTTAGGGTTAGGGTTAAAGTTAGGTTTAGGGATAGATTAGGGTTAAGGTTAGAGTTAGGTTTAGGGCTAGCATAGGGTCTAGTATTAGGATTAGAGTTATGGTTAGGGTTAGGACTAGGGTTTGGGTTTGGGGTTTGGGATAGGGTTAGAGCTTGGGATATGGCTAGGGTTAAGGCTAGGGTTAGGGTTAGGGTTAGGGTTTGGGCTAGGGCTAGGTCTATGTTTAGGGTTAGGGTTAGGGTTAGGTTTAGGTCTAGTGTTAGGGCTAGGCTTAAAGTTAGGTTTAGGGTTAGCGCCAGCATTAGGGTTAGGGTTAGGTGTAGGACTCTGTTTAGGCTAGGGTTAGGCTTAGGTTTAGGGTTAGGGCGAGGGCTCTGGTTAGATTTAGGGTTAAGGTTAGGTTTAGGGTTAAGGTTAGGGTTAGAGTTAGGGCTAGGGCTACGGCCAGGTTTCGACCTAGATTTAGGGTTAGGGTCATGGTTATTGCACGGATTAGGGTTGAGTTGGGACTATGCTTAGGGCTAGGGATAGTGCTAGGTTTAGATTTAGGGTTAGGGTTAATGTTAGGGCTAGTTTTAGGGCTCGTATTATGGTTTGGGTTAGGGTTCAGTTTAGGGCTAGGGTTAGGGTTAAGATTAGGGTTAGGCCTAGGGATAGGGTTAGTATTAGTGTTATGGTTAGGGCTAGGGATAATGCTCGGGTCAGGGCTAGGGTTGCGCTTAGGATTAGGGTTAGGGTTAAGACTAGGTTTAGGGCTAGGGTATGTGCTACTATTAGTATTAGTGTTAGGGTTAGGATTAGAGTTAGGGGTAGGGTTAGGGTTAGGGCTAGGGTTAGGGTTACGGTTAGGGCTAGGGCAATGTCTAGGGTTAAAGTTAGGTTTAGGGTTAGGTTTAGTGTTAAGACTAGGATTAGGCCTAGTATTAGGATTAGGGTTAGAGTTAGGGTTATGGCTAGTGATAGAGTAAGGGTTAAGATTAGGGCGAGGTTTTGGTTCGGGTTAGGGCTATGGCTATGGCTAGTGTAATGGCTTGTGTTAGGGTTAGAATTCGTGTTATGATTAAGGCAAGGGTTAGGGCTAGTATTAGCATTAGGATTAGTTTAGGGTTGGGGTATTGTTAGAGTTATCATTAAGGTTAGTGCTAGGGCTAGGGTAATGGCTAGGGTTAGGGTAGTTAGGGTTAGGGTAAAGGCTAGGTTGGGGCAAGTTTAGGGCTAATATTACGATTAGGGTTACGGTTAGGTTTAGGACTAACCTTAGAGTTATGGTTAGGGTTAGGGCTAGGATTAGTGTTAGTATTAGGGTTAAGGTTAGGGCTAGGTTTAGGGCTAGTATTAGGTCTAGGGTTAGGGTTAAGGCTAGTGATAGGGCTAGGGTTAGGGTTATGTTTATGGTTAGGGTTAGGGCTATTGGGATTTGGGTTAGTGTTAGGTTTAGGGCTAGGGTTAGGGTTGAGGTTATGGTTAATGTTAGAGTTAGGGTTAGGGTTATGGTTAGGTTGAGGGTTAGGTTAAGGATTAGGGTTAGGGCTAGGGTTAGGGTTAGGGTTAGGTTGCGTGTTAGGTAAAGGGTTAGGGTTAGGGCTAGGTTTAGGGCTAGGGTTTAGGGCTAGGATTAGGTTGAGGGTTAGGTTAAGGTTTAGGGTTAGGTTTAGGGCTAGGGTTAGGGTTATGGTTAGGCTTAGGGTTAGGGCTAGGGTAGGGTTATGGTTACGACTAGGGATAGGTTTATGGTTAAGATTAGGGCTAGGGGTATGGATAGAGTTAGGGCTAAGTTTAGGGTTAGGGTTAGGGCTTAGGTTAGGTTTAGGTTTAGGGTAGCGTTAAGTTTAGGGTTATGGTGTATAAAAATTTGGAATTCCCAATGAATGAGCTGGAATCACTTGACAAAATTGAATCTAACAGTGAGAATTCACAATGATAGACTAGGGAAATATTTAACACTTTGTTTGAAACACTAGGAATACATGTTCACAGAGCCTAAAATTATGAAGGAAACTGCTCTTTTACTGGGAAATCGTGTTCAAATACCTGAGAACTTAGTTTGATTTTAGTTACATTTATAATTTAGTCTAAATAACTTGGTGTTTTTCAAAGAAGTTTGGTTAAACACTTAAACATTCTACTTCATAGGGCTCAGATACCTGTATGAAAATGTTATAATTCGCACAGCTAAAAATGACCGCCCAGGGAAATATCTAGGAATGTGTCTGAGACACTGGGAATACGTTTGTAGTGCTTAATATCTTTAGTGCACTGTTGAAATACTGATTATTTATATTCATACAGCTGTGAAAGGTAGTATAGTCTTTAAAATAGTAGTAATTCATGTTTAAAGAGCTGGTATATATGGAAAAATGCTGTATAAACATTTGGAATTCACAATAAAGGAACTTGAAACACTGTACAGGTCAAAAGAGCTGCTTTATAAGGAAAAACGCTGTATAAACACTTGGAATTCACAATGAATGAGCCTGAATGATTGGAAAATGTCAATTCTACACCGAGAGTTCACAATGATAGACTAGGGAAGTATTTAGGAATGTATTTGAAACACTAGGTATATCTGTTCATAAGCATGTAATATCTGATGAACACTGTTTATTCACTGGGAAATCATGTTCAAAGAGTAGAGAACTGATTTAGATTCCTGGTTACATTTATAATTCAGTCTCAATGAGTTGGCATTTTTAAAAGAAGTTTGGTTAAACTTTTAAACATTCATTATCGTAGTGCTCAGGTACCTCAAATGTTATTTTCATACAGCTGATATGACAGTTTAGGGTTAGGGATAGGGTTAGGTTTAAGGCTAGGGTTAGGGTTAGGGTTAGGGTTAGGGCTTGGGTTAGTATTAGGATTAGTGTTAGGGTTAGGGTTGGGGTTAGGATTAGTGTTAGGGCTAGGGATAGGGCTAGGGTTCGGGTTAGGTTTAGGGTTAGGGTTAGGGCTAGGGCTAGGGTTAGGGCTAGGTCTAGTGTTAGTGTTAGGGTTAGATTTAAGGTTAGGTTTATGGTGTATAAACATTTGGAATTCACAATGATTTGTGCTTGAATCAGTGGACCAAAGTGAATCTAATACTGAAAATTCACAAAGATCGCCAAGGGAAATATTTAGGAATGTGTTTCATAAACTAGGAGTACATGTTCAAAGAGCTTTAATATCTGAAGGAAACTGTTAATCACTTGGAATTCATGTTGAAAGAGTTGAGAACTGAGTTGGATACTGGTTGCATTTACATTTTAGTCTAAATGTGTTGATGTTTTTGAAAAAAGGTTGGTTAAACATTTAAACATTCATTTTTTTAGGGCTCAGATACCTTAGAAAGTTATTTTCATAAAGCTGATATGACAGTTTAGGGTTAGGGTTAGGGTTAAGGTGAGGGTTATGGCTAGTTTTAGGGCTAGTATTAAGGGTATGGTTAGCATAAGGTCTAAGGTTAGGGTTAGGGCTAGTGTTATAGATAGGGCTAGGTTTTATGTTAGAGTTAGAGTTAGGACTAGGGTTAGGGTTAGGGCTAGGGCTATGGCTTGGGTTCTGGATCGGTTTAAGGTTAGAGTTAGGGTTAAGGCTAGGGTTAGGGTTAGTATTAGTATTAGGGTTAGGGTTAGGGTTATGGCTAGTGTTAGGGTTGGTTTTAGGGTTAGGGTTAGTGTTAGGGATAGGTTGAGGGCTAGGATTAGGGTTACGTTTAGGGCTAATGTTAGGGTTAGGTTTATGGATAGGGATAGGGCTATGGCTATGTTTAGAACTAACGTTAGGGTTAGGGTTACAGTTAAGGCTATGGTTAGGGCTAGGGATAAGACTAGTATTAGGAATTGGGTTAGTGTTAGGGTTAGGGCTAGGGTTAGGTTTGGGGTTAGGGTTAGTGTTAGAATTATGGCTAGGGTTAGGGTGAACGTGAAGTTTAGGTTTAGGGTTAAGTTTAGGGCTTGGGCTAGGGTTAGGGTTACTGTTAGGGTTATGGCTAGGGTAGGTTTAGGGTTAGAATTAGGGCCATCATTAGGGTTTTAAGGTTACTGTTAGGTTTAGGGGTAGGGGTAGAGTTAGGGCTAAGTGTAGCATTAGAGTTAGGTCTAAGGTTAGGGTTAGGATTAGTTTTAAGGGTAATGTTAAGGTTAGGGTTATGGTGTATAAACATTTGGAACTCACAATGAATGAGCTGGAATCACTTGACAAAAGTGAATGTAACCCTGAGAATTCACAATGATAGACTAGGGAAATATTTAGCAATTTGCTTGAAACACTAGGAATACATGTTCATGGAGCCTAAATACATGAAGGAAACTGTTTAGCCATTAGGAAATTGTGTTCAAAGAGCTGAGAACTCAGTTGGATAATGGTTACATTTATAATTTAGTCTAAATGACATGGTGTTTTTGAAAGAAGTTTGGTTAAACACTTAAACATTGTACTTCATAGGGCTCAGACACCTGTATGAAAATGTTATAACTCTCACAGGTAAAAATGACAGACCACGGAAATGTCTAGGAATGTGTCTGAGATACTTGTAATACATTTGTAGTCCTAAATACCTCTAGTGCACTATTGAAATACTGAGAATTTGTATTCCAAGAGCTTTGAAAGGTAGGGTAGTCTTTAAAATAGTAATCACTCACGTTAAAAGAGCTGGTATATATGGAAAAGCGCTGTATAACTGCTTGGGATTCTCAATGAATGAGCCTGAATCATTGGAAAAATGTCAATCCAACACTGAGAATTCACAATGATAGACTAGGGAAATATTTAGGAATGTATTTGAAACACTAGGAATACATGTTCATAGAGCCTTAATATCTGAAGGACACTGTTTAATCACTGGGAAATCGTGTTCAAAGAGCAGAGAACTGAGTTGGATACTGGTTACATTTATAATTCAGTCTCAATGAGTTGGCATTTTTGAAAGAAGGTTGGTTAAACATTTAAACTTTCATTTTCGTTGGACTCAGATACCTTAAAAAGTTATTTTCATAGAGCTGATATGACAGTTTAGGGTTAGGGTTAGGGCTAGTTTAGGGCTAGCATTAGGGCTAGTATTATGGTATGGATCAGGATTAGGGCTAGGTTTAGAGTTAGGATTAGGTGTAGGGCAAGAAATAGGGTTTGGACTAGAGATAGGTCTAGGGTTGGGTTTAGGATTAGGGCAAGGGTAAGGGTTAGGTTTGGGTTAGAGTTAGGGCTAAGGTTAGGGCTAGGGTTCAGGCTAAGGTTAGGGTTAGGGTTAGGGCAGGGCTAGGCTTAGGGTTAGGTTTAAGGTTACGGTCATAACCATAGTGTATAAAAATTTGGAATTCACAATAAATGAGATCGAATCACTTTACAAAACTGAATCTAACGCTGAGAATTCACAACGATAGACTAGGGAAATATTTAGGAATGTGCTTCATACGCTAGGAATACATGTTCAAAGAGATTTAATATCTGAAGGACACAATTTTGTCACTGGGATATCGTGTTCAAAGAGCTGAGAAGTGAGTGCGATACTGTTTACATTTATTATTCTGTCAAAATGAGTTGAAGTTTTTGGAGGAAAGTTGGTGAAACACTTAAAAATTCATTTTCATAGAGCTGATATAACAGTATGAAAATATTCAAAACTAAGAAATCAAAATGATTTAGGTTAGTATTCAAAGTAGTAATAATGTACCTTTAAAGATCTGGTATGATACCTGTATTAAAATGTCAAAACTCTCTGAAAGTCAAAAAAGCAGACCAGGCTAATTTGTAAGAGTGTTTCTAATACAATCGGAATATATTTTAGAACCTTAACATCTCTACTGAATGTTGAAATACTGAGAATTTGTATTCAAAGGGCTGTGAAAGGTAGGATAGTCTTTCAAATGGTAATAATTCATATTTAAAGTTCTTGTTTATACGTAGAAACTTTGTTTAAACACTTGGAATTCACAATGAATGAGCTTGAAACACTGGAAGAAAGTGAATCAAACTCTGGAAATTCACAATGATAACCTCGGTAATGTCTAACAACTTGCTGGAAACACTAGAAATGCATCAACAAAGAGTCTTAATATCTGTAGCACATTGTTTAATGACAGGGAAATTGTGTTCAAAGATCAGAGAACTGAGTTGGATACTGGTTACATTTATATTTCAGTGCCAATGAGTTGGCGTTTTTGAAAGAAGTTTGTTTAAGCATTTAAACCAGAAGCGCTGATGTCATCAAGGGGAAGGGGCCAAGTGTACAGGCTGAAGGCATCAGGTGGATAAGGGCTTGGGGAACAACCAGAAATGCTGATGTCTTCATGGGGGAGGGACAGGAGAACAGCCTGAACTGCTCTGGTGGACAAGGGTTTGGGGCCCAGGGACAGGCCAGAAGTGCTGACGTCATCAATGGGAGGTGCCACATGGACAGCCAGAATTGGTTAAGAACCCCAGTGGTTTAGCTTGGCCCAGTGAACTGATGGAAGTGCTCAGGTGGCCAAGGGCTTGCTGTCAGGTCAAAGGGTGGAAATGGTCAAGTGTAAAGGTGTTATAATAATTAACCCCTCTAATGTATGAAATAATTATTGTGTGAAATGTTTACTGTATGAAAACCCCAATACTCTGTAACTTCCAAAATTAATGAACACCCCACATCTTGATGTAAAAGCTCTGAGCCCTTAAAGTATAAATGCCCTGCTCCTAGCATAAGGCACACCGTCTGACCCACACTGATAAGGACACAACTTGTTTACAGTGGTCTATAAAACCCCAGGACCATGTTCAGTTGTGGTCTCCTGCCCGATAAGAGGTGGACTCTACGTCGCTCCGAGAGACAAGCCCCTGATTGCTCTGCTGTGTGAGCCTGAACCAACTGCGGCCGCCTGCCTGTCTCTGTTTTCATCATCTGTCCTTCAGTGTGCATTGCCGGGTGGCCTTTGCTGGAGCCTAGGACCCACTAGGAATAGGTAAATAAACCCTGTGTGATTGCATACTAATTCTGTCTTGTGTGTCATGTGTTCCAGTTTGGCTCAGCTGTCTAGACATTGAAGTACCAGGGGATAGGCCGTTATTGCTGACTCCTGGTCACCTGCATTTGTCCCACTAAGTCTAGACAGATAATCAATTAATTGGGGCATAATTGGGACAATTGGCATAGTCGGCAGGATTCCAAAACAAATTTCTCCACAGCGCAGGCAGATAAGGATTTAAAATTGGCAAAAACACTCAGGTTCCGGTGGGAGTATTAAGGAAACGACCACCGAGTGTAAAGGGCATTACCCTGGCCCGACCGAAAGCGAGCTAGTCTCTGAGGACACGGGTCCGCGGTCGTCCACCGTGAGGGCATACCCAGGAGAGGCTGACTCCTGAAGGCGAATGGCAGAGGGGTCCTAGCAGTCTCTCTATCCAAGCGGAGCCGAGTTGTCGGATTATACCAACCAACCTATTCCCAATCCAGAGACTTGACACCAGGGCATACCCGGGTCACCTAGGTTTGGTCCAAAATTGAAACTCCCCTTCAAATTCAAGGAATTCCATTAAGGGAAACGGAAAGCAAAGGGAAATGAAACTTTCTGAGGAATAAATTTACAGCAGAGCCGAATTTATGAACAAAATTTTGAAGAAGCTAGCTAAAACTCTCTCTAATTTTCTAAGAAAACTATCAACTCTCCATCTAGAAACCACGTGCTGCAATAGGAACACCCCACCTACGCAAGGATTCTGTCCCTTGGGTAGGTACGGACCAAGGCTGCGTCTCACTCAACACCATGCAGAAAGTTAAAAACTTCTTTAACAAGCTTTTCAAAAGAAATGACCCTACTGAGCCTAACATACCATCAGAAAGCAAATGGAGGCTGGTAGAGGACGCCCTGAGGGCCAAATATAAAATCCAGACAGCCCCAGGCCTCAACCAAAACATAGTAGATCCTAACAATCTAATTCCAATAATAGAAAGAGTGCCACCACAGGAGGTAGTAAGAATATTACTACAGACAATCCATCACCTGCAGGAGGACACTGACAAGGGAAGATCACTGGCACAGAAGGTAGTTGCAAAATACTCCAGCAAGCCAGTAGTAGTAAAAAAGAAGGTAATAAAATCAGAAAATGAAGGGACTGAGGAAACAGTAGAATTCACCTCATTTTCAAGGCAGGAACTAGCAGAACTCAGAAAACTATTAATTAAAGGAGAATTAACAGACATAGAATGTCTTGTAAAAATATATGAACTTGGAGGCAACACGTCTATGTTAAGTGCAGATGAACTCACAGCAGTGATAGATGCAATAGAATTAGCCAAATTAAAAACAGCACTAAAGGAAACTGCAGAACAACACTCAAATACAATAAGATCATTATGGAGCTGTATAGAAGATGCATGGAGAAGAGCATTTCCATCAGTGGACCTGTCTTCAGGACAGTTTTCAGAACACTGGGAATCTCTTACACAATTACAGACCCAATTAAGGAAACTGGTGATCCTAACTAGCCTCTATAAACCAGATTTGAGCTCACCATGGGAAAATTCAGATGTAGAAGGGATAGTCAAGGTACTAATAAGAAACGCTCCAGATGGCTACAAAATGCAGCTTCAAAACCTTATTGCAGGGTCCAACACTGCAGAGGATATTAAAAGGAAAATCCAACTGCACCAAGACCTATTAGCAGAAAAGAAATTCGCCTTCACGGTAGAGGCATCAGAGAAATACTCCCTTCCCATTCAAAGGTATAGAGGACCTCTAAAGCCCTTAAAAACACCCCAAACCAATCAAAACAGGCAGAATGACCAATACAGACAAGGACAAGCTTATTATTGGAGGAGGAACAATCCGTTCTTCAAGGACAATAATAAATTCAGAAATAATAATGATAATAACCCATTTAAAATAACCCATTTAGAGGTAATAACAACCCATTCAACAGAAACCCACCAACCCAACCACAAAATCAAAGAAACCCCTTCAGGACAGAGATTGGAGACAACAACCCATTTCAAAATAGTCAAAACCCCTTCAGACAGAATCAGGGAAACTGGAGAGGCCCCCGCCAACGACAGCAAGTTCGGCAATAGGGGGGCCATACCAGACACCAATGCCAGAACATTACTTCTACACTACAGACCCTGAAGAAATCCCACCTAAAGTGCCTATATTCAGTAACACCCTATTAGTTATAGACACATCATTGAACACAATAAATGGCAACAGACCATACATATCCCTCCAAATCTCCCTGGGAAGCGTCCATTACAATATAAAATCTTTTTAATAGATACTGGCTCGCAGGTCTCCCTGCTAAAAGAAACCCACCGCTTACAAAAACATTTAAATGCAGAACCAAAGAAAGGACCTACAGTACATATTGAAGGAGTCACAGGAAATGTGACCCCAGCCTAGCCCACACGAGGAAAAATACTATACAAAGGCAAACAAATCCCAATCACATTCCTAGTCTCACCTCAGGTCCAAAACATATCAGGTATGAACATCCTACCAACATTATTTTGTCACATTTCCCACACACCCAGGCTACATAAAATCAAAACTTTCCTCACTGCACTACAAATACCTCCATTACCAGAACCAAATACAAATTCATTCACACCTCAATACCCTCTAAAAGGAGGACATGAGGATGTAACCAAAGCACTTAAAAATCTTTTGGAAGAAGATATAATAGAACCAGGCAGATCACACATTTATAAAAGCCCAATCTGGCTGTAAAAAAGCCTAATGGCACCTACAGGATCACAATTGACTATCGCAACCTGAATAAGGCCTCATCAAAAATAGATGGCTGCCTGCCTGAATCGCAAGAAGTAATCAATATTATACAGAGAGACAACCCTAGATTTATAGCAGCAATTGATCTCTCAGACATGTTCTTTGCAATATCTATAGCTGAAAAATCCAGACCCATTACCACAGTTACATGGCAAGACAAACAGTACCAATTCAAAAGACTCCCACAAGGATACAAAAACTCTCCCACAATCGCACACAACCTACTTGCTAACAACATTGACCCCACAAAATACAAATCCACAATCATACAATACATAGATGACATTCTACTCTATAACAATGACAAAGAGATTCTACAATCTGATCTAGAGTCACTAGTAACACACCTAAGATCACTAGGCTGGACAATTAATCCTGACAAAATCCAGCCCCCAGACACCAAAACAACATTTTTAGGCATCCATTGGAGCTCTGAAGGTAGGAACATACCGAACAAAGTAATAGACAAATTACTAAACTTAAAAAGCCCAACCAACAAAAAAGAAGCACAGCAATTAATGGGACTTTTCATGTACTGGAGACAACACATACCATACCTAGCAGACATTGCAAAACCCATATACAAAGTCACCAGGAAGGCAGTAGATTTCATATGGACCCAAGAACAGGAACAAGCATTTAAACAATTAAAGGACTACATATACCACTTTCAATCCCTACAAAGTATCAAACCAGGAGACAAATTAGTACTGCACATTAGTTTCATGGCAGAACATGGCAGCTGGGGACTATAGAAAAGAGGAACAGAAGACAAAAAGTTAATGCCTGTAGGATTCTGGACTCAGAGATTCCCTTACTCTTACCACAAATTCTCTCATTTTGAGAAACTAATCTGGACACTATATGTGGCACTGTTGCATGTAGAGCCGCTGACCGGACTTAACCCAATAACCGTGCGCAGCACACTTCCCATTAAGGCCTGGCTCAAAATGTCAGCTGAAGAATTGGCAGGTTCCCAAATTGACGAAAAGGTTCTCGTGTGGAAGTGGTACGTTAACACACGAGAAACCTCTGGCTCCGGTGAACCAGCCCTCCTCACCGAGGAGGTCAACAAACTTGAGGTAGAACCACCTACCTGTGCCAACAAGTTTGTCCAAACACCCGATCCAATCCAATCCAATTTTTAGCCCTAAGCTTAAAAATGCCTGGTTTACAGAGGGATCGGCCTCCGTAACTGGTGACCAGTACAAATGGACAGCAGCAGCCTTCAACCCAGAAACATCCAGGGCACTAACGGCGACCGGTAAGTCCAAATCTGCTCAACATGCTGAATTTATAGCTACATATTTAGCCATTAAGGACTCAATTGACAATCCTAAGTCCAAAATGGACATCTTTTCCGACTCATGGGCAGTTTGTAAAGGAATCACTGAATGGTCAGGCAAATGGCAATTTATGGCATACCTTTATGGTCACAAGACTATTGGATAAATCTCCACGACCTCTCCAAACAAATTAAAATATACATTACACATGTCAACGCTCATGCTACAGACAAAACACCCACAACACTGCACAACACAATAGCAGATACATTACCAAAAGGAATTACACCAAGGGATAACATCACCATCACAGACAATTCAAAAACATTAGCAATTAATCTAAAATTAGTAAGAAATGAAAATAATGACTGGTCTGTCGCCCCTCTTCCAAAACTTATATTAAAAAAGGAAGGAGGCAAATACAAATTATCCTCACCAACCCCAGACCTTACCTTTACACCACAATTTATACAACAGATACATACAACATTAGGACATTTAGGACACTCCTCACTTGCCCATTGGTTCCTTAAAAGAAACCTGAAGGCACCCATCAAACTCATTAAACAAGCAATCAATTCCTGTGAACAATGCAAAGGCCCTCACACATTTAAATCTCTTACACCACCCAGACTGACCAAAGCATTTGTGCCTAATCAAGTCTTACAAATTGATTTTATTGGACCACTTCATGTACCCTTTGCAGACAAATATGCATGCACTATTGTTGACACAGCAACTGGAATACTTTATGCTTACATCTCAAGACATGCATATACAAAAACCACTATGAAAGCACTTTCAACATGGTTCTCATTCTATGGTCCACCACAAATCATTGAATCAGACCAAGGCACACACTTCACAGCATCATCAGTCCAACAACAAGCACAAGACTTAGACATTGATTGGAACTTCCACCTGCCTTATAATCCACAAGCAGCTGGACAAATAGAAAGACACAATGGCCTCCTCAAATACAAAATACAAACACTACTCATGGACAGGTCATTCAAGACACTACAAGAATTACTGGACAGCCGAAACCGGTTTGGCTCGGTGGATAGAGCGTCGGCCTGGGGACTGAAGGGTCCCGGGTTCGATTCCGGTTGGGGGCATGTACCTTGGTTGCGGGCACATCCCCAGTGAGGGGTGTGCAAGAGGCAGCTGATCGATGTTTCTCTCTCATCGATGTTTCTAACTCTCTATCCCTCTCTCTCTTCCTCTCCGTAAAAAAATTCAATAAAATATATTTTTAAAAAGAATTACTGGACAAAGCATGTCTACAACTAAACTCCAGACCTAGGGTAAATAGACTCTCCCCAATAGAAGAATTACTCCAGCCACACATTCTAAATATTCCCATTGTGGATCATGAACCACCCCCCAATATCACGAAAAAATTACCCTATAAAATCTTGACTAAATCTACTAAGGACGGCTCCTTATCCCCACAGGAAATAATCGCCCACTCTGGATCATCACTCTTCTGGACTATAAACAGTCTAGGACACCTACAACAACCCAAAATACAGAACTCTACCCCTCTGGCATGATCCAACTGCTCACTTAAAAACTTCTATATTGATGAATACCTCCTCTCACTCCCTTCTCAATCCTTACCACACTAGTGCTAGTCTTGACCCTCAAATGACTCCTTAACAATGTGCTTAAGGATCGTCTGCCTCTCCCTCTTTGGACTCCTCCTCCTTATAGCACTCCTAGCAACCCCACTGACACTCCATTGGACGTGGTGTCCATATCACTCGTGTAACAATAACAACACCACCGAGCCCACCACTATCGTCCACGCAGCCCTAGAAGCCTTAAAAAACCCTTGCTCTCCTTTATGTAATCATACCCTTAGCATCCTAAACAAATAATACCCCTCTCTTTTTCAGTGATCAGACACTGGAAACCTGGGAACAACAACTAAATGCATTTCTAGAAGAAATCTCAGCAGTCCCAGTATCCCCACAACCCATACCAAACCAGCCCCCCATTTATTCTACTCCTCCCTCCAACCCACTTCCAATTAACCCTCTTTTGGAACCAGCCCCATCCCCAACAATTCCTCTTTACCCTAGTATTGCTCTTGACAATTGTCGCTTAAGACATCACCCCCAGATTGCCAGAAACTGAACAGTGTCACTAATAGGGAAATGTGAAAAAGGAATCCGGAAGGCTGGTCAACCTTAATCGCTCTGAATGGTCGGAGCTATTCACTCATTGTTTAGTTGAGACATTGGTAGTTAAAGCAATCTCCTCCTGTTAACCATATGAAAATTCTTGCTGATTGTCTATTATTGGAATTTCCTGCCTAAAGGATATGGGTGTTTCTCATAACCTCAATAAAAGGGATAGCAAAGGCCAGAGCAGTGGTAGTCCTCCCCCTAGAGGTGGAATCCTGCCTGCCCCCCCCCCCCCCCAATTTCCCAAATTAACTCTTTTCTAGCCTCTCTTCATTTTGCATGCGGCCTTCTCCAGAACCTGGAACCCTGAACAGGAACCCTGAACCATGCGGGACGTGAAAGGGGCTCCCACATCTGGCACCTTCAATGCAGGACTTCTGGAGGAGATTATATTTTTTGTCTAGAGTGAAGAAGGAAAAATACACCGAGAAAAGGTGTGGAAAATTCACCAAAAAAAAGGTGAGGGAGGTTCACTGCATTCAAAAGCCCACGGACCAGCTGAAGAAACCGGATCTGTAAGTAGGGTGGGAACGTCTTTTTTAGCCAGGCTAATGGGGAAGAATTAGGCTATAAATATGAAGTAAACTTTATTATAGACTTTTGGTTTGCATGCTTAAAGAATGTGGTTTCTTGTTCAAATTAAAATCTTAATTGGTATTTGGAATTTAAAATCTGTAATGAGAGACACTAAATGAGGGAGAGGAAGGAGAAAATGGCGATGGAATAGAGTCGGGTTTGGAGTCTGTTCCTGGGGCGGGGAGTCGGAGCAGCAGAGGCTCGCAGAGGGAGTGTATGTGGGCAAGCCAAGGGACAGCTAAACTCCAGGAGAAGGCGGGGGAGTGCTGGGCAGTGTTCCTCTGACCACGCAGCACCCACAGGGGCTGGGTCCCCTCCTGGAGCTGCGGGCTCGCCAGACGCCTCGCCATCTTGCAAGGAAAGGAGGATTTTAGTGGAAACCTGACTTGCCGCGACAACTGCAAAAACTGAACTGCTGGGAGCACCAGACCACCGGTCCCCTATCAGCGCAAACATTCGGATTCAAAGAAACTCTTCACTGCACCACGGAAAGGTCAGATTTCGCCGGAAATGAGGGGCGGTTTGTAATCCCCGCGGTGGGTGAGGGAAGCGCGGCAGCCGCAGGACCAGCAGGAGCCTGGAGGTCTGTGCCTAGAAAAATCGGGGGCAGTTGGAACTGCCGTGATCTGTGAATGAGGAGGGGGCTCTTCTGAGCTGCTAACAGAAATGACCTCTTGAAAGCAACTCATTTTAATCTGACGAGGAGGGTCAGACTAAGAATTTTCAAAGGAGTGCAGGCTCCTTAGTCTGGTGCACAGACCCACGGTCCGCACACCTGGGCTCTTTCCGACTCTGATTGCTAAGCCCAACACATAGAAAAACCCAGGTGGAAACCCTGAAAGACTGCAGGGGGAAGGTGTTTTTTTCGGAACCTGGGGACCAGAGCTGCGTGTGACCATCAGAGAGGCAGCTCTGAGGCGCACACCTCCACAAACTGGTAGTGAGTGCCATAGAGGGGAAAAAAAAAAAAGAGCTAGAGAGGCCCGGAAGTCAATTCAGAAACACTGCCACCCAGGGGCTGAAACGCTAATTGTCTCTGGTGTAATCAAAAATAAATATGAGAAATTAAGACACGGCTGGCTTAAAAAGCAGGACTGGCTTCCAACACTGAGGAGCCCTGGAATGAAGCTGAACTGAAATACCGCCCAGACTGGGAAAAAGGCGTACCAAACAGAATAATAGAGGAAGTGAATGACAGCCGCTACTGCACATTTTAGTCTTCCTATTTTTAAATTTTCAATTCTTTTTTCAATTTTTTAATTTTTTTATTCTCATATTTTTTATTTGCATTTTTTGCATCTTTTACTTAAGAAACTAATTTTTTTTCTTTTTCCTCACTTGATTTTCACCTTTTTAATTATTACATTTTTATTTTCAATCAGCAATATTATTACTATTATTTTACTTTTTTTTTAATGTCATTTGATTTTCTCTTTCTTTTATTTTTGGATTAGTGTCCTACATTTGATTTGCATCTTTCCCTTACAATCGCTTTACCCTATCTCAAAGCTAACATTATGCCATCACTCTCCTCCTAACCTTTCCCTCTTGGTCCCCAGTTTATCTTAACCCTTTCTGGCTTTAGATTTTCCCTACTTTTTCAGTTTACTCCCTGCTAAAACTTCACCCTACTTATATATCTAATTCCCAACCCCCTGCTCGAAATCCATACAAACCTCTCTCTACGCTACCTTTAAAAAGTTATTTTTCTCTCGGGCCTTTTGTTGTTGTTTGCTTGAATGTTGATTAGATTGAATTTTTATGCTTTTTTATGAGATTGTTTTGATTATTCTTTTTGTTGGTTTGGTTGGTTCTTTTGTTTGCTTTGTTTTTGTTTGTTTTTTACTTTTGTTTTCCCTTGCCTCACTTGATATTAGCTGCTGTTGCAGTTTGTATTAATCTCCAGGCTCGTGTTGCTGGAATTTGCTGGGAATAGTGGTTGTTCTAGTGGAGTTTACTCCCCATATATATAGTTTGTTCCCCTTTTCTCTCTTAGTATCATTCTTGTCTCTCTTACTTTTTTTTTCTTCTTTTCTTCTTCTTTTCTGTTATTTCTTTTTCTTTTCTTTCTTTCTGCTCTTTTCCCAAGTTCAGATTCACACTCTTTGTTGTTGTTTTTTTTTCTTCGTTGTTGTTCTTTCTTTTTACTCTCCCTCTTCCACTCCTATTCCCTAATTTGTCTTTCTCTGGTGGTTACCTTTATTGGAGGTTATTAATATCGTGAATACAATTCTGTTCAGTGCCTTGTCTGTTGTGCCTGGTTGTGTTGTATTTTATACCTTTAAATCAACGCCAGAGAGAGAAATCTATATAACCAGACATCCGGAGAAGAGAGACCATGAGGAGACAAAGAAACAGCCCCCACAGGAAAGAGAAGCAGGCATCACCAGAAAAGGAAGTAAACGATTTAGAGGCAAACAACCTATCAGAGAAAGAATTCAGAGAAATGGTCATAAAGTGGCTGAAAAGGATGGAAGACAAATTCGACAATATGAGTAAGAACCAAGAAGAAATGAAGAAGAACCAAGAAGAAATGAAAAATGACATCGCTGCTGTAAAGAACTCAATAGAAAGCATCAAGAGTAGACTAGATGAAGCAGAGGACCGCATAAGTGAGCTAGAAGACAAGATGGAAAAAAATACCCAATTACAACAGCTTCTAGAAACAAAAATTAGAAATATTGAGGAGAGTGTAAGGGAACTTCGGGACAATACAAAACAAAACAACATCAGGATAATAGGGGTGCCAGAAGGAAAGGAAACTGAGCAAGGAATAGAAAACCTGTTTGAAGAAATAATAACAGAAAACTTCCCTGATATAGGGAAGAAAAAACCCACACAAATCCAAGAAGCTCACAGAGTTCCAAGCAAAATGAACCCCAAAAGACCGACGCCAAGGCACATTATAGTTAAGTTGGCAAACACCAACGACAAAGTAAGAATCTTACAAGCGGCCAGAGAGAGACAGACAGTTACATACAAAGGAACCCCCATCAGACTAGCAACTGATTTCGCAACAGAAACTCATCAGGCCAGAAGGGAATGGAATGAAATATACCAAGTCATGCAAAGGAAGGGTCTAAATCCAAGAATATTGTACCCAGCAAGGCTATCAATCAAAATTGAAGGTGAAATCAGGAGCTTCACAGACAAAAAAGGACTAAGGGAGTTTATCACCACCAAACCAGCAATGAAAGAAATGCTAAAGGGTCTGCTGTAAAAAAAAAAAAAAAAAAAAAAAAAGAAAGAAATAGGAAGCAAAGAAGGTACACAGGGGTATAGAATAAAAATGGCGTCAAATAAGTACCTATCAATAATAACTTTAAATGTAAATGGATTGAATGCCCCAATCAAAAGACACAGGGTAAGAGACTGGATAAGAAAACAAAACCCAGATATCTGCTGTCTACAGGAAACCCACCTCAAAAAAAAGGATGCATACAGACTGAGAGTATAGGGATGGAAAAAGGTTTTCCAGGCAAATGAAAATGAAAAAAAAGCTGGGGTTGCAATACTTATATCTGACAAATTAGATCTCAAAGTGAAGGACATAACAAGAGATAATGAAGGCCACTTCATAATACTAAAGGGAGAAATCCAACAAGAAGAAATAACTCTGGTAAACATATATGCACCCAATACAGGAGCACCAAGATACATTAAAAAACTCCTGGAAGATATCAAAGGAGAGATTGACAGTAATACAATCATAGTAGGAGACTTCAATACCCCACTATCACCATTGGACAAATCCTCTAAACAAAAAATCAGCAAAGAAACATCAATCCTAAATGACTCACTAGAACAGATGGAATTATTCGACATCTTCAGAACATTTCACCCCAAAGCCACAGAATAAACATTCTTCTCAAGTGCACATGGGTCATTTTCAAAGATAGACCATATGTTAGGACATAGGCAAAGTCTCTCCAAATTCAAGAAGATAGAAATCATATCAAGTATCTTCTCAGATCACAGTGGCATAAAACTGGAAATCAACTACAATAAAAACAACCCAAAGAAATCAAACACTTGGAGACTAAACAGCATGCTATTAAACCATGACTGGGTTACCAAAGACATCAAGGAAGAAATAAAAAACATCATGGCAACAAAAGACAATGAAAACACAACAATCCAAAATCTATGGGACACAGAGAAAGCAGTCCTGAGAGGGAAGTTCATAGCTCTACAAGCCTATTGCAAAAAACAAGAAACAATGGTAATAAATTACCTAACCCAACAACTCAAAGCGTTAGAGAGAGAGCAACAAGATAAGCCCAGTGTAAGCAGAAGGAAAGAAATAATAAAGATCAGAGCGGAGATAAACGACATAGAGACCAAAGAAACAATACAAAAGATCAACAAAACCAAGAGCTGGTTCTTTGAAAGGATAAACAAGATTGATGGACCTCTAGCCAGGCTCACCAAGAAGCAAAGAGAGAGGACCCAAATAAACAAAATCAGAAATGAAAGAGGTGAAATAACAACAGATCCCGACGAAATACAAAGGATTGTTACAAAATACTACGAACAACTCTATTCCAACAAACTGGACAACCTAGAGGAAATCGACATATTCCTAGAAAAATACAACCTTCCAAAACTCAATCAGGAAGATTCTAAACAGCTCAACATGCCAGTAACTATGGAAGAAATTGAAGCAGTCATCAAAAAGCTTCCGGCAAACAAAAGCCCGGGGCCAGATGGCTTCACAGGAGAGTTTTATCAAACTTTCAAGGAAGAACTAAAACCTATCCTCCTCAGACTATTCCAAAAAATTCAAGAGGAAGGAACACTTCCAGGCTCCTTCTATGAAGCCAGCATCACCCTAATACCAAAACCAGATAAAGACAACTCAATGAAAGAGAATTACAGGCCAATATCCCTCATGAACATTGATGCCAAAATCCTCAACAAAATTCTAGCAAATCGGCTCCAGCAGTACATCAGAAAGATCATACACCATGACCAAGTAGGATTTATTCCAGGAATGCAAGGATGGTACAATATCCGCAAATCAATAAACGTGATACATCACATAAACAAATTGAGAGATAAAAATCACATAGTCATATCAATAGATGCAGAAAAAGCATTTGACAAAATCCAACACCCTTTCTTGATAAAAACTCTCAACAAGGTGGGAATAGAAGGCTCATACCTCAACATAATAAAAGCTATTTATGATAAACCCACAGCAAACATCATACTCAATGGGCAAAAACTAAAACCATTTCCCCTAAGAACAGGAACAAGACAGGGATGCCCACTCTCACCACTCCTGTTTGACATAGTACTGGAAGTATTAGCTATCGCAATTAGGCAAGAAGAAGAAATAAGAGGCATTCAAATTGGAAAAGAAGAAGTGAAGCTGTCCTTATTTGCAGATGACATGATATTGTACATAAAAAACCCAAAAGATTCCATCAAAAAACTAATAGACTTAATAAATGAATTCGGCAATGTAGCGGGATACAAAATTAACGCCAAGAAATCTATGGCTTTTCTATACACCAATAATGAACTTACAGAAAGAGAGACTAAAAAAGCAATCCCATTTACCATCGCACCAAAAAAATTAAGATACCTAGGAATAAACTTAACTAAGGAGGTAAAAGACCTATACGCAGAAAACTACAGGACACTGAAAAAAGAGATAGAGGAAGACGTAAACAGATGGAAGAACATACCATGTTCCTGGATTGGTAGAATCAACATCATTAAAATGTCCATACTACCCAAAGCAATCTACAGATTCAATGCACTCCCCATCAAAATACCAACAGCATATTTCACAGACCTAGAAAGAACTCTCCAAAAATTCATCTGGAATAAAAAAAGACCCCGACTAGCCTCAGCAATCCTCAGAAAGAAGAATAAAGTAGGTGGGATCTCAATACCAGATTTCAAGCTGTATTACAAAGCCACTGTTCTCAAAACAGCCTGGTACTGGCACAAGAACAGACATATTTATCAATGGAACAGAATAGAGAACCCAGATATCGACCCAAACCACTATGCTCAATTAATATTTGACAAAGGAGGCAAGAACATACAATGGAGTCAAGACAGTCTCTTCAATAAATGGTGTTGGGAAAACTGGACAGATACATGCAAAAAAATGAAACTAGATCACCAACTTACACCATACACAAAAATAAACTCAAAATGGATACAGGACTTAAACATAAGACGGGAAACCATAAAAATACTAGAGGAATCCACAGGCAACAAAATCTCAGACATATGCCACAAGAACTTCTTCACTGACACTGCCCCTAGGGCAATGGAAGCTAAAGAGAAAATTAACAAATGGGACTACATCAAAATAAAAAGCTTTTTTACAGCAAAAGAAACCATCAACAAAACAACAAGAAAGCCCACTGCATGGGAAAACATATTTGCAAATGCTATCACTGATAAAGGTTTAATCTCCAACATCTACAGGCAGCTTATGCAACTTAATAAGAGGAAGATAGATGATCCAATAAAAAAATGGGCAACAGACCTAAACAGAATATTTTCAAAAGAAGACAGAAGAAAGGCCAAGAGACACATGAAAACATGTTCAAAGTCACTTATTATCCAAGAGATGCAAATCAAAACAACAATGAGGTACCATCTCACACCTGTCAGAATGGCTATCATCAACAAATCAACAAACAACAAGTGTTGGCGAGGATGCGGAGAAAAAGGAACCCTCGTGCACTGCTGGTGGGAATGCAGACTGGTGCAGCCACTGTGGAGAACAGTATGGAGTTTCCTCAAAAAACTGAAAATGGAACTCCCATTTGACCCAGTAATCCCACTCCTGGGAATATATCCGAAGAAACTAGAAACACCAATCAGAAAGGATATATGCACCACTATGTTCATAGCAGCACAATTTACAATAGCTAAGATTTGGAAACAGCCTAGGTGCCCATCAGCAGATGACTGGATCGGAAAACTGTGGTACATCTACACAATGGAATACTATGCTGCCATAAAAAAGAAGGAATTCTCATCATTTGCAGCAACCTGGATGGAATTGGAGAACATTATGCTAAGTGAAATAAGCCAGTCAATGAAAGAACAATACCACATGATCTCACTCATTTAGGGATAGTAAAGAACATTATAAAGTGGTGAACAAAAAGATAGATACAGAGACAGTAAAGCATCAAACAGACTTTCAAATTACAGGGGGAAAGTTTGGGAAAGGTGGGGGAGTTATGAAATCAAATGAAGGACTTGTATGCATGCATATAAACATAAACAATGGACGCAAAACTCTGGGGTGGGAAGGCATGTGTGGGTGTGGGGTGGGGGGGTAATAGTAAGATATGTACACATATAATACCTCAATAAAAATATTTAAAAAAAAAAGACACTAAATGAGGAGAGAGAAGGCCTGGGGGCAGGTCAGTGGGGGAAAAAGAGGGACATATGTAATACTTTCAATGATAAAGATTTAATTAAAAAATTACATCTTTAAAAAAATATATATATATATATAAATAAAATCTGTAATGAGAAGTGAAACTCCACTGCTGAAACCATCTCTGGTGCAGAGAAATTCAAAGGTGGCAGGAGAGGGCAAGGCTATCTGCTCTCCTGCCATGAGATTACTTAAAGTTTTCTTTAAAAAATTATAGAGGGACTTACAGGGATATGCAAATCTTGGCCAAATTGGGTGTAGTTATTACTTTGGAAAGCAAAAAAGAAAGAAAAAAATTAAGATCTGTCTATCTATTAAGCATGAAAAAATGTGTGGCCAGATCTGTTGCTGATGCTTCCCCCAAGTAAGAAGGATGTGTGGGAAGGGAGACACCTGGAGATCCTATATGGAAGCCCACTCTCCCAGTATGCTAAGGAATGTGGTAATTTACATTTGAATAAACCAAACCTGGTTTTCCAGAGCCACTGGCAAATAAAAAAGTTTAAATTTGCCTCATAAAAAACCTAGAGGACAGAATTGAAGCTCTTAATTATGTCTTGTATTTTTCTTAGAAATGTAGTGTTATTAATCTAGAACATGCAAAATATATTTGACTTGCCAGCTTTAAAAGTTCAAAGTACAAATTAAATTAGGATAAATTATATAGTTGTGGTAATTAAATGTCAAAAGTATAAGAACTTATTTTTGAGAAAATAAAATGTTGTGTTTTCTCTGAAAATAATTAGGAATTCAAAATAAGTTGCTTATTATTAGTCTAATTAAAAAAGAGGATTAATTCTGTAATCTCAACCAAAATTTTTCTATGCAAAACTAGTCTAAATCTAATTGATATTTTAAGATAATTATAAAAAATATTATAATCTTTAAATCATATATAGATATTTGTTTGATAGTTTTTTCCATATTAAAATTTCAAGGTCTTAACAGAGATGATTCTTGGAAAGCACCAAGGGCCCAGAGTAATACAAGAAATTTTCTCTTCTTAAAGGAAATCTTTTTAAAACAGATCTAATATACTTAAAATTGCATGGAAAGCCTTATCAAATAAAAATTAATAAATATACTTTAAATATTTTAGAAGGTTTACAGGCATGTATTGTTACAGGCAAAGGAAAGCAGTTAATAACTCAGATAGGATGTCAACCTTTTTAGGAGTGGTCACTGCTCAGTCTCCTCACCCTCATGCTGATCCTATACAATGGAAAGATGATAGGACCTGTATGGGTGGATAAGTGGCCATTAACCAAGGAGAAATTAAATCATATTCATGAATTAATACAAGAACAAATAGAGGCTGGCCATATAGAACCTTCCAATAGTCCTTGGAATATGCCTATATTTACAATCCCTAAAAAGGCAACAGGAAAATGGCGATTGTTACATGATCTTAGAGCAGTTAATGCTACTATGCATACCATGGGAGCTTTACAATCTGGACTCCCAGCGCCTTCACAAATCCCTTTAAATTGGTCTCTCATAGTAGTAGATCTTAAAGATTGTTTTTTCACCATTCCCTTGGCACCTCAAGATAAACAGAGATTTTCATTTTCAGTGCCATCTATTAATAATATAGAGCCCATGAAAAGATATCAATGGAAAGTTTTACCTCAAGGAATGGCCAATAGCCCTACTTTGTGTCAAAAATATGTGTCTCAAGCTGTTCAGCCTTTAAGGGACAAATACACCCAATGTTACATTATTCATTACATGAATGACTTGCTCTTAGCAAGCCCACAGGAAGAGCAGACGTTGGCCATGTTTTCCCAATTAGAAGAGGAGCTCCCTAAATGGGGCTTAATAATTGCTCCAGAAAAGGTACAGAAAGAAACTCCTTTCCAATATCTGGGAACACTAAATGAAAACCAATGCATTAGGCCTCAGAAGGTGAAGATAAGAAAAGATTGTCTTAAAACTTTAAATGACTTTCAGAAATTATTAGGGAACTATCACTACTTGCTCCTGGGAGAGGTGCGGAAAATGTAACTAAGACCTTGTCTATATAAAAAGAAATTGACAGCCAGTCTAAAATGAATTGCCATGGCTTAGAGCAAAGAATATCCTTACATGATATTATTCTACAATGTCATTATAATTTTTGATATTTTACAACAGCATATTGTACATTTACCCCAAACAAATTTACAAACTAATTCTTTGAATGTTTGGCAGCAATTTAAAAAGCACATGAAAGGATTTAATCCCTTTCACTGTGTGGAAGGCCCCCTGGGAAGGCACTTGAGCATTCTATATTGGCCCTTCTTGCCCTTTTTTGCCAAGAGGGACCCTCTTCTCACAATCCAATTGCCCACAGCTGTTGCCTGAGTTTTCTGTTCATGCTGAGGTTGAAGCCTCATGGTGGCTGGTACCAGGGATCTGTCTCTTGCCCAATGGCATGAGCTGGGCCCTGCCTGGAGAAGAAACCTGGGTTCCCCAAGATATGTGATCAATGCCGGGGCCCCGCCAGCAGGCGAGGGGATCCCAAGCCAGGTGCTGGGCATGGAGGCCACAGGGGCATAGGCTACAAAGGAGACAGAACTGAACCTCACATCACCCTTTTTGGCCGCAGAGGATGGCTGGTTAGCCAGAGACAGGTAAGATTCCTCAGGGAAGGAACAACCTACAACAGGCACAGTCGCAGAGGGGCCATCAGGAGAGAATTTGGGGATCAACAGAGGTGGGGCACAGATTCTCACCCCCCCAAATTTGCAGGGTCTTAAACCTTCGCCCCTTCTGAGGGAGGTCTCCTGCCCCCATGGCTGCTTCACGCTTCCCATGCCCAGCTCAGATCGGGACCCTGGCAACAAACAGAGACTTGGACCAGCTCAGATCAGGACCCAGGGAACAGAGATGTGACTGACAGCAGCTGCCCTATATCTAAATCCAGCCTAACACCAGGAATGCTCAGGGCTTTCTCAAGGATGCAAAATAATCCTTTCCATTAATATTTACAGGGTAAACTAAGATTGTTGTTAGAGTATTAAATTTAACAGTAAAATAGTAGCCCAGTTTTCAGATTAATCTAAATTGGCTAATTGAAATAAGTGAATATTCAAGAAAATTTAATTGTACAAAAGCTGTTCCTAAAGTATTAACCAAAATTTCTATTGGTTGTTAATTTCATGGTAAAATTGCTTAACATGCAATGAACCCTAAAGCAGTCACATTTTTGTGCAAAACATTAAAATTTAAAGTTATTAAGACTGCATTATAAAAATTTTCTGAAAGCCTCCTAATAATTAAATAAAAAAGGGGGGAATAGTGAAAAAATACCATGTAAGGAAAAAATATCCTGAAAGTAAATTACATCTAGACAAAATTTTTTGCTTTGAAAATTAATTTTCATTTGTAATACTAACAGCAAGACAGCCATGAAAAACACACATGGTGTCAAAAATAGCCAAAGGAAAATCGTTTGGGCAAAACAAATAAAAAGGATCCCAAGTAAAATTTATAGAAAAGATTCCTTTATTAACTTTTGGTCGAGAATATGTTTGTATATTTTCAGAAAACAACTCCAAGACCATGTGGATTCCTGCAACAGAAAGGAATTAACAGAAATGCTCCAGCCATGAAGACAAGAGGAGAAATAGTCCAGAGATGGAGGACACTGACGATGCCTTGCCATGCTAGCAGTCAACAGCTGTGCTTTGCTGCAGGTTGCCCAGGACCAAACCAGAGGTCGGACCTGCATTGCCACCATTTGTCCACCATCTAGATATCATTGCTGACATGTATAAATGAGGAACTTTTGGACATTGAAACTTGGACTCAGAACATTTGGACATTGAAATTGGGACTCAAACATTTTTTGTTCTTCTATGTTTATTTCTGGTGTGCAAATGCAAGATATTTTAAAGGAAGGAATTGGGGGGAGAAGCCAGAAACCAAACATTGTCACTAATAGGGAAATGTGAAAAGGGAATCCGGAAAGCTGGTCAACCTTAATCGCTCTGAATGGTCGGAGATATTCACTCATTGTTTAGTTGAGACATTGGTAGTCAAAGCAATCTCCACCTGTTAATCATATGTAAATTCTTGCTATTGTCTATTATTGGAATTTCCTGCATAAATGATATGGGTGTATTTCATAACCTCAATAAAAGGGATAGGAAAGGCCAGAGCAGTTGGAGTCCTCCCCATAGAGGTGGACTCCCGCCTGGCCCCCCAATTTCCCAAATTAACTCTTTTCCTGTCTCTTTTCATTTGTGTGCGTCCTTCTCCAGAACACGGAACCCTGAACAGGAACCCTGAACCACACGGGACGTGGAAGGGGCTCCCACATCATATATGTAATGATCCTTGGTACTCCTGGATACCCCCACCAGACTCTTATTCTGAATATCCAGCAAACCTACAGACCAGCCTCACAGGCCCCATGAGACAAAGTCTCCATAACCTGCTGGATGACATTCAAGCATTTGTCAAATATCTCCCAGGGAAAATTGCTATTGATTACCTCCACCTCTTGCAGCATTATACTCGCTTGGTGGAGGTAGCCATCTACTCTCCTAATAGAGACCCACACCCTATCCCAACTACTCTCATTAGCAACCCCCTTCATTGCTTTTTACACTCCAATAACTATCAATCCCCACCTGTTCCCCTTGCGCCGCCAACATGGGAATGCATACCCAGTATCACTCAAGAAGAAATCCACCACGCTCTTTTAGCACAGGACATCATTCAGGAGCTAGAACAGGGAGACATGGAACTAGATTTTCTCTGCTACCTCTAGCCTTTATACTCTCCCTTATTACTGCTGCCTCTGCTAATGCGGCCACTTCTATTGATACCTCCAATGCCCAAACTTCTATGATTACTACTTCTACGTCTAACCCTACCACTACTCCCTCTACTACCACAACAACAATCCCTTCATTTATCTTTCTTACACATACTACCCACATACCTATCCTGAAAAAAACTGGAAAACATTATGTGTACCCACCTGTACACATAGTCACAAACAATAATTATTTATTCTCATATTCTATAGGACACTTAGTACCTCTATCCACTATCATAGCACCTATAAACTCTGCCCGGCATACCTTTCTGCACACACTTGCCAAACCCTTGCACTAAATTCTGAGCAAACAACCCTTAGAGCTCACTAAAACTGCATACCACTTCAATGGTTTCTGTAATGCCCAGTGTTCAGAATCCCCAAAAACCCCCCAGGAAGGAGCCAAGACCCGCTGTAACTGCAAGAGAACCTTTATTCGTGCTAGCACGAGCTCTCATCTCCAGCGCTCACCGGGGACCAAGAGAAATTCTCTTGCCAACACAAAGGCTTTAAGGGGGTCTCAAGCAGTGGGCAGGGAGAGTGTTTATGATTGGTCAGGGGTAGGGTGAGGGGTCCAGTTACACAAAGGCACACTGGGCAGCTTGCTTAAGGTGGACTGAGTCCACCTCTCTACATTCCTATTGGCAGGTTCATGCAATTGTTACATTCTCGCGGTTTTCTAAGAAAAAGGAGTTATATACATAGTTACACAGGGTGGAGGGTACAGTACATTTTGTGCTGTCCTGCTCTGCCCTTTCATTCCCCCCTTGTCTTGGGACACCCGGCTCAATCTTGAGACGGTTTGTATTTTTACTTTGTCTTTTACTTCTGGTTAAGGCCTTTAGTACTACAGTCCCCAACAGTACTGTCCACAGTGAATTCCAGTTCTTCTCCTGCAGGTGTTGAGTTTCCTCCTGGCCTGCGTGGAGCCCAGGCTAGGGATCTCACGGGTGAGGCCGCTGGCTGCCAGGATCTAGGCCGTTTCCTGGTGCAGGAGCTGGGAGTGGTGGACGCCGTCTACTTCAACAGCCGTGGGCGTGCTCAGGATAATAGTGTAGCATCCCTTCCAGGTTGGGGTGAGTCCTTGGGCAGTGAACTTCTTTACCTATACCGAGTCCTTGGGCTGGAAGGGTTGTACAGGAACAAGCTTATGGGTGGCTCTCTGGGTATACTGCACAGCCTGTAAGGACTTGAGTAAGGGAATGGTTATGAATTCCAGCTTTCAGTTTCTTCCTGTCCCTGGAAAGGAAGCGGCAGGGGGAGGTCTATCATATATGATCTCTAAAAGGGGGAAACCCCTACCGGTAGGGGGTACACCTGGCCCATAAGAGGGTGAAGGGTAGGAGGTTGGTCCAGTTTTCACCGGTTTCTAGGGTAAATTCAGTTAAATTCTTTTTTTTTGAGTCTCGCGCATGGCTGTCCTAAGGCTTGAGCTATATTTTGAGATATCTTGGCTACAAAAGGCGGGGCTGTTATCTGATCCTATGACTACTGGCAGCCTGAATCTAGGTATAATCTCCTGGAGTAATCTCTTGACAATTATAGAGGCAGTTTCTGTCCTAGTGGGGTATGCTTCAACCCAACCCGAGAAGGTGTCTATGAGAGCTAGCAGATACTTATACCCTGACGCTAGTGGCTTAATCTCTGTGAAATCCACCTCCCATGCTCTCCTGGGGAATTTCCGTGGGGCCCGAATTCTCAGGGGGACCCTCTTACCTTGCTTAGCATTTACCTGTGCACAGTCATTACTTCTAGTGACTATGCTTTTAATTATTTTATCTAAGAGTACCTGCCTTGTAGAACTTCAGAAGTCTTGGTGACGCCAAGTGGGTAGCCTGGTATAACTGGGTAACTAATGTCCAACCTATAGCCTCTGAGACCAACAGTCTGTCATCTGGTAGGGTACACCAACCATCCGGTTCTTTAATGGCTTGCTTCTGTTCTGCCAATTCCTCCTCTTGTTTGGTGTAGGAGGGGGTCTGCATAGGTCCAGGTACGGCAGGGTTACTAAAACTTGTAAAGGCCCCACTGGTTTTTGGGCGGCTTCCTTGGCAGTTTGGTCTGCGGCTCTATTTCCTCTGGCTTCAATTGTCTTCCCTTTCTGATGTCCTTTGCAGTGCACTATTGCAACTGCCCTTGAGAGCCAGATGACCTTTAATGTGGCTAAAATGTTTTCCTTATTTTTAATTTCCTTTTTTACTGCAGTTGGTAACCCTCTTTTCTGGTGGATGGCACTGTGTTCCTATTGGAGGGCCTGGATTAAGGCCAAAAGCTCGACCTTTTGTGCTATGGTTCCCCTATTTAGGGACTGCGCCCAAATGGTGCGGTTCAGGGTGACTACTGCTGCCCCTGCACATCGGATGCCATCCTGAACATAACTGCTCCCAACCGTGAACAGTACCTTGTCTGGTGATGATAGTGGGGCATCTTTCAGGTCTGGACGAGCCGTTTGTACTGCGTCTGTTACCTCTGTGCAGTCATGAATGGGTTCCTCTGGCTCATTATCTGGAAGCTCTGGAAGCAGGCTGGCAGGGTTGATGGCCAGTGTCTTATGGAACCGGATGCAGGGCTGGTCCAGGAGAAGAGCTTGGCACTGGGTGATCCTGGTGTTTGACATCTATCTCTCCAGGGTACCTCGAAGGAGGGCCTCCACACCATGGGGTATTATTAGGGCTAGTTCCTGGCCCAGAGTTTGCTTATCTGCCTTCTTTACCAGCGATGCTGTGGTGGCTACTGCCCAGAGGCACGCTGGCCACCCTGCTGCCACGGGGTCTAGTCTCTTAGACAGACAGGCTACAGGTCTCTTCCAGGGACCTAGAGTCTGAGTGAGAACCCCTTTGGCAATGCCTCTTACCTCACTCACGTGGAGGTGGAAGGGCTTCGTGACGTCTGGCAAGGCTAGGGCAGGTGCTGAGATGAGAGCTTTCTTTAGCTCCTCAAAGGCCCATTGTTCTACTTCGGACTAGTTCAGTGGCTGCGTTCCCCCAGTACTTGAGTCTAGAGGTTTAGCAATCCCTATGAGCCCCAGTATTCATAGGTTGTAGTATCCAACTGCCCCTAATAATTCCCGCTTCATCCCCCGCAAAGGATATGATGGCAGTCCAAATAGTTTCTGTAGGAGGTCACATCTACATAGGGGGTACGGGCATTCTGGCATGACCAGAAATGAATGAGTTACCGTGTTCTTTCCGAGGTCCATAGTCCTTTTTGATGTCTAAGGAAAACAGGCAATTTGTCCGGTGGCTTCCTGGACTGCTGTCTTCTTAGAGGTTATGGGTCCCATAGGCCCTGTCAAGACTGAATAGGCTGTTTCAGTGTCCACCAGGAAACTAACAGGTTTGCCCCCCACTTGTAAGGTTACCCTGGAGGCTTAATAGAAAGGAACCCCGGTCCTGTCAGTCCTTTTTTTCTAAGTTAAAGACCCTTGGAGTCTGAGTCTCCCCTTTCTGCTTCTCTAGCTAACCTGCCAGGACATTTTCTCTTCCTGTGCCTCTCCTTCTTACAATAGGCATACTAATTCCTTCCTATTTGCTGCTGGCTTTTTCTTCTTTCTAATATTTCTCTGTTCTTCTTCTTACTAATTATAAACTTTTATAAATTTTATAATTTTAAATTAGTCTCTAAACTTTTTTTATGTCTTTCAAAAATGTATAATTATGCCTCAAATCTTTTATTACTTTAAAATATTTAGAAAAGGCAGAGGGAGTAGGGAGCAGGCTCAGCCGCTTGAATTTCAAACTGTTATATTTTTCCTATAGATAAGCATCTCAGATTCTGATAAGCCTGGAATGGGGAATTTCTAGCTGCCGCCTTTAAGCCCCCTAACAGAACACGGTGAAAAGTGTCCCAGGAGTTGCCGAGGGTTCTTGGGTCTCATTGGGGCGGAGGGGGTCACAAGGGAATTTCCCTCCTTGTTGCTGCCTCTAGTCACTTAAAACAATCCCTGGAGGGGAGGGACACCGGGTGGGCGGAGGCAGGGAGCGCGGCGCGGGTCCCACCGAGGCGTTTTCATCTGGCAGCCCACTCTCTGTTCCCACTGGGAAAAGTGCTTGCCTCCTGCTAACGAAGGTGGTGTGGGGGAACCGGTGACCCCTACACTGTAATCAGACTCCCTGACCTTTCTGAAAAGCCACTCTGCTTGAGTGTGTTTCTATTAAAAATTACTGATTTCAAAATTATAACTTAAGAGTTGCCACACACACATAAGGACCAAGTGGACTATAAAATATTTTCCTTTTCTTTTAAAGGTTTTACAATGTACAATAATCATATCAAACTTAATGGCCAATTGAGACAAACACTTCTGAGACCGTTCCTCCACCACTGATTAAGACTGGGTGGTGGCGGGTGTCAGAAATAAGATTCATTTAGGTTTTGAGCTTGCTGGGCAGACTTGGTGACTTTGCCAGCTCCAGCTTCCTTCTTATAGTTAATTTTAGAATGTGGTCCCTGCTGTAAATCTCTTTGGATTACAATTGTTATAACTTTATATCTTCAAATTAATAAATATAGACAGAAATGTTGTTAGGCAGGCCGATTCCCCCTCTGACAGAGAGAAAACACCCCTGGGAAAAAAGAATCCCAGTGGCCACTCGGGGGGATTGCTACCTGTCAGAGCACTCAGCCTTAAACAAATTAAATGTGTTGTTGTTTTTTTCTTCTATATATGAACAAATAATTATAACCAGGCAGACAACAAAATATCAAACAAACATCTGTCCTTATATCATTTCAGTAAATAAGTATTCTTATATTCTTGGGATCTAAGCAGATAACAGGAACACTGCCTCTAAGTCCCCTGATGGGGGCCTCCCTTTCCTATCGTTGCTTTTTCTGGCTTCTGCCATAGGCCAGTGGGCGGGACCAGTGTGTTGAAGGAAAAATCATCCTGCAGTCCGGCTCGGGGAGGGACAGGTTACACATGGAGCGTTGTTTCAGGAGAGGCAAAACCTTGATAAAAGTTCCGTAATTCAATCACACAGTCAAAGGTTAAACTAGAAGGGAAGAACCACTCAATGTCCTCTAAGAGGATTTTAACAAACTGATAACAAACTGACAAAACCTTGACAAATCAAAATTCAATAAATAATATATACATAGAGGGCCCAATTATGACAGAAAATATAAGACAAAAAGACAAAACAAACAGTCCTGATACCAACATGACAAAACACAAAACAAACACCTGTTGAGAGGGAGAGCCTCCAGCCCCTTCCAGGGGGTCCCTCTCTCCTCTCGCAGGAGGGAGAGCCTCCAGCCCCTTCCGGGGGGTCCCTCTCTCCTCTCGCAGGAGAAGATTTCTTGTGAGCTTAAAGCCTGGATGGCCTCCTGAAAGAAAAGATTTTTAATCCAGTTACAGATGCTATTAGAATCAGGATGAGAGAGGAAGGGAAAGTCCAGGTTATGTCCTCTCTGAGGATCCTAATAACTGAAAACAGTAAGTTAAACAAACGGTTAACGGGGTCTATAAAGAGTTAATAGTAACTTCAGCCTTAGTTCCACGTTGGACTATGATGTCACAGGCCTGTAAATCTTTCCGCCCTGTGAAGTTGTTAGCTGGGAGTCTCCGAGCACCAAAAGAGATAAGGAAGCTGTAAATAAAAGTTCCTTTGTTCTTTGAAATGTTATAAATGGACTAGTAGCCCAGTGCACGAAATTCGTGCACATTGAAAGGGAATTAATTAGATGAAATATTTTAATATTGCTATTTGCCCTTTCTCTATAATAAAAGTGTGAGAGATAAAAGGAAATGAGTACAATGTATATGAAAATAATACATAAATTTATTAATAAGTAAACAATAACAAAATGATATAACAATAACAAACTGATATAACAATAACAAACTCGTAATATAAAAACAACATTGATGCAAATAATGATTGATAAAGTGATTAAACTTATTCTAATATCTTCCTATATACCACATTAAGAGTAAAAACACTTTCAGAGTGCTTGACTAATTTCCCTTGAGATAAAGTATTTACAGCTTTAACTTTAACGTAACATGCTCTTTGAACTCAAGAGAAAGCAACAGCCTTAACTGGTTTGGCTCAGTGGATAGAGCGTCGCCCTGTGGACTGAAAGATTCCAGATTCGATTCCGGTCAAGGGCATGTACCTTGGTTGCGGGCACATCCCCCGTAGAAGGTGTGCAGGAGGCAGCTGATCGATATTTCTCTCTCATCGATGTTCCTAACTATCTATCCCTCTCCCTTCTTCTCTGTATAAAAAATCAATAAAATATTTTTAAAAAATACTTTAAAAAAAAGTGAGAGAGAAAGCAACATATAACTGACCATGTCCAAAAATGGGTTCAGGTAGGAATATTCCTACTCTGTCTAGAGTTTGTCCTTGTGATTTATTAATAGTCATCACAAATGCTGGCATAACAGGAAAATATCTTCGAATTAATTTAAATGGGTGGCCAGTGTCAAATGGGGACAAATCAATTCTTGGAATCAGAACAATCTCTCCCTCTGCAGATCCTGTTAATATTTCAGCTTTGATAATATTAGGTTGCAATCTTTTGATAATAAATCTGGTACCATTACAAAGACCCCATTTACTATTAAGATTTCTCAATAGCATGATGATTGCACCCACTTTCAATTTTAATTTATGACACGGCATTCCAGAAGGAGTAATACCATTAAGAAATTCAATAGGAAAATTTTCCTTTTCAGCATCATCTGTTGAGTCAATGGAATCATCACTCAAATAGGCGTGAAAATCTCCATCAAGTATATCCAAAATTTCTTCATTTAATTTTTGATCGTGCTCATTTTTTGAACAAAGAATTGCATGTTTAGATATATTTTTAATATTATCTATAGATATACTATTTCCAAAGATGGCTTAAATAATAGATCCATTAAAAATCATTTCATGGGGAATTTCAATTATATCCATTCCTAAATGAAAACTGCTATCAAGTTTGCCATCTCCAAGTTTTACTAACCATTCACTATAAGCAGAATCCTCTGATCTCATATTTGTTTTAAGAGACAACTGTCTGAAATATCCCCAAACACTACAGTACTTTAAAACTTATTTGTACTATGGCCAATCGTATAGCATGGCAACACAAAAATCCCCTCTGAAAAGAACTTTCCCACCAAATGCAACATTCAAATTAGCGCCAGCGAGAGCTTTATATGTATGGCACATGTGCGAGTCAAAGTTTATTTTTATATTTCCAGTGCGTCATATGTACCAGTTGGTCGGACGGATGGACAAATGTCGGTCACTTAGCCTTTTATCTATACAGATTATAAGTCATGATTTTAACTTTTTTAAAAATTATCCTTTAATACCTCCAAAGCACAATGAGTAAGAATCTGAAGGTTTATGTGGCTTCTATTTGGTTTCTAGGACAAAGTTCTTTCATTTACCCACCACTCACTTCTCTCCTTTTACTCTTGAATGTTAATTCCAACATAATTTTTGTAACACCTCTTGAAAAGGATCCCACCAAGTTTTTGATAGTCCACATGATAAAACTTACAGAAAAACTACAGCATGAGACTTTCATTCTATCACTAACTTCTTCATATAACTATAATTCCTCAGTCTCTATAGAATGAAAAAGGAAAATAAAAGTGCCTTCTCTCATTCCAAGGCCTTTCTCAGTCAGGCAACCACAAAAAGAAAGAATGAGCCTACAATTCATGCCATGTAATCTCTATCAGGCATAATTCAAATCAAATCCCATCATGCAAAGTCTGGGATAATTAAAATGTATAAGAGAACAGTGGTGACCTGGGGGAGAACTTATGAAACCTTGTCTCCTGCTTTTGCTGACTATTCTTTTCATTATGCTAGACTCCAAGTCCCTATCGGGGACCTGGTCAGATGGCTGTGGGTGCTAACCCACGCCACCTGGATCCATGATCGGGGACCTGGGCAGCCTGCTGCAGGCATTAACCCACGCTGCCTGCCCTGGTCCATGATCCCTGATAGGGGCTTTGAGTCAGCTGCCACTGGCGATGGCTGCTTCGGGCCTTAACCGTCGCCGCCTGCCACGGTCCGCGATCGGTGATGGCGGACCTGGGCAGCCGCCTGCCCCGGTCCGCGATCGGTGATGGCGGACCTGGGCAGCCGGCTGCGGGCCTTAACCCACGCCGCCTGCCCCGTCCGCGATCGGTGATGGCGGACCTGGGCAGCCGCCTGCCCCGGTCCGCGATCGGTGATGGCGGACCAGGGCAGCCGGCTCTGGGCCCCGGTCTGCGATCGGTGATGGCGGACCTGGGCAGCCGCCTGCCCCTGTCCGCGATCGGTGATGGCGGACCAGGGCAGCCGGCTCTGGGCCCCGGTCTGCGATCGGTGATGGCGGACCTGGGCAGCCGGCTGCGGGCCTTAACCCTCGCCGCCTGCCACGGTCCGCGATCGGTGATGGCGGACCAGGGCAGCCGGCTCTGGGCCCCGGTCTGCGATAGGTGATGGCGGACCTGGGCAGCCGGCTCTGGGCCCCGGTCTGCGATCGGTGATGGCGGACCTGGGCAGCCGGCTCTGGGCCCCGGTCTGCGATCGGTGATGGCGGACCTGGGCAGCCGGCTGCGGGCCTTAACCCACGCCGCCTGCCACGGTCCGCGATCGGTGATGGCGGACCTGGGCAGCCGGCTGCGGGCCTTAACCCACGCCGCCTGCCCGGGTCCGCGATCGGTGATGGCGGACCTGGGCAGCCGGCTGCGGGCCTTAACCCACGCCGCCTGCCCCGGTCCGCGATCGGTGATGGCGGACCTGGGCAGCCGGCTGCGGGCCTTAACCCACGCCGCCTGCCCGGTCTGCGATCGGTGATGGCGGACCTGGGCAGCCGCCTGCCCCGGTCCGCGATCGGTGATGGCGGACCGGGGCAGCCGGCTGCGGGCCTTAACCCACGCCGCCTGCCCGGGTCCGCGATCGGTGATGGCGGACCTGGGCAGCCGGCTCTGGGCCCCGGTCTGCGATCGGTGATGGCGGACCTGGGCAGCTGGCTGCGGGCCTTAACCCACGCCGCCTGCCCCGGTCTGCGATCGGTGATGGCGGACCTGGGCAGCCGCCTGCCCCGTCCGCGATTGGTGATGGACCTGGTTAGGCAGTTGCCCTGGTCCGTGATCCCTGATCGTGGACCTGGGCAGCCGGCTGCGGGGTTAACTGCCTGCCCCGGTCCACCATCATGTCTTGGATCTCACTGGCATGGGTGCTTCCCTCTCCCCGCCATCTTTGCTGGTTTAACGTGTATATTTGCTTCTGATGGGCTGGTGGGCGTGGCTAGTGGCCGTGGCTGGTGGGCGTGGCTTATGGGTGTAGCGAAGGTGCGGTCAATTTGCATATTACTGTTTTATTAGATAAGATACTTTTAAATCAACCTTAGAACTTTAAAATTCAATTTAATACAGTAAATTCACAAATCAGAGCAAACTGAAACCTTCATTTATACAAACAGAGGAATTTTTATCATCTAAGTGGGCTGATTCCCTCTCTGAAGGAGAACAAAGGGCTCTGAAAAAGGTGTCTCAGCAGCTGCTAAAGACCTCTGTATTCCGCCACAGCAGGTCCGCCCTATCTTTAAATAAATTAAACAGCAGAAAGAGATAACAAATATTTTCACATTTATATTTATATATCAAACAGTCCGAGTTTTTGACTCCTACTAGATATTTACCAGAGTTTAAACAGACACCTGATTAATTTGCCTGAGGACGCTCTATGGCCTTCGGCGGGGGGGGGGGGGGGGGGGATTAAGCTCCCCTTTCCACTCACTTGGAGTGGACTGAGTCTGTCCCATAATGTCCGTCAAGAGAGTCCACAAAACAAAACAAAAACAAATCAACACACACAAACAGAGGATCCTTAAGAAAATCCTTCCAACGCGAGTCCGTTGGAGCAGAACCAGAAGCGTGGACGACGGCCTCACGCCGACCGGTGGGAGTGACCCACCTCGTCCCAGAAACTGAGGGGCATACACATCCCTCCTGAAAGAGGATCGAGACGTCTCCCGATGCCTCTAGCCCGTGGTCCTCCAGCACGTCTGCCTAGACCGCTTCGGGCACTGCCAGAAATTCAGATTTGAGCTCACACAAGGGACAAAAGACAGACACCTACCGTGGCCAGTCAGGTTCTCCGGGTTTGGGGGTCCCTCGGAGGGCTTGGGGATCCCGGATGCGCCCCCAAATGTAATGCCCAGTGTTCAGAATCCCCAAAAACCCCCCAGGAAGGAGCCAAGACCCGCTGTAACTGCAAGAGAACCTTTATTCGTGCTAGCACGAGCTCTCATCTCCAGCGCTCACCGGGGACCAAGAGAAATTCTCTTGCCAACACAAAGGCTTTAAGGGGGTCTCAAGCAGTGGGCAGGGAGAGTGTTTATGATTGGTCAGGGGTAGGGTGAGGGGTCCAGTTACACAAAGGCACACTGGGCAGCTTGCTTAAGGTGGACTGAGTCCACCTCTCTACATTCCTATTGGCAGGTTCATGCAATTGTTACATTCTCGCGGTTTTCTAAGAAAAAGGAGTTATATACATAGTTACACAGGGTGGAGGGTACAGTACATTTTGTGCTGTCCTGCTCTGCCCTTTCAGTTTCAAGATGCACTCACCACTAGATCTGTATCAATCATAGACACACAATATTATGAACCATCAACTACAACATATGAAATCACTAACAAATCCTCTTATTCTCAACCCATTCAAAGCATAGATCCCTTTGTTACTCATGAAAACCTGACATGCATACAAAGAGCAAATCTTAATGTCATTGCCTTTATGGAAAGATTAATCTGTTTCTGGTACATGGGCGAGGAAGGAACAGAATTTGAGAATTATGACTCTTATGACTTATGAGTCCAAGGATAAAAACAACTATGAGAATAAGGATGTCTCCCCAGATGACTCCTCAAATGCTTCCCCCACATCCATAGTAACACCAATACTCAACAGACATCCATTCTTTTCACCACCTACTAATAACCCAATTCTTCCATTAGGATTCAATAGGACAAAATATTTTAACATGACTCATGTAGTCACAGAAAATGGTATTACATATTATCAATACTATCTCGCAGGCTTTCACAACTTTCCAATTTTTGGCAACTTCTGCATTGACTCATGTATCATGCCTCAAGAGTCACCGACACATCACCTCTCACAACACCACTGGAAGATGCTATAAACCCTCATGAATTCTTAACCTCAGACCAAAATTTCTGGCCATACAGACATATTCCACAAGTTCTTACAGATCTCATTACACCACCTGTATTTGAAAATTTCAACAATCCTTTACTTCAAATTAATAACAACCCTAAATTTGGTAAAATAGCTTGCATATGCTTCATTGCATTTATCCTAAATGGCACCCAGTCCAACGCAGAAAATTTAAACAGAAAATAAAAGATGACTTGGATTTAATTCTTGGAGCAAACATTAATCTAACAAACACACGCAGCCTTTCAGGAACCCTATCACAGGATACCAACAATACATGCTCCACTATATGGATGGCAAATGGAACAAATTATACCTACACTCTTACTCACCCATTACAAACCACACTGTATTACCCATCACGGAGTTTTACTACACACAACTCTCTTTTGCTGACTGCCTTACAAAAAACCCTCTTCAACCCTGTGTTATTCATAGAGGATGTTATAACAGCACAGTATGCCTTAGAACATACCACTATCAACCAGTATTCTCTTAAGGCATCACCAATCCTCAACCTTCTACATCCCCACCACCACCAATTATAACCCAAACAAGCAACCCAATCAGAATTATTTACAGACCTATAATCCACTCTACAACTATTATATTTACAAAACAAGATTTTCTAGTAACTATCATTCCCCAATGTGCACCCTTAAGAAATAAACTCCAAGTTAACCTTCTATCACTGCCATCTATTGGACAAACAAACCACAGACACTTGTTTCAATTTGGACTCACTATTGCAGCCCTTTCTCTCATGGTCTCTATAGCTAAGACTGTAAAAATTGCAGAAATATCTTTAAACCTACAAAAATACACCAAAATTCAAAACTCTAGATATAATGAAGTCTTAAACCTTATATCTAGAAATTTCAATAAGGCCTATGAATTAACAATCCAAACCCAACAACAACTAAAACTACTCTCAGCCACAGTACAAATCATGGATGACAACATCCGCCAGCTTCATGTAGACCTTCAGGATCTCAATACCAGGTTCTCAGACTTCCAACTACTTTACTCCTGCCAAAAAACCCAAAATTTCCTTACCAATATGTGGGAGCCCCTTTCACATCCCACATATTTCAGGGTTCCTGTTCAGGGTCCAGTTTCTGGAGAAGGCCGCAAACAAAATGAAAAGAGACTGGAAAAGAGTTAATTTGGGAAAATGGAGGGCCAGGCGGGAGTCCACCTCTAGGGGGAGGACTACCACTGCTCTGGCCTTTGCTATCCCTTTTAATGAGGTTATGAGATACACCCATATCCTTTAGGCAGGAAATTCCAATAATAGACAATTAGCAAGAATTTACATATGACTAACAGGTGGAGATTGATTTAACTACCAATGTCTCAACTAAACAATGAGTGAGATCCGTGTCACCGTCACCGACCTGGCCGAGCTGCCCAGTGAGATCCTCAGGGCCCCAGAGGCCGCCGACACCGACTTGGAGGATTTTTAGGAATTATCGTCTTACATTCAAGTCCTTTAGCCATTTTGAGAGAGGAAAACCAAGAAGGCGGCAAAGTTAAACAAATGAACTGCGCCGCGCACAGCAATTTCAAAAATACAACTGGAGGACAGAGCATCTGCCACCCAGAACCACAGGAGAGCTGGCTGAATGGTGGATTTGCAGCTAAGAGGGAAGAGGAAAGAGTGAACTCGGAGGGGATAAGGTGCGGAGGCGCGTGGGTCGGGCTGGTGGCAAGGGAAGGGTCGTGTGGCTTTTTTTCCAACCCTAGGGGAGATCAGCTCCCCATCATCCTGAAATCCAGCTTCTAGGCACGCGCGGGAGACCCAGACGCCTGCGGGAGAGGCTGGACTCTCGACCTTCGTGTCGGAGAGTGGGAGTAACTTCCTTGCAGAGGTGCGCCCAGCAATCAGTGTTTGCTGTGCTGGAGTGTGGAACGAAGGGGCTTAGAAACGTGGAAAGCAGAAAAAGCAGACTTGCAGCCATTGCGGTTCGCCATGCCATGACCTGGTGGTGCCCTGAGACCCCGCCCCGCCCTGAGACCCGCCCCGCCCTGGGACCCGCCCCACACATCTTGCAGGCCCACCTGGGCTCCAAACAGTGGCTTTTGCATGTGGGTGGCCTGCCCTGTGGCAGCTTGACCAGATAAACTGTGGTTCTAGTCGGACTGCTCCAGGGCCGCTCAGACAGGAGGAGGAAACTGCAGTTTTTGCTGTAATCCCTGCTGAGTGGCCTCAGGCAGTAGCTGACCTACACTCCATTGAAGACCCAGAAACGAGGGCATCTAGTGGTTGGTGTGAGATGACACCAGATTTCAACCACTCGCATAAGGGACACATTCAAGAGGCAGACTCAGTGAGGGCCAAAGCCTTGCTGCACCAAGACCCGGCCCATAAACGTGTCTCCTGCACAGCAACTCTTCCTTTATAGAAATAGAGGGTCCTCATGGCCAATTGGCCTGGAGGACAATTCCTCCCAGTGACACCAACAACAATCAAGACTTAACTATACAAAGGAGGACCAAGATGGAGGCATAGGGCGGAAGCCTGATTGTTGCCTACCACAACAGTTTTGAGACTACGATGGGAGAGCAGAGCAGACACTATCCAGAACCACCGGAGGGCTGACTGAGCAGATGCTCTACAACTAGAATAAAAGAGAGGGGTACGCAGGATGATGCTGATGCCGGTGACCCAAAGACCACACTTTAAGAACTACGGCTCAGGCGACACAATGGCGGCCTGGAACATGCTCGGCGCAGTTCCCCTGGAGGTCTCCGGCTGAGGGGACAGCTCCACTCGCTGCCGAGCACGGACAGACGAGCCCCTGGGAGACATGGGGTGGGAGACTCTGCGCTTGCTGACCTCCGAGTCCTTCAAGAATCTCAATGCCCCGGAAGCGGCCAGGTGCGCACGCTTGGCGACTGGCCACCGCTGCAGACCCAAGGGCCGACGCAGCGACACCGGACCAGCCCGCCGCCGCGCACCGGGCACACCAGAGCTTCGCCGAGCCTGCCGCCCAACAAGTTCTGCGGAAGCCGCCCTGGAGCTCTGAGAAAATGGCCGAAGGAATTGCTGAGAGGGAATTGACCAACAGGAATTGCAATCAAGAAGACGAAACCCTGCTGGGTCCCGGGTCCGGGTGAGGCCGCATGCCTCTGGGTCCGGGTGAGGCTGGGAACTGGGTCAGGGTGAGGCTGTGTCCCGGGTCCGGGCGAGGCCACATGCCCCTGGATCCGGGTAAGGCCGCACGCTCCTGGGTATGGGTGAGGCTGGGTCCAGGGTCCAGGTGGGGCCGCCCCCCTGGGTCCGGGTGAGGCTATGCGCCCCTAGGTTTGGGTGAGGCTGGATCCTGGGTCCGGGTGGGGCCGTGCACCACTGGATCCGGGTGAGGCCATGCGACCCTGGGTCCGGGTGAAGCTGGATCCTGGGTCTGGGTGAGGCCGTGAGCCCCTGGATCCAGGTGAGGCTGGGTCCCGGGTCTGGGTGAGGCTGCGCACCTGGGTCCAGGTGAGGCCACCCGCCCCCTTGGGTCCGGGTGAGGCCACATGCTCCTGAGTCTGGGTGAAGCCGTGCCCCTGGGTCCGGCTGAGATCAAACCAGAGGGAGTCGGACTTGCATTACCACCATTTGTCCACCATCCAGAGCTGAGAGGTCAGTGCCAACATGTACACATAAGGAACTGGTGGACATTGATATTGGGTCTCAGGAGAACTGTTGGTCCAGAAAGAAACTCACTACAGACTGATTCATTTGCCTGTCAGCATAACTATTATTGCTCGTCTCACATTCAGTTCTTAATAGTATATCTCTAGTGCCACATGATCTCGCTCATCTAGGGGGAAAGATGAACAACATAGACTGATGAACAAGAACAGAACCAGAAACAAGGAGGCATCGATTGGACTATCGGGCCTCAGAGGGAGGATAGGGGAGGGTGGGGGGAGGGGGGAGAGATCAACCAAAGGACTTGTGTGCATGCATATGAGCCTAACCAATGGTCAAGTTCAACATGGGGTTGGGGCATCCGTGGGGAGGGGTGTGGGATGGGAATGGGAGGATGAGGACAAATGTGTGACGCCTTAATCAATAAAGAAATTAAAAAAAAATGAGTGAATAGCTCCGACCATTCAGAGCAATTAAGGTTGACCAGCTTTCTGGATTCCCTTTTCACATTTAACTACTAGTGACAATGTTCGGTTTCTGGCACCAATGCTCTTAAAGACATTCATAGCCTCTTGCTTATGGGACATGGCTTCAACCCAACTTGCAGTGATTCAACTGCTATGGTTGATTTCTCTAAACCTGTTGGCTGTGATTTATTCTCTTGCCAACTCACTATTCTTTCTACAATAGGTGGCGAACACCTAGTTGGATACTCTACCCTAAATCTCCCCACACTCTTACCTAATGGTACCTGGGCTAAACCCGACTCCGACCTACTTTATGCTGAACCTTACTTCTTCCCCCGAAACTCCCTTGTTGAATTCACACCTAATATCTACATTGCTGCCAACCCACTTCAACTATCACTCTTCTCGGTACCCATGCAACCCTATACCCCAGAACTTATATATAACTTAGACCATTTTTATTTCCTTACCTGCTTTGTGAATATTACATATTATGACCACACCTCTAATTCTGACTTTCCTCTTGATTCTTCTAATAACTGCACCCTTCTTCCTCACACTATGAATATTACCTATCTTAATGACACCCAATATTCCTCCTTTGTTGAAAGAACTTTCCTATATTTTCATCCCTCTGTACCTATCCAATTTTCTATCTCCCCGAAGCATTACACTGCCTCCTTTTCCATTAATAACACCATTTCTAAGTTAAGAGAACTCCAGAAACACTCTGATGACACCATCAAGAAACTTGGAGCAACATCAAAAGCCATCAACCACCTTTTCCTGATACCCAACAGCATGACCCTCAACACAGCTGCAGACCTGGCTGACCTGGATCAATACTGTGACTTTGGGACCACCATCGTTTCTCTCTGGAGGACTGTGCCTCCTAAGAGGAAGGGTGACTTCGCTATCTCTGGAAGTTGGCTTAAGAGCCTAACACCCACAGCCCCAGGTCACTTTCTGCTCACAGACTATTTAATCCCCGGTGGAGAGGGTGACCGCCAGCACTACTTTAAGACAATCATGGGCGTACCTTGTACTCCTCACTGGAATATTTTTAATCCCATCTATTACATCCAAAAAGGATGGAACTCCCTTACCTATGCTTGGCAAACAGCTAAAACCATTTTATTTCTCTTAGCCATTACCTACCTCATCTCCCTCTTCATTAGACTATCCCTCTTGAAAGAATAAATTAAATTAATTTTGGCCCCCTCGGATCCCCCTCCATATATGTTCCTCGGTGACCACCGGGTGGAATGTTATAATAATGTAACCCTTCTAATGTATGAAATATTGTGTGAAATGTTTGCTGTATGGAAACCCCAATACTCTGTAACTTCCAAAATTAATGAACACCCCACATCTTGATGTAAAAGCTCTGAGCCCTTAAAGTATAAATGCCCTGCTCCTAGCATAAGGCACACCGTCTGACCCACACTGATAAGGACACAACTTGTTTACATTGGTCTATAAAACCCCGGGACCATGTTCAGTTGTGGTCTCCTGCCCGATAAGAGGAGGACTCCACGTCGCTCTGAGAGACAAGCCCCTGATTGCTCTGCTGTGTGAGCCTGAACCAACTGTGGCCGCCTGCCTGTCTCTGTTTTCATCATCTGTCCTTCAGTGTGCATTGCCGGGTGGCCTTTGCTGGAGCCTAGGACCCACTAGGAATAGGTAAATAAACCCTGTGTGATTGCATACTAATTCTGTCTTGTGTGTCATGTGTTCTGGTTCGGCTCAGCTGTCTAGACATTGAAGTACCAGGGGATAGGCCATTATTGCTGACTCCTGGTCACCTGCGTTTGTCCCACTAAGTCTAGACAGATAATCAATTAATTGGGGCATAATTGGGACAAAAGGCTAGTAGAGCCAGTCCCAAGAATTCACAAATTCCCCAACTTTCTGAGGTCCATACTCTGGAAGGCAGGGAGAAGGTACCTAGCCTCAGGGAAGGGCATTCCCCATGAATTAAGCAAAAAGCTGGCCCTCAGGGCGGGGTAACTATAGGAATTTGCTCCCAGTATGGAAAGGATTTTCAGGGCCTCAACACTGCTTATTCCCGGATTTCAAAGTCCAGAGGCAGGGGTGTCTATGTGGCAGGTCAGTCCAGAATAAGATGCTCCTATGTTGGGGAGCATGGGGCATCCCTGAGTTCATGTACGCCCATGATTGTCTTAAAGTAGTGCTGGTGGTCACTCTCTCCACCAGGGATTAAGTAGTCTGTGAGCAGAAAGTGACCTGGGGCTGTGGTTGTTAGGCCCTTAAGCCAACTTCCAGAGATAGTGAAGTCACCCTTCTTCTTAGGAGCTAAGTAACTGGCCAGTGTGGCTCATTGGTAAGGCATACAAGGGCCTGGGGAACAGCCGGAAACAGTCACGTGAACAAGGTTTAGGGCCTGGTAACCAGCTTAAAGTGTTCATATCATCATTTGGCGGGGGGGCAGGTGGAGAGTCAGAAGTGCTGAGGTAACCAAGGATATGTTCTGGCCCAAGTGAACAGCTGGAAGTACTCTGGTGGACAAGGGCTTGGGAACTGGGGACCAGCCAGAAGTGCTGACATCATCAAGAAGGAGGGGCCATATGGACAACCAGAAGTGATCAGGTGGTTAATGGTTTGGGGCCAGGGGACCTGCTGGGAGTGCTGACATCATCAAGATTAGGACTAGGGTTAGGGTTAGGTTTATGGTTAGGTTTATGGTTAGGGTTAGGTGTAGGGGTAGAGTTAGGGCTAAGTTTAGGGTTAGGGCTAAGGTTAGGGTCAGGTTTACGGGTAGCATTAAGGTTAGGGTTATGGTATATAAACATTTGGAATTCACAATGAATGAACTGGAATCACTTGACAAAAGTGAATCTAACACTGAGAATTCACAATGATAGACTAGGGAAATATTTAGCAATTTGCTTTAATAACAAGGAATACATGCTCACAGAGCCTAAATATATGAAGGAAACTGTTTAGTCACTGGGAAATCATGTTCAAAGACCTGAGAACTTAGTTGGATATTGGTTACATTTATAATTTAGTCTAAATGACTTGGTGTTTTTCAAAGAAGTTTGGTTAAACACTTAAACATTCCACTTCATAGAGCTCAGATACTTGTATGAAAATGTTAAAACTATCACAGCTAAAAATGACAGACCAGGGAAATGTCTAAGAATGTGTCTGAGACACTTGGAATACATTATTAGTCCTTAATATCTCTAGTGCAGTGTTGAAATACAGAGATTTATATTCAGAGAGCTGTGAAAGGTAGGGTAGTCTTTAAAATAATAGTAATTCATGTCTAAAGAGCTGGTATTTATGGAAAAACGCTGAATTAACACTTGGAATTCACAATGAATGAGCTTGAAACACAGGCAAAAAGTGAATCAAACACTGAAAACTCACAATGATACACTAGGGTAATATCTATGAATGTGCTTGAAACACTAGGAATACATGTTCAAAGAACTTCATTATCTGAAGGAAACTTTTCACTGGGAAATCGTGTTCAAAGAGCTGAGAACTGACTTGTATACTGGTTACAATTATATTTTAGGCTAAATGAGTTGGTGTTTTTGAAGAAGGTTGGTTAAACACTTAAACATTCTATTTCATGGGGCTCCGATAACTGTATGAAAATGTTAAAACTCTCACAGCTAAAAATGACACACCAGGTAAATGTCTAGGAATGTGTCTGAGATACTTGCAATACGTTTGTAGAACCTTCATACCTCTAGTGCACTGTTGAAATACTGAGAATTTGCATTACAAGTGCTGTCAAAGGTAGGATAGTCTTTAAAATAGTAATCATTCATGTTAAAAGAGCTAGTATATATGGAAAATGCTGTATAAACACTTGTAATTCATAATCAATGAGCTTGAAACACTGTACAAAAGTCAAAAGAGCTGGTATATAAGGAAAAACGCTGTATAAACACTTGGAATTCACAATCAATGAGCCTGAATGATTGGAAAATGTCCATCTTACACCGAGAGTTCACTATGATAGACTTGGGAAATATTTAGGAATGTCCTTAAAACACTAGGTATACCTGTTCATAAACCTGTAATATCTGATGGACACTGTTTATTCACTGGGAAATAGTGTTCAAAGAGTAGAGAACTGATTTGGATACTGGTTACATTTATAAATCAGTCTCAATGAGTTGGCATTTTTGAAAGAAGGTTGGTTAATTTCAAACGTTCATTTTCGTAGTGCTCAGGAACCTTAAAAAGTTATTTTCATACAGCTGATATGACAGTTTAGGGTTAGGGCTAGGGTTAGGATTAGGATTAGGGTTAGAGCTAGGACTTGGCTAAATTTAGGGCTAGGGTTAGGGTTAGGGTTAGTGTTAGGGTTAGGGCTAGGGTTAGGGTTGGGGTTAGGATTAGTGTTAGGGCTAGGGCTAGGGATAGGGTTAGTGTTAGGGTTAGGTTTAAGGTTAGGATTATGATGTATATACATTTGGAATTCACAATGATTATGCTTGAATCAGTGGAGAAAAGCGAATCTAATACTGAAAATTCTCAATGATAGACAAGGGAAATATTTATGAATGTGCTTTATATGCTAGGAGTATTGTTCAAAGAGCTTTAATATCTGAAGGAAACTGTTAATCACTGGGAAATCATGTTGAAAGTGTTGAGAACTGCATTGGATACTGGTTACATTTATAATTTAGTCTAAATGAGTTGGTGTTTTTGATAAAAGGTTGGTTAAACATTTAAACATTCATTTTCATAGTGCTTAGATACTTTAAAAATATATTTTCATAAAGATGATGTGAAAGTTTAGGGCAGGGGTCCTCAAATTTTTTAAACAGGGGGCCAGTTCACTGTTGCTCAGACTGTTGGCGGGCCAGACTATAGTTTTAAAAAAACTATGAACAAATTCCTATGCACACTGCATATATCTTATTCTGAAGTAAAAAAACAAAATGGCAAAAACACCCGCATGTGGCCTGCGGGCCATAGTTTGAGGACGCCTGGTTTAGGGTCAGGGTTAGGGTTAGGGTTAAGGGGAGGGTTAGGGCTAGGGTTAGGGCTAGGGTTAGGGCTAGTATTAAGGTTAGGGTTAGGTCTAAGGTTAGGGTTAGGGTTAGTGCTGTAGATAGGGCTAGGGTTAAGGCTATGGTTAGGGTTAGGGCTAGGGTTATGGTTATGGTTAGGACTAGGGCTATGGCTAGGATTAGGGATAGGTTTAGGGTTAGGGTTAGCGTTAAGGCTGGGTTAGGGCTAGGGTTAGGGCTAGTATTAGGATTAAGGTTACGGTTAGGGTTATGCCTAGTGTTAGTGTTGGTGTTAGGGTTAGGGTTAGGGACAGGGCTAGGGCTAGGGTATGGTTTAGGGTTAGGGTTTGAGTTCGGGTTAGGGCTAAGGCTAGGGTAATGGCTAGAGTTATGGTTAGAGTTAGGGTTAGGGTTAAGGCTAGGGTTGGGACAAGGGTTATGTCTAGTATTAGGATTAGGGTTAGGGTTAGGACTAGGGTTAGACTTAAGGTTAGGGTTAGGGTTAGGGTTAGGGTTAGGATTAGGCCTGGTATTAGGGTTAGAGTTACAGCTAGGGTTAGGGCTAGTATTAGAGTTAGTGTTAAGACTAGGGCTAGGGCTACGTTAGGTTTAGGGTTCAGGGCAGGGCTAGGGCCAGTATTAGGATTTGGGTTGGTATTAGGGTTAGGGCTATCGTTAGGGTTGGGGTTAGGGTTAGTGTTAGTTTTTGGGTTAGGGTGAGGGTTAGGGTTAGGTTTAAGGTTAGGGCTAGGGTTAGGGATAGGGGTAGGTTAAGGTTATGTTTAGGGTTAGGGAAAGGGTAGGGATAGGGTTAGGACTAGGTCAAGGGTTAAGTTTATGGTTAGGGTTAGGTGTAGGGGTAGAGTTAGGATAAGCTTAGGGTTAAGGTTAGTCCTAAGGTTAGGGTTGGGTTTAGGAATAGCTCTAAGGTTAGGGTTATGGTGTATTAACATTTGGAATTCACAATGCATGAGCTGGAATCACTTGACAAAAGTGAATGTAACCCTGAGAATTCACAATGATAGACTAGGGAAATATTTAGCAATTTGCTTGAAACACTAGGAATACATGTTCATGTAGCCTAAATATATGAAGGAAACTGTTTAGCCATTGGGAAATTGTGTTCAAAGAGCTGAGAACTCAGTTGGATAATGGTTACATTTATAATTTAGTCTAAATGGCTTGGTGTTTTTGAAAGAAGTTTGATTAAACACTTAAACATTCTACTTCATAGGGCTCAGATACCTGTATGAAAATGTTATAACTCTCACAGCTAAAAATGACAGACCAGGGAAATGTCTATGATTGTGTTGGAGATGTTGGAGACCTTGTGTAAGCTGATGCAGTATCCTCTGACTTGTTTTGATCGAACTTGTTTTGATGACACATTCCTATTGTCAGCAAATGAGCAGAATAGAGAGACCTTTCATAGTTTATCAAAAGTCTGTAAATATTTACCAAGAACTTGTCCTCCTGCTTTATCTTAGAGATTAAGAAGAACAGAGAGTACATTCCTCTTTGTTGACCTCCTATTCAGTATTTGTGTATAAAAGGCATTACCTGGTTAATAAAGCTAGCTGCAGTAGCTCTATGGCTTGCAGAGTCGCAGTTGGTCGATGACATACCTGCAGACTCCTCCTGAACCAGCTGTCCTGTCTTTCTTTTCTCAATTCCCACCTCCCTACCTCAGCCCGGTTCAACCTGTCAGGCTGGTCCCTGACACTGAGACACTTGGAATACGCTTGTAGTCCTAAATTCCTGTAGTACCCTGCTGAAATACTGAGAATTTGTATTTCTAGAGCTGTGAAAGGTAGGATAGTCTTTAAAATAGTAATCACTCACGTTAAAAGAGCTGGTATAAATGAAAAAACGCTGTATAAACACTTGGAATTCACAATGAAGGAGCTTGAAACACTGTACAAAAGTGAAAAGAGCTGGTATATATGGAAAAACACTGTATAACCACTTGGAATTCACAATGAATGAGCCTGAATCATTGGAAAAAGTCAACCCAACACTAAGAATTCACAATGATAGACTAGGGAAATATTTAGGCATGTACTTGAAACATTAGGTATACCTGTTTACAGAGTCTTAATATCTGATTGACACTTTTTAATCAGTGATAAATCATGTTCAAAGAGTAGAGAACTGTGTTGGATTTATAACTGAGTCTCAATAAGTTGGCCTCTTTGAAAGAAGTTTGGTTAAACATGTAAAGATTAATTTTCATTGGGCTCAGATACTATAGGATGTTATTTTCATACAGCTGATATGATAGTGTAGGGTTAGGGTTAGGGTTACGGTTAGGACTAGGCTATAGATAGCATTAGGGCTAAGTTTAGGTTTAGGGTTAGGGTTAAGGCTAGGGTTAGGCTAGGTTTAGGGCTAGTATTACGATTAAGGTTAGGGTTAGTGTTAGGTCTAGGGTTTGGGTTATGGTTAGGGCTAGAGTTAGGTTAGTGTTAGGGTTAGGGCTAGGGCTAGCATAATGGCTAGGGTAAGGGTTAGAGTTTGGGTTAGGGTTAAGTGTAGGGTTTGGGACTATGGTTAAGGCTACTATTAGGGTTAGGGTTAGGCCTAGGGTAGGGTTAGGTTTAGGGTTAGGATTAAGGCTAATGTTAGGTTTGGGGTTGGGGTTGGAGTTGGGGTCAGGGTAGGGCTAGGGATAGTGCTAGGGTTAGGTTTAGGATTTGGTTTAGTGTTAGGGCTTGGTTGAGGGCTAGGTTTAGGGCTGGTATTATGGTTCGGGTTAGGGTTCGGTTTAGGGCTTGGGTTAGGATTAAGGTTAGGATTAAGGCTAGGGTTAGGACTCCGGTTAGTGCTAGTATTAGGATTAGTGTTAGGGTTAGGATTAGGACGAGGGTTAGGGATAGGGTTATGATTAGGCTTATGGCTATGGTTAGGACTAGGGTAAGGGCTAATATTAGGTTTAGGGTTAAGGTTAGGGTTAGCGCTAGGGTTAGGGTTATGGTAAAGGCTAGGGTTAGGACTATTATTAGGGTTAGGGTTAGGCATAGGGATTGGGATAGGGTTAGGTTTTGGGCTAGGGTTAGAGCTAGGTTTAGGTTTAGGGTTTGGGTTATGGTTAGGGCTATGGACAGGGCTATGGTTACCTTAAGGCTAGGGTTAGTGCTCCGGTTAGGGTTAGGAGTAGGGTTAGGGTTAGGGCTAGGGTAATGTTTAGGGTTAGGTCTAGGATTAGGGCTTTGGTTAGGGTTAGGGGTAGGGTTAAGGTTTGGTTTAGGGTTAGGGCTAGGGCTAGTGCTAGGTTTAGGCCTAGGATTAGAGTTAGGGTTAGAGCTATGGCTAGGGTTAGGGTTCGGGTTAGGGGTACAGCTAGGCGTAGGGCTTGGGTTAGATTAGGTTTAGGTTAGGGTTACGGCTAGGTTTAGGATTAGGGTTAGGGCTAGGGTTAGTGTTACGTTTTGCATTAGGGCTAGGGTTAGGTTTATGGTTAGGATTAGGTTTAGGTCTAGTGTTAGGTGTAGGTTTAGGGTTACGGTTAGGGTTATGGTTAGAGTTAAGATTATGTTAGGGTAAGTGTTAGGGTTAGTGCTTAGTTTAGGGCTAGATTTGGTGCTAAGGTTAGTGCTAGTATTAGGGTTAGGGTTAGTTTTAGGGTTAGGACTAGGGTTGGTGTTAGGGTTAAGGTTGGGGTTAGTGCTAAGGTTAGGGTTAGGGTTAGGACTAGGTTTAGGGTTAGGGTTATGGTCAGGGTAATGGGTAGTGTTAGGGTTAGGGTTAGAGTTGGGAATAGGAATAGCATTAGGGTTAGGTTTAGGGTTAGGGCTAGGACTAGTGTTACGGTAAGATTTAAGGGTAGAGTTAAGTTTAGGGTTATGGTGTATAAACATTTGGAATTCACAATGAATAAGCGTGAATCACTGTACAAAAGTGAATCTGACACTCGGAATTCTGAATGCTAGACTAGGGAAATATTTAGCAATACGCTTGAAACACTAGAAATACATGTTCATAGAGCCTTAATATTTTAAGCTAACTATTTAGTCACTGGGAAATCATGTTCAAAGAGCTGAGATTTGTGTTGGATACTGGTTATATTTATTATTTAATCTAAATGACTTTGTGTTTTTGAAAGAAGTTTTGTTAAATACTTAAACTTTCTATTTTATATGGCTCAGTTACTTATGAAAATGTTAAAACTCTCACAGCTAAATATGATTGACCAGGGAAATGTCTAGGAATGTGTCTGAGATACCTGGATTATGTTTGTAGTACTTAATATCTCTAGTTCAGTGTTGAAATACTGAGAATTTGTATTCAAAAAGCTGTGAAAGCTAGTATAGTCTTTAAAATAGTAATAATTCAGGTATAGACAGTTGGTTTATATGGAAAAACGTTGTATGAACACTTGGAATTAATAATGAATGGGTTTGAAACACTGTTTAAAAGTGAATTAAACACTGAAAATTCACAATGATACACTAGGGTGATATCTATGAAGGTGCTTGAAATACTAGGTATACATTTGCATTCCAATAGCTGTGGAAGGTAAGATAATCTTTGAAATAGTAATCATTCATGTTAAAAGAGCTGGTATATATGGAAAAATGCTGTATAAACCCTTGGAATTCACAATGAATGAGGCTGAGTCATTCGAAAAAATTCAATACAACACTGAGAATTCACAACTATAGACTAGAGAAATATTTAGGAATATAATTTAAACACTAGGTATACCTGTTCAAAGAGCCTTAATATCTGATGGACACTGTTTAATCACTGGGACATCATTTTCAAAGAGTAGAGAACTGAATTGGATACTGGTTACATTTATATTCAGTATCAATGAGTTGGCATTTTTGAAAGAAGGTTGGGTAAACATTTAAATATTCATTTTCGTAGGGCTCAGATACTTTAAAACGTTATTTTCATACAGCTAATATGACAGTTTAAGGTTTGGGTTAGGGTTAGAGTTAGGGTTAGAGCTAGGATTGGCGCAAGCATTAGTGCTAGTATTAGAGTAAGGATTAGGGTTATGGCTAGGGTTAGAGCTAGGTTTACAGTTAGGATTAGGTTTAGGGCTGGAATTAGGAATAGGGCTAGGGGTAGGTCTAGGGTTAGTTTTAGGTTAGGGTTAGGGATAGGGTTAGGGTTAGTGTTAGAGCTAGGTTTAGGGCTAGGCTTAGGGTTAAGGTTAAGGTGAGCGATAGGGTTAAGGCTAGGGTTAGGGCTAGGGCGATGCCTATATTTAGGGTTAGAATTAGGGCTAGGCCAAAACCGGTTTGGCTCAGTGGATAGAGCGTCAGCCTGTGGACTCAAGGGTCCCAGGTTCGATTCCGGTCAAGGGCATGTACCTTGGTTGCGGGCACATCCCCGGTAGGGGGTGTGCAGGAGGCAGCTGATCGATGTTTCTCTCTCATCGATGTTTCTGACTCTCTATCCCTCTCTCTTCCTCTCTGTAAAAAATCAATAAAATATATTAAAAAAAAAGAAAGATTTAGAATTAGGGCTAGGGTTAGGGTTAGGATTAGGTTTAAGGTTAGGGTTATGGTGAATAAAAATTTGAAATTCACAATTAATGAGCTTGAATCACTTTACAAAAGTGAATGTAACACCGAGAATTCACAATGATAAACTAGGGAAATATTTAGGAATGTGCTTCATGCACTAGGAAAACATGTTCAAAGAGATTTAATATCTGAAGGACACAATTTTGTCACTGGGAAATCATGTTCAAAGAGCTGAGAAGTTAGTGCGATACTGTTTACACTTATTATTCCTGGCAAAATGAGTTGGTGGTTTTGGAAGAAAGTTGGGGACTCACTTAAAATTCATTTTCATAGAGCTATATAACAGTATGAATGTATTCAAAACTCTAAGAAATAAAAATGATAGGCTAGTGTTCAAAGTAGTAATAATGTACCTTTAAAGAGCTGATATGATACCTGTATTAAAATGTGAAAACTCTCAGTACTCAAAATAACAGACCAGTGGAATGTGTAAGAGTGTTTTTATAACACTTGGAAATGTTGTTAAACCTTAACATCCTTACTGCATGGTGAACTACTGATAATTTGTATTCAAAGTGCTGTGAAAGGTAGAATAGTCTTTAAAATGGTAATAATTCATATTTAAAGAGCTGGTATATATGTAAAAACACTATTTAAACACTTGGAATTCACAATGAATGAGCTTGAAACACTGGAAAAAAGTGAATGAAACTGTGAAAATTCACAATGATAACCTAGGGTAATATCTACGAACGTGCTCGAAACACTGGAAATATATTAACAAAGAGCCGTAATATCTGTAGGACACTGTTTAATGACAGGGAAATCGTGTTCAAAGATCAGAGAACCGAGTTGGATACTGATTACATTTATATTTCAGTGCCAATGAGTTGGCGTTTTTGAAAGAAGTTTGGTTAAGCATTTAAACTGGAAGTGCTGACATCATCAAGAGCGAGGGGCCATGCGGACAGGCTGAAGTGCTCAGGTAGTTAATGGTTTGGGGCCAGGGAACCTGCTTGGAGTGCTGAAGGTATGAAGGGGGAGGGGCACGTGGATGGCCAGAAGTGCTCAGGTGGTTAATGCTTTGTATCCCGGGGAAATGCTGGGAGTGCTGACATTATCAAAGTTAGGAGTAGGGTTATCGATAGTGTTAGGGTTGGTGTAAGGGTTAGGGCTAGGGTTACAGCTAAAGTTACAGTTAGGGTTATGACTAGGGCTAGGATTAAGGCCAAGGTCAGGCTTAGGTTTAGGGCTAGGATTAGGGTTAGAGTTAGGGTTAGGTTTAGGGCTAGGGTTAGGTTAAGGATTAAGGTTAGGGTTAAAGTTAGGTTTAGTTTTAGTATTAAGGTTAGGGCTAGCTTTTGGGCTAAGGATAGGGTTAGGGTTAGGGCTAGGAGTAGGTTTACAGTTAGGGTTAGGGTTATGGTTAGTGTTAGGGTTAAGGCCAGGGTTTGGGCTAAGTTTAGGGCTAGATTTAGGGAGAGGTTAGGGTTAGGGCTAGGGTTAGGGTTAGGGTTTGGTTTAGGGTTAAGGTTAAGATTAGGGTTACGGTGTGTATTCATTTGGAATTCACAATGAATGAGATTGAATCACAGTACAAATTGAAAAGAGTTGCTATATATGGAAAAAAGCTGTAAAAACACTTGTAATTCACAATGAATAAGCTTGAATCACTGGACAAAAGTGAATCAAGTACTGAGAATTCACAATGATAGACTAAGGAAATATTTAGGAATGTGCTTCATATACTAGGAATACATTTTCAAACAGCATTAATATCTGAAGGACACAATTTTGTCACTCGGAAACTGTGTTTAAAGAGCTGAGAACTGAGTGCAATACTGTTTACATTTATTATTCTGTTAAAATGAGTTGGTGTCTTTGAATGAAAGTTGGTTATATACTAAAAAGTTTATTTTCATAGACTTGATATAACACTATGAATGTATTTAAAACTCTTACGAATCAAAATGATCGTTAGTCTAGTGTTCAAAGTAGTAATAATTTAGGTTTAAAGAGCTGCTATATATGGAAAAAGGCTGTAGAAACCTTTGGAATTTACAATGCATGAGCTTGAATCCCTGGATAAAAGTGAATTACTAAATGAGAATTCACAGTGATAGACTAGGGAAATATTTAAAAATGTACTTCACATACTAGGAGTACATGTTCAAAGAGCTTTAATATCTGAAGGAAACTATTAAGTCAATGGGATATTGTGTTCAAAGAACTGAGAACTGGGGTTCATACTGGTTATATTTAAAATTTAGTCTAAATGAGTTGGCGTTTTTGAAAGAAGTTTGGTTAAACATTTAAACATTCATTTTCATAGGGTCCAGATACCTGTATGAAAATGTGAAAACTCTCATAGCTAAAAATGACAGACCAGGGAAATGTCTAGGAATGTATCTGAAACACTTGGGATACGTTTGTAGAACATTAATACATCTAGAGCACTATTGAAATACAGACAATTGGTATTCCAAGAGCTGTGAAAGGTAGGATAGTTTTTAAAATAGTAATCACTGACGTTAGAACAGCTGGTATATATAGAAAAATGCTGTATAAACACATGGAATTCACAATGTAGCAGCTTGAAACACTGAACAAAAGTGAAAAGATCTGGTGTATATGTAAAAAGGCTGTAAAAACACGTGGAATTCACAATGAATGAGTCTGAATCACTGCAGAAAAGGCAATCCAACACTGACAATTCACAATGACAGGCTAGGGAAAGGATTAGGACTAGGGCTAAGGTTAGGGTTAGGGTTAAGGTTCAGGCAAGGGTTAGGACTAGGGCTAGGTTTAGAGTTAGGGTTAGTGATAGGGTTTGGGCTAGGATTAGGCCCGGGCTTGGACTAGGGTTAAGGTTAGGTTTAGGGGTAGGGCTAGTGTTAGGGTTAGGGTTAGGGTTAGGTTTAAGGCTATGGCTAAGGCTAGGGCTAGGTTTAGGGTTAGGGTTAGGTTTAGGGCTAGGGTTAGAGTTAGGTTCAGGGTTAAGGTTAGGGTTAAGGCTACAGCTAAGGCTAGGGTTAGGGCTAGGTTTAGGGTTGATATTAGGGCTAGGGATAGAGCTGGGTTAGTGTTAAGGCTAGGGTTAGGTCTAAGGTTAGGTTTAGGGTTAGGGCTAGTGTTATGTATAGGTTAAGTTTAGTTTTAAGCTTAGGGTTAGGGATAGGGCTAGCATTAGGGTTAGGGTTAGAGTTAAGCATAGGGTTATGTGGGAACCCCTTTCATGTCCCGCGTGGTTCAGAGTTCCGGTTCAGGGTTCTGGTTCTGGAGAAGGCTGCACACAAGTGAAAAGAGACTATAAAAGTATTAATTTGGCAATATTTGTGGTCAGGCAGGAGCCCAAGAGGACTACACACTGCTCTGGCCTTGCTATCCCTTTTATTAAGGTTATGAGATACACCCATATCCTTTAGGCAGGAAATTCCAATAATAGACAATTATCAAGAATTTACATACGACTAACAGGTGGAGGCTGCTTTAACCACCAATATCTCAACTAAACAATGAGTGATTATTTCCGACCATTCAGAGCAATTAAGGTTGACCAGCCTTCCAGGTTCCCTTTTCACATTTTGCTATTAGTGACAATGATCGGTTTCCTGCATCTCCCCCATTTCTTTCCTTTAAAAAATCTTGCATCTGCAGACCAGAAATCCTGGCTAATAATAGACAAATATGCAAATTGACCGCACTTTTGCCATGCCGAAGCCATGCCCATCAGCCAAGCCACGCCCACCAATCAATCAGGACAAGTATGCAAAATACCCCAACCAAGATGGTGGTTAATTTGCATATCAAGACAGTGTAGAAAGAAACCAAGAGCTGCAGAAGGGAGCAAAGCTCCGGAGAAGCAAGCAAGCTGGGGGGAGGAGTACAGGCGGGTCCGGGGGAGAAGGAAGGAGAGCAGGTGGGCTGGCGGAGAAGGTGGGGCGGGGGAGAAGGGAGGAGAGCAGGCGGGGGAGAAGGGAAAAAAGCAGGCGGGCTGGTGGAGAAGGGAGAAAAGCAGGTGGGCTGGCGGAGAAGGCAGGGCGGGGTAAAGTGCAGCAAGAAACCCTATTGCTGGAGTCTTCCTGCAACAGGAATGCTAGTAAACATATAAGAACTAAAAATGTTTGAGTCCCAATTTCAATGTCCAACAGTTTTGAGTCCCAGTTTCAATGTCCAACAGTTCCTTATGTGTATATGTCAGCAATGGTATCTGGATGGTGGACAAATGGTGGTAATGCAGATCTGACCCTCTCTGGTTTGGTCCTGGGCAACCTGCAGCAAAGCACAGCTGCTGACTAGTATAGCAAGGCATCCTCAGCATCTTCCATCTCTCGACTGTTTCTCCTCTTGTCTTCATGGCTGGAGCATTCCTGTCAATTCTTCTCTGTTGCAGGAATCCACATGGTCTTGGAGTTGTTTTCTGAAAATATACAAACATATTCTCGACCAAAAGTTAATAAAGGAATCTTTTCTATAAATTTTACTTGGGATCCTTTCTATTTTTTTTGCCCAAACGATTTTCCTTTGGCTATTTTTGACACAATGTGTGTTTTTCATGGGTGTCTTGCTGTTAGCATTACAAATGAAAATTAGTTTTCAAAGTAAAAAATTTCTAGATGTAATTTACTTTCAGGATATTTTTCCATACATAATATTTTTCCACTATCCCCCTTTTTTGATTTAATTACTAGGAGGCTTTTATAATGCAGTCTTAATAACTTTAAGTTTTAATTTTTTGCATGAAAATATGACTGCTTTAGGTTCATTGCAAGTTAAGTAATTTTACCATGAGATGAACTATAAAGAGAAATTTTAGTTGATACTTTAGGAACAGCTTTTTGTCCAGTACAATTAAATTTTCTTGAATATTCACTTGTTTCAATTAGCCAATTTAAATTAATCTGAAAAGGAGAGAAACCAAGATGGCGGCATAAGGTAAACACCTATACTGCCACCTCGCACAACAATTTTAAAACTGCAACTAGAAGACAGAGCAGACATCATCCAGAACCACTGGAAAGCTGGCTGAGTGGAAATTCTACAACTAGAAAGAAAGAGAAAAGAACACTGAGACTCAGGAACTGTGTGCGTGGAAAGGGCAGATGGCTTATGCACGCTGCATGGAGAGGGCAGGCAGCAAATTTGCGGCTAGCTTTCTCCTTCAGGAGGAAAACAAAACCTCCCGACTGTACTGAAATCCAGCTCTGGGTGACACTCTGGGAACCAGACTCATTCGGGGAGAAACTGAACTATCTGGCAGCAGGCGAAACTTGAGAGCAGCCTTCTCTCAGAGATGCGCGCAGCCATTGCTGCGGGACACTGAGAACCGGGCCCTCTTAGGGTGGGGCTGATGGGAAACCAAGGCTGCAGCGTGCAGAGAGGGCGGACAGCAAAAGCACAGCTAGCTTTCTCATTCGGGAGGAAAACAAAACCTCCTGACTGCACTGAAATCCAGCTCTGGGTGAGACTCTGGGAACCATACTCATTCGGGGAGAAACTGGACTGTATGGCAGAGGGCGAAACACAAGAGCAGCCTTCTCTCAGAACTGTGCACAGCCATTGCCACGGGACACTAAGGACAGGGCCCTCTTAGGGCGGGACTGATGGGAAACCAAGGCTGTCTGCTCACACCAGAGACTCCGCCCCATCCAAGCTGAGCACAGAAGTCCTCCCAGCGGAGACACTGCTGATCCTCACAGTGAATTGGCCTGGAGGTCAACTCCCCCCAGTGATACCAACAACAATCAAGGCTTAACTACAACAAGACTGCATGCACAGCCCACAAAGGGGTGCACCAAGAGTGTCCACCACAGGGAAGTGGGGAGGCTGAGCTACTGGGCCCTGCTAGAACACCTAGCACACAAAGCAACTCCATCAACTCAGGGAAGCAGCTAAAATGCGAAGACAAAGAGGCAGGCCACAATTGAAGGAAATGGAGGAAAGCAAAAGACTGGATATAGAGTTCAAAACCATGGTTATAAGGTTTTTCAAGAATTTCCTAGAAAAGGTAGATAAATTTAACGAGACCCTCAAGGATATGAAAAAGGATCAACTAGAAATTAAACATACACTGACTGAAATAAAGAATATTATACAGAGCCCTAACCGATTTGGCTCAGTGGATAGAGTGTCAGCCTGCGGACTGAAAGGTCCCAGGTTCGATTCTGGTCAAGGGTATGTACCTTGGTTGCGGGCACATCCCCAGTAGGAGGTGTGCAGGAGGCAGCTGATCAATGTTTCTAACTCTCTATTCCTCTCCCTTCTTCTCTGTAAAAAATCAATAAAATATATATATAAAAAAAGAATATTATACAGAGACCTAAAAGCAGATTAGAGGATCGCAAGAATCAAGCCAAAGATTTGGAATACCAAGAAGCAAAAAACACTCCTCCAGAAAGCAAAAAGAAAAAAAGAATCCAAAAAGTTGAAGATAGTGTAAGAAACCTCTGGGACAACTTCAAGCGTACCAACATCAGAATTATCAGTGTCCCAGAAGAAGGCAGAACAAGATGCTGAAAACCTATTTGAAGAAATAGTGACCAAAAACTTCCCCCACCTTGTGAAAGAAATAGACTTACAAGTCCAGGAAGCACACAGAACCCAAAACAAAAGGAATCCAAAGAGGACCACACCAAGACACATCATGATTAAAATTCCCAGAGCAAAAGACAAAGAGAGAATATTAAAAGCAGCAAGAGAAAAACAGTTAGTTACCTACAAGGGAGCACCCATACAATTATCAGCTTATTTCTCAACAGAAACTATACATGCCAGATGGGAATGGCAAGAAATATTCAAAGTGATAAATAGCAAGAAACTACAACCAAGATTACTCTACCCAGCAAAGCTATCATTCAGAATTGAAGGTCAGTTAAAGAGCTTCACATATAAGAAAAAGTTAAAGGAGTTCTTCACCGCCAAACCAGAATTATATGAAATGCTGAAATTTATTGTTTAAGAAGAGGAGGAAGAAGAAAAAGATAAAGATAAAAATTATGAACAACCAATACATATCTATCAACAAATGAATCTATCTAAAAACCAAAGGAATAAAAAATCTGATGAACAGTATTAACTGGTGAATATAATAGAATCAGGGGCATAGAAAGGGAGTGGAATAACAATTCTTGGGGGAAAAGGGGAGTGGGGGTGCGGGAAGAGACAGAACAAAAAGTGTATACCTATGGATGAGGACAGTGGCAGGGGGTAAGGGCAGAGGGTGGGGTAGGAACCTGGTGGAGGGGAGCTATGGGGGGAAAAAAGAGGAAGAAGTATAATAATCTGAACAATAAAGATTTATTAAATTAAAAAAAATAAATTAATCTGAAAACTTGATTACTATTTTACTGTCAAATTTAATACTCTAGTAACAATCTTAGTTTAACCTGTAAATATTAGTGGAAAGGATTTTTTGCATCCTTGATTAGGCTCTGAGCATTCCTGGTGCTAGGCTGGATTTAAGATATAGGGCAGCTGCTGTTGGCCAAGTCTCTGTCTGTTGCCTAGGTCCCGATCTAAGCTGGACAAGTCTCTGTTTGTTGCCTGGGTCCCGATCTGAGCTGGGCCTGGGAAGCACGAAGCAGCCATGGGGGCAGGAGACCTCCCTCAGAAGGGGCGAGGGTTCAGCCCCTGTAATGTTGCGGGAGGTGAGGATCTGTGCCCCACCTCTGTTGATTCCCAAGTTCTCTCCTGATGTCATCTCTGAGACTGTGCCTGTCATAGGTTGTTCCTTCCCTGAGGAATGTTACCTGTCTCTGGCTAACCAGCCATCCTCCATGGCCAAAAAGGGTGATGTGAGGTTCAGTTCTGTCTCCTTTGTAGCCTATGCCTCTGTGGCCTCCATGACCAGCACCTGCCTTAGGATCCCCTTGCCTGTTGGCAGGGCCCTGGCATTGATCACATATATTGGGGAATCCAGGTTTCTTCTCCAGGGAGGGCCCAGCTCACACCATTGGGCAAGAGACAGATCCATGGTACTAGTCACCATGAGGTTTCAACCTCAGCATGAACATAAAGCTCAGACAACAGCTGTAGGTGGGTCCCTCTTGGCAAAAAGGGCAAGAAGGGCCAATATAGAATGCTCAAGTGCTTTCCCAGGGGACCTTCCTCTCATGTCCTTTTTAAATTGGTGCCAAACATTCAAAGAATTAGTTTGAAAGTTTATTTGGGATAATTGTACCATATGCTGTTGTAAAATATCAAAAATTATAATGACATTGTAGAATAATATTATGTAAGGATATTCTTTGCTCTAGGCCATGGCAATTCAATTTCAAACTGGAAGAAATATTTAGTTACTGGAAGAAATATTTGACCTTCTTAGAGGCCAAAACCTTCATAATATTTAAAGTATATTTATTAATTTTTATTTGATAAGGCTTTCCATGCAATTTCAAGTATATTAGATCTGTTAAATTTAAAAAGATTTTCTTTATGAAGAGAGAATAAATTTCTTGTATTACTCTGGGCCCTTGGAGCTTTCCAAGAATCATCTCTGTTAATGCTTTGAAAATTTAACATGGAAAAAAAAATCAAATAAATATCTATATATGATTTAAATATTATAATACTTTTTATAATTATATTATGATATCAGATTTTAAACTAGTTTTTGCACAGAAAAATTTTGGTTGGGATCACATAATTAATCCTCTTTTTTAATTAGATCAATAATAAGCAACTTATTTTGAATTCCTAATTATTAGAGAAAACACATTTTATTTTCTCAAAAATAAGTTCTTATACTTTAGGGATTTAATTACCACGAGTATATAATTTCTCTCCATTTAATTTGCACTTTGAACTTGTAAAGCTGGCAAGTCAAATATTTAGCAATTGTCACTTCAAAATATCTAAACCTTTACCTTTATTATTTATATAATTAAGCAAACTTACAAAAAAACATGTTTTGCTGCCAAATGAGTTTGGAGGAAGTTTGCAGCCATTAAAATGCAAATTACCACATTCCTTAGCATACTGGGAGAGTGGGATTCCATATTGGATCTCCACCTGTCTCCCTTCCCCCACATCTTGCTTACTTCAGGGGAAGCATCAGCAACAGATCTGGCCACACATTTTTTCATGCTTGATAAAGACAGAACTCAAATTTTTTCTTTCTTTTTCACTTTCCAAAATAATAACTAGCACCCAATTTGGCAAAAATTTGCACTTCTCTGCAAGTTCTTTTATAATTTTTAAATGAAACCTTAAGTAATTTCATTGCGGTAGAGCAGATAGCCCTGCCCTCTCCTGCCACCTTTGAATTTCTCCACAGCAGAGGCCGTTTCAGCAGTGGAGTTTCACTTCTTATTACAGATTTTAAATTCCAAATACAAACTAAGATTTTAATTTGAACAAGAAACCACATTCTTTAAGCATGCAAACCAAAAGTCTATAATAAAGTTTACTTTATATTTATAACCTAATTCTTCCCCATTAGCCTGGCTGAAAAAGATGTTCCCAGCCTACTTACAGATCCGGTTTCTGCAGCTTGTCCATGGGCTTTTGAGTGTGGTGAACCTCCCTCACCTCTTTTCGGTGAATTTCCCACACCTTTTCTCTGTCTATTTTTTCCTTCCTTCGCTCTAGGTGAAAAATATCATCTCCTCCAGAAGTCCTCATTAGGCACCAGATGTGGGAACCCCTTTCACGTCCCGCATGGTTCAGGGTTCCGGTTCAGGTTTCGGGTTCTGGAGAAGGCTGCACACAAATGAAAAGAGTCTAGGAAAGTATTAATTTGACAATATTGGGGGCCAGGCGGGAGCCCAAGAGAGGACTACACATCCCTTCTATTAAGGTTATGAGATACACCCATATCCTTTATGCAGGAAATTCCAATAATAGACAATCAGCAAGAATTTACATATGACTAACAGGTGGAGGCTGCTTTAACCACCAATGTCTCAACTAAACAATGAGTGATTAGCTCCGACTATTCAGAGCAATTAAGGTTGACCAGCCTTCCGGATTCCCTTTTCACATTTCTCTATTAGTGACAATGATCAGTTTCTAGCAGGGTTAGGGCTCGGGCTAGGGCTATGGTTAAAGTTAGGGTTAGGGCTAGGGTTAGGGTTAGGGTTAGGACTAGGGCTAGGGATACAGCTGGGTTAATGTTAAGGCTAGGGTTAGGTCTAAGGTTAGGGTTAGGGCTAGGGTTAGGGTTACGATTAGGGTTAAGATTAGGGTTATCTTGTGTAATCATTTGGAATTCACAATGAATGAGCTTGAATCACTGGACGAAAGTAAAGAGTTGCTATATATGGAAAAAAATCTATAAAAACACTTGGAATTCACAAGGAATGTGCTTGAATCACTGGACAAAAGTGAATCAAACACTGAGAAATCACAATAATAGACTATGGAAATATTTAGGAATGTGCTTCATACACTCGGAATACATGTTCAAAGAGCTTTAATATCTGAAGGACACAATTTAGTCAATGGGAAATCGTGTTTAGAGAGCTGAGAACTGAGTTCGATACTGCTTACATTTATTATTCTATCAAAATAAGTTGGCGTTTTAGGATGAAAGTTGGGTAAACACTTAAAAGTTCATTTTCATAGACCTGATATAATAGTATGCATGTATTTATAACTCTTAGGAATCAAAATGATCGTTAGGCTACTGTTCAATGTAGTAATAATTAAGGTTTAATGAGCTGGTATATATAGAAAAAGGCTGTAGAAACCCTTGGAATTCACAATGAATGAGCTTGAATCACTGGATAAAAGTGAATGAAACAATGAGAATTCACAGTGATAGACTAGGGAAATATTTAAAAATGTGCTTCATATACTAGGAATACATGTTCAAAGAGCTTTAATATCTGAAGGAAACTGTTAAGTCACTGGGATATCTTGTTCAAAGAACTGAGAACTGGGTTTCATACTGGTTATATTTAAAATGAAGTCTAAATGAGTTGGTGTTTTTGAAAAAAGGTGGGTTAAACTTTTAAACATTCATTTTTATAGGGTTCAGATACCTGTATGAAAATGTTAAAACTCTCATAGCTAAAAATGACAGACCAGGGAAATGTCTAGGAATGTGTCTGAAATACTTGGGATACGTTTGTAGAACCTTAATACCTCTAGTGCTCTGTTGAAATAGAGACAATTTTTATTCCAAGATCTGTGAAAGGTAGGATAGTTTTAAAAATAGTAATCACTCACGTTAAAAGAGCTGGTATATATAGAAAAATGCTGGTATATATAGAAAAATGGAATTCACAATGAGGAAGCTTGAAACACTGTACAAAAGTGAAAAAAGCTGGTATATATGTAAAAAGGCTGTAAAAACACGTGGGGTTCACAATGAATGAGTCTGAATCACTGTAGAAAAGACAATCCAATACTGAGAATTGACAATAACAGGCTAGGGAAAGGATTAGGATTAGGGCTAGGGTTAGGCTTAGGCTTAGGGTTAGGGTTAGAGTTAGGGCTAGGATTAGGGCTAGGGCTAGGGCTAGGCCTAGGTTTAGGTTTAGGGTTAGGGTTAGGGCTAGGGCTAGGGTTAGGGTTAGGGATAGAGCTAGGTCTAGGGTTAGGGTTAGGGTTAGGCTTAAGGCTAGGGTTAGGGTTAGGATTAAGGCTTTAACTAAGGCTAGGGCTAGTGTTAGCTTTTAGTTAGGGCTAGGGTTATGGTTAGGGTTAAGGCTATGGCTAAGTCTAGGTTTAGGGTTAGGGCTAGTGTTAAGATTAGGGTTAGGGTTAGGTTTAAGCTTAGGGTTAGGGCTAGAGCTATCATTAGGGTTAAGGTTAGAGTTAAGCTTAGGGTTAAGGCTCAGTCTAGGGCTAGTATTAAGGATAGGGTTAGGATTAGGGCTACAATAGAGCTGCGTTAGTGTAAAGGCTATGGTTAGAATTAGCATTAGGATTAGGGTTAAGATTAGGGCTATGGTTAGGTTTAGGGTTAAGATTATGGTTATGGTGTGTGATCATTTGGAATTCACAATGAATGAACTTGAATCACTGGACTTAAGTGAAAAGATTTGTTATATATGGGAAAAAGCTGTAAAAACACTTGGAATTCACAATGAATGAGCTTGAATCACTGGATAAAAGTGAATCAAACACTGAGAATTCACAATGATGGACTAGGGAAATATTTAGGGATGTGCTTCATACACTAGGATTGTATGTACAAAGAGCTTTAATATCTGAAAGACACAATTTAGTCACTGGGAAATTGTCTTTATTTATTTTTATTTTTTTTAAATATATTTTATTGATTTTTTACAGAGAGGAAGAGAGAGGGATAGAGAGTCAGAAACATCGATGAGAGAGAAACATCGATCAGCTGCCTCTTGCACACCCCCTGCTGGGGATGTGCCCGCAACCAAGGTACATGCCCTTGACCAGAATTGAACCTGGGACCCTTGAGTCCGCAGGCCGACGCTCTACCCACTGAGCCAAACCGGTTTCGGCGGGAAATTGTCTTTAAAGAGCTGAGAACTGAGTGTGATACTGTTTACGTTTATTATTCCATTAAAATGAGTTGGCATTTTTGGATGAAAGTTGGTTAAACACTTAAACCTTCATTTTCATAGACCTGATATAACAGTATGAATGTATTCAAATCTCTGAGGAATCAAAATCATTGTTATGCTAATGTTCAAAGTAGTAATAATTTAGGATTAACGAGCTGGTATATATGGAAAAAGGCTTTATAAACCCTTGGAATTCACAATGCATGAGCTTGAATCACTGGATAAAAGTGAATAAAATTGAGTATTCACAGTAATTGACTAGGGAAATATTTAAAAATGTGTTTCCTATACTAGGAATACATGTTTAAAGAGCTTTAATATCTGAAGGAAACTGTAAGGCACTGGGATATTGTGTTCAAAGAACTGAGAACAGGGTTTCATACTGGGCTTAGGCTAGGGTTAGAGCTAAGGTTAGAGTTAGGTTTAGGGCTAGAGTTATAGTTAAGGTTAGGTTACATTTAAAATTTAGTCTAAATGGGTTGGCATTTTTGAAAGAAGGTTGGTTAAACATTTAAACATTGATTTTTATAGGGCTCAGATACCTGTATGAAAATATTAAAACTTTCACAACTAAAAAGGATAGACCAGGAAAATGTTTAGAAATGTGTCTGAAACATGTGCAATACATTTGTAGAACCTTAGTACCTCTATTCCACTGTGTAAATACTGATAATTTGCATTCCAAGAGCTGTGAAAGGTAGGATAGTCTATAACAGAGTAATCACTCACATTAAAAGAGCTGGTATATAAGGAAAAACCCTGTATAAACACTTGGAATTCACAATGAAGCAGCTTGAAACACTGCACAAAAGTGAAAAGAGCTGGTATATATGGAACAACATTGTAAAAACACGTGGAATTTACAATAAATAAGCCTAAATCACTGGACAAAGACAGTTCAACACTGAGAATTCACAATGATAGTCTATGGTAATATTCAGGAATGTACTTGAAATACTAGATATACATGTTCATAGAGCCATAGTATCAGATATTTCTGTTTAATCACTGTTAATTCATGTTCAAAGAGTAGAGAACTGAATTGGATACTGGTTACATTTATAATTCAGTGTCAATGAGTTGACGTTTTTGAAAGAAGGTTGGTTAAACATTTAAACATTCATTTTCATAAGGCTCAGATATCCTAAGAAGTTATTTTCATACAGCTGATATGACAGGGTTAGGGTTAGGGTTAGGGTTAGGGTTAGGGTTAGGGCTAGGGTTAGGATTATGATTAGGGTTACTGTTAAGGTTAGGGCTATGGTTAGGGTTAGGGCTAGGGTTAGGTTAGGGTTAGGGTTATGGTTAGGGTTAGTGCTAGGGCTAGGGTTATGGTAAGCATTAGGTTTAGGCCTAGGGCTAGGTATAAGGATAGGGTTAGGTTTAGGGCTATGTCTAGGATTAAGGTTATGGTTAGGGTTATTGTTAGGGTTAGGGTAGGGTTAGGGTTATGGTTAGGGTTAAGGCTAGGGTTAGAGCTTAGGTTAAAGTTAAGGTTAGTGCTAGGGTTAGGGTTAGGGTTAAGGTTATGGTTATGGTGTATAATCATTTGGAATTCAGAATGAATGAGCGTGAATCACTGGATAAATGTGAATCAAACACTGAAAATTCACAATGATAGACTAGGGAAATATTTTAAAATGTGCTTTATATACTAGGAATATATGTTCAAAGAGCTTTAATATCATAAGGATTCTGTTTAGTCACTGGGAAATCTTGTTCTAAGAACCGAGAACTCAGTTGGATACTGGTTACATTTATCATTCAGTTTAAATTAGTTAGCGTTTTTTAAAGAAGGTTTGTTGAACACTTAAACAATCATTTTCTTAGGGCTCACATACCTGTATGAAAATGTTAAAACTCTCACAGCTAAAATGACAGACCTGGGAAATGTCTAGAGATATCTCTGAAACACTTGGAATACATTTGTGGAACCTTATTACCTCTAGTGCACAGTTGAAATACTAAGAATTTGTATTCAAAGAGATGTGAAAGGTAAGAACATTCTCTAGAAATTAAGGAAAAAGCTGGCCCTCAGTTCCTGACGAAATTTAAGTGACCATGGAGAGGGCAGGTCTTTGCTCCCAGTATGGTAAGGGTTTTCAGGGCGTCAACACTGCTGTTTCCTGGTTTTCAAAGACCATGCTCCTATGTTGGGGAGCATGGGGCATCCCTGTGCTCCTGTATGAAAAGCAGTCTGAATTGCAGGGCACTCCAGGGTAAGATGCCCCCATGTTGGTGAACATGGGGGATCCCTGGGCTCATGGACTCCCAATTGTCTTAAAGGAGTTCTGGCGGCTCCTTATTTGCCACCCTCCCACTGGGGAAGAGGCAGTCGTTGAGCAGAAGGTCAATTGGGACTCTGGGTGTTAGGCCCTTAAGCCAACTTCCAGAATTGGGAAGTCACCCCTTTTCTTAGGAGCTAAGTAGCCAACCAGTGAGCTCATTGGTCAGGCGAACAAGGGCCTGAGAAATAGCCAGAAATAGTCACGTGAACAAGGATTGGGGTCAGGTGAGCAGTTAAACTGGTCATATCATCAATTGGGAGGGGGTTTGTGAACAGAGGGAAGAACTAGTGGTGGACAAGGGCTTTGGGATCTGGCACCGCCCGGAAGTGCTGACGTCATCAAGGGGGAGGGGACACCTGGAGAGCTGGAAGTGCTAAGGTGGTAAAGGATTTGGGGTCTTGGAACCTGGAGGAAGTGCTGATGTCATGACGGGGGAGGGCCCACGTAGACAGCCCAAAGTGTTCAGGTGGTTAAGGGTTTGGGACCACGGACCGGCTGAGAGTGCTGACGTCCTAAAGGGGAAGGGACACATGGACAGCCAGAAGTGGTAAAAAGGCCCAGTGGTTGGGCTTGTGCCAGTGAATAACCAGAAATCCTCAGGTAGACCAGGGCTTGCTGCCAGGTCAACAGCTGCAAGTGGTCAAGTGTAAAGGCTGGTAGAGCCAGGTGAATGCATTGGAGGGTTCCAAGAGGTAGAAAACGCCCCAAATTTCCAATTTCCATACCCTGGAAGGCAGAGAGTAGGTACCTATACTCAGGAGAGGGTGTTCCCCATGAATTAAGCAAAAAGCTGGCCCTAAGTGACCCTGGAATGTCTGCACTTTGCTCCCAGTATGGAAAGGGTTGTCAGGGCCTCAACACTGCTTTCTCCTGGATTTCAAAGTTCATAGGCAGGGCTGCCTGAGTCGAAGGTCAGTCCAGAATTAGATGCTCTGATGTTGGGGAGCATGGGGCATCCCTGTGCTCCTGTATGCCCCTGATTGTCAGAAAGCAATGCTGGCGGCCCCATGTTTGCCACCCTCCCCACCGGGGATAAATCAGTATGTGAGCATAAGGTGACCTGGAGCTCTGGGTGTTAGGCCCTTAAGCCAACTTCCAGAGATTGGGAAGTCACCCATTTTCCTAGGAGGTATATTGAGGCAGTATGGCTCATGGGTCAGGCGAACAAGGGCCTGGGGAACAGCCGGAAATAGTCACGTGAACAAGGGTTGGGGCTCAGTGACAGTCCAGAAGTGGTAACAAGGCCCAGTGGTTGGGCTTGTGCCAGTGAACCGCCAGAAATCCTCAGGTAGACTAGGGCTTGCTGCCAGCTCTACAGCTGGAAGTGGTCAAGTGTAAAGGCTGGTAGAGCCAGGTGAATGCATTAGAGGGTTCCAAGAGGTTGAAAAACACCCCAAATTTCCAAGTTCCATACCCTGGACGGTAGGGAGAAGATATCTGTCCTCAGGGAAGGGCGTTCCCCATGAATTAAGCAAAAAGCTGGCCCTAAGGGGCAGGGGACTCTAAGTCACCCTGGAACGTGGAGACACTGAACCCAGTATGAAAAGGGTTTTCAGGGCGCCAACACTGCTTTTTCCTGGATTTCAAAGTTCACAGGCAGGGCTGCCTGCGTCACAGGTCAGTCTGGAATGAGATGCTCTTATATTGGGGAGCATGGTGCGTCCCTGTGCTCATATAGGCTCCTGATTGTCATAAAACAATGCTGGCAGCCCCATGCTTGCCACCCTCCCCACCGAGGACAAGGCATTCTGTGAGCCTAAGGAGACATGGGGCTCTGGTTGTTAGGCCCTTATGCCAACTTCCAGAGATTGGGAAGTCACCCATTTTCTTAGGAGGTATGTTGCCGGCCAGTGGGGCTCATTGGTCAGGCAAACAAGGGCCTGGAGGAAAGCCGGAAATAGTCACGTGAACCAGGGTTGGGCCCGGTGACCAGCTTAAAGTGTTCCTATTATCAATGGGGAGGGGCCAGGTGGAGTGCGGAAAGTGCTCAGGTGACCAAGGATATGGTCTGTCCCAGGTGAACAGCAGGAAGTGCTCTGGTGGACAAGGGCTTTGGGATCGGCTCCGCCCGGAAGTGCTGACATAGTCAAGGGGGAGGGGACAAGTGGAGAACTGGAAGTGCTAAGGTGGTAAAGAGTTTGGGGACCTGGAACCTGTCAGAGGTGCTGATGTCATGACGAGGGAGGGGCTACGTGGACAACCCAAAGCGTTCAGGTGGTTAAGGGTTTGGGACCGCGTACCGGCTGAGAGTGCTGACGTCCTCAAGCGGAGGGGACACGTGGAAAGCCAGAAGTGGTAAGAAGGCCCAGTGGTTGGGCTTGTGCCAGAGAACAGCCAGAAATCCTCAGGTAGACCAGCGCTTGCTGCCAGGTCAATAGCTGCAAGTGGTCAAGTGTAAAGGCTGGTAGAGCCAGGTGAATTCATTGGAGGGTCCCAAGAGATCGAAAACACCCTAAATTTCCAAGTTCCATACCCTGGACTGCAGGAAGAAGGTACCTGTCCTCAGGGAAGGGCGTTCCCCATGAATTAAACAAAAAGCTGGCCCTAAGTGACCATGGAACGTCTGCACTTTACTCCCAGTATGGAAAGGGTTTTCAGGGCCCCAACACTGCTTTTTCCTGGATTTCAAAGTTCACAGGCAGGGCTGTCTGGAATGAGATGCTCCTATGTTTGGGAGCATGTGGCGTCCCTGTGCTCATGTATGCCCCTGATTGTCATAAAGCAATGCTGGCGGCCCCATGCTTGCCACCCTCTCCACTGGGGATAATGTTGTTGAGGGAACGCGAGTAAAGACCACTGGAGTCCAAACCAAATTAAAATTTAGGGAGCCTTTATTGCCTGCTAGTGGCTGTTCTGCCTTCCAGACAGTGACATCAGAGAGCAGCGCCAACTCATTGTGCAAGATCACCTTTTAAGCACATTAACCACATCCTGTTTTTGCAGAGTAAGCAACCCAAGACAAAACAGTTTTTCCCAAATAATGTCAGGGCCATGCTATTGATGACCATTTATTTACAAGGTTATCCTGTTCTTTAGAAAACTGACAGTGTTCTATCTTGCAAGGCTATTTTGTGAGGTGCAAGGGGAAGGGGCCATGAGACCATATCTCAAGGCCTGGTCTGGTGTCAGCACTGGCATCCCTATCTGGGGCATAGTCCACGGCCTCTCTGGAGTGCTCAAAAATTCCCACTCTTTAAGATTCCCCACTGGTTTTATGGGAGAATCAAATCATTGTTTCTCCATCATCAGTGCAGACATGATGATAGTGGGTGCGCAGGACCATCAGCTTTACTGCCTGTATTCGCCTTTGTACATAGTTGGTGAGGCTATTTATAAGATGGGGTCCAAATGTTGCAGCTATTAACAATAAGATCAAAGGTCCTGCTAGAGATGTTAGGAGTGTTGTCAGCCATGGGGACCAAGAGAATAGATTTTCATACCAGTTTCCCTCAGTTCTTTGCCTTCCCTCTCTATCTTAGAGTCTTTTTCTGAGTTGACTTAGGCTTTCTCTGATGACCCCAGAATGGTTGGTATAAAAACAGCAAGTTTCTCCTAAGGCCATACAGAGTCCTCCTTGCTTCGTGAATAAGTCTAAACCCCTTCTATTTTGTAAGACTACTTCTGCTAACGAACTGAGAGAATCCTCTAGGCGGTTTACACTCTCCTCTAGGATGCTTAAGTCTAAATCTACTTGGCTGCTAAGTTCCTTAAAGTTTTTGTCCCCCGTAACCAGTGCTGCAGTGCCTATTGCAGCTGATCCGGCTATTCCCAGACCGATAAGCAGGGGGATAATTACTGGGGCTCTACAAACTCGAACTTGCCCATGGGCTAGACCTAGGTGCTTGCCCCCCTCCCCAGAATAGTAATATACCTGGGGTAGGATATGAGCTAAGATGCATAAGGAAGGCTTGCGTGGGTGCATCTGTGTCAGAGGAGAGACACAAGGGGTGATTCTTGTGGTGCATGCGAACCATGTACCTTCAGGGGCCACTAGGTACCGGTCTGTCTCTTCATTGTCCTGACCAAACCTCAGTACTGAGGAACAGGATTCACTGTAGGGGGATTTTGATAAATCAAACTCTGAGGACATAACACAAGTACCTTGTCCCTGGAAATCCCCAAGGGTTAATTTTGGGGTTTGCTCCCATCTGCATACCCCTTGTGGGTGTTTGTAATTGGAACATTTCTTATGTCTGATGAATTTGAACCAACAGTAGCATTTGCCCCTATTCCAGTGATGGCGAACCTATGACACGTGTGTCAGCACTGACACGCGTAACCATTTCTGAAGAAACGCGGCTGCTGAGGTGGCCGCATGCCAAGGATGAAACATTTGCTGCTCCTGAGGATGAAACATTTGCGAAATAATGTTTTCTCCTCAAAGTAACACACTACCCGAGTTATGCTCAGTTTTTTGGTGAAGCTTGACACACCAAGTTCAAAAGGTTGCCCATCACTGCCCTATTCCAACGTAGTAGGGGGGTTCTGGGTTTAAACACAACCAACAGTCTCTGGTGGCATTTGGGGAAGTCTGATTAAAAAGTTAAAAACTGCATCCAGAGTGTCCAGGATAGGTCTCTGACCTGGTTTGGTAGTAAGAGTCTTAGGAACAAGGGTCACCGTCACCTTGGTCAGAGGAGTTAATTCAGTGTTATTCCGGGTAGGAGGTGGTGGTGTGGGACGGGGTCTAAGTGGTTATACTGGAGGCAGCCCCTGGTCTAAGGGTCTTAAAGGCCCGATAGGGTTTTTCCTTTGGGTCCACTGGGTTCTCTGGAGGGTGAAGAGGACCCCGGGATCTCTTCCAGCTACATACAGTCTCAGTCTCCAAGTTTTTCCTGCATCCCAATATTTCTCCCACCAATTTTGGGGCATGATAACAATGGGATTGCAGTCTCCTACCATACAGTTATTGGAAGGGGCCCCTGGGCGGACTATTCTCTTGAACCGGATGGCGGGATCTCTGTTAGTACACAGTGCCATAGTCTCACAGCCCCATTGGGCACAATAATAAATTTTGTCACTGGGAAATCTTGTTCAAACAGCTGAGAACCGAGTGTGACACTGTTTACATTTATTTTTCCTGTCACAAGGAGTTGGCATTTTTGGGAAAAGGAGTTGGTGAAACACTGAAAACTTCGTTTTCCTAGAGCTGTAAAACAGTATGAAAGTATTGAAAACACTAAGAAATCAAAATGGTAGTTAAGCTAGTGTTCCAAGTCGTGCTTTAATGTGCCTTTTAAAAGCCGGTATGACACCTGTGTTAAAATGATAAACTCTCAGAGCTCAAAATAACAGAAAAGAGGAATGTGTCAGAACGTCTCTAGAACTCTTGGACTACCTTTTAGAACCCGAACATCTCTACTGAATTTTGAAATACTGTGAATTTGTATTCAAAGTGCTGTGAAAGGTAGGATAGAATTTCATGTGGTAATAATGGTAAAAGTGCTGGTATATTTGCAAATAACGCTGTTTAACCAAATTGGAATTCACAATGAAGGAGCTTGAGACACTGGAAGAAAGTGACTCCAACTCGGGAAATTCACAATGATAATCTAGGGTAATGTCTAAGAACATGTTGAAACACAAGGAATACGTGAATAAAGGGCCTTAATAACTGTAACACATTGATTCATGACAGGGAAATCGTGTTCAAAGATCACAGAACTGAGTTGGATACTGGTTACCCTTATAGTTCAGTGACAATGAGTTGGCGTTTCTGAAAGAAGCTTAGTTAGGCCTTTAAACCGAAAGTGATGATGTCATGAAGCAGGAGGGCCCACATGTGTAGACTAAATTGCTCCCAGGTGATAATGGTTTGGGCCAGGGGACTTGCTGGGAGTGCTGATGTCATCAAGGTTAGTTCTGGTGTTAGGGTTAGAGAATTAGGGTTCAGACTAGGGTTAGGTTTAGGATAAGGGTTTGGGCTACCTGGCGTTCAGGCTCAGGTTAGGGCTAGGTTTAGGGTTGGGTTAGAGGGTTAGGGATAGGGTTAGGGACACGGTATAGAAACATTGGGAATTCACAATGAATGAGCTTCAATCACTGGACAAATGGGAGTGTAGAACTTAGAATTCACAACTCCAGACTAGGAAATATTTAGAAATGTGCCTCATACACTAGGAATACATATTCCAATAGACTGAATATCTGAACAGCATAATTTTGACACTGGGACATCTAGTTCAAACAGCTGAGAACCGAGTGTGACACTGTTTACATTTATTTTTCTCATGAAAAGGAGTTGGTGTTTTTGGGAAAAGGAGTTGGTGAAACACTGAAAAATTCATTTTCCTAGAGTATAGAACAGTATTAAAGTATTGAAAACTCTAAGAAATCAAAATGGTAGTTAGCCTAGTGTTCCAAGTAGTGTTTTAATGTGCCTTTAAAAAGGCGGTATGACACCCGTGTCAAAATGATAAACTCTCAGAGCTCAAAACAACAGACCAGGAGAATGTGTCAGAGTGTCTCTAGAACTCTTGGAATACGTTTTAGAACCCGCACATCCCTACTGAATTTTGAAATACTGAAAATTTGTATTCAAAGCGCTGTGAAATGTAGGATAGTCTTTCAAGTGGTAATAATAGTTAAAGTGCTGGTATATTTGTAAAAAACGCTATTTCAACAAATTTGAATTCACAATGAAGGAGCTTGAGACACTGGAAGAAAGTGACTCCAACTCGGGAAATTCACAATGATGACCTAGGGTAATGTATAAGAACATGCTTGAAACACTAGGAATACGTGAATAAAGGGCCTTAATATCTGTAACACATTGATTCAATACAGGGAAATCGTGTTCAAAGATCACAGAACCGAGTTGGATACTGGTTACATTTAGAGTTCAGTGACAATGAGTTGGCGTTTTTGAAAGAAGCTTGGTTAGGCCTTTAAAAAGGAAGTGCTGATGTCACCAATGGGGAGGGGCCACGTGGGCAGGCTCAAGTGCTCCCAGATCATAATGGTTTGGGCCAGGGGACCTGCTGGGAGTGCTGACGTCATCAGGGTTAGTTCAGATGTTAGGGTTAGAGAATTAGGGTTCGGGCTAGGGTTAGGGTTAGGATAAGGGTTCGGGCTAGGTAGGGTTCAGGCTCAGGTTAGGGCTAGGTTTAGGGTTAGGGTTAGAGGGTTAGGGACAGGGTTAGGGTCACGGAGTAGTAACATTGGGAATTCACAATGAATGAGCTTCAATGACTGGACAAATGGGAGTGTAGCACTGAGGATTCACAACTCCAGACTAGGGAAATATTTAGAAATGTGCTTCATACACTCGGAATACACGTTTCAGTAGACTGAAAATCTGAACAGCACAATTTTGTCACTGGGAAATCGTGTTCAAACAGCTGAGAACCAAGTGTGGCACTGTTTACATTTATTTTTCCCGTCTAAAGGAGTTGGCGTTTTTGGGAAAAGGAGTTGGTGAAACACTGAAAACTTCGTTTTCCTAGAGCTGTAAAACAGTATGAAAGTATTGAAAACACTAAGAAATAAAAATGGTAGTTAGGCTAGTGTTCCAAGTCGTGTTTTAATTGCCTTTTAAAAGTCGGTATGACACAAGTGTTAAAATGATAAACTCTCAGAGCTCCAAACCACAGACGAGGGGAATGTTTCAGAGTGTCTCTAGAACTCTTGAACTACCTTTTAGAACCCGAACATCTCTACTGAATTTTGAAATACTGAGAATTTGTTTCCCAAGCGCAGTGAAAGGTAGGATAGTCTTTCAAGTGGTAATAATGGTTAAAGTGCTGGTATATTTGTAGAAAACGCTGTTTAACCAAATTGGAATTCACAATGAAGGAGCTTGAGACACTGGAAGAAAGTGAAACCAACTCGGGAAATTCACAATGATAACTTAGGGTAATGTCTAAGAACGTGCTTGAAACACTAGGAATACCTGAATAAAGGGCCTTAATATCTGTAACACATTGTTTCATGACAGGAAAATTGTGTTCAAAGATCACAGAACTGAGTTGGATACTGGTGACATTTATAGTTCAGTGACAATGAGTTTCGTCTTTGAAAGAAGCGTGGTTAGGCCTTTAAACCAGAAGTGCTGACGTCACCAAGGTGGAGGGTCCACGTGGGCAGGCTCAAGTGCTTCCAGGTGATAATGGTTTTAGCCAGGGGACCTGCTGGGTGTGCTTACGAGAACAAGGTTAGTTCGGGTGTTAGGGTTAGAGAATTGGGGTTCGGGTTAGGGTTAGGGTTAGAATAAGGCTTCGGGCTAGCTGGGGTTCAGGCTCAGGTTAGGGCTAGGTTTAGGGTTAGGGTTAGAGGGTTAGGAATAGGGTAGGGTCAAGGTTTAGAAACATTGGGAATTTACAATGAATGAGCTTCAATCACTTGACAAATGGGAGTGTAGAACTTAGAATTCACAACTCCAGACTAGGGAAATATTTTGAAATGTGCTTCATACACAAGGAATACATGTTCCAATAGACTGAATATCTGAACAGCACAATTTTGTCACTGGGAAATCTAGTTGAAACAGCTGAGAACTGAGTGTGACACTGTTTACATTTATTTTTCTCGTCAAAAGGAGTTGGTGTTTTTGGGAAAAGGAGTTGGTGAAACACTGAAAACTTCATTTTCCTAGAGTATAGAACATTATGAAAGTATTGAAAACACTAAGGAATCAAAATGGTAGTTAGGCTAGTGTTCCAAGTCGTGTTTTAATATGCCTTTAAAAACTGGTATGACACCCGTGTTAAAATGATAAACTCTCAATAGAAGAGGTGGAGAACTGTCAGGTCCAGCCTGACGATTGAACCGGGCTGAGGTAGGGAGGTGGGATTTGAGAAGAGAAAGAAAGACAGGACAGCGGGATTCGGGAGGTCCACAGCTCTTGAGAAGCTCTGGAAACTTTTATTAGTAACACAGTGCTTTTTATACATAAGACACTAAGCAGGGAATCACTCACAAGGAAAACATTCTTTGTTTCTCTAAAATCACTACTGGAGGGATAAGTTGAAGGACAGGTTTCTTGTTACAATAAATCTCACTAACTGGAATACATATTTCTTGGTAAGCCATGAAAGTAGCTCTTATCCTACTGATAGCAGTCATATAAACAAACCCTGGGAAAGCTCTGTAGGCAGGGCTGCTCTCATTATACTGATTAGTTGCCATCCAAACAGGCCTGAGAAATCTGTGGGGGTAGGGTGCCAGCCTTGCTAGACCCTACAGGTGCAAGGACCGTGTCAGCTTACAGCCCGTTCCCCACAGATCCTCCTTCTCTGTCTTTTAAGAGTTCATGTAGTCCTATTTGCAGGGACGGGATGCTGGATCCGATGGTTCAGAAGCAGACTGGAATTAAACAGAGAATAACGAGAGCAAGGATAACAATAATTGACAGAGACCAGATAAATGACTGCAATCCATGAAAAGACATAAGGCTTAGGATTTTATCAAAAATATTCTGTGCCACTTCGCTAGGAGGCAATAGAGCAGAACCTGTATCATTAATAGCTTGAATCTTTCCATGTAATCTACTGATGTCTGTTTTTTAGGCTACTAATAATAAAAGTAAAATTTAAATATCAATAACAAAGCTCTAATATTAAAACAATGCCAATGCAAAATTAAATTATATACATGTTATCATTTTTAAAACTTGAATGTTAAGAGCAAAACTATGGCTATTAAATAATAATAAAACAAGAGAGAAATCAAAACTATGGACATATTAACATTTTTAGCTACTAAATGAAAGAAAGTCTCTTTTGCTGCTGGTGTCCCTGGTGTATATTTACTTAGAGTCTTTTGTTTGCCTGCGTAAAACTTTGCAGAAGACTGGCAGCTAATAGATGCTAGCATGAGCAGGAACATGGTTGAAGAAGTAGCTTCAACTTCTTGCTTTTCCATAATCTGCTGCACTTCAGTTGTTAACTTCTTCAGATGACTCTATGTTGGCACCTTAGTCCCTTGCGTAGCTTTCAGTTTTTCTTCTTCCTCTGCTTTGCTGTCATTAGGGTAGTACTTAGTCCTTTTGAGTGAAGGGACACAGGAGCTTGTCTGAGTCTATTTCGGTGACACACGTAACTCTCTGGCACCCGAATTGGCTGCATTGCTCCTTCTGGAAAGATATAAAACACAACCTCTTCCCCTTTTTTGTTTTTTTAGTAAATGATTGTAAGAGTATGAATGGTTCTTTCTACAATTGAGTGACATTCTTATGCTAGATATGATTAGGTTTAAGTCCTTGGGGATTTACCCCTAAAGTTGGTATAGGAAGGTGGAAAATATACTGAGAATATTGCTTCTAATAAAATATGGAAATTGTTATTGTTAAATAATATTTTAAAGGCTGAAAATTAAATGAAAAATTCTTATAAATTAGTGTGCCTTATAGTAGCTGTTTTAATAATTTTTGCTATACTTACTATATAAGTACTATTACTATATGTTGATGGGCTTCTTAGTGAAATCTGTTAAGGCATAAATAAGAGCTTGTATTTCTACTGAAATATAAGGGGTTTGAAGGACCTTTGTTTTCTGCTGTAGTTTGAAGGTTGAGCCTATAGGCGACTAGCTAGCTATACTATAAGTACTTTTATAGTAAAGCTGACTATTAATTTACTTTTAAATTTAATATTTTAATAACAATCTTAGTTTATCCTGTAAATATTAATGGAAAGGATTATTTGTGTCCCTGAGAAAGCCCTGAGCATTCCTGGTGTTAGGCTGGATTTAGATATAGGGCAGCTGCTGTTAGCTATGTCTCTGTTATCTGGGTGCCAATCTGAGCTAGGCCAAGTCTCTGTCTGTTACCTGGGTCCTGATCCGGGCTGGGCGTGGGAAGTGCAAAGCAGCCATGGGGGCAGGAGACCTCCCTTAGAAGGGGCTAGAGTTCAGACCCCTGCAATGTTGGGGGGATGAGGTTCTGTGCCCCACCTCTGTTGACCCCCAAGTTCTCTCCTGATGGCCCCTCTGCGACTGTGCCTGTCTTAGGTTGTTCCTCCCTTGAGGAATCTTACCCGTCTTTGTCTAACCAGCCATCCTCCGGGGCCAAGCAGGGTGATGTGAGGTTCAGTTCTGTCTCCTTGGTAGCTTATGCTCCTGTGGCCTCCACGCCTAGCACCTGCCTTGGGATCCCCTCGCCTGCTGGCAGGGCCCCAGCATTGATCACATATCTTGGGGAACCCAAGTTTCTTCTCGAGAGAGGGCCGAGCTCACGCCATTGGGAAAGAGACAGATCTTTGGTACCAGCCACTATGAGGCTTCAACCTTAGTATGAATAGAGAGCTCAGGTAACAGCTGCGGGCAATTACATTGTGAGAAGAGGGTCCCTCTTGGCAAAAAGAGCAAGAAGGGCCAATATAGAATGCTCAGGTGCCTTCCCAGAGGGCCCTCCACATAGTGGAAGGGATTAAATCCTTTTATGTCCTTTTAAATTGCTGCCAAACATTTAAAAAATTAGTTTGTAAATTTGTTTGGGATAAATGTATAATATGCTGTTGTAAAATATTAAAAATTGTAATGACATTGTAGAATAATATTATGTAAGGATATACTTTGTTCTAGGTATGGTAATTTAATTTTAAACTGACCGTTAATTTCTTTTTGTATAGACAAGGCCTTAGTAACTTTCTTAGAATATTTAATTAAATTGCTTACAAAGACATTGGCTTTTTTTTAAGCTGAAATCCTTGATTACAATTTAATAAGCTAATATATTTAAGTAATTAAAGTAGGTATCTTTATTTAAAATAAAGTAAATTATATCTGATTTTATAAACTAGCTTAATGTAGGCGGCATATGAAGTTAGGTAGTAAATGGTGGCTTTTATTCTGTTTCTAGATTTTATTTGTATTTAATTATTTAAACACTAGTTTTTTATGAAACTTAATTTATATGAGATCTTGATTATATTTTAAAAAGCTAATTTATAAAGTCTGATACTTTATTGGTCTGATCTAAAAGTATGGCTATATTTAAGAAATATATTGTTTTTGCCCTTCTTATAAGCGAAAACCTTTATAACATTTAATATATATGTATAAGTAAAATATATCAATTTTTATTTGATAAAGCTTTCCATGTGATTTCAAGTATTAATTGGTTTAATTAAAAAATATATTTCTTTTAAGAGAGAACAGACTTTTGAACATATCGGGGCCCTATGAGATGCTCAAAAGTCACTCTCAGTCTTGAAATAACTTGGAAAGATTAAACATACACATATGTATATATTTATATATATGCTTTAAAAATTATATACCTAAGTTATCTTAAAGAATATCAATTATATTTAAACTGGATTATAGAATTAATCCTCTTTTTAAAATCAGACCAATAACTAATATATTTTAAATTCTTAATTATTAGGGAAAACATAGCATTTTATTTTCTCAAAAATATATTTTTATATATTAGGTAATATAATTACTATATTTATAATTTCTCCTAATTTAATCTGTACTTTGAACTTTTAGAACTTGTAAATTAAATATTTTTAGTAGTTCTTAGATTGATGACACTTTTATATTTCTAAGAGAAATATAAGACATAATCAATTAATGGCTTTAATTCTGTCCTCTAGATTTTTCTTATGAGGTAAATTTAAATTTTACTTTTTATTTGCCAGTAGCTCTGCTGGGGGAAGGGCATCTACCCCTTCCTCTATTAACAAAGGGTGTAGTTAGTTATCTGGGCTACTTAGATCTTTATAATTAATATATTATTTATATTTTAATAATTTCTGAGATTTAAATCCAATTCTAATTATTTTAAAGCATTTATTTTGAATAAATTCTATGACAGAGATAAATTTACTTATATTCTTGAAGGCTTTAAAAGTCAACCTTTTAACAAACTTTATTAGTATTTTAAAAACAGCTCTTTATTGTGGAAATGCGAATCTTGTTGCTGGAATTAGCTTGAATTTCTTTTAAGAAGACTTTTTCACCATTTCTCTTAGGAAAAATAACCAGTTCTGGGTTTTTAATTTTCTATAGCTTTTGTAGAGAGATTCTAGCTGAAGACAATCTAAATGTCTGAAATCAGACTATGCGCGCATTCTGTCTTACAGCTAAGTTCTCTCCCCACCAGCACAGAAATTCCAGACACATTTCTAAAATTTTAAGGCTTTTTCATGGCGAGAAAGGAAACTTTAAATTTGTATACTGGGAGAGTGGGCATCCATATTGGATCGTCACGTGTCTCTTCCTTCCCCCATATCCTGCTTACTTCAGGAGAAATATTAGTAACGGATCTGGCCAAATTTCTGTTTATGCTTAAAAGAAAGACAGCTCTCAAATTTTTTCTTTCTTTTATGCTTTCTGAAGTAATAACTTATACCTAATTTAGCCAAGATTCGCATTTCCCTGTAAGTTCTTTTATAATTCTTAAATGTAACTTTAAGTAATTTTATTGTAAGTAATCTTATTGCGGGAGATTACTTATTGCGGGAGATTACTCTCCTTCCACTCCTGGTGTAATCCTTTTATAGTTAAACTGCTTCTACCTAGTAAAAGGCTAAACGTCCCTTCAGGAGTAGGTCTATATACCCCTGTAGGGATGGCCTGTAGTCCCAATTCTGGAGTTAATACATATCGCTTTATGGGTCCAAGGTCCAACCCGGCACTTCCAGGGGTTGCTTGGAATAACTCCTGTATCCGTTTTGCTCCTGGGGCAGGCTGGATGCTGCGCAGCCAGCTGGCCTTGAGGCGGCACAGGGGCAGGAGGGTAAACAGATAGTGCCCCCATTATTTGCTGGGGCTGAGCTGGCCCCTTTTGGGAGTTTCCCGACTGCTGCTGAGGCAAGGGATTTCCCTGGATATCTGTCTTAGATTTACACTCATTTGCCCAATGTTTTCCTCTTTTACATTTAGGGCACAGTCTAGGTTGTTTGGGACCTCTGCCATTTCCTTTATTAACCCCTTTATTAGAGGGACACTGTTTTGCCATGTGTCCTGTTCCTCCGCAAGTGAAACACTTGTATGTCTGACCTCTCCCTGTGCTGAACTGTTGCTGAAGAATTCCTTCAATGGTGGTTCCCTTTAATTCGGCCGCGATGGCAATTCCTTGTATATATGAGGGACCAATACCTGCACAAATGCGGATATAATCTGAGAGATCCCCTTTTCTTTGATAGGGCCGCAATGCAGCTTGACAGGCAGTGTTAGCATTTTCATACGCCAACTGTTTGACTATTAACATGCCAGCCTCTCCATCCACCACTACTCGGCCAACAGCCTGTAAAGCCTAGAGACAAAATCCTGATACTTTTCATCTGGCCCTTGAATAATCTTTGAGAGCTCCTCTGTTTTCTGACTAGAGGTGGGAAGCTTTTTCCAGGCTCTGATCCCAGCCCCATTAATTTGTCCATAAGCTTCCTGGGGGTATTGAATTTGATTATGGGTATCAGCATAGTCTCCTTCTCCTACTAGCATTTCATAAGAAATATTAACTTGTGCAGCTCGATTACGAGCAGCTTGTTCCTTAGCCTTTTCATCATATTCTGATTTCCACAAGAGATAATCTCCTCCTGATAAACAAGCCTTGGCAATAGCTCTCCAATCATTAGGTGGGAGAGCCTCTGAGGCTATAGTTTCCAAGATGGTTAAAGTATAAGGAGAAGTAGGCCCATACTGAGCACGGGCTGTTTTTAACTCCTTCAGGATTTTAAAAGAAGTAGGTCATAAGTACGCTCACGCTGTCCCGTGTTAGGGTTCACCCGTTCCATAACGGGGAAGGGGTGATGCCTAAGTACTCACCGGCCTTTCGTGCCTCCTGCAAAGCCATCTGGAGAGGGGAGAGTGGAACTGGCGCTGCACAGGGCAGCGGAGAGCGGCGGGAACGGCCCCCGCAGCTTCTCTTTTTCTTGCCAAGACGCTTTAATCCTTCTAAAAATTGTTCTAACACATCTTCCATATCACTACCCTCTTCAGTTCCAGCAGAAAAATAATCTTCCTCCTCTTTTGCCTGAACAACACCTGTATCATCATCTTTTTTAGACCCCCTTTTTGTGCCATTACACTGCTTCTCTTTCTTTCCTGGCTTAAGAGATGGTTGATTATGTTCATGCCTGGGATCTAAACAATTCCGTATCAAATTCCATAAGGAAAATGCATCCTGAATGAATTTTAAAAAATGTTTTACTTGCTTGTCATTAACTTTAGTTCCTTTACTGTTGAGCATAGACTTTAACATTTGCCCATAAAGGGCATTTTCTCTAGATTCTACTGTCCCATGCTTTACTCCCGACTATAAAAAAAATGCTCCTCCCTTACCTTATCGAGTGCATTCTTTATCGGGAGGAGATCCTCACCTTCTGCTTCCCAAGTCCTCAGGTCCCTGGTTGGGCGCCAATTTGTCAGGTCCAGCCTGACGATTGAACCGGGCTGAGGTAGGGAGGTGGGATTTGAGAAGAGAAAGAAAGACAGGACAGCGGGATTCGGGAGGTCCACAGCTCTTGAGAAGCTCTGGAAACTTTTATTAGTAACACAGTGCTTTTTATACATAAGACACTAAGCAGGGAATCACTCACAAGGAAAACATTCTTTGTTTCTCTAAAATCACTACTGGAGGGATAAGTTGAAGGACAGGTTTCTTGTTACAATAAATCTCACTAACTGGAATACATATTTCTTGGTAAGCCATGAAAGTAGCTCTTATCCTACTGATAGCAGTAACATAAACAAACCCTGGGAAAGCTCTGTAGGCAGGGGCTGCTCTCGTTATACTGATTAGTTGCCATCCAAACAGGCCTGGGAAATCTGTGCGGGTAGGGTGCCAGCCTTGCTAGCCCCTACAGGTGCAAGGACCGTGTCAGCTTACAGCCCGTTCCCCACAGAGAACCAAGATGGTGGCAAAGTTAAACAAATAAACTGCTCCACGCACAACAATTTCAAAAATACAACTAAAAGACAAAGCGTCTACCATCCTGAACCATGGGAAAGCTGGCTGAATGGTAGATTTACAACTAAGAAGGAAAAAGAAAGAGCAAACACGGAAGGGCTGAGGCATGGAGGCTCGTGAATCAGGCTGGTGGTGGGTGATGGGACACGCGGCTTTTTTTCCAACTCGTAGGGAGATAAGCTCCGGATCACGCTGAAATCCAGTTTCTGGGGACGTGCGGGAGATCCAGACACCTACGGGGAGAAGCTGGACTCTTGGCCATCATGTTGGAAAGTGAGAGTGACTTTCTTGCAGAGGTGCGCCCAGCAATCAGTCTTTACTGTGCTGGAGCACGGGACATGGGGACTTGGAAACGTGGAAAGGCAGAAAAGGCAGAAAAGGCAGACTTGAAGCCATTGCTGTTTGCCACGCCCTAGCCTAGTGATGCCCTGAGACCCCGCCCCTCCCTGAGACCTGCCCAACTCTGAGACCTGCCCCGCACATTCTACAAACCCACCCAGGCTCCAAACAGCAGCTTTTGCATATAAATGGCCTGCCCTGTGGCAGCTTAACCAAATAAACTGCAGTTCCAGTCAGACTGCTCCAAAACCACTCAAGGAAAGAGGAGAAAACTGCAGTTTTTGCTGTAACTCCTGCTGAGTGGCCTCAGACAGTAGCTGACCTTCACCCCATTGGAGACCCAGAAAAGAGGGAATCTAGTGGTCGGTGTGAGATGACACCAGATTTCAAGCACTCACATAAGGGACACATTCAAGAGGCAGATTCTGTGTGTGCCAAAGCCCTACTGGAACAAGTCCCGGCCCATAAATGTGTCTCCTGCACAGCAATTCTTCCTTTATGGATAAAGCGGGTCCTCACAGCCAATTGACCTGGAGGACAATTCCTCCCAGTGACACCAACAACAATCAAGACTTAACTACACAAAGGAGGACCAAGATGGTGGCATAGGGAGGATGCCTGATTGTTGCCTACCACAACAATTTTGAACCTACAACTGGAAAACAGAGAAGACACCATCCAGAACCACCAGAGGGCTGGCTGAGCAGATGCTCTACAACTAGAATAAAAGAGAGGGGGACGCGGGATGACGCTGATGCCGATGAGCCAAAGATCACACTTTAAGAACTACGGCTCTGGCGACACAATGGCGGCCTGGAATGTGCTCGGCGCAGTTCCCCCAGTGGTCTCTGGCTGAGGGGACAGCTCCACTCACTGCTGTGCACGGATAGACGAGCCCCTGGGAGACAGGGGGTGGGAGACTCTGTGCTTGCTGACCTTCGAGTCCTTCGAGAATCTCAGCGCCCTGGAAGTGGCCAGGTGCGCACGCCCGGTGACCAGCCACCACTGCAGACCCGAGCGCCATCACAGTGACCTCGGACCAGCCCGCCGCCGCGCACCGGGTGCACCGGAGCTTCGCCGAGCCCGCTGCCCAATGAATTCCGCGGCAGCTGCCCCGGACCTTTGAGAAAATGGCTGAAGGAATTGCTGAGAGGGAATTGACCGATAGGAATTGGAATCAAGAAGATGAAGCCCCACTGGGTCCCGTGTCCGGGTGAGGCCGCGTGCCCCTGGGTCTGGGCGAGACCGGGACCCAGTCAGGGTGAGGCTGAGTCCTGGGTCAGGGTGAGGCCGAGCGCTCCTGGGTCTGGGCGAGGCCACACGCTCCTGGGCCCGGGTGAGGCCACGCGCCCCTGGGCCCGGGTGAGGCCACGCGCCACTGGGTCTGGGTGGAGCCATGCGCCGCTGAGTCCGGGTGAGGCTGGGCCCTGGGTCTGGTTGAGGCCGCGCGCCCCTGGGTCCGTGAGAGGCCACGTGGCCCTGGGTCGGGGTGAGGCTGGGTCCCGGGCCCGGGTGAGGCCACACCTCTGGGTCCAGGAGAGTCCACGCGGCCCTGGGTCCAGGTGAGGCTGGGTCCCAGGCCCGGGTGAGGCCATGCACCCCCGGGTCCGGGAGTGGCCATGTGCCCTTGCGTCTGGGTGAAGCTGGGTCCCGGGTCCGGGTGAGGCCACGTGCCCCAGGTCTGGGTGAGGCCGTGCACCCCTGGGTCTTGGTGAGGCTGCGCGCCCCTGGGTCTGGGTGAGGCCACACGCCCCTGGGACCGGGTGAGGCCGCACGCCACTGGGTCAGATGAGGCTGTGCGCCCCTGGGTCAGATGAGGCCATGTGCCCCTGGGTCCGGGGAAAGCTGGATCCTGGGTCCGGGTGAGGCCACACGCCCCTGGGTCTGGGTGACCCTGGGTCCCGGGTCTGGGTGGAGCCATGCACCCCTGAATTCGGGAAAGGCCACGCGCCCCTGGGTCCTGGTGAAGCTGGGTCCCAGGCCTGGGTGAGGACATGAGCCTCTGGGTCTAGGAGAGGCCACACGCCCCTGGGTCCGGGGGAGGCCACCCGCCCCTGGGTCCGGGAGAGGATGAACGCCCCTGGGAACAGGTGAGGCTGCACGCCCCCAGGACCGGGTGAGGCCACGCGCCCCTGGGTTTGGGTGAGGCCACGCGCCCCTGGGTCTGGTTGAGGCTGGATCCCAGGTTCGGGTGAGGCTGTGCGCCCCTGGGTCTTGGTGAGACCGCGCCCCTGGGTCCGTGCGAGACCAAACCAGAGAGAGTCAGACCTGCATTACCATCATTTGTCCACCATGCAGAACTGAAAAGTCAGTGCTGACATGTACACATAAGGAACTGGTGGACATTGAATTGGGTCTAAAAAGATCTGTTGGTCCAGAAAGAAACTCACTGCAGACTGACTCATTTGCCTCTCAGCATAACTATTATTGCTCCTCTCACATTCGGTTCTTATAAGTATATTTCTAGTAACACATGATCTGACTCATCTAGAGGAAATGATGAACAACATAGACTTATGAACAAGAAGAGACCCAGAAACAAGGAGGCATTGACCGGACTGTTGGGCCTCAGAGGGAGGGTAGGGGAGGGTGGGGGCAGGGGGGAGAGATCAACCAAAGGACTTGAGTGCATGCATACAAGCCTAACCAATGGTTAAGGATAACGGGAGGGTGGGGACATCCGTGGGGAGGGGTGTGGGATAGGAATGGGGGGATGAGGATAAATATGTGACACCTTAATCAATAAGGAAATTAAAAAAATAAAATGATAAACTCTAAGAGCTCAAAACAACAGACCAGGAAAATGTGTCAGAGTATCTCTACAACTCTTGGAATATGTTATAGAACCCGAAAATATCTACTGAATTTTGAAATACTGAGAATTTGTTTCTAAAGCGCTGTGAAAGGTAGGTAGTCTTTCAAGTGGTAATAATGGTGAAAGTGCTGGTATATTTGTAAAAAACGCTGTTTAACCAAATTGGAATTCACAATGAAGGAGCTTGAGGCACTGGAAGAGAGAGACTCCAACTCGGGATATTCACAATGATAACCTAGGTTAATATCTAAGAAAGTGCTTCAAACACTAGGAATACGTGAAAAAGGGCCTTAATATATGTAACATATTGTTTCATGACAGGGAAATCGTGTTCAAAGAACATAGAACCGAGTTGGATACTGGTTACATGTATAGTTCAGTGACAATGAGTTGGCGTTTTTCAAAAGAAGCTTGGATAGGCCTTTAAAGCAGAAGTGCTGACGTCACCAAGAGGTGGGGCCACGTGGGCAGCCTCAAGTGCTCCCAGATGATAATGGTTTGGGCCAGGGGACCTGCTGGGAGTGCTGATGTCATCAAGGTTAGGTCTGGTGTTAGGGTTAGAGAATTGAGTTTCGGGCTAGGGTTAGGGTTCGGATAAGGGTACAGGATAGCTAGGGTTCAGGCTCAGATTAGGGCTAGGTTCAGGGTTAGGGTTAGAGGGTTAGGAATAGGGTTTGGGTCACGGTGTAGTAACATTGGGAATTCACAATGAATGAGCTTCAATCACTGGACAAATGGGAGTGTATCAATGAGGATTTACAACTCCAGTCTGGGGAAATATTTAGAAATGTGCTTCATACACTAGAAATACACGTTCCAAGAGACGGAATATCTGAACAGCACAATTTTGTCACTGGAAAATCTTGTTCAACAGCTCAGAACTGAGTGTGACACTGTTTACATTCATTTATCCCGTCAAAAGGAGTTGGCGTTTTTGGAAAAGGTGTTGGTGAAACACTGAAAAATTCATTTTCCTAGAGCTATAGAACAGTATGAAAGTAATGAAAACACTAAGAAATAAAATGGGAGTTGGCTATTGTTCCAAGTAGTGTTTTAATGTGACTTTAAAAAGCCGGTATGACAGGTATATTAAAATGATAAACTCTCAGAGCTCAAAACAACAGACCAGGGGGATCGGTCAGATTGTCTCTGGAACTCTTGGAATACGTTTTAGAACCCAAATATCTCTACTGAATTTGAAATACTGAGAATTTGTTTCCAAAGCACTGTGAATGGTACGATAGTCTTTCACGTGGTAATAATGGTGAAAGTGCTGGTATATTTGTAAAAAACGCTGTTGGAACAAATTGGAATTCACAATGAAGGAGCTTGAGGCATTTGAAGAAAGTGACTCCAACTCGGAAAATTCACAATGATAACCTACGGAAATGTCTAACAAAGTGATTCAAACACTAGGAATATGTGAATAAAGGGCCTCAATATCTGTAACACATTTTTTAAAGACAGGGAAATCGTGTTCAAACAACATAGAACCGAGTTGGATACTGGTCACTTTCATAGTTCAGTGACAATGAGTACGCGTTTTTGAAGGAAGCTTGGTTAGGCCTTTGAACCGGAAGTGCTGATATCACCAAGGGGGAGGGGCCACGTGAGAAGCCTCAAGTGCTCCCAGGTGATAATGTTTTGGGCCAGGGGACCTGCTGGGAATGATGAAGTCATTGAGGTTAGTTCTGTTGTTAGGGTTAGGGAATTGGGGTACGGGCTAGAGTTAGGGATAGGATAATTGTTCGTACTAGCTAGGGTTCAGGCTCAAGTTAGGGATAGGTTTAGGGTTAGGGTTAGAGGATTAGGGACAGGATTAGGGTCACGGTATAGTAACATTAGGAATTCACAATGAATGAAATTCAATCACTGGACAAATGGGAGTGTAGCACTTTCGATTCACAACTACAGACTAGGGAAATATTTAGAAATGTGTTTCATACACTAGGAATACACGTTCCAATAGACTGAATATCTGAACAGCGAAATTTTGTCACCGGGAAATCTGGTTCAAACAGCTGAGAACCGAGTGTGACACTTTACATTTATTTTTCCCGTGAAAAGGAGTTGGCATTTTTAGGAAAAGGAGTTGGTGAAACACTGAAAAATTCATTTTCCTAGAGCTATAGAACAGTATGAAATTATTGAAAACACTAAGAAATCAAAATGCTAGTTAGGCTAGTGTTCCAAGTAGTGTTTTATGTGCCTTTAAAAAGCCAGTCTGACACCCATATTAAAATGATAAACTGTCAGAGCTCAAAACAACAGACCAGGGTGATGTGTCAGAAGTCACTAGAACTCTTGGAATACCTTTTAGAACCCGAATCTCTACTGAATTTTGAAATACTGAGAATTTGATTCCAAAGCGCTGTGAAAGGTAGGATAGTTTTTCAAGTGGTAATAATGGTTAAAGTGCTGGTATATTTGTAAAAAATGCTGTTTAAACAAATTGGAATTCACAATGAAGGAGCTTGAGGCACTGGAAGAAAGTGACTCCAACTCGGCAAATTCACAATAATAATCTAGGGAAATTGAAGTGGTAATAATAACCTAGTCTTTGAAATGGTAATAATGGTGAAAGTGCTGGTATATTTTTAAAAAACGCTGTTTAACCAAATTGGAGTTCACAATGAAGGAGCTTGAGGCACTGGAAGAAAGTGACTCCAACTGGGCAAATTTACAATGATAACCTAGGTTAATATCTAAGAAAGTGCTTCAAACACTAGGAATACGTGAATAAAGGGCCTTAATATCTGTAACACATTGTTTCATGACAGGGAAATCGTGTTCAAAGAACATAGACCCGAGTTGGATACTGGTTACATTTATAGTTCAGTGACAATGAGTTGGCGTTTTTGAAAGAAGCTTGGTTAGGCCTTTAAACTGGAAGTGCTGATGTCACCAACATGGAGGGGCCATGTTGGCAGCCTCAAGTGCTCCCAGGTGGTAATGTTTTGGGCCAGGGGACCTGCTGGCAGTGATGACTTCATCGTGGTTAGTTCTGGTGTTCAGGTTAGGGAATAGGGATACGGGCTAGGGTTAGGGATAGGATAGTGTTCAGGCTCAGGTTAGGGCTAGGTTTAGGTTTAGGGTTAGACGTTTAGGGACAGGATTGGGGTCAAGATGTAGTAACATTGGGAATTCACAATAAATGAGCTTCAATCACAGGATTAATGGGAGTGTAGCACTGATGATTCACAATCTAGACTTGGGAAAAATTTAGAAAATGATTCATACACTAGGAATACACGTTCTAATAGACTGAATATCTGAACAGCACAATTTTTTCACTGGGAAATCTTGTTCTTGTTCAAATAGGTCAGAACCGAGTATGACAGTGTTTACATTTATTTTTCCGTCAAAAGGGGTTGGCGTTTTCATCAACAGGAGTTGATGAAACATTGAAAAATTCATTTTCCTAGAGCTATAGAACAGTATGAAAGTACTGAAAACTCTAAGAAATCAAAATTGGAGTTAGGCTAGTGATCCAAGAAGTGTTTTAATGTGCCTTTAAAAAGGCGGTATGACACCAGTATTAAAATATTAAACTCTCAGAGCTCAAAACAACAGACCAGTGGGATGTGTCAGAGTGTCTCCACAACTCTTGGAATATGTTTTAGAACCCGAACATCTCTATTGAATTTTGAAATACAGAGAATTTGTTTCCAAAGCGCTGTGAAAGGTAGGATAGTCTTTCAAGTGGTAATAATGGTGAAAGTGCTGGTATATTTGTAAAAAACACTGTTTAACCAAATTGGAATTCACAATGAAGGATCTTGACACTGGAAGAAAGTGACAACAACTTGGCAAATTGACAATGATAACCAAGGGAAGTGTCTAAGGCAGTCCTTCAAACACTAGGAATACATGAATAAAGAGCCTTAATATCTGTAACATATTGTTTTATGACAGGAAAATTGTGTTCAAAGAATATAGAACCGAGTTGGATACTGGTCACATTTATAGATCAGTGACAATGAGTTGGCGTTTTTGAAGTAAGCTTGGGAAGGCCTTTAAACCGGTAGTGCTGATGTCACCAAGGGGGAGGGCCACGTGGACAGCCTCAAGTGCTCCCAGGTCATAAGGATTTGTGGAGGGGGGGGACCTGCTGGGAGTGATGATGTCATCGAGGTTAGTTCTGGTGTTAGGGTTACAGAATTTGTGTCTGGGCTAGGGTTAGGGATAGGATAATTGTTCGGGGTGGTTAGGATTCAGGCTCAGGTTAGGGCTAGGTTTAGGGTTAGCCTTAGAGGGTTAGGGACAGGATTAGGGTCACGGTGTAGTAATATTGGGAATTCACAATGAATGAACTTAAATCACTGGACATATGGGAGTGTAGCACAGAGGATTCACAACTCCAGGCTAGGGAAATATTTAGAAATGTGCTACATAAACTAGGAATACACGTACCAATAGACTGACTATCTGACCAGCAAAATTTTGTCACTGGGAAATCTTGTTCAAACAGCTGAGAACCGAGTGTTACACTGTTTACATTTATGTTTCCGGTCAAAAACATTTGGCATTTTTGAGAAAAGGAGTTGGTGAAACACTGGAAAATTCGTTATCATAGAGCTATAGAATAGTATGAAAGTATTCAGAACACTATGAAATCAAAATGTTTGTTTAGCCAGTGCTCCAAGTAGTTGTTTAGCCAGTGCTCCAAGTAGTTTGTTTAGCCAGTGCTCCAAGTAGTTTTAGTGTGCCTATAAAAAGCCGGTATGAAACCCGAGTCAAAATGATACCCTCAGAGCTCAAAACTACAGACCAGGGGAATGTGTGAGAATTTCTCTAGAATTCTTTGAATCCGTTTTAGAACCCGAACATATCTACTGAATTTGTAAATACAAAGAATTTGTATCCAAAGCGCTATGAAAGGTAGGATAGACTTTCATGTGGTAATAATGGTTAAAGTGCTTGTATATTTGCAAAAAACGCTGTTTCACCAAATTGGAATTCACAATGAAGGAGCTTGAGACACTGGAAGACAGAGACTCCAACTTCAATCACTGGACAAATTGGAGTGTAGCACTGAGAATTTACCACTCCAGACTAGGGAAATATTTAGAAATGTGCTTCACACATTAGGAATGCATATTCCAATAGACTGAATATCTGAACTGCACAATTTTGACCCTGGGAAATCTTGTTCAAACAGCTGAGAACCGAATGTGGCTAGGGTTAGTTAGGCTAGGGTTCCAAGTAGTGTTTTAATGTACCTATAAAAACCCGGGATGACACCCGTGTTAAAATGAAAACTCTAAGAGCTCAAAACAACAGACCAGAGGGATGTGTCAGAGTGTCTCTAGAACTCTTGGAATACGATTTAGACCATGAAGATCTCTACTGAATTTTGACATACGGAGAATTTTATCCAAAGCGCTGTGAAAAGTAGGAAAGACGTGCAAGTGGTAATAATGGTTAAAGTGCTGGTGTATTTGTAAAAAACGCTGTTTCACCAAATTGGAATTCACAATGAAGGAGCATGTGACACTGGAAGACAGAGACGCCAACTCGGGAAAATCACAATGATAACCTAGGTTAATATCTAAGAGAGTGCTTCAAACACTAGGAATACGTGAATAAAGGGCCTTAATATCTGTAACACATTGTTTCCTGACAAGGAAGTCGTGTTCAAAGAACATAGAACCGAGTTGGATACTGGTTACATTTATAATTAAGGGACAATGAGTTGGCGTTTTTAAAAGAAGCCTGGTTAGGCCATTATACCGGAAGTAATGACGTCACCAAGGGGGCGGGGCCACGAGCGCAGACTCAATTGATCTCAGGTGATAATTATTTATCCAGGGGACCACCTGGGATTGATGACATCTTCGAGGTTATTTCTGGTGTTAGGGTTAGAGAATTGGGGTTCTGGCCAGGGTTACGGTAGGTATAAAGGTTTGGGCTAGGTAGGGTTCAAGCTCAGGTTAGGGCTAGGTTTAGGGTTAGGGTTAGAGGGTTAGGGACAGGGTTACGGTCATGGTGTAGTAACATTGGGTATTCATAATTAATGAGCTTAAATCACTGGACAAATTGGAGTGTAGCACTGAGAATTTACAATTCCAGAATCGGGAAATACATAGAAATATCCTTCACACACTAGGAATACATATTCCAATAGACTGAATAGCTGAACAGCACAATTTTTTCACTGGGAAATCTTGTTCAAACAGCTGAGAACCGAGTGTGACACTGTTTACATTAATTTTTCCCCTCAGAAGGAGTTGGCGTTTGCGGGAAAAGGAGTTGGTGACACTGAACAATTCATTTTCCCAGAGCTATAGAATAATATGAAGGTATTGAGAACACTTTAAAATAAAATGTTAGTTAGGCTAGGGTTCCAAGTAGTGTTTTAATGTACCTTATAAAAGCGGGTATGACACCCGTGTAAAATGAAAACTCTAAGAGCTCAAAACAACAGACCAGGGGTATGTGTCAGAGTGTCTCTATAACTCTTGGAATACGTTTTAGAACAGGAACATCTCTACTGAATTTTGAAATACTAACAATTTTTATCCAAACAGCTATGAAAAGTAGGATAGACTTTAAAGTGGTAGTAATGGTTAAAGTACTGGTATATTTGTAAAAAACGCTGTTTTACCAAATTGGAATTCACAATGAAGGAGCTTGAGACACTGGAAGAGAGAGACTCCAACTCGGGAAATTCACAATGATAACCTAGGTTAATATCTAAGAAAGTGCTTCAAACACTAGGAATACCTGAATAAAGGGCCTTAATATATGTAACATATTGTTTCCTGACAGGGAAATCGTGTTCAAATAACATAGAACCGAGTTGGATGCTGGTTACATTTATAATTCAGGGACAATGAGTTGGCGCTTTTGAAATAAGCCTGGTTCGGCCATTAAACCAGAAGTGATGACGTCACCAAGGGGGACGGGCCACGTGGGCATGCTCAATGGATCCCAGGTGATAATGATTTGGACAGGGCACCAGTTGGGAGTGATGACCTCATCGAGGTTAGTTCTTGTGTTAGGGTTAGAGAATTGGGGTTCTGGCGATGGTTATGGTTAGGATAATGGTTCAGGCTAGGTAGGGTTCATGCTCAGTTTAGGGCTAGGTTTAGGGTTAGGGTTAGAGGGTTAGGGACAGGGTTATGGTCACGGTGTAGTAACGTTGGGTATTCACAATGAATGAGCTTCAATCACCGGACGAATTGGAGTGTAGCACTGAGAATTTACAAGTCCAGACTAGGGAAATATTTAGAAATGTGCTTCACACACTAGGGATGCATATTCCAATAGACTGAATATCTGAACTGCACAATTTTGTCACTGGCAAATCTTGATCAAACAGCTTACAACGAAGTGTGGCACTGTTTCCATTTACTTTTCCCGTCAAAAGGAGTTGGCATTTATGGAAAAGGAGTTGGTGAAACACTGAAAAATTCATTTTCCTAGAGCTATAAAATAGTATGAAAGTATTGAGAACACTATGAAATCAATTGTTAGTTAGGCTAGGGTTCCAAGTAGTGTTTTAATGTACCTATAAAAAGCCGGTATGACACGTGTGTTAAAATGAAAACTCTCAGAGCTCAAAACAACAGAGCAGGGGGATGTGTCAGAGTGTCTCTAGAACTCTTGGAATACGTTTTAGAACAGGAACATATCTACTGAATTTTCACATAAGGAGGATATTTATCCAAAGCGCTGTGAAATCAAAATGTTAGTTAGGCTAGGGTTTCAAGTAGAGTTTAGTGTGCCTTTAAAAGGCCCCTATGACACCCGTGTTAAAATAAAAACTCTCAGAGCTCACAACAAGATAGCAGGGGGATGTGTCAGAGAGTCTCTATTACCTGCGAATACATTTTAGAACCCGAACATCTCTACTGAGTTTTGAAAAACTGAGAATTTGTATTCTAAGGGCTGTGAAAGGTAGGATAAACTTCCAAGTGGTAATAATGAATAATGTTCAGGTATATTTGTTAAAAACGCTGTTTAACCAAATCAGAATTCACAATGAAGGAGATTTAGACACTGGAATAAAATGACTCCAACTCGGGAAATTCGCAATAATAACCCAGGTTCATGTCTAAGAAAGTGCTTCAAGGACTATGAATATGTGAATAAAGGGCCTTAATATCTGAAACACATTGTTTCCTGACCATGATATCGTGTTCAAAGAATATAGAACCGAGTTGGATACTGGTTACATTTATACTTAAGGGACAAGGTATTGGTGTTTTTAAAAGAATCCTGGTTAGACCATAAAACCAGAAGTGATGATGTAACCAAGGGGGAGGGGCCATGTGGGCAGGCTTAATTGATCCCAGGTGGTAATGGTTAGGCCAGGGGACCTGCTGGGGGTGATGACGTCACTGAGGTTCCTTCTGGTTTTAGGGTTAGAGAATTGGGGTTCCGGCTAGGGTTAGGGTTAGGATAAGGGATCGGGTTAGCTAAGGTTCAGGTTCAGTTTAGGGCTAGTTTTAGGGTTAGGGTTAGAAGGTTATTAGGGTCACGGTGTAGTAACAGTGGGTATTCCCACTGAATGAGCTTTAATCACTGGACCAATTGGAGTGTAGCACTGAGAATTTACAACTCCAGACTCGGGAAATATTTAGAAATGTGCTTCACACACTAGGAATACATATTCCAATAGACGGAATATCTGAACAGCAGAATTTCGTCACTGGGAAATCATGTTCAAACAGCTGCGAACCAGGTGTGACACTGTATACATGGATTTTTCCTGTCAAATGGAGTCGGCGTTTTCGGGAAAAAAAGTTGGTGAAACACTGAAACATTTATTTTCCTAGAGCTATAGAATAGTATGAAAGTATTGAGAACTCAATGAAATCAAAATGTTAGTTAGGCTAGGATTCCAAGTAGAGTTAATGTGCCTTTAAAAGGTCCATATGACACCCATGTTAAAATGAAAACTTTCAGAGCTCAAAACAACAGAGCAGGGGGATGTGTCAGAGAGTCTCTATTACCCTGCGAATACGTTTTAGAACCCGAACAACTCTACTGAGTTTTGAAAAACTGAGAATTTGTATTCTAAGGGCTGTGAAAGGTAGGATAGACTTCCAAGTGGTAATAATGAATAATGTGCAGGTATATTTGTTAAAAACGCTGTTTAACCGTAATCAGAATTCACAATGAAGGAGCTTGAGACACTGGAATAAAATGACTCCAACTCAGGAAATTCACAATAATAACCCAGGTTCATGTCTAAGAAAGTGCTTCCAGGACTATGAATATGTGAATAAAGGGCCTTAATATCTGAAACACATTGTTTTCTGACCAGGATATCGTGTTCAAAGAATATAGAACCGAGTTGGACACTGGTTACATTTATACTTAAGGGACAAGGCATTGGTGTTTTTAAAAGAATCCTGGTTAGACCATAAAACCGGAAGTGATGACGTCACCAAGGGGGAGCGGCCAAGTGGGCAGGCTTAATTGATCCCAGTTGGTAATGATTAGGCCAGGGGACCTGCTCGGGTTGATGACGTCATTGAGGTTCCTTCTGGTTTTAGGGTAAGAGAATTGGGGTTCGGGCTAGGGTTAGGGTTGGGATAATGGTTAGGGCTAGCAAGGGTTCAGGTTCATGTTAGGGGTAGGTTGAGGGTTAGGGTTAGAAGGTTAGGGACAGTGTTAGGGTCACGGTGTAGTAACAGTGGGTATTCCCAATGAATGAGGTTTAATCACTGGACAAATTGGAGTGTAGCACTGAGAATTTACAACTCCAGACTAGGGTAATATTTAGAAATGTGCTTCACACACTAGAAATACATATTCCAATAGACTGTATATCTGAACAGCACAATGTTTTCACTGGGAAATCTTGTTCAAACAGCTACGAACCGAGTGTGACACTGTTTACATGTATTTTTCCCTCAAAAGGAGTTGGCGATTTTGGGTAAAGGAGCTGGTGAAACACTGAAACATTCATTTTCCTAGAGCTTTAGAATAGTATGAAAGTATTGAGAACACTATGAAATCAAAATGTTAGTTAGGTTAGGGTTCCAAGTAGAGTTTAGTGTGCCTTTAAAAGGCCCTTAAGACACCCGTGTTAAAATGAAAACTCTCAGATCTCAAAACAAGAGAGCATGGGGATGTGTCAGAGTGTCTCTATTACTCTGCCAATACGTTTTAGAACCCAAACATCTCTACTGAGATTTGAAATACTGAGAATTTGTATTCCAAGGGCTGTGAAAGGTAGGATAGACTTCTAATTGCTAATAATGGATAATGTGCAGGTATATTTGTTAAAAACGCTTTTTAACCAAAGCGGAATTCACAATGAAGGAGCTTGAGACACTGGACAAAATGACTCCAACTCAGGAAATTCGCAATAATAACCCAGGATCATGTCTAAGAAAGTGCTTCAAGCACTATGAGTATGTGCATAAAGGGCCTTAATATCTGAAACACTTTGTTTCCTGACCAGGAAATCGTGTTCAAAGAACATAGAACCGAGTTGGATACTGATTACATTTATAATTCAGGGACAATGTGTTGGCATTTTTAAAAGAATCCTGGTGAGGCCATAAAACCAGAAGTGATGACATCACCAAGGGGGAGGGGTCAAGTGAGCAGGCTTAATTGATCCCATGTGGTAATGATTAGGCCAGGGGACCTGCTGGGAATGATGACGTCATCGAGGTTAGTTCTGGTGTTAGGGTTAGAGAATTGGGGTTCGGACTAGGGTTAGGGTTAGGATAAAGGGTTCGGCTAGCAAGGGTTCAGGTTCAGGTTAGGGCTACCTTGAGGGTTAAGGTTAGAAGGTTAGGGACAGGGTTAGGGTCACGGTGTAGTGACAGTGGTATTCCCACTGAATGAGCTTTAATCACTGGACAAATTGGAGTGTAGCACTGAGAATTTACAACTCCAGATTCGGGAAATATTTAGAAATGTGCTTCACACACTAGGAATACATATTCCAATAGACTGAATATCTGAACAGCACAATATTGTCACTGGGAAATCTTGTTCAAACAGCTGCGAACCGAGTGTGACACTGTTTACATGTACTTTTCCCTCAAAAGTTGTTGGCGTTTTCGGTAAAAGCCGTTGGTGAAACACTGAAAATTTCATTTTCCTAGAGCTATAGATAGTATGAAAGTATTGAGAACACTATGAAATCAAAATGTTAGATAGGCTAGGGTTCCAAGTAGAGTTAATGTGCCTTTAAAAGGCCCGTATGACACCCGTGTTAAAATGAAAACTCTCAGAGCTCAAAACAACAGAGCACGGGGATGTGTCAGTGTGTCTCTATTACTCTGCGAATACATTTTAGAACCCGAACATCTCTACTGAGTTTTGAAATACTGAGAATTTGTATTCAAAGTGCTGTGAAAGTTAGGATAGACTTCCAAGTGGTAATAATGGATAACATGCTGGTATATTTGTTAAAAACGCTGTTTAACCAAATTGGAATTCAAAATGAAGGAGCTTGAGACACTGGAAGAAGGGTTCTGCAGTGGCCCCAAGATGCGGGTGAACATAGTCAATAGTGTTGTAATAATGGTATGATGCCAGGTGGTTACTAGAGCCCAGCCCGGGATCAAGGGGCATGGAAGGACTCCTGGCAGAGGGGCCAGGACCCTCACCCCTGAGGCGGGGGTTGAGGGGTGGTGCCACCTCAGTGGAGGGGTGCTGCACTGCAGGGTACTGGACTGACTGACGTGGTTCAACAAAGCTCCCAGTGCTAACGGCCTCGCTGAGGCAGCCTTCACACTTCAGAGGCAGTGACTCCTGCTCCTGTGTTAACTGAAAAGCAAGCCAGCGGTGCACTGCCCCATGGCAGAGCATGCCTAGGCAGTGAGTGTGAAGCCTTCCACCTGCTCTGGAGAAGCGGGGGCAGTAAAGAATGGGGGGCAGGGGTCGGGGAGAGGAAAGAATGTGGAGCATCCGTAATGAAGAGGTACTCTAGAAAGAGGCTCGGAAGCCTGACTAGAAGATTTGTTCTGTTTGCTGGGCGACTGCCCCTTAGGAAGTGCAAAGAGCATGGCTCTGAGGGCTTCCTTTGTGCTGAGTCAAGTTCCACAGCCAACTGGAATTGGCCTCAGTTTCCTGGTCTATAAAATGGATGAAGCGTGTCTCAATGCCTTCACTGAGCTTTGATGGCCAATTGAGATACTATATAAAGAAAATGAGGGAAGAATTGAGAAAGAAAAGGAAGGATGAGCAACACAAAAGAAAGACTGAAAGGAACCTGTAAATCCATTGTCACTTAAATAGGGAATATAGTCAATAGTGTTGTAATGATGGTAGATGCCAGGTGGGTACTAGAAATATCAGGGAACACTTTGTAAAGTATATGATTGTCTAACCACTATTCTGTAACTAATATAAAACCTGAAACCAATACAAAATAATATTGAATGTAAAGAAATGAAAATTGCAGTGAAATTTTTATAAATTTCAAAGTTTAAATAAAAGCTGTAAAGGAAGGAAGGGGAGAATAAAAATAATGTTTTTCATTTTAAAGAGTTGTCTTTATATGGTGCTTTTATACTTTTCTAAGTCATTATCTCATTTTAATTTCCGGGCAACTTAAAGACAAGATAAGTATTCCCTCCACTATTCAAAGAAAGGAAATCTTGGTGTCTGGTCCTAATGATTCAATCGTCAAGCCCTTATTGTAAAGCAGGGTTAGTAAAATTTTCTGTGCAGGGTCATCTCTATACTAATAAAAGCCTTGGGGGTGATCAGGCCAGCAGGGGAGGGTATTTGGGGGCAAGTAGGCCTGCAGAGGAGCAGTTAGGTGTCAATCAGGCCAGCAAGGGAGCAGTTAGGGGGCAATCAGGCAGGCAGGTGAGCAGTTAGGAGCCAGCGGTCCTGGATTGTGAGAGGGATCCCATATTGGAGAGGATGCAGGCTGGGCTGAGGGACATCCTCCCCAGTGCACGAATTTCATGCACTGGGCCTCTAGTCTATATATATAATATCTATATATTAATATCTATATATAATATTAATATCTTGTGAATGCTAAACATTTTCAGATCTGTTAAAAACATAATAACCCAGGGGGAAAACACCATTATTGTTAAAGTAATCATTAATACTGTCAATATTAACAACTTTGCCTTTTACAGATCAAGAATTTTTCCCCTCTCAAGAATTTTCCTAAAGAAATATTTCCTAGTCTATATAGTAGTGTTTTAAGATTTGCATTTTTTAGTCTCAATAATATCTGGTCTCCTTGCAATATGTTATTTTCCAGCTACATATAAGTGGTTCCTGATTCCCACAACTGAAACATGGTTGGTTGCTATATTTCTCCAAGAGAAAAACAAAAGAGAACAGGTATCTGCATACATCTTTACATAGACAGCTTTTGGAGAAATTTGAAATATCCAACTAGAAAGGTATCCAAGGGATGGTCTGGTTCAGCACCACACTTAGGAATGAGTGATTTCTTCCTCCTTTTAAAGGACAAGGCTGGCAACTAATATTTAACTATTCTGATCCAAATAAATATTTTCCTTAAAAATAACACTATAGACACACACACACACACACACACACACACACACACACACACACACACACGTTTAAAAACCACATATGACAAGCCAACAGCTAACATTATACCCAGCAATGAAAAGATGAAATCTTTTCTTCTAAGATCAGGAACAAGACAAGTATGCTCACTCTCACAACTGTTATTAACAGAGAACTAGAAGTTCTAGCCAGAGCAATCAGGCAAGAAAAAGAAATAAAGAAATAAATGGCATTTAAATTGGGAATGAGAAGTAAATTGTCACTATTTGCAGATGACATGATTCCATATATAGAAAACCCCAAAGACTCCACTAAAAGATTCTTAGAAACAATAAATAAATACAGTAAAGTCACAGGATACAAAATCAATATACAAAAATCATTTGCATTCCTATATACTAACAATGAAACACCAGAAAGAGATATAAAGGAAACAATCCCATTTACAATTGCAATCAAAAGTATAAAATACATAGAAGTAAACTTAGCAAGGAAATGAAGAAGCTGCACACTAAAAAATGACACAACATTGTTGAAAGAAATTGAAGGAGACACAAAGAAATGAAGCATTAATACATGTTCATGAATTGGAAGAAATAACATTGTTAAAATGGCTGTATCATCTAAAGCAGCAATTTTCAACTTTTTTCATCCCATGGCACATATAAACGAATCACTAAAATTCTGTGGCACATCAAAAAATATATTTTTGCCAATCTGACCCAAAATATAGGTATGCCTTGGCCAGTAGCTCGGTTGGTTGGAGCATCCGCCCATACACGGAAAGGTTGCAGGCTGATTCCAGGTCAGGGCACGTGCCTGCGTTGCATTGCAATTCGATCTGCTGTCAGGAGGCAACCAATTAATGTTCTCCCTCACATCAGTGTTTCTCTCTCTTGTCACCCCCTTCCTCTCTCTCTAAAAATCAATAAAAACGTATCCTGAGGTGAGGAATTAAAAAAAACAACAAGATGTCATTGTGATTAATTTACCAAAAAAAAAAAAAAAAAAAATAGTATTAGTAATTACCCACTCTTTTTGCTTCAAAGTAACTTTTTTATTTGTATTTTTGTATTTATTATTGACACTATTAGAGATGTCCCCCATTTTCCATTTCCCCCCTTGGTCCCTCTGCACAGTCTCCACCCACCTCTTCGCCTTTATTAAAAAATCAGGTACCTAGAGCTTCTGCCAGTGTAGTCCTGGGCCAGCAGCAGTCCTAAGCTCTGCGCAGCCTCCCCACCCCGCCAGCCTCTGCGGTCCTGCCACTGGTTGGCGACCTCTGACTTTGTGGCTCCCAGGACTGGAGGCACCAGATCATGCCAGGAGTGGCACCTGGTCGCGGGCCACTTTCTGCAGGGCCCACGCATGGTCTCAGCCCGAGAGCTCTTGCTGAAGCCTGGCACAGGCTGCCAGCACAGACAGGCCACAGCCCCATTGGCCCCCCACCTTCTGGGGAGGGGGTGACCCTGCCCCTCCCTCTAAGGGCCAGGGCTCTGGACACAGATTAGATTCTCTTACCGTTTCTTCCTTGGCATGTGGTAGAACCTCTTGGAGGAGAACAAGGGGGCTGGAGGCAAGCCCCATCTGACGTCCATACAAGGACAGAAGACAACTGGACAGACCCCGACAGATCAGTTTGATGGGGAAAGCAGTTACAACCCCACCTTCCACCGCCCCACACGCACATACTAGTACTGTGAGAGGTTAAGAGGAGGCTTAGCCCACTCACTCCCCAGGACAGTTCTTTGAGCCACAAACTCCACATTTCTCTTTAAGTGCACTTCCTCTTTGCTGCCTGGTAAATCTCTAGTGACTTTGAGTCTTGGCTATGAATTCTTTCCTTAGCCAGAACTCAAGCATGGAGGTAGCAGAACCCAGGCCCTGTTTGACACCACGGGTCAGACACCTGGTGCTGTTCCCGCCGCCGACAGCATAGCCAGTTCCTTTTTTAATCAATGTCTAGTATGTGTCAGACAGGATGTTATAGTATTTAGTGTCATTGGTAGAAATATAATTAAACTTTCTCACTTTGGGGCAATTTAATTGGAAATACAACATAACCTTCAATACAAGTATTCATCACTGCTGTCTTGTGCTCTATTTTTTTGTGTCGGGGGAGGTTAAAGGGTAAACATGCTCTCAAATATCACATTAAAACATGCCATTTTAATGCCTAATCTTCAAAGGAAGATGATTAGTAAATGAATGTCAGACATGTTCAAATATGCATTGCAGGGCTGAGATCAAAGAAGTCCAGGTACTTGGAAAGGTTTTAAGTCCCCAAAGCAAAGGTCACTTCAACTTTTCTTTTTTTTTTCTTTTTTATCCTTACCCGAAGATATTTCTTCCTACTGATTTCTGAGAGAGTGGAACAGAGGGAGGTAGAGAGAGAGGGAGAGAGAGAGATCAGTTGTTTGCATCCTGCCTGCACTCTGACTGGGGACCTGCATCCCCCAGCAGCCCAAGTGCATGCTGTGATGGGAAGGGAACCGGCCACCTTCAGGTGATGGGATGATGCTCCAATCCACTGAGCCACACCTCAGGGCTCAACCATTTCTTCACGAGCCAGTCCATTGAAAGGTGAAATGAAAGGACCAGGCGGTAGAGCATCTGATGGTGTCCTCTGGCCACTTCAAAGGCTCTGAGTGCTGTGCTGGCTTCAAAGACGGCCCGGGAGATGCTCCCCTGCGGCCCCTCCGTTGCCCGACAAGGACAGGGATTCCCTCCAAAGAAGGCTCCTGGACAGACTCACTTCACTCACTCACGAGGCAGCGTGTTTGGGTGCAGTCCCCGCTAACTCTGCTCTGGATGTGGGGGTGCAGCCCCCAGTCAGGGCAGGGCCGCGGTGTCTGGAACAGGCTCCTCCCGGAGGGCCAGCAGGTGCCCAGCACCTGCCCCACAGCTGGAGGCCCAGGTGCTGCAGAGTCAGAAGGGGATTGGCCCCTTGCCCTTTGACCTCTCCTCCCGCGCTGGACTGGCACGTGCACCTCCCTCCATTGACGTTTCCATGGAGACATCAGAGCTCCTGGTTGAAGTTGGCTCAGTGCGTGCGAGAGCCCAGAGGAGTAGGAAGCGAAGGAGCAGCTCTCCCCGTTTCTGCTCTGACCTCGGCTCGCTGAGCGCACAGCTGGCTCTCGATGGGCAACTTGCTTTCTAGGTTTCGTCCTTTAATCCGCCGCCGCCGGGCCTTGCCTGGTGCCCGCCGCCCGGCGGCTTTCCCGGTGCGCAGGGAGGACGCCCCGCCTGGCCGCGCCCACCCCGCGGCCCCTGCACTGGCCCTGGGCCCTGGGCACCGGCTCCTGCCCTGGGGCCCTGCACCTGCAGCATCTGGCTGCCACCCAGCGGGGAGAAGGCCGTGTCCTCCCCCCCAGGCCAGGCGCTCCCCTCTGGGGGTCCTCCCCTTGGTGAGGTGGAAGGACCCCCCAAGGAAGCCCAGACTGTGTTTCCATAACCCCAGGACCATCTACATCCCTCCTCCGAGGGGCAGACCTGCTCTCCCCGGGCAGGAAGTCCAGGCTGTGACGCCCAGACCAGCCGGTACCATCCCACTTCCTTGTCCACAGGACCTGGAGGTGAAGGTCCAAGAAGAGTCCCCAGAAGGGAGGGCACAGAACCCAGACCAGCAGGTACCGAGGAAGGGACAGGGTGACCAGGACAGCCCCTACAGCGCTGGGGACCCCCCGCTCACATCTAGGACCCCGGAGACCACGGGCGTCCTCCCTTCCGGCAAGAGCAGCCCTGGGCCTCTGGCCCTCAGTGCCCAGCACCCGCAAGGCAGCTGGAGTGGGGGCGCCCCGCTGTCACCCAGGCGCTGCTCCTGCGGAGGCCCTAGGGTAGATGCCCAGCCTGCTCCACAGCCAAACCCAAGCCCCGGCTGCTTCCTGCAGCCACAGAGGCCAGCAGAGGGAGTGCAGGGGGGAGACCACCCACCCAGCAGTCCCGCGTCACTACCTTTGTGCGAGGAGATGGAGGCTCAAAAGCCATCAAGGAGCAACCCTCCCCGGGCCTCTGCCTCCAGGAAGGCCTGCAAGAGGACCTGGTCCCTGCCTCTCCAGCTCCCGCTGCCCCCGCTGCGGTGGGACCGAGGGGAGCTGCCCCCGCCTCCCAAGTTGCCCTGCCTTGCAGGTGACTCAATCCTGGGCGCTGACACAGAGGCCGGGGCTGCCTGCGGTGCCACTCAGGCTGCCCCTGCGTCCTCCCCTCCTGGCTCAGCGATGGCAGACCCCCTGCCCCGGGCCACTCACACCGGGCAGGTCACCGCTCCCATCACAGCCGGGGGGGATGAAGGTTTCACCTCTCAGCCGACCTCGGATGATGAGGACATTGAAATGGACACCACTCCCCCTTGCTATGCTTGCACCATCATAACTTACCCTGACTCCAGCCTGACATTCCCGCCAGTTTACCAAATCCAGTACAGTGTGGAGCACAGGGCCCCTGCAGTCCCCCCACCGGCCCACCTGCCCTGAAGGACTGCTGCCCTCCTCAGGCCGTCCCACTGGCCCCAACCACCCCTCAGCCCACCTGAGGGACTCCTCCTGGTCCCAGAAGGGACCCTCTCTCCCCAGCGCTCCTGTTAGCCCAGAGCTACACACTGTGGCGTTGGCGTTGCCATGGAGGTACTAGACACTGGGAGCGGCAGTTCAGTTTGCGGTGCACCGGCAGGCCCACCTGTGGTTATGGGTCCTGCGGCTCCCGTGGGTGGTGGGAGCCCTGGGGTCAGTATGACCACCCCAGGCCCACTCATCCCCAGCATCCAGAGCATCCACGTTAGAGATAGACCTAGGAAGGCACGCAGCACTGCTTCTACATCTCCCTTTGGCCATAAGACCAGGGACCATCTGGCCGCAGCCTGGCTGCTGAGGAGGAGGAGCAGGCATCACCCAGTGCGCGCAGACTCTGCTGGTTCCACCTGAACTCCGACCCCTGGAGCCCACCTGTGATTACACAGGCTGTGTGGAGATGGGGAGGGTACCCCAGTCCCAGATGGAGGGTACCCCAGTCCCAGTTGTTATCTAATCCCTGGCCATTTCCTCCTTTTTAGAAGGGGTGGCTAATCATGGGGTGGGTGGGGAGAGCAACAAGAACTCTTCATGGTTTCTGCGTCTTGTTCAATTTCAGATGTGGTTTTCCGATTTTATTAGTAAATATTTGATACCAAGCTACAGCACAAATGCTAATTTAACCAGAGAAAAGTTTCAGACTTGGTCTTGCAACATTTCATATTTTTTAATGACGTTTAAATAAAACATAGCTGCTCTTAGCACTGCTTGGATGCTGGCTACAGAAGGTCCAGTGACATAAGGTTATGAGCGATGGTTCGAGGTTTTCAGGTTGGTGTGCAGCACAGAGCAGTGTTGGTTTAGAGGATTATTAATTCTGTGGAACAGGTGAGCAGGCATTCACTTCACTGTAAGCCAAATCTTTATAGAAAGCCCTGTTATATTTTTCTTAATGTTAAACAATAAAATCTGGTAGGTTTTATGACTGTAAAAAATGGGATGCGGGGGAGGAGGGGATGAAAGAGATAGTTCAAGGATGTGCTGGCAATTATGTTTTTATGAATAAGACCCTGAGCAGAGGGAAATGAAACCACATCATTTAATGACAGGGAGGAGAAGAGGTCTGAAGCGGGCAACCCACAGGGAGAGTGCTAGGGAAGTCTGCACCATCATCTGCACACTTTTCAATCTGGTGCCCTGGGGGGCTAAGACTCAGTGCCTTATAATACAACGAGGCTTTCTGTTGATTTGGAAAAGTATGATGGCTAAAGAAAGCTGTGGTGATCTCTCCACTTGAAGTGGTTGTTCTGTTACGGTAGACAGGGAGCATGGGGGAGTCTCCCCCATCAGCCAACATGAAGGTGGGGTGGGGCGCGGAGGGAAGATTCTTACTCTGTGCATTTGAAAAGCTAGAAAGATGAGTGGACAGGGTCTGAATGAGCCAAAAGCTAGAAGATGATTGAGAGAGAGCCCCAGGACACCAAAAGCTAGAAAGATAATTGGATAGAAAAAAGCCCTCCCATCCCTATCCCTATAAGACCCACAGGCTTGAGCAGGAAGGGGGAATGGTCTTTGAGACAGAAGTCCACCCTTCTCACAGCACGTGGCACATGAATAAACCTCTTTCCTTTTGCACCAACATCTGTCTCAGGAGTTTGGCTTTCCTTGGGGCAGGCAGCTGAACCTGCATTTTGGTTTCAGTTCAATAGGCCTCTTTTTATAGTGTCTCATAGTAAAACCCAGAACCTAAATCTAGGCATAGTTGTTCTATGAATTGGTTCAAAGATGTGTTCATTTTTCCTACAATTGTACGTATTTTAATGTAATGGATTGACTATAATATAACATTAAGCTTTTGCATGGTAATTCATGAAACTAGCTCCTTACCCTTTCCTTTCTTTGGGAGCACTAAATCAAGAAAATTGGAGAAAGAAATAGCCAACATGTTATAGCCCCAAACAATCACCTGTCAACATTGATGAAGATCTTGTACAAGTAAATGTGAATCAGAAGAAACTTAAATTTCAGAGCTGGGATAAAACACATTCATTGAAATACATTCATTCATAACACATTCATTCATAACACTGTTGGAAAACAGGTAAAATATCTGCATTTTTTGGGAGCTTTAATAGGTTTATTGAACCTAGAGTATATCTAGATTACTTTCATATGTTTTTTCCTTTGAATAATGTACTACGAATTAGATAGAAACTTGATGCAAAAGAAACCAAATAGAACATAGAAAATTGGAAGTTTAGGCATTTTGAAAATGTGTACAAAAAATAAAATGACTAAAGTTGTAACATCGTGTTCTCCAATAATATAACAATAATGATGCCTCCACTAGAAGATGTGGTAAATATAATGTAATATATAGTTAATATAATATAATCTAATGATTCCATCACTAGTTAATCACTTACTCAATCAGGATTTTCTTTTCTTGGGCATTATACTTTGATCTTGTCTGCCAGGCTCGTATTATATTCAGTAATTGGATATAAAAATAAGCAATAGACTATAGTTAAATTTTAAGAAAAGTGAGTACTAGCCCTTGTTTATAGAAGTTTAAAATTACTGTATATACATGATCCTTAGGAAGCACTCTCGAAGTGTTTTGCCTTGAGACTATCTTTTTAAAAAAAAACATGCAAATATAATACCATGAAAATCTAATAAGTGATAAATAAAATAGTTTTTAAAAATGAACACCTTTGCTTTTCTAATATATTTTAAACAAAATTGTATTTATATCAATAAGTTAGGTAAAAACAAATATACCCATGGGGAAAAGATTGGAAAACATATTAAAAATTATAGTAGTAGCTATGTTGAGGTGGTTTATTATTAGTGAATATTTCTCTATTTTCCATATTGGGTAATACAATTATTTGAATGTGGCAATTTAGATTTAAATCCCATTAGGGTAGGAATTTTTCTACATCACTGCCTGATACATATCAAGTACCCAATAAATATGTGTTGAATGAAAAATTAAGACATTTATTACATTACAATATATTCATCACATTCATTAAAGCATGTTGTCCCAATCTTGACATTTCCAGTCCCGGCTTTGAAGGCTGTACCAGGCAGCGAGGCGTGTCCTCCGTGCAGTTCTCAGTGGAGGGAGGCCAGCACTGGGCCTGCAGAGGCTCACCTCTGAGCTCACCGCTGCCTTAGGCAGTGCAGTGAGGCCTCAAGCAGGTTACTCTCCTGACTCAATCTCCTCATCTGAACAATAGGTATAACGATGCCTCCTTCCTAGGACTGTGTGAGGATCAAATGTTTCATACATGAAATCTCTTAGTGTAATGCATGCCACACTGTAAGTGATAAGTAAGTGTTGACCATTACTGGTGTTGTTAGTGTGTTGTTGATGTTGTTGTTGTTATTATTTTTATTATTAGGGAAGTTTATATCTCTCCTTGTCTGGCCAGTATGTTGTTTTCAGCCTCTAATGCCCACAGTGGTTTCTGCCTCAGGCAACAAAAACCATTTAAACCCAATTGAGAGAGATTAAAATCTTGCATTAGGCTCTCAAGAGAATCGCTAATCTCCAGATGACTTTTGAAATACAGATAATATCTGCCTTGGAACTCAAATTAGGAGAATTTAAGAATCTGAAAGTTGTCTTTTGGGGTTCAAACAAGAGAGGGCTAAAACCCCTTCAGAATGGGTTTCCAGCTGCCTTGCTGCAGCCTGGGGCAGCGGTTCTGAGCTCGATGAAGCCTGGGGTGATGTGTGGAGGGATAAGGGGGTGGGGAGCAGGAGCAGAAGCCTGATAAGGAATAGAAATGAGCTGAAAGTGAGAGGGTGGGGGGCACCCCCACGAGAAGACTTTTCTTCTCTCCACTCTGGTCCTCCTCCTCACTCTGTCCCCTCACTGTCATCACAGGCCTTCGGGAAGCAGAGCTCCGGGGGAACCAAAAGACAGGGCAGGGGCGCTGGCTGGCAGTCTTCTGCTGTGATGGCCCCACAGCATCTAAGGTCCTCGGGTCACTTTACATTTGTGGCAGGAAGGTACATTAAGTATACTAGTATTGTGCAGTCATAAATTCAGCTTCCAAATTGGCAACTTATTTTTAAAAATTTATCAAATAAATTATTTTCTTAATGTACCTTAAAGAAGAGAAAATTTAGTTGAAATCTGTAATTTCTGACTTTTAGAAATTTAGGTGCAATTTTATTGCCTGCGTGTGTTTTCAGTGGAAATTAATTTCACTAATGACTACGGTCTCAGTGCAGGAGTTTCAGAAATGGTGTTCAAACAAACAAGAAAACCTTTCCCTGGAGAAAATGAACTTCATCATCTGATGCACCAGAACATTGTTCAGAAGGACAAAACTCCACTTGAGATAAGTCACGAGTTCCCCTGGTTACTACTGCATTTTATAAATTATTGAGATTTTATTTAGCATATAATTTTATCAATTTGTTACCAAATGTTATAATTTATATACTTCTATTTTGTTTACTTTATTAATATCTGCCTTTCTTATTTGACTAAGCTTAGTAGCACCTAAATTTAATTTTTCACTTACTGGTAACTGAGAATGCTACACTACAGATGATCAATAAATGTTGATAAAAAAATGAATGAAATTTTTTCCGTATCCCAGTAGAAAAAAAAGTGGGGGGGGGGCAGGATTTTTATCAATATACTAGAGAATGAAAGAAATAAAAATATGAGAAAAATTCTCAGCTTGAAATTTTTCAAAATAAATATCTATATAATAAAAACCTAAGCAACCCTTATGGCGGAATGACCGGTCGCTATGATGCACACTGACCACCAGAAGCTCATGGCTGGCAAGCACAGCGACAGTGATGGGAGCCTCTCCCACCTCCACAGCAGCACTCAGGAGCAGCAAGCCAAGCAGTAAGGAGCAGCAGGCAGGCGGTAAGGAGTGAGGGTCTTGGACTGCGAGAGGGCACAGGCAGGGCTGAGGTACCTCCCCGCCCCCTCCAGTGCACAAATGTCATGAACCAGACCTCTAGTAATAAATAATGAGTGTGGGGTGAAATAAACACTTACAAAGATTTCTGGAGAGAATATAAGATGGTAGATTTTCGGGGAAGCAGTTTCCTTGTTTTTATCAAGAATTTTAAATATTTCATTCTCATTACCCACCATTTTAATTTGTCCAAAAGCAATTTAGTCCAAAACAGAATTAAAGACATGCTGAAAAATGTGGAAAGATTTATTTGCATTAATATTAAGTTGAAACAAAAGGAAATGACTAGGTACAGTATGGACTATTATATATCTTGTAAAATTAATGTGTTTGAATGATTTACATAAAATGGTTCAACATTATTCATTAATGCTTCTTAATTTTTTAAAGATGTGAATGGTTAAAAAACAATATGAAATAGTATACATAATATTATAATTTCAACTTTATAAAACTAATTAGAGACTGAGAGTACAGAGTTCAGTCAAATGGACCAGGTTTGAATAGTGACTCTGCCATTTAGTTGTGAGTTAAAGACATGACATTGGCCCTGGCTGGTTTGGCTCAGTGGATAGAGCATCGACCTGCGGACTGAAGGGTCCTGGATTTGATTCTGTTCAAGGGCACATGCCCAGGTTGTGGGCTCGATCCCCAGTGCGGGGCATGCAGGAGGCAGCATGATTCTCTCTCATTGTTGATGTTTCTATCTCTCCCTTCCTTTCTGAAATCAATAAAAACATATATATATTTTAAAAAGACATAACATTCGCCAAAACTGGTTTGGCTCAGTGGATAGAGCATCAGTCTGCGGACTGAAAGGTCCCGGGTTTGATTCCAGTCAAGGGCATGTACCTTGGTTGCAGGCACATCCCCAGTGGGTGGTGTGCAGGAGGCAACTGGTCGATGTTTCTCTCATTGATGTTTCTGGCTCTCTGTCCCTCTCCCTTCTTCTCGGTAAAAAATCAATAAAATATATTTTTTAAATAAAATAAAAGAAAAAGAAAAAGACATGACATTCTACAAATTATTTAATTTACATAAGTTTCCATTTTTCTTCTGTAAAATTGACATAATATTAGTAGCACCTGCTTACGAAGTTATTATGAGGATTAAATGAGAGAATGAGTTATTACTAAGATAAAAATATTGAGGGAAATCAAGAAAACATTAACAATGATGTTTCTCTTTGTGTTGTAAACAGATGACTTTCTCCTTTAAAATTCCCATATTTTCTAAATCACCTATATTGAAACTATTCTTTTATAACCCAAAATAGATATTGATAATAAAAAAAAGTCCCCTTAAGAGACTAAATTTTTTAATGTGGGTGAGCACATTCATATTTATAGCTTATACATTATTTTTTAATATATTAAGTATCCTTAAAGAAAACACATGTATCAAATTTTGTTTGTCAAGGAAATAAATGTCAGTTCATTAAGCACATAACATTCACACTTCTAGAGTTTAGCTCTCTCACAATATCACTATTTTAGAACAAAGATGAAAATCAAGAAAAACTCTGACAACAACATAAGCCCTGAACCAGCAAAATAAATGGCAGAGAATCTGCACTAAACCTTATTTAAAAGGCCCTCAGCCTTCTCTCAGTGCCTTTGTCTGTCTGTCGTTGGTCTGTGTAAACTCTCTCCGTGTCATTCTGCCAGCAGGGGCCTGAGGGGCACCCCCCACTTGCTCCTCTTTTCTGGTCTTCGCATTCTAAGTCAGGTTTCCCAGGCTGTCCCCAGATGATGTGGGAGGTCAGAGGGAAATTCAGCCACCTTTGTCTCTTACTTGGCTTACTGAATGTTTCTGAACTGGTCTCCTCCTCTCTAGTCTTCATCTCTTCCACTTCACTCCCTCATCCCTCGTCCCACCCCCTCCATACCTGTCAGCTGAAATTCATCAAGACTTGGCATTGCTCTGGAGACCAAACTGCAGGCAGGGACTGCCTCCCAGACCTTCCTGGTGTGGTCCTGCCTGCTTCTCCAGCTTCATCTCTGCTCGTTGTCCACATTCAGCTGAAATCACAGCACACACTCCTTCCCGTTGCCTACATTTCTCACATTTGCTTGCTCACTGGCCTTTCCCAAGATGAACCTCTGCCTTGAACACACACTCATCTCCTCTGCCTTTTCACCTGTGAGCTTTTAAGCTGCTCATCCTTTGGGGCTCAGCTTAGACATCTTCTTTGAGAGGCTTTGCTGATCACCCAAGGCAGGAGCCACTGACTGCCATCCGCTGCTTCACACCCGCTGTTCCTCGGATCACAGCACTGACTGCACATTAGTCTCTCAGAGGCTGTCTGCTCTTCCCTTAATTATACTCCTAAACCAGCTGAGCTACTTCATTTCCAAGCACATGTGAGGAGCACCAATTATAGGTGAGAGTAAAAGCCATTATCGACAGATGCACAGACTAAAGTGGAAATGAACAAACTAGAGAGGAGACAACATAAGGAACTGAAAAGTCTTGGTATTTTTTTAAAATTTTTTTATTGATTACGGTGTTACATATGTGTCATTATTCCCCCATTAACCTCCCAACACGCCCTCCCCCCTCATGTCCTCACTCCTCTGTTGTCTGTATCCATTTGTTAGGCTTATATGCATGCATACAAGTTCTTTGGTTGATCTCTCCCCCTTACCCCCACCGTCCCCTACCTTCACTCTGAGGTTTAATGGTCTGATCGATGTTTCTCTCTCTCTGGATCTATTTTTGTTCATCAGTTTATGTTGTTCATTATATTCCATAAATGAGTGAGATCATGTGATATTTATCTTTCTCTGCCTGGCTTATTTCACTTAGCATAATGCTCTCCAGTTCCGTCCATGCTGTTGCAAATGGTAAGAAACCCTTCTTTTTTACCGCAGCGTAGTATTCCATTGTGTAGATGTACCACAATTTTCTAATCCGCTCCTCTGCTGATAGGCATTTAGGCTGTTTCCAAATCTTAGCTATGGTGAATTGTGCTGCTATGAACATAGGGGTGCATATATACTTTCTGATTGTGTTGTAGTGCAAATGCGAGTAAAGACCACTGGAGTCCAGACCAAATTAAAGTTTAGGAAGCCTTTATTGCTGGCCGGCGGCTGTTCTGCCTTTCCATGCAGGGAGGTCAGAGAGCAGCCCTGACCCTTTGTGCAAGACCACTTTTTAAGCACATTAACCACATCCTGTTTTTGCCGAGTAAGCAACCCAAGACAAAACAGTTTTTACCAAATAATGTCAGGGCCATGCTATTGACCACCATGTTATTTACAGGGTTATCCTGTTCTTCAGAAAGCTGACAATGTTCTATCTTGCAAGGCTATTTTGTGAGGTGCAAGGGGAAGGGGCCATGAGACCATATCTCAAGGCCTGGCCTGGTGTCAGCACTGACAACCCTATCTGGGGCATAGTCCACGGCTTCTCCGGAGTGCTCAAAAATTCCCACTCTCTAACATTCCCCACTGGTTTTATGGAAGAATCAAATCATTGTTTCTCCATCACCAGTGTAGACATGATAGTGAGTATGCAGGACCATTAGCTTTACTGCCTGTATTTGCCTTTGTACATAGTTGGTGAGACTATTTATAAGATGGGGTCCAAATGTTGCTATTAGCAATAAGATCAAAGTTCCTGCTAAAGATGTTAAGAGTGTTGTTAGCCATGGGGACCAAGATAATAGATTTTCATACCAGTTTCCCTCAGTTCTTTGCCTTCCCTCTCTATCTTGGAGTCTTTTTCTGAGTTGACTTAGGCTTTCTCTGATGACCCTGGAATGGTTGGTATAAAAACAGAAAGTTTCTCCTAAGGACATACAGAGTCCTCCTTGCTTCATGAATAATAAGTCTAAACCCCTTCTATTTTGTAACTACTTCTGCTAATAAACTGAGAGAATCCTCTGGGCGGTTTACATTCTCCTCTAGGGTGCTTAAGTCTAGATCCACTTGGCTGCTAAGTTCCTTAAAGTGTTTGCCCCGGTGACCAGTGCTGCAGTGCCTACTGCAGCTGATCCAGCTATTCCTAGACCGACAAGCAAGGGGACAATTACTGGGGCTCTAAGAACTCACCCAGGGGCTAGGCCCAGGTGCTCGTGCCCTCCCTCCCCAGAATAGTGTAGAGGGCCGCCTGGGAAGACACACGGGCATTTTCCTTAATTATCGTCAGCTGAACTCAGGGCGTAGGCCAAGTCACGCCCTGGGAACATGCTTCCTCAATGAGGCTGGACATGTTAATCATTTCTGACTTCATAGCAGCCCAAGTGAAGGCAGGGGCAGGACTAGATATGTAAATCTAGGCCTTTAAAACAAACGTGCTGCCTGGCTCAGGGTCATCATCGTCGTTGCAGCCTCTCCATCAGGGAGGAAAGATGGTGTCCCACCCAGCCCCAGCTTCATGAATCTATTTCTGTCTCTTGGTGTCTTTCTTTCTTTAATTTCTTAATCCCCAGCTCCTCCACTCAGCAACCGGACCAGAACCTTGTCCATGATGACGCGGAAAAGAGAGAAATACCACTACATATGGCGCCCAACGTCAGGGGCTGAGTACTGAGGGAAGGAAGCGAGGGGGTCACTCCCACAAGTGTGCGCACCACAGATTTAAGAAAGTGTAAGGTAAGGGGAATGTATTGTGAATTGATATGAATTAGCCGGGTGCAAAACATGGGTAATTCTCAAAAATGCTTTAACTATGCTCAGATCTCAAAGATTTTCTGTTAAGCATAGTCAGATTCTTGATTTCTTTCTTAAGTTTTGTTGATGAAACCTGGGAAAAGGTTAGAAAGCAGTTGTGTGACCAATATTCAGCAAAAGTCCAGAGAAAACTCCTATTTTAATTGGTGATGGCCTTGATTCAGCACAGGAGAGCTTAAGAATGTCTAAGTGGGGTACATCCATGGCCTTACTGTTGTGTAGCAGATGCGAGTGAATGACCACTGGAGCCCAGACCAAATTTAAATTTAGGGAGCCTTTATTAGCCGGGTGGCCGGGCGACCCGGCGACTGCTCTGCCATTCTCCACGCCGGGAGACCAGAGAGCAGCAGCGACCCTTTGTGTAGGACCACTTTTAAGCCCATTAACCACATCCGGTTTTTGCAGAACAAGTAACCCAAGACAAAACAGTTTTTCCCAAGCAACGTCAGGATCATGCCAATGATGACCATGTTATTCACAAGGTCATCCTGTTCTTCAGAAAGCTGACAGTGTTCTGTGAAAGAAGGCTACGTGCTGGGAAGGGGCCATGAGACCATATCTCAAGGCTTGGCCTGGTGTCAGCACCGACAACTCTATCTGGGGCATAGTTCACGGCCTCTCTGGAAGCATGCTCAAAAATTCCCACTCTCCAACACTTACAACCTGCAGTGGAAGGGTGCGAGTCTCTAAGAATACCACCTGCATCTCTTCTGCCTCCACGTGTAAACTACTTGTAACCAAGTAGAAAAGGATTAAAGGAATTTCTCAGCAACTGCCAATAATTCTTTATCTTTAAAAATCTTTTCTTTCCTAAATAAATAAATAAATAAATAAATAAATAAAAATGGAAAAAATAAATAAAAACAGTAGATGCCAGACCATTACTGAATCTTCCCCCTAAGAAACAAGGAGGTGGGGGAAGGGAGACATGTGGCGATCCAATATGGATGCCACTCCCCAAGAAAGCCACTTAGAAAGGCCTCATCTTCGCCATCTTTATTTATTTTCCAGCTAATGACTTAAAGCTTTTACAAATTCATAAATGCATCCGGGATTTCTGTGCACATGTAAAGGGAAAAGTCCAGTTTAAAAACGAGTGCACATAGTTTTGAGCTGAACTTGACCTTTTGCTATGTACAGAATAAAAACCCAAGACTGTTTTGGCCTTAAAAATGGCGGAGATGAACCAGAGAAAGAAATACAGGCTAGTTTCCCAAAGCCATCTAAAGTAACTCTTGAATTTTCCTGCCCAGAGGCAACAGCAGGAAGTAGATAGTCAAGTTTACATATGAATGGCTGAGAGTTTGCTTCTTGACTTCCCCAGCAGGAAAATTGTGACCATTTTGAAATTTAGTGGCTGGGCCAAGCCTATCGGCTGGAAATTTAAAAGAACTTGGGAAGTTTACTAAATCAAATGATAAATTTAAATTATCTAAATGTATTGAAATTGATAATACTGAAATGTTGATCTAAGTATGCCTAGTATGAAGTCTAGATGATATAAGTTAATCTATTAATTGAATATGCCTTATATTTTATTTGAAATATATCCTTAAAAATGTAAAAATATTATTGATTTGAGAAATGCTAAGTATTTAATTTTGCTACCTAAAATTTGAAGCTCTGAAAGTTTAAGGTCTTTTTTCTCTCCATTAAAAGGTTTTAAAGCTACACCCTTTTTTTATGGAGGGAGGGGTGAACACGCCCTTCCCCTAGCCTGCAGGTAGGCTGGTTCCCGCCAGCAGCCATCTTTTAAAGAATGTTAATTTGCATTAAAATGGCTACACCTTTTGCTAGCCGACCTTCCCAGAAAAGGTCAAGCGGCCAAAAGGTGGCTCCTTTGAAATCAGTTTTCCACCAGTAGTCATTTTTTAATACCTACACGTTTGCTTCTCAGTTTCCCCAGGCAGAAAAAACAAACAAACACATGGTTTAAAGTTAATTATTAGATTTTAAAATTTATTTTTAAGAATATAAAAGTGTTATTAATCTAAGAACTGCTAATATTTGACTTGCAGGCTCTCAAAGTTTAAGGTTCTGTTGAATTGGGAGAAATTATATAAATGTGGTAATAATACCTAAAATATAAAAATGAGTTTTTTGGGAAAATAAAATGTGTTTTCTCTTACATAATTTGGAATTCAAAATATGTTACTTATTGGTCTGATTTAAAAAAGAATTAATTCTGTGATACAGTTTAAATTTAATTGATATTCTTTAAAATAATTTAAGTATATAATCTTTAAATCATATATATAAATATATAAATGTGTATATTTGATCTTTCCAAATGTATTTCAAGGTTTTGAGAGTAGCTTTTAGACATTTCATTGGGCCCCAAAATGTTACAAAAGTCTGTTCTCTCTTAAAAGCAATATATACTTTTTTAAATTAAACCAATTGATACTTGAAATTGCATGGAAAGCTTTATCAAATAAAAATTAATATATTTTACTTATATACATATATATTAAATGTTATGAAAGTTTTTGCCTGTAAGAAGGGCAAAAGCAATATATTTCTTCAATATAGCCAAAATTTTCAACAACAGTAGCATTTCAAGAAAGACAAAAAGCCTCAAGCAGCCTGCATTTTTGAAATGGCTGGAGGTGGGACACTGTTTATGCTTTTGGATCAGACCAATAAAGTATCAAACCTATAAGTTTTACTGAATAAGTTTCTTTGCCTTTTTTAATTAAAGATGCTTACTTAAGTTACTTTATAAATTACCTTTTTAAAATATGATCAATGTCTCATATAAATTAAGTTACATGAGAAGCCAATGTTTTTATACATAATTGAATCCTGACTGGTAGCTGCCTGCATTCTTAATTAAGCTAGAGGTGGGGCAACATTTGCCGCTTGTGAGACAGCCGCTTGTGAGACAGCCGCCATCTTGCCTGCCCCTCTGGCCATGTGGCTTTTGGCCGCCATCTTGAAATAACAAAGGCCAGTCCCCTTCCTTTGAATAAGCCAATGTCTTTGTAAGAAATTTAAATAAGTTTTGTAAGGAAGTTACTGAAGCCTTCCCATGATCCCTCTGTATATGCAAATAAGCCTAAGAGGATACTTTAAAAATATAATTATAAATTTAGTAAAAAGGAGAAATTTTAAATTTTAAATTGTCTTTCACTAATATTTACAGTATAATCTAAGATTGTTATTAAAATGTTAAATCTGAAAGTAAATTAGTAGTCAGCCTTACTGTAAGAGTACTTGTAATATAGCTAGCTAGTCGCCTAAGGCTTGCCTTACAAGCTGTAAGCATACAGGTTGCTTGTTGTAAAAGGAAAGATAAAGATTCGTGAATGAAACTCTCTGTAGCCTGAAAATTATTTTAAGGAAATAAAGAGAGGTTTCCTTCAAATATCCTAGGGATTGTAATTGATAACCAATGCATTAGGTTTCAGAAGGTGGAGATAAGAAAAGATTGTCTTAAAACTTTAAATGACTTTTAGAAATTATTAGGGGACTTTAACTGGTTAAGACCTTTTCTATATAAAAAGAAATTGACAGCCAGTTTGAAATTGAATTGCCATGCCTAGAGCATTGAATATCCTTACATGATATTATTCTACAATGTCATTATAATTTTTGATATTTTACAACAGCATATTGTACAATTATCCCAAACTTACAAATTAATTTTTTGAATGTTTGGCAGCAATTTATAAGGACATGAAAAGATTTAATCCCTTCCACTATGTGGAAGGCCCCCTAGGAAAGAATTTGAGCATTCTATATTGGCTCCTCTTGCCCTTTTCGCCAAGAGGGACCCTCTTCTCACAATCCAATTGCCCACAGCTGTTGCCTGAGTTTTCAGTTCATGCTGAGGTTGAAGCCTCATGGTGGCTGGTACCATAGATCTGTCTCTCGCCCAATGGCGTGAGCTGGGCCCTCCCTGGAGATGAAACCTGGGTACCCCAAGATCTGTGATCAATGCCAGGGCCCCGCCAGCCTTCGAGGGGATCCCAAGGCAGGTGCTGGGCATGGAGGCCATCGGGGCATAGGCTACCAAGGAGAAAGAACCTCACCTCACATCACCCTGCGTGGCCCCGGAGGATGGCTGGTTAGTCAAAGACGGGTAAGATTCCTCAGGGGAGGAACAACCTAAGACAGGCACAGTCGCAGAGGGGCCATCAGGAGAGAAAAAGGGGGTCAACAGAGGTGGGGCACAGATCCTCACCCCCCCAACATTACAGGGACTTGAACACTCTCCCCTTCTGAGGGAGGTCTCCTGCCCCATGGCTGTTTCACGCTTCCCATGCCAGCTCCGATCAGGACCCAGGCAACATACAGAGACGTGGCCTAGCTCAGATGGGGACCCAGACAACATAAAGAGACTTGGCCCAGCTTGGATTCGGACCTAGGCAACAGAGTGTTGGCCGATGGCAGCTGCCCTATATCTAAATCCAGCCTAACACCAGAAATGCTCAGGGATTTCTCAAGGATGCAAATAATCCTTTCCATTAATATTTATAGGGTAAACTAAGATTGTTATTAGAGTATTAATTTTGACAGTAAAATAGTCAAGTTTTCAGATTAATTTAAATTGGCTAATTGAAAATAAGTGAATATTCAAGAAAATTTAATTGTACAAAAGGCTGTTCCTAAAGTATTAACTAAAATTTCTATTGGTAGTTCATCTCATGGTAAAATTGCTTAACATGCGATGAACCTGTTTTTGTGCAAAAAAATAAAATTTAAAGTTATCAAGACTGCATTATATAAAAAAAATTTTCCAAAAGCCTCCATTAATTAAAAAAAAAGGGGTGGGGAAATAGTAGGGCAATATCATGTAGGAAAAAATTATCCTGTAAGTAAATTACATCTAGAAAAAATTTTATTTTGAAAAAAATTAATTTCCATTTGTAATACTGATAACAAGACATAAAATCTTATAGTGTCAAAATAAGCCAAAGAAAAAATGTTATGGACAAAAATCAAAAGGATCCCAAGTCTAATTTATAGAAAAGGTTTCTTTATTAACCTTTGGTCGAGAATATGTTTATATTTCCAGGAAATTCCAAGACCATATGGATTCCTGCAACAACGGATCCCAGAGAGGACCTGATAGAACTGTTAGAACCACAGAATAGGCAGTGGCCCATAAGAACAGAGGAGAAATAGTCCAGAAATAAAAATAGTGAAGACGCCTTGCCAGGCTAGCAGTCAGCACCTGTGTATTACTGCATGTTGCCCAGGACCAAGGGCAAGGAAGGTCAGTGTGCACGCTTGCAGACCATGTGTGCACTCCCTTCTGCATAGAAGTCAAAATGTTTGATGTTTTGTGTTTTTACCAGGACCCCTGACTTGGGGTCTTGCTTTATTTCTAACACAGGGAATGGTATTAACTGCCACATTAAAAGAAATATTATACCTCAGGCATTAACCATTTTTATAGGTGGGTCCAGTTCCAGAAAGGCTGGATCTACTGCAGCAGGGGAGCAAAGGTCCTTCAAACCTCTTATATTTCAGTAGAAATACAAGCTCTTATTTATGCCTTAACAGATTTTGCTACAGAGCCCATCAACCTATAGTAATATTGCTTATGTGGTAAATATAACCCAAAAATTATTGTAACAGCTACTGTAGGGCACACAATTCAGTGTAACTTTTCATTTAATTTCAGCCTTTAAAATGTTATCAGAGAAGGACAATTTCCATGTTTTATTGGAAGCAAAGTCCTCAGTGTGTTATCCACCTTTCTGTGCCAACTTTAGGGGTAAATCCCCAAGCACTTAAACCTAATCAAATTGACAAAATAGATGTTACTCAATTGTGGAAAGAGCCAATCGTACTCTTAAAATCATTTATTAAAACAAAAAGGGGGAGTCAGATGTTTATGTGTCACCTAAAGAGGCTCAGTCATGCCTTTTATACTTTAAAAAATTTTTAAATTGTAATGCAAAGGATTGTACAGTAGGTGAAAGGCATCAGGCCTCCGGTACAATAGCCTCCATCGAGTCAGCTAGGTGGAAGGAAGCATAAACCAGAAAAGAGTTTTATCAGATTCAATAATAATGTGGGGAAGAGGTTGGGTTTTATATCTTTCCAGTAGGAGCAATGCAGCCAATTTGGGTGCCAGAGTGTTACGTCCGTCACCACAACAGACCCAGAGAAGCTCCTGCAATCTTTTCACTCAAAAGGACTGAGAGTTGCCTGATGACAGCAAAGCGGAAGAAGAAAACTGAAAGCTACGCAAGGGACTGAGATGCCAATATAGAGTCATCTGAAGAAGTTAAAGACTGAAGTGCAGCAGATTGTGGAAAAGCAAGAAGTTGAAGCTACTTCTTCAATCATGTTCCTGCTCGTGCTAGCATCTGTTGACTGCCAGTCTTCTGCAAAGTCTTGTGCAGCCAAGTCCAAGGACTCTTGAGTAAATATACACCAGCAGCAAAAGAGACTTTCTTTCATTTAGTAGCAAAAAATGTTAACATGTCCATCGTTCTGATTTCTCTTATTGTTGTTTTGCATTGGCATTGTTTTGTTATTATTTAATAGCCAGAGTTTTGCTCTTGACATTCAAGTTTTGAAAATGATAACATGTATGTAGTTTAGTTTTGCATTGGCATTGTTTGCAATTGTGTTAATATTAGAGCTTTATTCTTAATGTTTATTAAGTAGCTTAAAAACAAAAGAAAGGGTGAGATGTAGAGGGCCGCCTGGGAAGACACATGGGCATTTTCCTTAATTATCATCAGCTGAACTCAGGGCGTAGGCCGAGTCACGCCCTGGGAACATGCTTCCCCAATGAGGCTGGACATGTTAATCATTTCTGACTTCATAGCAGCCCAAGTGTAGGCAGGGGCGGGACTAGATATGGGGGCTCAAGGTCGTGGATGTTGCAGCCTCTCCATCAGAGAGGAAAGTGGTGTCCCACCCAGTCCCAGCTTCATGAATCTATTTCTGTCTCTTGGTGTCTTTCTTTCTTTAATTTCTTAATCCCCAGCTCCTCCACTCAGCAACTGGACCAGAACCTTTGCCATGATGACGTGGAAAAGAGAGAAATACCACTACAAATAGTAATACACCTGGGGTAGGATATGAGCCAAGATGCATAGGGAAGTCTCGCGTGGGTGCATCAGTGTCAGAGGAGAGACACAAGGGGTGATTCCTGTGGTGCTCACAAACCAGGTACCTTCAGGGGGCACTAGGTACCAGTCTGTCTCCTCTTCACTGTCCTGACCAAACCTCATTACTGAGGAACAGGATTCACCTTAGGGGGATTTTGATAAATCAAACTCTGAGGACAAACACAAGTACCTTGTTCCTGGAAATCCCCAAGGGTTAATTTTGGGGTTTAACCCCATCTGCGCACCCCTTGTGGGGGGTTTGTAATGAAAACATTTCTAATGTCTGATGAATCTGAACCAACAGTAGCATTTGCCCCTATTCCAACGTAGTAGGGGGGTTCTAGGTTTAAACACAACCAACAGTCTCTGGTGGCATTTGGGGAGGTCTGATTTAAAAAGTTAAAAACCGCATCCAGAGTATCCAGGATAGGTCTCCGGCTTGGTTTGGTAGTATGAGTCTTAGGATCAAGGGTCACGTCACCTTGGTCAGAGGAGTTAATTCAGTATTATTTCGGGTAGGAGGTGGTGGTGTGGGACGGGTCCTAAGTGGTTATACTGGAGGCAGCCCCTGGTCTAAGGGTCTTAAAGGCCCGATGGGGTTTTTCTTTTGGATCCGCTGGGTTCTCTGGAGGGTGAAGAGGACCCCGAGATCTCTTCCAGCTACATACAGTCTCAGTCCCTAAGTTTTTTCTGCATCCCAGTATTTCTCCCACCAGTTGTGGGGCGTGATAACAACGGGATTGCAGTCTCCTATCATACAGTTATTGGAAGGGACTCCCGGGCGGACTATTCTCTTGAACCGGATGGCGGGATCTCTGCTAGTCCACAGTGCCATAGTCTCACAACCCCATTGGGCACAATAATAGTCCCCGTCAGTTCCACATTCAGGACTACTTTCTGCTGGGCAGACATAATGTTGAGTTTGCCAAAGTCCTCGTTCTAAGATGAGGGTGCCACACCTGTAACTTGTCCCTATATGATCTGCCCCATGGGCTTCTGGGAAAATGTAGTGGGTATTGCTTTCTGGCAGCTTTCTCCAAGTTTCCCCAAATAATTGGCATAAGTCAGTCTCTATGGAGGGGGTTCCTGGGGTCATGGTATGACCTATAACAGTTCCATCCACAGTCCGGGTCAGTTCCCATGTGTAATTAGCCCTCAGGTGGGGATTACTCACCGTGACGGGCCACAGGCACATCAGGATTAGGAGGACTGCCTTCGGAGTCGAATTTTCAGGGGGTCCTTGGTGCGCTGGATGGTCCATCCCTCTGGCTGGTCCTCTGATTCTGCCTTCTTGATTTGAGTTCGATGTATCCAGTGCTTTTATCACCGCTGATGGGGTGCTGAGGACAACAGTGAAGGGTCCAGTCCACCTGGCCTCTAAGGATGATGGCTCGTGCTTCCGCACCCACACTAGGTCTCCTGGTTGAAATGCAGGTGGTGCAGGTGTAGTCCCAGGGCGTGGGTCTCAGTGAGCCTCTCGGACCAGCTGGTGATTAAGTCTGGAACTCAACTGTAAGGCCTGTAGAGACTTTAGGAGGTTGTGATTAGAAAGGGATGCCAACCCTTCTTCCCTTAGCTTGGGAAGCCGCGGTGGGGGTCGGCCAAACAGAATCTCAAAGGGGGTAAGGCCCTTTACATAAGGAGTACAACGGGCCTGGAGAAGGGCAAAAGGAAGGAGGCTTACCCAGTTTTCGCCAGTCTCCAGTTTTAATTTTGTTAAGGTTTCCTTTAGAGTCTGATTCATCCTCTCTACCTGCCCTGAACTCTGAGGTCTATAGATACAGTGTAATTTCCAACTTATGCCGGGCCATTGTCGGACCCCATTGCAACAGGTAGGCCAAACCTGGGGATAATTTCTGAGACTAATTTCTTAACTACTATCTGTGCTGCTTCAGACTTGGTAGGGTAGGTTTCTGGCCAGCCAGAGAACATGTCAATAAAAACCAGCAGGTATCGATATCCTCCCTGCCCTGGGGGAAATTCTGTAAAGTCTACTTCCCAATGTTCTCCAGGACTTCTTCCGCTGAGTCTGGTTTCCTGGGCCAAGGGGGAGTGTCTCCCAGGGTTTACCTGTGCACAGACGTGGCATCTCCTGGCAATGTCCTTCGAGACGTGGAAGAGCTTAGGGATATAATAGTCTTGTTTAAGCAATTCCACCAGCATGGTTCCCCCTAGATGGGTGCTCTGATGGACCTGAGAAATGAGTTCCCTTCCCAGGGCCTCGGAATGAACAGTCTGGTGTCTGGTAATTCTCTCCATCCTCCAGATACCTCCTTAATCTCGAGTCTCTTACCCAGTTCGTTATCAGTCTCTGAATAGACAGGGGTCTCTTTGAAGACCTTTGTTGAGAGAGCTGGCAGGATATGTAGAGGCCCCACGGGACTTTGGCTGCCTCTTTCGCTGTTTTATCTGCAAATGCGTTTCCTCACGCCTCCGGAGTGTCAGCTAATTGGTGTCCCTTGCAGTGTATGACTGCTACTGCCTTTGGCAGCCAGAGGGCTGCCAGGAGGGCGAGGATCTCCGGGACGTTTCTTATTTCCTCCTCCCCTCACCCCATGTCAGTAGTCCCCTTTCCTGATATAGGTCCCCATGGACATGAACCGTAGCAAAAGCGTATCGGCTGTCAGTATATATGTGTACTGTTTTTCCTTTTGCCCACCGCAACGCTTGGGTGAGGGCAATTAATTCTGCCTTCTGAGCCGATGTCCCATGCCCCAATGCCTGCACCCAGATTACCTTATTGGCTGTCACGACGGCTGCTCCCGCATACCTGGTCTCTCTGTCCACAAAGCTGCTCCCATCTGTGTACAAAGTCTCATCCGGGTCTCGGAGGGGTTGGTCAGTCAGGTCCTCTCGAAGATTTTTCAACAAGGACAGGGTTTCCACGCAGTTGTGCAGGGGCTGTTCAGGATCATCATCCGGCAGCAAGGTTGCAGGGTTTAGAGCTGCTGTCTTAAGAAAACTCACCCGCGGAGGGTCGAGCAGGAGCACTGGGTACCGGGTAATACGGGCATTTGAAAGCCACCGCTCAGGCGGGCTTCGCAGAAGGGTTTCCATGGCATGGGGGGCCACCACCTGCAAGTCCTGCCCAAGGGTGAGCTTTGAGGCTTCTCTGACCAGTATGGCTGTGGCCGCTACCGCCCTCAGGCAGCCTGGCCATCCTGCAGCTACAGGGTCTAGTCTCTTGGATAAATATGCCACAGGCCTTTCCATGGCCCTAAGAGCTGGGTTAGCACCCCCTTCTCGATTCCCCGGGCCTCTGCCACATGCAACTGGAATGGCTTAGTGAGGTCTGGCAGCGCCAATGCTGGCGCACTGACTAAGGCTTGTTTAAGGGCCTGAAAAGCCTTAGTCTCATTCTCAGTCCAGTTTAGTTCTCCAATCTTTCCCCCGGTGCAGGTGTAAAGGGGTTTTGCCATCTCTGCAACACCTAATATCCAAAGGCGCCAATACCCTACTGCCCCTAGGAATTCCCGCACCTGCTTCTTTGTTTTGGGGACCGGGATTTTCAAATAGCCTGTATTCGCCTACCAGATAAAGTTCTCTTTCCTTCGCTGAGTCCATACCCTAGGTAAGTGGCTTTCGGGGTGCAAAGTTGGGCTTTCTTAGTGGACACCCGGTACCCCAATTTGTCTAGAGTCCTCAACAGGGTCTCAGTGGCTTCCCGGCACTCACTCAGTCGCCACGGCAAGGAGGAGGTAGTCTACATATTGGAGCAGGGTGACCTCTGGATGTTCTTTCCAGAACGTGCCTAAGTCCTGGCTGAGAGCCTCATCAAACAGAGTAGGAGAGTTTTTAAATCCCTGGGGCAACCGGGTCCAAGTCAGCTGTCCCGATTCCCCTTCTTCGGGGTCCGTCCACTCAAATGCAAAAATGGGCTGGCTGGCCGGGGCCAGTGGCAAGGAGAAAAAGGCGGCAGTAACAGGCTCAGGCTCAGGAGGGTATAAGGGTTGGGTACTGTTGGGTGCCTTAAAGCAGATTATTCTGCCTCTGTGCAGTGAATACAGCCAGAGTAACCTTTTGTCTACAATTAAATATTCTAGCATAAATATAAAAGAAAATCAGAGATGGGAAAGATTGACTCACGAGAGATCTGAGAGGTAGCTTCACACTGACAGTGCAAGCAGCTTGCTTCTAATTAAATATGCGACTGAGTCTCAATGCATTTGCTTTCAGCCGCAGAGAGAAGAAGCTGCCCAAGAATGGGAAGGAAGAAATATATCACATCATCTGTCTGTCCACAGGCTTTCCTGGGGGCTTATGCGGGTATTTTAGAATTTTTATATTGGCATATTTCAGGGGAGATAAAGGTGAACCCTCAAGGGTAGTCAGGAATCAGTCTTGAAAGTTGGCGCATCCTTGTTGGTACACTAACCTGACTTTAATAGCTTTCTTATTAGTCAATAACCAAGGTTAATATCAACGACTTTGTTTTTAGAGTTGAAGCTGTTGTATGATCTTGCCAGATGTATTGCTGTGCTCTGGGTGACCATTTGCTATTTTGAATTGGGGCTATTTATTGACTTTTCTCTCTCTTTTTTTTAAGTTTAGTTTATGATAAATTCTCTAATGCATATTTTGGTATTTGTACCTTATAAGTATGAACCCAGAAAGCAAAATTCAAGTATCCTTAGCTATTTCTAACAAAATGTGTTTTAGAAAATGATAAGGTTTCCAGTTGGAGTCTTAGCTTTATTTATATTCATAAGCCTTTCATCTTTATACAGACTCATGGCATTTTCAGTGAAGTACTTAAATATGGCACTTATAAAATGCTGATGACATAAAATGTGGTTGATCCTCTTAGGGACTGCTGCTTACACAGAAAAATTGGAAAATAATAAGAACTGAAACTTCTCTACTCCATAACTTTACCTTTCCATTCAGATTTTTGACATTATCAAAATTATTGGAATTACTTTGAGGAACTTTGCCTGTTGAGTGTCTTATATGCACTTAGGAACTTTTCCCATTTTCAGGTGAAATCTGTATTTGTTTATGAAAATAATTGATTTCAGATTGGATTTTAACAACATTGGATTTCAGTTGGCTTTTAGTTTGTATATTTACTGTACATAATGTGCCATGGGTTGTGATTTTGAATAGAATCATAGACATCCTGTGCATTTTGGAAGTCTGCCACTGGGAATGGCATAATATTTGTAAATTAATAGCTTGCACTACGCAAAAACTGGTTGGGGCAATAATTGAATGTTAGGAATAAGGCTTACAATTTTCCACCTTTTAAGGTTTTTCCACTTTTTAATAAGCAACTTTCTCCATTGAAGGGAGGAAAACTTTCACTAGGGTCTTAATATGCTATTTCCCTTTCCCTTTATTAATATAAACACTACGTTCAATACTGTGTTTAAGAGGAAATGTAGTTAAACAAGTGTTTAATCTTAGCTTTCTATAGGAAATAGGGAAATATCTTGGTTTCTCATTAAATCTATTAAAGCTTATATTCCTACACATAAAATCCAAGGCAGAGGAATTTTTTAATGAAAGGAAAAATATTTTGATGAGTAAAAAAGTTAAAACATCACAGGTTGATTTGTAGGGAAATATTTCATCAAGGATATTAGCCTTCATTTAATCTTTTTTTCCTATCAGTTCTAAAATTGTCATTGAGTTTTTAAATTTTTAAATTGGATTTTCATGTTTAAGGTTAAGTGTAAATAATAGAGACAAGTGTAAAATATATATACATTTTATATGTCTATTTGAAATGTGATACATATATCATGAATTTAAATTTATTAATTATATTGCAAATGAACATGAAAACGTGCTGATACTTTTCTGGGAAGCAGGTTGTTTCACTGAACAGGTATTTTCCCTGTGAGGACACCATGGTGATCATTTATGATTGCTCTGGCAAGAAAAAATAACAACCAACCAACCAAAGAAACAAATACAAAACACACACAACGATTAAAATAATAATAGTGCAACAATAATGTGCTTCAAATTTCACTGCTTAATGCTGGGATTTTCCATACTTAAATTGATTTTGGTTTGCACAGTATCAGATGTACAGTTGTATTGAATATATATTTTAAAGTAGTTAGCATGCATCTGACCAAGTATTTGTTCATTTGAGGGAGAGCTTATTTAAGGCTTTTAACTATAGAGTAAATGAACTCTGTTCAGTTATTTTTGAAGTTGTTTGCAACCAATAAATGATTTAATTAAATGTATTTAAAACTGCTTTGTTCTTGATATACATTTTTTCATGTTGCTGTTTCACAGTCTTACATTTAGTTGCACTAAAACACAAGGTGATCATCTTACCTATGAATAGATTTGTCTTAGTAAATCTGAAACCAGATGTTTGTTTAAATTACTACTCACTAATAGGCTTGGGTATGACTTTGGCTTTTATTTTTTTCTTAGAAGAAACCACTGATCTGTAGAATCTATGTTTGAAAATGACAGTTTGTTATTATTTCTAAAAGCCCAGAAACTTTTGCATATGAGACAGTTAGGGTTATAATAGTGAATTCAAATTACTGAATTGAGGTAATATTTTGATTCTGTTTCTCATAACAGAGTGAAATACACCCACATCATCACAGAAACAAACATGCTTGTATTTATTTTTCTTCTCATTTCATTGTTAATGCTTGGTGTTATCAAATGCTTTTGCTTCTATCATCATTCTTGTTCTAAAAATGCTCTTATTATAATGCCACTTGGTTTATTAGAAAAGGAATGTTCTAATTCATGAGATTTGAGTTTCATTTATTTATTTTTTAATTTATTTATTGATTAAGGTATCACATATTTGTCCTCATCCCCCCATTCCCAGCCCACACCCCTCCCCACACATGCCCCCACCCCCCTGTTGTCCTTAACCGCTGGTTAGGCTCATATGCTTGCACACAAGTCCTTTGGTTGATCTCTCCCCTTTACCCCCACTTTCCCCTACCCTCCCTCTGAGGCCCAACAGTCTGATCCATGCCTCCTTGTTTCTGGGTCTGTTCTTGTTTATCAGTCTATGTTGTTCATTATTTCCCCTAGATGAGTGAGATCATGTGCTATTGGAAATACACTTATAAGAACCGAAAATGAGACAAGCAATAATGGTTATGCTGACAGGCAAATGAATCAGTCTGTAGTGAGTTTCTTTCTGGGCCAACAGTTCTTTTGAGACCCAATTTCAATGTCACACAGTTCCTTATGTGTACATGTCAGCCATGACATTTCAGTTCTGGATGGTGGATCAAAAAGGGGGGGTAGTATAAGAATATCATGTAAGAAAAATATTCTGTAAGTAATTACATCTAGAAAATTAATACTTTAGAAAATTAATTGTAAGGCTAAAAGCAAGACACCCATGAAAAACACACAAGGTGTCAAAACAAGCCAGAGGAAAATCATTTGGGCAAAAAATAAAATAGGATCCCAAGTCAAATTTATAGAAAATAATCCTTTATTAACTTTTGGTCAAGAATATGTTTGTATATTTTCAGAAAACAACTCCGAGACCATGTGGATTCCAGCAACAGAGAGGAATCAACAGGACTACTCCAGCCATCAAGACAGAAGAGAAGCAGTCCAGAGATGGAAGACGCTGACGTGGCCTTGCCATACTAGCAGTTAACAGCTGTGTGTCACTACAGGTTGCCCAGGACCAAACCAGAGAGGGTCAGACCAGCATTACCACCATTTGCCCACCATCCAGAACATTAAGATATTTTTATACAAACTGATTTTTTTTTCTGATATACACTCCAGGGCCAGTGAGTGCCTCTTACAACTCAGAACCTCAAAGAAAACCTCAACCCTGTTGTTCCCAGAGCAGACTTGCCATCTATTGGATGGGTGGACCCCAGAGAAAACTGAGGTAATAATTACTCGTTTTAAGATATTGTAGTAAAAACAGAGTTTTAAAGTAGTTCTCACTCCTTCAGAAATACTGCTGTTCATATAATTCACAGTTTTTTGCATCGATCAGTTTAACTTTAAAAACTGTATTTCTCCCAACAAAAGGAGCCAAGTTACCCTTTTTGCAATTACTAGAGACTTGAGTTTCTTACCCTTTTAGAGGAATCTTTTTACTGGCAGCTTGGGAGCTATTATCAATAAGATAGTCTGAGATTGCACTTCACACACTCAGTCTTATATGACCTTCCTCAGGAGTCCCAATTTATAGCAGAATGATACACATACTTCCTACCACCTTCAAGTGAACAATATGTTGTATTTACGCTGAACTTGGGATTTTCAACTATTGCTTTAAACATAGCTTTTAACTCAGTCATTTAAGAGTTTTAAGCTTCAAAATGTTAGAAAACTCTTCAGACCTAAGTATTAAATTAATTTGAAATAAAATTATATAGATAAATAAGTATAATTAAATAAAGTCAATTATATCAAGGTGATCATTTTATCTGGTTCCAAATGGATTCTAATCCATTCTCTACCTTGTTTTCAGTGAAGTGCTAATGTAGACACACCCGTCAATTAATTTAAAGCAAAAAATTATTTAATTATGGTTTTGATTTAGATTTTCCTGATGATTAGCGATACTGAGCATTATTTTTTCATATACCTGTTGAACATTTGTATAGCATTTTAGGGAAAATATCTATTTAAATCTTTAGTCTATTTTTATCAGGTTATTAGTTTTTCTTTAATATCAAGTTGTAAGAGTTCCATATTTATTTTGGAGATTAACCCCTTATCAGATGTATGGTTTACAAATATATTATTTTTTTGTGGGTTGCAATTTCACTCAATTGCCTGTTTTCTTGGTTGTAGAAAACATTTTAGTTTGATTCAGCTGGTAGAAATGCAAAATGGTATGACTACTATGGAAAATAGGCAGTTCCCCCAAAAAATTAAATATAAAACTACCATATGATTTAGGAATCCCATTTCTGGAGGCTTACCCCAAAAAATATCATTTCTGGAGGCTTACCCAAAAGAATGAAATCAGGACCTTGAAGAGATAAAAGCATCCCATATTTATTGAAGCATTATTCACAACAATGATGTGGAATGCTGTACAACACTGTACCCATAGTCAATAATAATACATTGTATAGTTAAAAATGTATTAAGAAGGTAGATATAATGTTATGTGTCCTTACAACAATAACATATAATTTTATTTATTTACTAGAGGCCCAGTGCACAAAATTCATGTACTGGGCGGGAGGATCCCTCAGCCCGGCCTGTGCCCTCTCGCAGTCCAGGACCCCTTGCTCCTTACTGCCCACCTGCTTGCTGCTCCTTACCTCTCAGGTCACTGATCCTTAGCACTGCCACGGAGGCGGGCATCGCCACTGTGCTCACCAGCCATGAGCCCAGCTTCTGCCCAAGTGGCGCTCCTCCTGTGGGAGCAGACTGACCACCAGGGGCCAGCTCCTACATTGAGCGTCTGCCCCCTGGTGGTCAGTGCACATCATAGTGACCAGTTATTCTGGTCGTTCTGCCATAATGGTCGCTTAGGCTTTTATTATATAGATTTTTCTATTTTTTTATATATTTTAATTGGTTTCAGAGAGGAAGGGAGAGAAATAGAGAGATAGAAACATCAATGATGAGAGAGAATCATTGATCGGCTGCCTCCTGCATGCCCTGTACTGTGAATTGAGCCAGCAACCCAGGCATGTGCCCTTGGCCAGAATCTAACCTGGGACCTTTCAGTCCACAGGCCAATGCTCTATCCACTTAGCCAAACTGACTAGGGCAAACATATAATTTTAGAAAGTATGTATTTATTAATTCAGGTCTAACTAGAATAACTACTATGTTACAACAGAGGTAAAATACATTTATTGATTACATATTATGAATGTTAAGTCACTACCGTTTTTTTCTAGTTGATAATAAGAATTAGTGTTTATATTTTCCTTGAAGCCATGTAACTCAGAAGAAATTAACTACTGTCATATCCAGGAAAAGCTGGGTTAGTCCAAATTTACATCAACTACTTTTCTAAGTAATTAGTTCAAGAATGAGCATGTGACTTAATCCTGCCAATAAGTAGTAAAATTAATACTTGTAAGAAAATTTTTACTCCTAAATACCACATGACAAGATGTCTATTCTTCTTCTTCTTCTGATGCTTAGAGCCTGAATAACCAATTTGTTAAATATGAAATTAATGGTGCAATGGCAGAATGGATTCTAAAGAACCATTATAATATGATTGAGCCTCTAAAATAATTAATCCTGATACCTATAAAATTACAAATAGTGATGTTACGTGAAATAAAATAATAATACAGCCCTGATCAGTTTGGCTCAGTGGATAGAGCGTTGGCCTGTGGACTGAAGGGTACCAAGTTCGATTCCGGTCAAGGGCATGTACCTTGGTTGCAGGCACATCCCCAGTAGGGGGTGTGTAGGAGGCAGCTGATTGATGTTTCTAACTCTCTGTCCCTCTCCCTCCTCTCTGTAAAAAATCAATAAAATATATTTTTAAAAATAATAATAATACCGGTTATTTTATGCAAGTTTGAGTTACATGTATAAAATTGAAAGCATTATAACTAAGAAGTTTATCAGTGGAAACTATGCAATGGTGATAATTCAAGAAATGAATATAGACTTAATGTTTAGAATTATCTTATTAACCTTTAAACAATTAAAAACAGAACTATATGAAGAATCATAACTCTAGTAGGTGAGGATAGACTAGGACAGTGATGGGCAACCTTTTGAGCTTGGTGTGTCAAACTTCGCCAAAAAACTGAGCATAACTCGGGTAGTGTGTCACTTTGAGGAAAAAACATTATTTCGTGATATTTATAGTTTAAATAACTTAAATGTATGTTATATATAATTGTATTTAATAAACCAAAAACTAAATATTTAACTTACCTGCTTAGGGACTTCTTTGTTCATCCGTCAGTTGGTTTATTTTGTTGGTCTTGATATTATTTAGCTTGTGTGGGGTGCCGTGAACTAAGATAAGTGAGGGGGAGGGGAAATTCTTTAACTAACCTGCCTATTAGTGACATTTTTGTTGCTGAATTTCATTGGCTAAATCTTCAATTGAAGGGGGGTATTTTGTACACTTCAGGCCCAAGCAAGCGCTACTAACTTCATCTGTCAATCTGTTTCTTTTGTTGGTTTTGATATTATTTAACGCTGAGAATAAGGCCTCACAAAAGTATGTAGAGGGAAAAATTGTGAGTAAACCATTGCTATATTTTTCAGGGTGCTAAAAGTGTCTGGTAGTCGGTTCCAGGCACTCCAAATTTCCTGTTCGTAGTGGCACTCCTCTTGATTCTCCAAGCGGCACCTTTCCAGATTCTCAAGCTTTGACCTCAAGTCGACAAACACCTGAGCCCAGATACTGTCTTGAAATTCTGCAAGTTGCATCTCCAAATCATCAATATGCATCCATTGGAAACCATTTAATTCCAAACTACTGTAGACTACTACATCAGGATACTTAATTATTTTCATGGTCTGTTTTAGACTTCTAAATTGACTAAACCTATCACTAAACTGCTCAAGTAATGAGTCTAAAACATGCTGGTACTTCATATGCAAGAGTTCCATTTCATTTTGTACAGCTGCACTGGCCTTCTCAAAATACTTTGTTCCTCAAGGAAAATACTTATAAGTTTTAGTTTCTACATCTCGCTTGAAAATTTTAACTTTACTTTCAAAAGCTTTTATGTATCCAAACATAACGTCAATACTTTTGCCAAAACCTTGTAACTTTAAGTTCAGTTCATTAATATGAACAGAGAGATCTGTAAAAAACATCAGGGTGTTGACCCACTTATCATCATTAAGCTGAGGAAAGTTTCCCAGATCCTTATCGTCAAGAAATACCTTAATTTCTTCAAAGCACTCCACAAAGCGCTCAAGAACTTTGCCTCGGCTCAGCCATCTTACATTATTGTACATCAGCAGTCCACTGTAGGTGGAATCAACCTCCAGTAAAAGTGCCGAAAATACTCGCTTGTGAAGGGGCGAGCAGCTATTAAACTAACTATTTTTGTAACAACTGACATTAAGTCGTTTAAGTCGGTGAATCCTGCCTTGGCACATAAAGCCTCCTGATGGATAATACAATGAAAAGGCACAATCTGATGTCCAATAGCTTCTGTAAACAATTTGACAAATCCAACTTTTTTCTCCCACCATATTTGGTGCCCCATCTGTTGTCACTGACACAACTTTAGAGATATCAATGCTTAGGTCACGAAATGTTTGTATAACAACCTTACATATTTTGCTTCCTGATTTACTTGTTGATACTGATACTAACTTTATCAACTGTTCTCTCATTGTGAGACCATCAGAAGATCGACCAATAATGGCCAATTGAGATTGTGATATGACATCAGTAGTTTCATCAAGAAAGATCGAAAAATATTTACACTTCCTTATGTCTCTCTTTAATTGATGTTGTATGTTTGTGTTCAGTCTCATTATACAGTCTTTTATGATATTTCTACTGAGTGGTAACTCAGATATTCTCTTAATAATTGCATCTTTATTCTGCATATCGTGAAATAGAACTGGTGCACTTCTTAGGAGAGTTTCTTTAATAAATTCTTCCTCACTGAGCGCTTTTCCATGCTGAGCTATAGAGTGAGCAATGCTCAAACTTGCAGATGTTAAATTTGTAGAGCCTTTCATAAATTTAAGGATGGAATTAGATTGGCTCTTATAAAGACGTAGCTGCCTGGAAATGTATTCCTTTCTTTCATCCTCACTTTTTTCCAAGAGCTGGGAATGATTAGTTTCAAAATGTCTATTTATATTCCACGTTCTGCTTAATACTGTTTCAGTACATAGAACGCAAAATCATCTGCCATTTTTTTCTACAAAGCCATATATCTTGGTCCATGTCTCTTGAAAGGGTCAGCCACTGCTACTACCACTTCCTTTACTTAACCTTAGTTTTTTTTATTTTTTGGGTTCTCCATCAGGGGGGCAGTGACAGAAGATAGAATTATAGATAGCTTGTTAGGCCTGCAGGCAATTAGGGGTTAACTAGCCTAACTAACCACAAAATGGTACATAAAACTGTCTTTTAGGAAAGGGCAGGGTTAATAAGCAGAAATAGGGGTTAATAAGGATGCACAACAGTAATAGTGGTGAAATGGAGTCTGCACTATGGAGCAAGATGGTGTTCCTTATGTGAATTAAAATGGCTGCCGCTATTTCTAATGGCGGGAAACAGCACCCATAGCACGCCACAAACCCTCGCCTCTCCCAGCCTCCCCCTCACTTATCTCAGTAATGATGGATTAGAAATCCATGACACCCCAGAACAGTAGATAATGGTTGCTGTGGTTAACTGTTATTTGGTTACTGGTAATGGCAGGGCCCCCAGAGATGTGTCCCCCGCTGTGTTCCGCTGCTCCCTGCTCTGCAGGCAGAAGTGAGGGCAAAGATCCCGGCTTAACCGGAAGTCCCAGAATTAGATGCTCTGGGCCGGACTTCTGTTGTTTTGGCCTACAGACCTCCGGCAGAGTGTCTTATAGGGGAGGATGAAACATTTGCGACTAGAGTCTTGGAGTTAGACTCTAACTCCAAGACTCTAGTCGCAAATGTTTCATCCTCAGGAGTAGCAAATGTTTCATCCTTGGCATGCGGCTGCCTCAGCGGCCGCGTGTCATTAGAAATGGCTACACGTGTCAGTGCTGACACGCATGTCATAGGTTCGCCATCACTGGCTTAGTGTATTAATGAGAAAAACAAGTAAATTCACTTAGATTACCTGAGAATGTCAGGTGAAAGACAGTTTGTTTTCTTACAATTCATTGTCCTACCTAATAAAAGAGTAATATGCAAATTGACCCTAACTCAGCTATGCCCACAAGCCACGCCCACCAGCCATTCATGAGCAAATATGCAAATAAACCCAACCAAGATCGATACAGCCACAGAGAGCAGGAGGGAGGCTTGGGTTTCCCCGGTAACAAAGGAAGCCAAGCTTTCTGCGTGCAGTTGCAGGCCTAAGCCTCCACTCAAGGCTACAAAGTTCCAATTAGAGAAGCTAAACAAATCCAAACAGAAATGGTGGCAGCCACTGAGCTGGAAAGAGCGGGAGGCTTGGGTTGCCCCCAGCAATGGAGGAAGCAAAGCTTCTGCAGCCCTGGCAGGCCTAGGCCTCCGCTCCATGCTATGAAGTTTTAATCGTAGTAGGTAAATAAATTCCAGATACCAGGGCCTCTACTTGGGTCACCAGGGGGTGTGACCAGCCTGCAAATCACAACAGGCCCTTCACCCAGGCCGCCCCACACCCCAAGGGAACCCCCACCCTGATCTGGGATGCCCTTCAGGGCAAACTAGCTGGCTCCCACCTGTGCACCAGGCCTCTATCCTATCTAATAAAAGAGTAATATGCAGATTTAACATCACTCCAATACACAATATGGCTGCCCCCATGTGGTCAAAGAACCTGCCCCCATGTGGACACAAGATGGCCAGCAGGGGAGGGCAGTTGGGATGGACCAGGCCTACAAGGGAGGGCAGTTGGGGGCAATCAAGCCTGCAGGGGAGGGCAGTTAGGGGTGACCAGGCCAGCAGAGGAGGGAAGTTGGGGGTGACCGGGTCTGCAGGGGAGAGCAGTTGGGGGGGACCAGGCCTAAAGGGGAGGGCAGTTAGGGTGACCAGGCCTAAAGGGGAGGGCAGTTAGGAGCAAACACATTGGCAGGGGAGCAGTTAGGCATCAATCAGGCTGGCAGGGGAGTGGTTAGGTGGTGATCAGGCTGGCAGGAAGAAGCGGTTACGGGCAATCAGAAAGGCACAGGTGAGCAGTTGGGATCCAGTAATACTGGATTGTGAGAGGGATGTCCGACTGCCCGTTTAGGCCCGATCCCACCAGGATCGGGCCTAAACGGGCAGTCGGGCATCCCTCGAGGGGTCCCAGATTGGAGAGTGTGCAGGCTGGCCTGAGGGACACCTCCCACCCCTTCCCCCTATGCACGAATTTCTTGCACCGGGCCTCTAGTTTGTAAATAAATTTTTCCCAACCTATGCATCTGTTCTTTCTTTGTAGACACCTGTCATTGTTCATAGCATCCAGTTTCTGCATAAGAATGATGTGAAAAAATCTTGGTTTGTTCTTGGTATTATTGACAATGCCCTCACTGCTTCACTTTAAGTGTTATGTTTGTTTAGAGTTTTGGGTAGATATGATTTATGAATTTAAGATATTTCTCTTCCAGCCTTATTTTGCTAAGGGATTTGCTTTATAAAATCAGCAATAAATGTTCAAGTTTTGAGAATTCCATTTTCACATTTATTAAATTGCTATTTTTGTCTCTTAATCTGCTTTTGTGATAAATAATAATTATTTGTATCTTTTCTGCCTCACTCCAATTTGGTCATGAAGTTTTTAAATACACAATAAACTCAATTTGTTAATAGTTGAAAAAATAATTTATTTTAGGATTCTAAGTGACTGCCTTAAAATGTTCTCATGTTTTCCTATCTTGGTTTATAATCATCACTATTATGCT